>NC_057819.1:28690000-29890000 GCF_910594005.1 Cervus elaphus
GGTTTATCACAAGATATTGAACATAGTTCCCTGTGCTATTATATAGTAGGACTTTGTTGGTTATCCATTCTGTATATAATAATTTGCATCTGCTAATCCCAAATTCCCAATTCATCTCTCCCCCACTCACTTCCCCCTTATTAACCACGAATCTGTTCTCTAGGTCTGTCCTCTATGTCTCTATGTCTGTTTTTGTTTCGTAGATAAGTTAGTTTGTGACACAGATTGGATTCCACATTTAAGTGAAATCACATATTTGTCTTTCTATCTTCCTTCAGTTAGTCGGACCATCTCTATGTCCGTCCATGTTGCTACAAAGGCTGAGTATATTCCATTGTACGTATTACCCTACCTTCTTCATTCATTCACACAGATGCTTTTCTTAATTGCATTACCTTAGTTTCAGGCTCTCTGGGTTCTGGCCTTGTCAGGATGCATCCAGGGAAGGGTGTGCCCTGGGAGCGTTCATGTGACCCGTCTGTCTGCCCCCAGACTCAACTCTGAGTCTGCTCTCTCAGCCTTCTCTCCTGAGAGTGACTGCCGCGCAGAAGCAGGATTTACTCATCACCGTTTCCTCTTCCCTGCAGAACCTTGATGCTCTGCATGACCACCTTGCTACCATCTACCCAGGCATGCGGGCACCTTCCTTCCGCTGCACCGATGCGGAGAAGGGCAAAGGACTCATCCTGCACTACTACTCAGAGAGAGAAGGGCTGCAGGATATTGTCATCGGAATCATCAAGACAGTAGCTCAGCAGATACATGGCACCGAGATAGACATGAAGGTAATGGGCAGTAACGGGGGCTCCTCTGAATGCGGGTGACATATTTGGAGTGTTAGCAAGGCTCCCAGTTTACCCTTGGACATCGCTGTTAGTGGACCTCAGCAGAGGTATAGATCGGCCATACAGTGGTGGCACTGGCGATCTTCTATGCTTGGCCTTGGAATGCATTATACAGGAGAGTTTTCCTTGTGGGAGCAGATTTTTCTTTCCATTTATACATTACTTAAGGCAATGGGAAATTTAATTTGCATTTCCTGGGAGCCATACTTGCTGGGAAGCAGGAGAATCTGTGACTGGCTTAGCCATGGCCTTCAAAATACAAAAACCCATGGACACATTCTAAAATAATATGAAGTATTATTTCACTGTTCATGGCTTCTTTGTGAATTTTTTTTGGGGGGTCCATCCCTGAAATGTGGCTAGAATATCTTGTTTTGTGAGCCGAAAGTTTTGCTTTAAAAAAAAAATTAGACTGTTTTCTAAAAGCCTGGTCTCATACTTGCTTTGTTATTGATGATACCCACTGTTTTGAGTGATGATTTTAAGGTATTGATACAATAACTGTGCAGTAAAAGGAACCATTGTTTTTCCATATTTCTGACCTAGAGAGCTGCTCCCAGGCAGCTATGTTTTGTGTGTCTTCATATTTAAACACAAGAGCCACTTTTTAGTAGCCCTAAATTTGACAAAAGTGGGGAGAGGGGTGCCCTATTACTGTTTAGTTTTTTCACAAATGATAACATTTTATTATAGAAAAAACACCCCAAATATAGGATTTTATAAACACTGGTAGGTGAACAAGTGCAACTTTAAACATAAATACAAAGTAAAAAGGCAAAACCTACAAGCCTTTTGCTTTTTAGAGAAATGTCATGTTCTTCTGCGGAGGTGGTCTCACCAGACACAAATGCGACTCCATCTCCTATAGAGGCTTCAGGTTCACTTTCTGAACAGTCTGACAGTTTCAAAATGATGGCAAGAAGTGGCATGAATAAATCACTGAGACTGATTCTTAACTTTCTCTTGACTTTTACTTAGTAAAGGCTCCCCATCACACTTTGACAATTTAAAGCCTCTGCTCTGGTTGTGTTTATTCACAAAAGGACCTCCTGGAATCCTAGCCATCCTTCCTATGCTTACTCTAGAGTATTTTCATAGACGTGTGTACATTAGTTCAAGATAATACTGGCTGTTGCACATTATGCAGTAAATCCAGCTACTTTCTTCTAGCTTCCTTACCTTTTTTTTTTAACTGTCATTCTTTCTTTATGGAAAGTCTAATAGGCAGTGTACTTTCTCACATATACAGTTACATTCTAACATATGTGGGAAGCCCAAACTTTAAGTATAGTATTACACAAATAAAACTTGTAGCATTTAGGTTGATTATATTAGGAAAGCATCCTGCTTATTTAATCTAGTAACACTGCATTACATTTCAGTTTCTTTTTTTCTTTTCTGGAGTTTCTGTTAGTTCTGACATGATTCCCCAGGTGCATTCTTTGTTTTTCTACTACTAGAAAGTGGGAAACATGGAACATGATGTTATCAAATCCAGAGACATTGAAAAATTAAAAACTTAGGTAAAGGATTGAAATTCATCCATGATTAGGAATCTCACTGGAAATCAATTAAAATTCAATATGCCTTTCATTTCCAACTTTGGATTCTAACACCAAACTAACACCTCATCTCGAGTGAGGGAGCCTGTGTCAAGGGGGTTGTAACACTGGTCTGCTCTTGGTTTGTTAATTACTTAGCCAAGCTGAGCAAGAAGCAGGTACACAGAAACTTCAGGAAAGAAACATTAACTGGGGCACACTTGGAAAGTGCAGTTGCCATGGTGATTAGAGTCTTTGCTTGGGAGGTTGATAGCAGTAGCACTTCTATATATACAATTCAAGTTTTTACTTAGTTGTGGTAATCACTTATAGACACTTTATATAATATGGGCTGTTCATTGATTCCAGTACTCCAAAATGGATGTCTGAAATATTTGTATTGGGTATTTATATTTGGTGTATTTAGTTTTTTCAAGGGCAGTGTTTTAATTTCCTGAGGTATTCCTCTTTTAATTAGTTTATTTTTTATTGAAGGATAATTGCTTTACAAAATTTTGCTGTTTTCTGTCAGACCTCAACATGAATCAGCCATAGGTATACATATATCCCCTCCCTTTTGAAGCTCCTTCCCATCTCCCTCCCCATCCCACTCCTCTAGGTTGATACAGAGTCCCTCTTTGAGTTTCCTGAGCCAGAGAGCAAATTCCCCTTGGCTATCTATTTTATGTATGGTAATGTAAGTCTCCATGTTACTCTTTCCATATAGCTCACCCTCTCTTCCCCTCTCCCCATGTCCATAAGTCTATTCTTTATGTCTGTTTCTCCATTGCTGCCCTGTAAATAAATTCTTCAGTACCATTTTTCTAAATTCCGTATATACGTGTTAGAATATGGTATTTATCTTTCTCTTTCTGACTCATTTCACTCGGTATAATAGGTTCTAGGTTCATCCACCATCCTGAGGTATGCTTAAGTCTGTAAGTCTCATAAGTCTGGAGCTACCAGATAATTTAACTACTTAAGAAATAGTAGACCATGTCATGAAGTGATAAATGAAGGATAGGTTACAAATATAATCAGAAAAGCTATTTTGCAGATTTAAGCAAAGCAGAAGAGTAGAATTGAGGAATTCGTAAACTTGGCTTGCATATAGTTCAGTTCTTCTAGCTGAAATGGAAAGAGCAAAACATCAAAATTTTTAGATTGCTTTGTGTTGCTTTGGAGACTTTAGGGAATGAGTTTTCTTGGGGCAAAATTTTCCCATTATAAATGAGAATACTGATCTTTAACCAGTGTAGATTGGTGTGGCAGTTTTAATAGTACTACACTGATTTCACCATGAAATAATATGTGGAAATATATATACAAGTGTCCATATTAATTGCTATTTGTTCCTCAGTGACTGAGTTTGGTGCAGTGAACTAAGGAAAAAGGGGGAAAAGAGCAGTGCTTCCCTTATTTAGCTGCAACTGAAGAAATACTCTCCCAACTGCCTCCCATTTTGATCTGGCTGCAACTTGAGATATGTTTTTTCCTTTTTAAGAGGACATGTTGGTTGCAGTTTCTTAAACTCAAAAGAAAAAATCTTTTTTATACCTTAAGCATGCTTGTGAATAATATTTAGAAATGTAGTTATTTTTTAAATTAGAGAGTTTCGCTCATAATCAGGATTACTCCCATAGAATAAGCTTCTAGATTTGGAATTAAATCAAAGAATATAATTTGGGGAGGGGGATTTTTATGCATATTGTCAATCTATCCTTCAGAAATATTAATCAAAATACCCTTCCATTAGTGGTGTATGAAATGACTCTTTTTTT
Source organism: Cervus elaphus (assembly GCF_910594005.1). Lineage (NCBI taxonomy): Eukaryota > Metazoa > Chordata > Mammalia > Artiodactyla > Cervidae > Cervus > Cervus elaphus. Next base: position 28,694,168 of record NC_057819.1, read on the forward strand.
CTGTTCCTACCTAATATGGCATTGCAGTTTTATATACTTGCCAGTGATAGATAAAAAAGACATCACATATATTTTAAGATATGTGCTTCTGTCATTTAATTTTCCTCTGTTTCTACACAGCATTTTTTATCATATTAAACAGCACTGCTCTGTCTGATGTATAGGTCGTTTACCGTACATGTGTGCCTGGCTTGAGGGGGTGCTGAGCCTATGGGGACAGGGGGTGCTTTGCTCCAGATTCTACCAAAGGGGCTGCATGAACTACTAAGGGACTCGTACCACATTTGCAGTTTTACTGTGAATAATTATTGTCTTCAAATTTCCTAAATCAGTATCCAAAAATAGTTTTCTATATTAGGCATATATAGTATTTGCATATTTTAAATTTTTAAAATTAACCTTCTAAATGCGGTTCTCATGACCAATTTCTTAGGTATTTAAATATTGTAACCAAATGGAAATGCCAGACAGTTAACACCATTTACCTCTTTGGCATCCAGGTTATTCAACAAAGAAATGAAGAATGTGATCATACTCAATTTTTGATTGAAGAAAAAGAGTCAAAAGAAGAGGATTTTTATGAAGATCTTGACAGATTTGAAGAAAATGGTACCCAGGAATCACGCATCAGCCCGTATACGTTCTGCAAAGCCTTTCCCTTTCACATCATATTCGACAGGGATCTTGTGGTCACTCAGTGTGGCAACGCCATCTACAGAGTCCTTCCCCAGGTAAAGGACATTACATTCCCTGGGAGCCTGAGATGAAAGGCCACAGAAATGCTACTGTTTCACGTGGCCACTCGTTCACTTAACCTTTGTTTATCTGTCAGGGAACATGGAGCACTTGGTACATCACAGAAGTCATATAACCGTAAACTCAGTATGTTTGAGCATACTGCAACTTGGCCTAGGACAGCTGCTTTTTTTTTTTTTCCTTTTTTAATCACAAGAGCAATGGGAGAATTTTGCAGGAATAGTGGACTTGTTTTCATGAGAAAATGACTTTCCAGTAATGATCAGCTTTCACTTAATTTATTCATCATTGAGCAAATAGTCACTGTTTATCTGCTGTCTGAAAATAATGTTCAAAATCAACCATTGACACTTTTAGGCAAAAGAAAGGAATTTAAAATACACCAAAGTGCTAATTAAGTGCCCTTTTCTTTTCATCTGCATTTTAGCTCCAGCCTGGGAACTGCAGTCTCTTGTCTGTCTTCTCCCTGGTCCGTCCTCACATTGACATCAGTTTCCATGGAATCCTCTCACACATCAATACAGTCTTCGTGTTGAGAAGCAAGGTAATCAAGATGTTATTTCACTCAATGTGAGGGAGTAAGGTCTGTTACAGATTAGAAGTGTTCCACAGGGATAATTAGCTATGAAAACATTCTGTGAGATTCAGAAGGTGTAGAGAGAGCAAAACCAGACCCTGAAGGGAGTCCTGTTTCAAAAGCAATGGTGCTAAATTGGGGGTTGTCTGAGGAGCAGTGGAATTCTATTCACGGATTAAATGAACAGAAGTGAATTTTGAAAATGCCTTGCCTGGATGGGCCAGTCACACGTGCGTGAACCAGTCATGCTTAGTTGCTCAGTGAGGTCCAGCTGTTTGTGACCCCATGGACAGTAGCCTGCCGGGCTCCTCTGTCCATGGGACTTATCAGGCGAGAATACTGGAGTGGGTCGCCATGTCCTTCTCTAGGGGATCTTCCTAACCCAGGGATCGAACCCAGGTCTCCCACATTGCAGGCGGATTCTTTACCGTCTGCTCTGTGGAAAATCAGAAATGAGAGTCACAGAGGCTTTCCGCAAGGATGTCAGAGTAGCTCAGCTCCTGTCTTCCTGGGTTCAGTTTGCATTTCTGCAGTGATGTCAGGCTGTCTGGCTGTTACCTGGCAGACTCTGGTGAAAGGCCTCTTCTGTTCTGCCTGGGTCCCTGTTCTCCCTTATGGTTTGGTGGGAATGAGGTCCCTGTGCCCTTCTTGGGAGGGATGCTCATGTTGACTGTTGGGTCTTGCCTTTTCTAGGAAGGGCTGTTGGATGTAGAGAAATCAGAGTGTGAAGATGAGCTGACGGGCACTGAAATCAGCTGCTTACGGCTCAAGGGTCAGATGATCTACTTGCCTGAAGCAGACAGCATACTCTTCCTGTGCTCACCAAGGTAATCACTTTTGGATGAATTATGATGGATATACGCACCCATCTTTTGCTAAAAGGAAATCAGTAACATTTTATTCAATTGTTTTTACAAAGTATACTTAGATTTTACAACTCTTCTTATACATCTCTCTATAACAAGGATAATTTCGTTGAACTTACATAATAACTCAGAAGAAATCATGTATTCTCTTTTATTTGCCACATCTTAATCAATCTGTTGGGTGTTTATGCCTTTAGGTCAGTGGATATGTAATCTGAAGTTAGCTAATTCTGTAGTTTTGTACCTTCCAGAGAGTCATCATGGAGAAAATGAGTCTACAAAGCATTTATTAATAATACGATGGCGTAAATACACAGGTGTATTTGGCACCAAGAAATTACTTTTCTAATGATTTCTGGATTTAAACTATTTTATGTTAAAAACATTTTTCTACTTTAACTGAGATATACTATGCACAGTGCAGTATTAAGTTAAAATTTATCTGAATTTTGTGACACAGTAAACATCAGAGGGAAGTACAACTGTAGGCTGGCATTTTTACAGGTTGACAAAGCACTTTTCTAAAAGATGTATGGGAATTCAGAGTAAGTAATGTGTGTTTAAATTTATGTTAGAACAGTAGAAATAGATAATTACAAAACTTGTTGTTAGGTGATATTTTGTACGTTTTTAATTTGTATAGCCAAAATGTATGCATATTATTTAGTAACAGTTGACAAAGCATGTTTTGCAGGGCTATTGATTAAAAATTTAAAGTCCAAATGATCACGTTTCACTTGAAAATATTGTTTCAAAATTTCTGAAAAATTTAATGGATTTTGTAACAGCCTTCTTTAAAATTATTAAAATTTTAATAATTATTGATATATTAATATAATATAAAATAATATAATTATTATTATTATAAAAAATCTGGTATTAAAGACTATATAAGACTAATGATGGGGTTTTTCCCCTGAGAATATATATTTTGATAATAAGAGAGACAAAATTAGGGAATATAAACTCCTATTTTTTATTAATAACCTCCATTGATCAAACTGTATTTGCATCTGCTATCAATAAATGTCTTTTCCTTCTGCCTTTTTCCAAGTTGAGCATTGGTAGAAAGATAACTTCTAAATAAAGACAGTTCTTATTCATGGAGACAACCGTTTCTTTGGAAGTACAGGCAGAGATTTGGAGTCTACTTGCTACTTATCGTATGCAGAAATAGGATACATAGTAACATAATCACCAATTATTATATGGGACTTGTGTGTGTGTGTGTGCTCACCCAGTCATGTCTGACTCTTTCCTGCCCTGTGGACTGTAGCCTGCCAGGTTCCTCTGTTCATGGGATTCCTGAGTAGGTTGCCATTTTCCCCTCCAGGGGATCTTCCTGACCCAGGGATTGAACCTGAGTCTCTTGAGTCTCCTGCATTGGCAGGTGTAGCCTTTACAACTGAGCCACCTGAGAAGCCTTCTTATATGGGAACTGCTCGTGTGGTACTCACATTCCATCAGAGATCAATTAAAAGCACTTTAACTTGTAAAACGTATAGCTCCAAGAGGATAGGATAGTTTGGGGCTTCCCTGGTAGCTCAGTTGATAAAGAATCCACCTCCAATGCAGGAGACCTGGGTTTGATTCCTGGGTTGGAAAGATGCCCTGGAAGAGGGCATGGCAACCCACTCCAGTATTCTTGCCTAGAGGAGCCTGGCAGGCTACATACAGTCCATGGGGTTGCAGAGTTGGACACAACTGAATGATTAAGCATACAGCTCATTAAAATAACAATAAGTTTTTTGAACAATGACATGATTTGATTTTCTCTCTCAATATGAGCGTTTTAATGATTCATTTTCAGTTTAAGCTTATAGACATTTTTTTTTTCTCTACTAATTGGCCAGTCTTGAAACCACTGGTGGATGATCTGGCTTCTTTCCCCAAGGGTATGTGTTAACAGTAGACTCTGATTGTTTTATTTTCCTTGCTTTTTTAATGGACATTCTGAGGATATATTTCAGGGAGACATTTTATTAATCCAAAATTCTTCAGTAAATTCACAGCACAATTATGTCACTTTAGAGAAATTATTATTATGAATGACTGGAAATAATTATTTGGCATTTAAATAATTAAAACCAATAATGTAACCTTAAGATATTTTAACCAAAGGCTAAATTGTTTAAAAACAGTCAACTCTTTATTTACCAGATCTTCATTGAATCAATAAATATTACATTTTCTAAAAATGACAAGTCACAAAGACGCATAAAAATCTGCAAAAATAAATAGATGAAACAAATTAGCCAAAGAAAATAAGAGTAACAGAAGAAAGTGGAGTCAGAAATTAGAGTAGTGTGTAAAAATACATGTTAGAAGTCAAGAGTACAGGATATTCATGTTGAAGATGGGTCATAAATCAGGTGTCAACCTCCAGTCATCATGCCTGAAAGAGAAAACAAGTAGTTACAAGAGTCATAGATCCCATAAGATGACAATCAACTAGTTTTGTAGAAGAAGCGTTATTATCCTTATAAAAGAGAGTAAAGATAACTTTTTTTTAAAGTTTTTTTTTTTTTTTGATGTGGACCATTTTTAAAGTCTTTGTTGAATTTGTTACAACATTGCTTCTGTTTTACATTTTGTTTTTTTGGCCTCAAAGCATGTGGGATCTTAGCTTCCCAACCAGGGATCAAATCCACACCCCCTGCACTGGAAGGTGAAATCTTCACCACTGGACCGCCAGGGAATTCCCAAGATAGCTGTTTCTTCATTTCTTTATAGTGAGGAAAACCTCTGGTAATAATAAGTAACAGCCTTGAGATAAAAACCTGAGTGGGTTTCATAAGGCAACTTTTCACATTATCTTTCAATTTAGGCTGACGGCATAAAAAAATGCAGTTGGGCAAAACTGCATTTCACGTTCACTTCTCTTTGATAGATGTTTACATGTTAAGAAGAATGAAGTCATATTCCTCTTGCTTTTATCTGAGTTTTCTTCAGCCTGAGCTTTTGAATGGCAGGCAGTGGCAGGATTAGACTTCTTGACGGAAACCAGGGTGGTGTTGCTATGGGAGCGTGGGGTCTGACTGTATGTCCTTCTCCTTGTGACAGTGTCATGAACCTGGACGACCTGACCCGGCGAGGGCTGTACCTGAGTGACATCCCTCTGCACGATGCCACCCGGGACCTCGTCCTGCTGGGAGAGCAGTTCAGAGAGGAGTACAAGCTGACCCAGGAACTGGAAATCCTCACGGACAGGCTGCAGCTCACGTTACGAGCCCTGGAAGATGAGAAGAAAAAGACGGACACGTAAGAATGGAACCTGTGGTTACAGATGACAGGCAGGGCTCTCCTGCATGGTGGATTCGGCGGCTCTCCTGCCAGACTGTGACTGGGTCCAAGCTCAGATTACTTGCCACATGACAGGCCAGTAAATCCAGAGATGGGGTGTTGGGACAAGGAATAGACACTTCATTATGAAAGCCAGCAGATGGAGAAGATGGTGAACTCATGTCCCAAAGACCTGTCTTGCCCGAGTTAGAATTCAGGCTCTTTTAACTGAAAGGGGAGGGACTCAAGCCAAGCGTTTCCCAGTTCCCAGCAGCGTCCAGAGGGGATGTGTTCATTTCTTCTTGCCTGCAGCCACTCAGAGGTGGGCCTTGTCAGGACATTTCCTGTGAGCTGAGTAAAGATATTTTAGCTTAATGCTTATCACCTGGGAGGCAAAGTGCCCAGAAATGGGACATTACATATAATTTAGGCTTCGAGGCAACATCACTTTAGTGATTAAATAGTAGTAGCATACAAGGGTTCTTTTCTGTACAAAGACTCCGAGTCGTGGAACCTGTCACAGTTATGGAGTCCTAAATAAACTGTTCCATGTCACTTAAATCTGTCAGGCACACAGAAAGAAATCAGTCGTAATAGTAATAGGGATATGTCTTCTAATTTTACAAACCAAGCTGGAAGAATATACGACAAATCATGTCTCTGCAAATCATTAGAATAACTCAAGTGTGGGTTTCAAGTCTGACTGCCCATTCATCCATTTCTTCATGCAGGAGTGTGTACCGAGCATCTTCTCTGTGCCAGGGCTACCAGGTGCTGGGGTACACTGAACACTGAGCTTAGATTTGGCCATTATATTTTCAAAGAGTTCTTGAACGCCAAATTATTTTAGGATTTGGCAGATATGAATCTGACAGACTGTAGTGTCGTCTATGATGACAATGATTACATCTGTAATTTGATTCATGAACCAAAGTATCAAAATACAAAACTATATAAAACTGAATGGTGCTTTAAATTTTGAAATAACGGGTAAGTAACATTTAAGATGGTATTTCGTTTTCAAGTAATTTATTTAAACAAATACACATTGTGCATACCACTTGGCCTTGCTTGAAGAATAGAGATATATTAGAAGTATATTAATTAAAATTAATTAAAAGCTTGAAATCACTGACTTCCATAAGAGAATTTTACCCAGGGTCTTATGTGTTCATTTTTAACATTTGTATGATAGGAAGCAATCTTAGAGAATTGACCTGACCTTCCTTCCTGTAGGACTATTTCACTCTACTTGACACCATAGCATTGGTAGCGGAATCACTTCCTATTATGTCTGATGTCTAATCAGACTTTCTTGCACTGATACATGTATTGTTGCCCATGGGTGGATGCAAGGTAAACATGTCAACCGTTTGTCAACAGCATAGATGGATGGAGAATCCAGGTGAATGTCTATCTTCGTCCTTAGCCTCTTCCTTCACCTTTCCTACTCTGTATAATGAAGATGAAAATGATAGTTTATTGGAGATCACTTGACTTTCCTTGAGGCCCTAACCCCTTAGTCTTTCCAGGTATTTTTCAAATCTCCAGAAGTATATGGGATGAGGCAGGTACTCAAATCCCTCCTACTGCTCAAGAAACAGCTCAAAATTGTATATTTTATTAGTATGTGGAACAGCTTCCTTCATGAAATATAATACATTGTGAGATAGGGCTTAAAACTGAGGCTCAAAGTCGTCTGGATTTGTTAAGTTTGAGTTGCTCAGATCCTGCTCGGCTGTTAAATTGGAAAATCACCTAGGTTTCTCTCTTTGTTGATACTTGATTTTCAAAGTGATTTAATTATAAACGTTGACTACTAATTTTCGTTGAAACAAAGTCATGCTACTGCGCACATGTAATATTCAAAACAGCCTTAAAGCATTTCATAAAATGTTCTATGTTTGAGAGAGAAAATAAAAGACTGAAGAAATTCCACTGAAGCTAGGGAAAAAATGAGACCTCGGCTTCTTATACCTAGCCCCGAGTGACAGCTGGCTTCCGGGAGAAATAGGCCGGGAGGTGTCGTTTGCTCCTCTGGTTGTCTAGTCCAGGACACTCTCAGGCCTCAGCTCTGGCCTCCTGTGTGCTTGCTCCTCTCCTCCCCACGCCAGTGTCTTCTTGTGCCATCGGCCTGGTCTCAGGACTGTCAATGAAAATGAGATCTTTTCTTCTCCAGACCAGTTTCTTACCTGCTTTATCAGTTTCTTCCACAGAGAAGTGAGGCAGGAAGGAAAATCTGTTTTCCTTTCTTTCTTCCTTCTGCCCTTCCTTTCTTTTATGGAAGTCTAGTTGATTTACAGTGTTGTGTTAGTTCCGGGTGTCCAACCCAATGATTCATTTATCCACATATATTCTTTTTCAGGTTCTTTTTCCTTATAGATTATTACAAAATGTTGAGTATAGTTCCCTGTGCTGTACAGTAGGTCCTTGTTGGGGAAATCTGTTTCTTTTCATGTCAGGTGACAAATGTTGAGGCAGACAGCTTGTGCCCGAGAGGTGAATGTGTCCCTGGGAGCCCATAGTATTGCAAGAGTCAGACACGATTGAGTGACTGCATCACCACCACCACACCACAGAGCTAAGTGCTGGGATGACTTCTTTCATCCCGTGAATATCACAGTTAGAGGGTTGAAGCACAGGGTACATAGAACAACTTCAGCTTCCTGGCGTCTGTCCTTTGTTTTGTCTGTTTGTTTTGTTTGGCTTATTTTGATACACCTTGAATTGGTTTGGATTGGGAGATGTTTGGATTGGTTTAAAACAAACCAATTACTTATATTTTCTAGCCCTGACTTATAAATGTAGCTAATGATGAGCATCCTGGCAGAGCCTTCACTGTGCTCATGGCATCAAAGTCTCTAAAGTGGGCAGTAGAAGCGCTAAAGCAGCTCTCAGCATCTCTCATGATGATGGCTCTGTCCTGATCCCTCTGGACAGGTTGCTGTATTCCGTGCTTCCTCCATCTGTGGCCAACGAGCTGAGGCACAAGCGTCCGGTGCCTGCGAAGAGATATGACAACGTGACCATCCTCTTCAGCGGCATCGTGGGCTTCAACGCCTTCTGCAGCAAGCATGCGTCTGGGGAAGGGGCCATGAAGATTGTCAACCTCCTCAACGACCTCTACACTAGATTTGACACTCTGACGGACTCCCGGAAAAATCCATTTGTTTATAAGGCAAGTCCACGCCCTGTCGGAATGCAGTTCCATTCATTACTCTGAATTTTCAGACCCTGTCTTCCAATGGTGCAGCAGTCCCAGTCCCTGACTGTAGCCCTGCAGCCTGGGTACAGTCAGCTCTCATGCATTCATTGTTTACCATTTTCTTAAATAATTACCTCTTGTTCTAAAATAGTCTCTTCCCTGTAACTCAAATAAATGGAGCAGATGCTTCCCTAGTTAAAATGTTTAGCAACTTATTTGCACTTACGTGAATAAATCTTTACATGTGGTTTGTCACACATAATATAAACATAGCATTCGTTTCAGTGCTCTGCAAGAGATGTTTTTACTGAAAGGTATAAATGATTTGCACAGTAGAGAAGTCATGGAGCATAGGAAGAATGCCAGGGACTCAGACCTGCTTTTAGATAACATCAGCTGGAAATAAACTTTCATAAGGCATTTCTGCCCATGGTTTCAATTAGAAAAAAATTATAATATTGGAAAAATGAAGTCAGTGGAATATTGCTTGGTAAAGGCAAGAATGTGAACCAAACCATCCCTAGGCATCTGGAGTCATAGCAATGCCACAGGGACTATTTATTTTTACCGTCATTTCCTGAGGAACAAGGTAACATGGTGTGAGCACATCATAAAAAGAAATGGTTAATGACCAGGATGAACCACTGAACTTAGGGAAGTTGGCGCTTTGGCCCGTCAAACCATCACTGTTTTAAGGGGAAATAGGATCATAAATTATTCTACTGGGTTATAAGGATGTCTAAGGTGAGAAAGTAGGACTTACTAGAAGAAAAATAATACTGTGTTCTGTCCCCTGCCTGTAATCAGACTTCAAGTGCCTGGTGTGTACATTTTAATTACTGATCTGTTTTCTTGTTGGAATCGAATATATTAGAATTTTAAGAGATTCAGGGGAGGAAAGTTGAAAGTTATTGATAGCAATTGGAAAAGCATGTTTGTGTAAGGGTGGCACATGAGTCAGTCATGTTTGTACTAACCAGTCTGCGCCCGACCAGGTGGAGACTGTCGGGGACAAGTACATGACGGTGAGCGGCCTGCCAGAGCCGTGCATCCACCACGCACGGTCCATCTGCCACCTGGCCTTGGATATGATGGAGATTGCTGGCCAGGTCCAAGTAGATGGTGAATCTGTTCAGGTTAGTAGGTAAAACACATATTTTAATGGTAGTAGGCCTTTTGTACAACTGATTTATATTCTTGACCAGCTAGTCATTAATTATGCATAAGGAATTGCATCTTGACAACAAAGATGAAATATTTTTAATGTTTTTTTAATTGAAGTATATTTTACAATGTTAGTTTCTACTGTACAGCAATATGATTCAGTTATATACATATGTATGTGCATTTTATTCATATTCTTTTCCATTATGGTTTAATGCAGGATATTGAGTAGAGTTCTCTGTGCTATGCAGTAGGTCCTTGTTGTTTATCTATTTTATATATAGTAGTGTGTATCTGCTAATCCCAAACTCCTATTTTATCCCTCCTCCACTCCCTTTCCTCTTTGGTAACCATGGGTCTGTTCTCTATGTCTGTGAGTCTGTTTCTGTTTCATGGATAAGTTCATTTGTGTCAAATTTTAGATTCCACCTATGAATGGTATCTCATGATATTTGTCTTTTTCTGACTTACTTCACTTACTATGCTGGGTCCCTCCATGTTGCTGCAAAGGGCATTATTTCATTCTTCTTATGGCTGAGTAATATTGTATTGTATATATGTACTACATCTTCCCTATCCATTCATCTATCAGCGGACACTTAAGTTGCTTCTGTGTCCTGGTTATTGTAAACAGTGCTCCTGTGAACATTGGGGTGCATGTGTATTTTTGAATTAAAGTTTTCTTTGGATGTGTGCCCCGCAGTGGGATTGCTGGATCATATGGCAGTTCTATTTTTAGTTTTTTAAGGAACCTCCATACTGTTCTCCATAGGGGCTGCACCAACTTATATTCCCAGCAACAGTGTAGGAGGGTTCCATTTTCTCCATACCCTCTCCAGCATTTGTTATTTGTAGACTTTTTAATGATGGCTGTTCTGACCAGTGTGAGGCGATACTTCATTGTAGTTTTGATTTGCATTTCTCTAATAATTAGTGATGTTGAGCATCGTTTCATGTGCCTTTTGGCATCTGTATGAACAAAGCCTAATATTTTATTGAACCTATTATACTACATTCTTCCATAGAAATGGGAAATCTGTCCACCTATTTGAAATTACCTTCTTTATTCCGTGTGCTGAAAGTCATGAGGATGAGAAGAACCCCCTCTCCCTTCTGATTTATTTTTAAAAATCTCTTTCCTAAATCTAATGTAAGTGGCCAGATTCATACTTTTGAATCCTTCAAAGAATGTTTCTCTTGAAAGTCAGATTTTGTGAGGGTTTTTGTCTGTAATATGTTTGGAGTTCTAGAGAATTCTTATGATTTTTATATGATGACTCTGAATTCTTTAGTATAGCGTGAGCAATGCTTCCTATTATTGAATGTATTGAACCAGAGCTTTGATTCTGCAGATTACGATCGGAATCCACACAGGGGAGGTAGTTACCGGAGTCATAGGACAGAGGATGCCTCGCTACTGTCTTTTTGGAAACACTGTCAACCTCACAAGCCGAACAGAAACCACTGGAGAAAAAGGGAAAATAAATGTGTCTGAATATACATACAGGTCAGAGAACACATCTAGGTATCTACTGACTTGAAAAATGTCTCCTTGCAGCTGCTTTAATTCCCTGGGTGATTTTATTACCTTTTACAGCTATCAACTCTGCTTTTAGGATTACTATTATTTTTCAATTAAAAAAAAAAACTGGTGTGTTTTTCTTTTTTTTGGTCACACCATGGTATGTGTGATATTTCCCCAACCAGGGATCAAACCTGGGAGTCCCAGTATTGGGAGTGTGGAGTCTTAACCACTGGACCACCAGGGAAGGTCTTGGGATTATTTATTTTTTATTTGAGAAAATTGTGTCATTACTTCAGTTTTAAATGATTTTACATACTCTTAGGAATTTCTGCTGTGGTGTTGTTACTAAAGCCTCGAGGTGCCTTTAAATAATTTACTGTGTGTCATTCCTATCTCCATTTATAATTTTGATGTATGTTACGTTCTCTGTGTGACCATAACACCAAGCTTCTCTGCCTGTTCCCTGTCCCCTTTTAGATGTCTCATGACACCAGAAAATTCAGACCCGCAATTCCATTTGGAGCACAGAGGCCCCGTGTCCATGAAGGGCAAAAAGGAGCCAATGCAAGTTTGGTTTCTATCCAGAAAAAATACAGGAACAGAGGTATGACTCATCAGAATATAATTCCTTTTTTAAGACTGGGTATGAATATGGGGAGCTAAATTGTAATCTCTGAAAATATGTTTCATTTGCAAAGAATTCTTGCTTACATGAACTTGTAAGCACAGCAGCGGAAACGCTGACCCATTAGTGAGCTGGTTAGAACAATGCAGCTTCTAGGGGAGACCTGATGGCTGACGGTTTTGTCCTCTAATGAAATTAAAACCAAAAGCACTGGAGAGAGAAGCCCGGGTTTTGGTTCTTCTGCTGTCATCTGGCTGGAACCCCGCAAGTGAGTGGGCAGTGAGGGGCGTCCCTGGCCCCCCTCCCCAGTGCCCTGGGTCGCCATGTGATCACGGCCAGGGCTGAGACACGACCGTCTTCAAGGGTGGTTTCCTAACCACGATGCTCCAGATCCTTCTTTCTAAGGCCACGCCATCGCCTCGTGGAATGTTTGGGGATCTTTGGACATTCTAGTCTCTGGTGGGTCTCTCCTGGAGAGAAGAGTGATTTATGCGTGTCCAGAATCTAAATAATTCCTCATGGAAGCCATAGGTTCGCGCTCACGCTATGGCTGTACTCCAGCCAGAACCCATGTGCTGGGGGGTAGCACTGGGGTTTGCTCGGGGGTCCTGTGGCCCACCGTGGTTCACGATACCAAGGTCCCGCCAGCCTTGCCCCTCTCTCAGTGGGCTGCATCAGAAACAAGCCCGGTGCTCTATGCCCTGTTGATGTACTGGTTCTGTAGAGGGGGAGAGACTCTTTGACTATATGTATTTTCCTGGATGTGCACATTCCCTAAAAATGCTTTTAGAATAGAAGTCGTAAAAGGAATGAAATGCCAAGTTGTGAAATATTTATCTTTATCTTCTTTTCACTGTTTTCACTTTAAATAATTTACTTCTGGCACTTGCACGCTTCCTGATGTTCTTCTGATAAATGAGTTTGCCGGAAGCGTTGTTCCTTTTATTTGGGTGGCTCTGTTTCAGCCAACCTGATGGTGGGAATGACTTAAAAAAGTGGTAGATATGAATGCAGATCAAATTTTATTTTTAAAAAAAGAAAGAAAATATTTTGAGGAATCCTACAAGCTTTCTTATCACTGAAAATGAATCCCCTATTTACTTTACTTTTTACAGGAAACAGAGCAGGATGAAAACTGAATCCTGGACAGTGGGGTTAAGACCACAGGGTGAGGTCCAGTCTCCCCCTAACAGATGCTGGGCCCGGGACCAGTGATGGCCTCGGTCCTTTTCATGGTTCCCCAAGCCTTTCTCCTGTGTATCTCTTTCCTTGTTTATTATTCAACTTTAGCTCTGCTTTTGATTATTTTTGAGGTTTAATATGTTATCTGAAGTTTGGCTTTGTGTGGCTGATGTGAGCTTCACGTGTCTTCAGATGGACTACACATCCCCTGGCATGGTGGTTTTCAAGTAGTGGGCACCCAATAAGTATTTGGTGAATTTAATTAAATGAAACTGAACAGTATTCAGCCATGTGTATATATGTCATGGTTTTCCACTTCTGATCAGTGTCTCTATATGTGTATATTTTAATGACTATAACATATAAAAAGGTTTTATTGTGTTGGTGCATATCATTATAGAAATCATTTTCTAAAGGAGTTAATTCAGAATTTTAGGGGAACAATGCAATTTATTTTCAGACTCCCCAAATAAGAATATATCATGCTAAGAAAAATAGTATCTATTTAGAATTATGTTAGTTTCCCTTCAGAAATAGAGAATATACGTCTTTGCTGTTAAAGTATCAGGTTCTTCATTCAGATCATGTGGCAATTACAGTTCCTCTAAAATGCTATCCTTTTCGTTATAAATCTCATTCACCCCATGCAGCTGTTGGTGAAGGCAGCACTGTCTCACAATGAGCTATTGCATTAGTTTGGAGTAAACCTCAGGGGCTCTAACTACATCCAAGGATGAAGCTGGAAGCACAGCTGGGGTTTCGGTTGGTCAGAGCCCCTCTTGGCCCTTTCTTCCCAGAAATGAGCTCCTTTGTCTTAGCTCACGAGAACTTGATTCTATCCAGGGTGCCATGTTGAGAAAAGTTACTTTAATTTCAACATAGAATGCATTCCTGTTGGAATCATCACCTGTTGTTCTTCATTATCTCTGATAATTTATTAATATCTATCTTTATAAAATACAGGACCACTACTTTTGTGTACAAATGTTTGTCTTTAAATTTAGCATTTCCTATCAGCACGTTGATAACTTGTATAAACGTTCCATGTTCATGTGTAAGAGAACCTGTAATAAATTATTTTTTCCACTTGTCTCTAGACGGTTTTTGATTCAATAAAAATGTGAATGCTCTTACCGGTCTTTTAACTAGTGCCGTTTTTGGAAATACGTCTTATCATTTTGGCTCTGATAGACTTTCATTTTGGTTCCCTGCTGTTATGGTAAAGCCGAGTGGCTCCTATTCCTCAGGACTATTCCTATAAGATATTTTTCTTTAGGATCAACACAGTGACGGCAGCAAGACCAGCACTGGGTGGTAGGAGTGGACAGACAGACATGTGTCAAGTGGCATCAGCTCTTGAAGAGCTCCCCACATTTCAGGAGTGAAAGACATGTATCTAAGTAACTAAACTATTTGATATTCATAGTGATTTTATTGTTCAGTCGCTCAGTCGTGTCCAACTCTTTGTGACCCCATGGACTGCGGCACACCAGGCTTCCCTGTCCTTCCCCATCTCTTGGAGTTTGCTCAAACTCATATCCACTGAGTCTGCGATTCATATTGATAAAACATATTCAAGACACAGAAAGAATACTTAGAGAATGAGAACCAAGAGGGATCGGAGGGAGGAGGAAGGAAGCAGCTGGATTTTGTGATGGTTTTGTCTAAAGCTGAATGAATTCATCCCTTCTCTGTGGTTTCCTTCTGTTCAGCCCTCTTGTGTACCACCAAAAAAAAAAGAAAAGTTATGTAAAGTTCCTCACTTTGAATTGAGGATATATGTCTATGTTTTTGGGGGGGAGCTTACCAGGAGGCCCAATGGTAAAGAATTTGCCTGCCAATGCAGGAGATGCAGGAGACTTGGGTTCCATCTCTGGATCAGGAAGATCCCCTAGAGGAGGAAATGGCAACCTACTGCAGTATTCTTGCCTGGAAAATTCCATGGACAGAGGAGCCTGGTGGGTTAATGTTCATTGGGTCACAAAGAGTTGGACACGACTGAGTGACTCAGTCAGTCAGTCAGTTCAGTCACTGAGTTGTGTCTGACTCTTTGCGACTCCATGGACTAAGCACAGACAAATGTATTTTGGAACCAATTCATTATTCTATTTTATTTGCATCTATGATGCTCCTCTGTCCCTGTGAGGGGAGCAGGTTTGGAGCTTAAATCCTATCCAGGCCTCTGTGATGAAGCCTCCATAAACCTGAAAGGTTTGAGAACTTTTGGGCTGGTGGGCAAGGGGAATTGCTGATGGGTGTGAAGTTCTGTGTCTCTTCCATCAGGCTGTTTCTGAATCACATCCTTTCATGATAAACCGGTCATCTAGTTGGTTCCCTGAGTTAGTTTCTCTCTAGCAGAATAATCAAACCCAAATAGGGAGTGTGGGAACTTTGGCCCTATAGCCGGTTGGTCGGAATCACAGGTGACAGCGTGACTTTGCTTTGGTCTCTGAAGCGGGGGATGTCCTTGCAGGACTGAGCCCTTAACATAGGGAATTGGATGTGATCTTTGGGTCGACGGTGTCAGAACTGAGTTGAAGTGTAGGATATCCAGCTGGATTCTGAGAATTGCTCTGTGGTGTGTGAAGAAAACACACCCCACGTTATAAATGGGTGCAGATTCTTGAAGGGGAAAAAGGAACCAATTCTCTGCTCATCTCTTAAGATTTCCTTTTGCAACCTCGCTAGTGGCTCTCAGAACCGCTAGAGGGCAGCAGAGGATGCTGTTTAGAATCTAAGGGCCGGATGGGGGCGTGAGGATACAGGGTCTCTTACAGGAAGTGCTGCTGGCTCACCCTCTCGGCTCTGCACTGAAGGGCACTTCCTGTGTGCAACCTCGAAATTTTCCCTCCCACCGTCCTTTACCCACAGTCAAAAGTATATCATAAAAATAATTGTTTCTACCCCATTATGACCATTCGTGTAGCTTGAAATCTATTCACACGTATCATGGTCAAAAATTTCACCCACAGTTTTCATGCTAATTCTGTAGGAAGGTGTGAAAATTTGTTAAAACAAGCAATTTGTTCTAGAAACTATAATTTCGTGCAGAATCATTTTAGGTGAGCTAAGTTGCATGTGGCTCATGTTAAAATGATTGCTTCTTGCTCCTTCTACCATATTGGTGAGATGACATAATAATAGGGTATATTTTTAAAACCAAACCAAAACAAAAATCACTGTTCAGAGAGTTGAGAGCCTATATCCAGTTATGGCAAGGCTAACCCTGTGATCTTGCCACATTCTCTAACTTCTTAAATTCCTGATCTGTGAAAAGAGCTGGTCAAGATGATGTCTAAAGTAGATGCTTGCTCTGAAATTCCAACATTTCTTTGGTAGAAGTTCCAGAACAGGGATGCTGTGATTTTGGCCTGACCGCTGGGGGATTCTCAGAAAAACAATCCAAATTCTTAACTGAAATCTTTTTAATAGTCAAGGAACAATGAGGAGATCAACTGGGGGGCTTTAAAGCTAATTTCTAAGAAATAAAGAGCTCTCTGGAAAACACTTGCTGGAGACTTGACTCCAAGCTAAAATCACAATGACTAGGTCATGTTAGTGTATTTGTATTAATGCATATGTTTCTATTATAAGATAGCCCTGTAATATTTACCTAATACGGTTCAAATTCTTTAATAAGGAGTTGAACTTTTGATTTTTTAAATATAAGGGGAGAAAATGTACCTCTATTTCATGCAGAAATCCTTTTGAATAGAAGATAACCTCTTAAAAATTAAAGAAGTGTCAATGAGTGGTATATATAGAGGTTTTTATTATTACCAATAATATTTACTGCCCATTTAGTACTAATTTATAAAACATTCTCCAGTAAAAAAAAGAACTCCATAGCCAAGAAAGCCTTCCTCAGTGACCAATGCAAAGAAATAGAGGAAGACAGTAGAATGGAAAAGACTAGAGATCTCTTCAAAAAAATTAGAGATACCAAGGGAATATTTAATGTAGAGATAAAGAACAGAAATGGTATGGACCTAACAGAAGCAGAAGATATTGAGAAGAGGTGGCAAGAATACACAGAAGAACTATACAAAAAAGATCTTAATGACCCAGATAACCACAATAGTGTGACCATTCACCTAGAGCCAGACATCCTGGAGTACAAAGTCAAATGGGCCTTAGAAAACATCACTACAGACAAAGCTAGTGGAGGGGATGGAATCCCAGCTGAGCTATTTAAAATCCTAAAAGATGATTCTGTTAAAATGTTGCACTCAGTATGCCATGAAATTTGGAAAACTCATCAGTGGCCACAGAAATGGAAAAGTCAGTTTTTATTCCAATATCAAAGAAAGGCAATGCCAAAGAATGTTCAAACTACCACATAATTGTACTGATCTCTCACACACTAGCAAAGTAATGCTCAAAATTCTCCAAGGGAGGCTTCAAAGGTACGTGAACCAAGAACTTCTATATTTTCAAGCTGGATTTAGAAAAGGCAGAGGAATCAAAGATCAAATTGCCAAAATCTGTTAAGTCATAGGAAAAGCAAGAGAATTCCAGAAAAACATTTGCTTGATTGACTACTCTAAAGCCTTTGACTGTGTGGATCACAAGAAACCGTAGAGAATTCTTAAAGAGATGGGAATACCAAAGCATGTGACCTGCCTCCTGAGAAATCTGTGCGCAGGTCAAGAAGCAACAGTTAGAACTGGACATGGAACAACAGACTCGTTCCAAATTGGGGAGGGAGCATGTCAAGGCTGTATATCGTCACCTTCCTTATTTAACTTATATGCAGAGTACATCATGAGAGATGCTGGGCTGGATGAAGCACAAGTTAGACTCAAGATAGCTGGGAGAAATAGCAATAACCTCAGATATACAGATGACACCATCTTTATGGCAGAAAGTCAAGAGGAACTAAAGAGCCTCTTGATGAAAGTGAAAGAGGAGAGTGAAAAAGCTGACTTAAAACTCAACATTCAAAAAACTAAGATCTTGGCATCCAGTCCCATCACTTTATGGCAAATAGATGGGGAAACAATGGAAACACTGACAAACTATTTTCTTGGGTTCCAAAATCACTGCAGATGTTGACTACAGCCATGAAATTAAAAGATGCTTGCTCCTTGGAAGAAAAGTTATAACCAAACTAGACAGCATATTAAAAAGCAGAGACATCACTTTGTCAACAAAGGTCCATCTAGTCAAGGTTATGGTTTTTCCAGTGGTCATGTATGGATGTGAGAATTGGACTATAAAGAAAACTAAGTGCTGAAGAATTGATGCTTTTGAACTGTAGTGTTGGAGAAGACTGTTGAAAGTCCCTTGGACTGCAAGGAGATGAAACCAGTCAATCCTAAAGGAAATCAGTCCTGAATATTCAGTGGAAGGACTGATGCTGAAGCTGAAGCTCCAATACTTTGGCCATCTGATGCAAAGAACCGACTCATTGGAAAAGACCCTGATGCTTGGAAAGATTGAAGGAAAGAAGAAAAGGAGACAACAGAGGATGAAATGATTGGATGGCATCACCAACTTGATGGACTTGAATTTGAGCAAGCTCTGGAAGTTGGTGATGGACAGGGAAGCCTGGTGTGCTGCAGTCCTTGGAGTCACAAAGAGTCGGACATGATTGATTGACTGAACTGAACTGTGCTATACAGTAGGACCTTGCTTATTCATTTTATATATAACAGCTTGCATCTGCTAACCCCAAACTCTCAATCCATCCCCCTCCCATATCCTTCCCTTTAGGCAACCATCAGTTCATTCTCTATGTCCTTGATTTTGTTTCTGTTTCATAGATAGATTCATTTGTATCATTTTTTAAGATTTCACATAAAATGAGAAAAATTAGTTCTACCAGAGATTTTTAGGAAAATATTTAAGCAATAAGAAATTGGACCTTTTTACAAGTTACTAACATTTAGTAACGTAATGTTTTGAGATGATAAAGGACCTTTCATTTTCACATGATCATTCTTTTGAAATTTTTGCATAAGAAGCAATTATGAGGCACAAAGCAGCAACTATTATCTTCTGACAAATCTAAGCCTCTTTATAAAGATCGAGTTCATCACTCAGGAACCACCCACACTCCATTTCTCCTGTTCATTTGTATTCCTGTTAAAGACTGTTCTTTCCCTGCCAACCTCAAACTCCCCAAAACTGCTATTTTTTGCACTGACAAGAATATTACCCAAGTATTAACTAAAAATGAATCATGCAAAAGACAGCTAATAGATGTTTTGCACACATATGTACTTGAACAGTTTTTACTTTGCTTGTGCTCAGCAAGTGGTCCCAGAACCATAGGGACTCTTCAGACTTTAGTGGGAGTAAATGTCTCTACCACACTGACCACAAGCCCTTCTCTGGGATTTTTGTCAAAAAGCAGCCCTTAGTGTATGAGTTTTTGAGGTTGAGAAACTCTTTAAATACAGCTCTTTGCATTTCCTAATATGTAAAGCCTTTTTAAAGGGAGTTCTTTTAAAATGAGTTTTTTAAAAATAGTGTCAACACTATAAAAGTTACAAACTCATTTTTAAAATGGAATTTCTTAAACTGTTGTCCATATTGTAACCACTAATTGAACTTAGAAGACAGGAACAAGCTGAGATGGGGGTGATCATAACTCCTGCTGTCCTTGAAGCGCACAACAAAATTTAAACCACCAGGTGGCAATCGGGGCAATACTACAATCACTACAGAGCACCCTTGTCCGCAGCATTGTTTAGAACATCTTGCATGTGTTGAATCCTTGTAGCAACTCATTAAGTAAATATCCTTGTTATTGCCTCCATTTTATTTAGAAGGAAACAAGGGCACATAAAGTTTGAGTTCCTCACCTGAGGTCAGAAAATGGTGAGAGAAGAGCCAGTAATTATACACTCTAAGTAGACACAGAACCTGAGCTTCCAACCAGTATCCTCTGACATATTCCAGATTACAGGTGAGCAGAGAAGCTGGCAAGTGATGAGTTTTCAGAGTGTGTCTTAGAGTTAGATGATTGTTGGTCAGGTAATGAAGTTCTACTTGGACAGATGGACAAGGAGTGTGAGATGTGACAGGTGGTTTTGGCCTCAGATCTGATGACGAGCACTGCAGAACAGGATTTGGAGGCCTGTGGCACAGGCAAGGGACCAAACAGGTCTGGAGGAGGGGCACAAGGCAGTAATCACAGGATAGAATAAGAGAATCCATATGATGTGCACCAGGAGAAATGTCCTACTAGTGATGGGCCCCTCTCTGCCCGAAAACCAGATTGCCCTGGAGCTTTCAGGGTGTGAGATTGACTAGTTCCAAGAGTGAGCGGTGGTGAGCTGTGGGAGTAGAGAAATAGCATCATTAGCTGCATGCTTCATGAAGGCACCTGCTCAGAGTGCAGAGTGCAGCCTTCCAGGGGGTGGCCACATTGGACTCCTGCACTTTTCTCCAACATTAGTGTTTTCCCTTAATTATTTTCTGTTGAATTAAGCAACTACTTGGGGATGAAAGTGAAAAATCTGGTGAGTCTTAGTAATAGATCTAAAATGAAATCAGATTAACTAATAGATACCCAAAGCTAAGATATTCCACATTTTTGGCTAGGAATTTTGCTTCACTGTAAAAAGTAATTGGAGTACTTAAAAATAACTCACTGTATTATACTCTACTTAGCATAATAAGAAATTTCATTTTTCTCAAAATATGCTCAGGGAAAAACACTATACATGTATTTATAGTATATTTCCCTTTTATTGTTATATATCTTTGTATCAAATATTACACAATGCTGTGTCTAGCATACTGTATATTTGTTCGAGAGACTTCTCTAGCTTGTTGGCTAAAATTATCAGATGCTGAGTCTCTATGTTCTGTTTTTCATATTCTATATGCTTAACAGATACCCAAGTTTGTCTTCTCACTAAGTCATTGTATAATAAAATTTCATGTATTCTTTCACAATATTCGAATATTGTATTGTTGTTGTTTAGCTGCTAAGTCATGTCTGATTCTTTCTGATCCCACGGACTGTAGCCTGCCGGGTTCCTCTGTCCGTGGGATTTCCCAGTAAGAATACAGGAGTGGGTTGCCATTTCTTTCTCTAGGGGATCTTCCTAATCTAGGGATCGAACCCAAGTCTCCGGCATCTCCTGCACTGGCAGGCGGATTCTTTACCACTAAAGAATTCTTTGCCGCTTCCAGCAGGGAAGCCCCAAATATTATATACGCTATTTAAATCTTTGAGAACTTTCCCTTATCTTTAAAAAATACAGAGATATATCATCAATTCAATTTAACAAAATTTTAAATAAGTTTATATCCATTTTAAGCCATTACAAACAAATAATGTTTTAGTGAGCCTTGTAACTGTTTGTGCTCATTTCTTATTATTTTCAGAGCATACAGTCAGGGAGAACAATTTCTTGATAATAAATAATGTTTCCTAATGTATTCCAAGTTACTCATCAGACAGAGAGTGCTTTAGGAGACTGTTTATTTTCCTGTCTATGACAAATTGTGCTGCTAGTGTTTTTACATTGACTGAATCTTCTGGCCCTGAATTCTATCTCACAATTATGTAGTGAGTTTTATTATATGCATTATTTCCTGGAATTCTTACGTGTCTCTTCCTTGGGGAAGGGCATATTTGTATTCTTTGGTGTGTTTATGGATAGGATGTTTGTTTTTATGGGTACTTTGGAGCACACTGCAACAGAGATATTAGGACTCTGTTAATTCCCACAGCACTTCCCTCTAATTTTCATTTCCTCTTGTGATGTTGGTTTTGGTTCAGCATAGTATCCTGAGGTGGATTTCTCTTCCTTGTCCTTAGATATGTGACACCACTGAACTTGTAGAGTCATAGATCTGTATAGCAGAAGTATTTTCTGTGCAGTTTTTGTCTCTGGAATGCACAGTTCACAGAGATTGCTTTCTTTTACAGTTGTCTAAATCATGCTTATAAAACCACATATGCCCAGTGTGCATGCAACTGTGTGCACATTCCTTCTCTGAAAGTGAAAGTCACTCAGTCATGTTTGACTCTCTGCAACCCCATGGACTATACAGTCCACTGAATTCTCCAGGCCAGAACACTGGAGTGGGTAGCCTTTCCCAACCCAGGGATCGAACCTAGGTCTGTCACATTGCAGGCAGATTCTTCACCAGCTGAGCTACCAGGTAGGCCCAAGAATACTGGAGTGGGTATCCTATCCCTTCTGTAGTGGATCTTCCCAGCCCAGGAATCTGAACTGGGGTCTCCTGCATTGCAGGTGTATTCTTTACCAGCTGAGCTACCAGGGAAACCCTTTCCTTCTCTAAATCGAATTTTGAAACGAGTGCTGTAGATATCTTTAAAAGAATCAAGCCTGAGATTAGAATTATGCAGTCCCTGTGTCGTAGGGGTAGGTACCTCCTTTCCTTTCCTTTTTTACTCCCTTCTTTCTTTCTTTCTTTTTTTTTTCTTCCCTCACTCCATCCCCCCTTCCTTCTCTCTCTCTCCTTTCTTCTCCCTCTCTCCTCCCTCCCTCTCAAAACAAAAATAAGGCATTTTATTGTAAGAAAGCTCCCTTTGGCCTCAAGAGGATAAGGGGAATAGCTCCAAGGTGATAGTGACTTGCTCTTAACAGAGACAAAGACTTTGCCAGCACTTTAGAAAGATGAACTCATTTACTCAGAATATTTGATTAGTCACTGTAGAAGTCACTTTTAATTGATGGTTCACTGTGGTTTGGGGCTTTCCAGGTGGCTCAGTGGTAAAGAATCTGCCTGCAATGCAGGAGATGTGAGTTCGATCCCTAGATCAGGAAAAACCCTTGGAGAAGGAAATGGCAATGCACTCCAGTATGCTCGCACGGGAAGTCCTATGGACAGAGAAGCCTGGCAGCACACAGTCCATGGGGCTGCAAAAGAGTCAGACACAACTTAGCAGTCAAACAACAGCAAAAACAAATACTGCGGTTTGTTAGCACATGAAAAAAATT
Source organism: Cervus elaphus (assembly GCF_910594005.1). NCBI lineage: Eukaryota > Metazoa > Chordata > Mammalia > Artiodactyla > Cervidae > Cervus > Cervus elaphus. The sequence goes on from NC_057819.1 coordinate 28,717,279, forward strand.
GAATGCCATCTGAAGCTTACATTTGAGTTATCTGAGCTACTCTACCTCTTTCTATAGGTATGAACTTAATGCAAATGTGTGAGAACATGAAATAATGAATTTGCTTAAATGTTGGCATTGTGTGAAAAATAACTCACCATTTTGTAAAAACTGTTGAGCCACTTTGGCAGTGCTCAATCTTCTTTTCCATTTTCTCAAAACCTCTAGCTTTGGAAAAGTTGGTGTCAAAGGGCTCTTTTTTCTTTTTCACTTTTATTAAAGTAGAGCTGATATACAATGTTGTGTTAGTTAGGTGTGCGACAAAGTGAGTCAGTTATACATATAAATACATCCACTCTTTTTAAGATTTTTTTTCCCATACAGGTCATTACAGAGCATTGAGGAGAGTTTCCTGGGCTATAAGGGGACTACCTCATAGTATTGTTAGTTTTTGGCTGTCTAGTTTAAGTATAGAAGTATGTATATGTCAATCCCAATCCCCCAGTTTACCCCTCTCTTTCCACCTTTGGTAACCATAAGTTCGCTTTCTACATCTGTGACTCTATTTCTGTTTTATAGATAAGTTCGTTTGTACCATACTTTTAGATTCCACATATAAGGGATATCATGTGATGTTCGTCCTTTTCTGTCTGACTTACTTACTTCAGTATGACAATCTCTACATCCATCTCGAATAGGATTTGTAGATTTAAGTCCCTTTTTATATGACTTGTACTCCTGCTGTTCCCCATTGTTTGTTCTGATTTTGAATATAGACATTCCAATGAGTTCATTTTTATTCTTGCTAAGGCTCACATTATAATTTGATGGTAAATACAGCATAAGGGGGACTCTGATTTTCTTGCTGCTGCTGCCTGTGTGAATTGTTACAACAACATCAGATAGCAATTTGACAGGAGACAGTCAAGGTGGAGAAGTATGTTCTAGAAAATCCCAGAAATTTCACTTCTAATACCAACCTGTATATATGTGTGTGTACAATGAATCACTTTGCTGTGCACCTAAAACTAATACAACATTGTAAATCAGCTATAAAATAAAATAAAAATTAAATTAAAAAATAACCAAAAGGGGTGTACAGACTTTCATTGCAATATCTTTACTATAGATAAAGTACTGAAGTTATGTGAATATGAATTAGTTGGGAAAAAATAAATAAATCATGGTATATTTACTGGTAATTTTGTGGAATAAATAAACTAGATCTTCATATGTTGACATGGACACAGAGTAAACATGTAAAATAAGAAAGCAGGCTTTAGACTGACACATATAGCATGATTCAATACATGTAAAACCTGAAGGAAATAGGGCAAAATGTGATATTGGTCATATTTGTTATTAGTTAAATAAATATTGCTGTTTATCTTATTTTCTTAAAATTATCAGTTTTTTATTATATTTAATAATCACAAGAGTGTCAATTGCATATGCTGTTTTCTATGTTAATTTCTATATATTTAATTATCTTATTTAACTACTGATTTATTACAACATTTAAGTAATTTTAACATGTGTGCTGATTACATGTCTTACCATATTTAGACAAACAGGAATGAAGTAGAGATCGAAGTCTGGGAGAAGCTAAATAGAGAAGGTGTAACACTGAAGAATGGAAAAGATTGCAGAATTCCCATGAAAAAAGAATATTGCTGTAAAAGAGGAGAGGATGAGGAGAGTTACTGAGGAACAAATCACCATGGAAACTTTGTGGGACAAAGCTGTCCTGAATTAAAAGGACCAGAAAGAATTAAAAAACAAAAACAAAAACGATGCTGACCATGTAAGATGGACAGCTTGCAAAGGGTGATGGGAAGTTGCAAACAGTAAAACCATTTGAGGTGAGAGGAGGGGTCACACTATGCCGTGTTGTCATATAATAAACTGTTGAGAGGAGGTGTGGAATTCCAGGAGAGTATTTGATTGTCTGGTTTCTGCACTGAAGGCCTCCATTAGGACAGGGACACGAGAGAAAATGAGAAAGGAGAGAAAATGTCCAAGGAGAACAAACAGGATTTTGTGATTAGAGGTGGAACACACACTCAGCAGAAACTGAGCATTGTCGGAAATTCAGACACAGCAAAATCAAAACCTCCAGTCGATAAATAGTACATAGTAACAGTTTAGTGGGCAAACAACACCTCGAGAACTGGGAGCTTTACAAGAAATAACCTGGTTTCACTTTCGTTTGTGAGATGAGCTAGATTCCATTTTGCTTAAGTGGCTTTAATGGTTTTCTGTCTGCTCTGGGAATTCTCAAATTTGTATAGAATTTTTTTTAAGGTTTTAAAAAATGTAGGTCATTTTCTTAAAGTCTTTATTGAATTTGTTGCAATATTGCTTCTGTTCCATGTTTTAGTTTTTTGGCTGTGAGGCATGTGGGATCTTGGGTCTCTGACCAAGGAGCCAATCCGCACCCCTTCATTGAAAGGTGAAGTATTAACCACTGGACCACCAGGGAAATCCCCATTTTGTATTGAATTTTTAACAGTGTTCATGCTCACAGCATTCAAGAGTCTTCATGATAGCCAGGAATTGTTGCCAACGTGCCCCAGACACTCTGCTCTCAGGACATGTGCAGTCATGTGAGGCCGTGGTGGCCTCCAGTTCTGGGGCTTCTCCAGCTTTTATTGCTTGCTGATCATGTGGGTTCTCAGGGTTTGTGACTAGCTCTTAGCTCCAGGGCAGCTCAGGAAACACCCCCAACAATGCAGGTGCATGTGTTTCCCATGACCCACAGTGCTTGGCCTAATTTTCAGTTATCTTGGTATGTTGCTGGAAGTTTTAACTTTTGTTTTAGGTTCAAAGGATTCATTAACAAAAGAAACCACTCATTATATACAAATAAGTAATTTCAATATTTAATAGAGAATCATCTAACTTGTTTTCAATATACAATCATTAAAAGAAAAGAGGAGAGTAATAGCACAAACATCACCTAATTGGGGCCAACTAACAACCAGGTTTAAACAGCGCTTGGACTTTCCGGCGTAACAGCAATCTGGAGTTCCCATTGAGAAAAGGTCCCAGGCAGTGCATCTACCCCACTGGTGGGACTTCAAAATTGCAGTTTTGGGGGTTCCCACTTATAATCTCAGGCCACAAATGGATATCATCATCAGTTTGCAAGCAAATTGCAGCTCTGATTTCACATTAATATTTTTTACAATGCTGTTTGTTTTATCTTGCTAGTTGCAGGATTTTGTTAAGACCCAAGCTTGTTTTGGCCAGGCCTCCTCCAGAGGTTCAAGAATTCCAAGACCCGCTCCCTATCTTATCTATATTGTCATTCATCTTACTGGTAATAATAGGTGTACCCGCTATCAGGTACACTGTTAGGACAGTGTCCAGGCAGGTCAGAAGCAAGGTCAAAGGCCTGCTCCGCTTTCTTGTCTCTGAAGCCTGAACAAGGCTGCTTCCATTTAATGTCCCTAACACTTTGCTCTGAGCCAAGTTGACTCCCATAAATCCCTTGAATTTTCAAGGTATTTAATCCTTGAGGCTGGGGGCGAGGCCACAGAACCAATCCTTTATTCTCACTTCCATCTCCTTGCTACGCATTCCCCAGGCATTGCTTGCCATTCTTACCATAGTAATTTCTATAATAGTCAACCCATATTAGCAGAGTAACTAAAACACTGATGACTGTCAGGTCTTGCAGCTTCCAGTGAAGTGCAGGAATTCCCTTTCAAAACATGCAAGCGACGACCACAGGTCTCACAATTTTTTTCTATTCCTTAACCACTTGGATTATCCATTTCCTTCCTTAATCCATTATTTTTTGCACCTTCCAATAGCTTTTGATAGAGGAATTCAACTGCATATGGTTACCCTTCCAAACTTAAATTTACTTCTTTCTCTGGCCAATTTCATGAGCTCTGACATTGGTGGGGAGTTTTAGGTTAATTCCTGAAAACATACCTTTTTTTTTTGAAAACATACCTTTATCCTGAGATTATAGTTTACTTAAGTGTCATTTATTTTAAGGTTTACAAGTAAATCATAAATCTTTTATTATGACAAATAACTGCTGTGGAGAACTTCAGATATACTTTATATAACACATCTCAGTTAACAGAAGGGCTTCCATGGTGGCTTAGCGGGTAAAGAATCTGCCTGCCACTTCAGGAGATTCTGGTTTGAGCCCTGGGTCTGGAAGATCCCCTGGAGGAGGAAGTGGAAACTCACTCCAGTATGCTTGCTCGGGCATTCCCATGGGCAGAGGAGGCTTGTCCACGGATTGCAAGAGTCAGACACCACTTAGTGACTAAATAACTCAGTTAATATTACAATGTCATGTCTCAAACTTTCCCACAAAGATCTCTTTTTATAAAAAATGCACTTCCAATGAACAAAGGAGTTACAGGAGCCCAGTGGTCACTAAATTTCAGGTCCATCTGGACTGCGGGAGCATTTCATACCTTAATCTTTAAGAAACAGATTTTCAGTGACACAGGATTCCAGGTATCATTTTGACATGCTGACATTCTGCCTTCTGACTCATTCAATGTACTGTGGGGACAGTTCTTTGGTAATTGAGAGTGCTCTGGCCAGAAAATTATTGTCACACTGTGGTCTGTGTATAGTGATGCTACAAATGCATCCCTCTATTCTGAGTCTCCATCACCCCTCACCACTGCACTTTGAAAAAATAATTAATACACTTTATTTTTTTGAGCAGTTTAAAGTTGACAGAAATACTGAGTGGAAAGTAGGGAATTCCCATACACCCATTACTCCACTACCTCTGGTTTACCTTATTATTGATGTTTTGCATTAATATGTATGTTTTGCATACATATGTTACAACTGATATACCTATGTTGGCATATTATTATTAACTCAAGTCCATAGTTTACTTTAGAGATCACTCTTTTTTTTTTTAACATTTTGTAAATTTTGACAAATGTCTAATGTGTCCACCACTACAGTATCATGCAGAATATTTTCACTGCTCTAAAAATCTTCTGGGTGTTACTTCCTTCCCTTCCCTGAATCCTGTAAACCACTGATTTTTCTTCTTACATTTTTGTCTTTTTCCAGAATGTCATATAGTTGGAACCATACAACATGTTGTCTTTTCAGATTTGTTTCTTTCACTTAGCAATGTGCATTTAAGGATCTGCCATGTCTTTTTCACGGCTTGGTAGCTTATTTCTATTTATGCTGTTGTACTTTTAACACAGTAGGTTTTATTGTAATCAAGACATTAATGAAAGATATAAACCTTTCCCCAGCATGGTTGGCAAGTACAATGCTCCACTGGTTTAGAGAAATGAATAGTGTATTATGTCTACACATAATACTCTCAGGCATCTTCCAGTAATGCCAGGACCACTTGGCTCAACACACCAAGTCCTATTTCCCAGGTACCTACTGTCTTAAGATGTTGAGATCAACATTATCTAAGCCACTGGTGACACTTTTACTTGTTATATTTTATGCATGTACATGAATAGTACCCCCCAGAGGTTGTGAGTTCAAACATTCAGCTTCTATGTGCAATTATTTCTGAAGATTCTTTGGGTGGCTCATCGGTGACCTATGGCTGTGTAAAAGCATCTGTGTGATAAGCATGACTTGAAAAATAAAACCCAGTGATGATTTCAACCTGCTCTTCATTCAGGCAGGTCACCAAGGGGTGCTGATGATACCTCTTCTGCTATGAACTCAGGTATAGTTTTTTGGGTTAACTTTATAAATAGGCTTAAGGTCACTTTTCCGTCTTAGAGGAAAAACAAATCCAGGGGTCTTTTCTGCCTGGATCATGAACTACTGCTGCTCCTGAGAGAATTAAGAACATTAATTCTTTCATGCAAAGCCCTCTCTCAGGGAAAGTACGACAGCATCCTTCCTGGTGTTATTTGTATTCACAAGCTCCTTTCCCATCTCCCAAGTCTCTCCTTGTCTGTTGTTGACCTATTTTAACTCAGACTTGGTTTTTCAGATTCAGTCAGACTACCCACAGTCAGGCAAGTAGCAGAAATCTCCTTTCTGAAATGTTCCCTTTGGTCCAGTCCTAAGGAGCACCTTCCAAAGGCAAGGCTCTGGGACTGTTGTGGCCATGAGCGGGGGGCCAGCATTCTGGTCAGTCCTAGGCAAGCCACACTGTGCATTTCTCTGTTCCCCTAGGGATATTTATACTTTCAGAGGAATTGACATTGTGGTGTCAATGGTTTGCACAGTGATGCTCCCCTCCTTCAGGACACACGAGTGCAACCCTTGATGAGTGGTGACTAGATCCAGGAAAATAAGGAAAGTATTTTGAGATGAGAAAGTCAGTGTGGGATCATAGCATCTTCTGCCTTCATTCTCATCCCTGTACTCTTTGGAAAGAAACCTTCTCAAAGATGCCCCTCCCCCACTGTCCCTCATAGTGTCAGCTCAGCTCTTCAAGATTCTATCACAGTCTCTGCATCTTTGAGTAAAAGTGTTTTGAGTCCAGTTTGAAGGTGGTAGGAAATATCGTAAGACCAGACAGCATTAAGCTTCTCACCGTTTTGGTGCGTTGACAGCAGTGATGTGTTACTTTGGTCCATGAAATGTAGTGGGTAGAATCAAACAGAAGCACAATCTGTTGCATCAAACCCTTAATGATGAGACTGGCTTCAGTCAAAGGGTAATACAGCCCAGGATAGAAATCATGCCTATTCCAGTCAGAACCACTTTGAAGCCACCAGGGTTACTGGTAAGGATTTTAACAATCTACCTGCTAGTGTTTGTCCTTAAGCATCTTACCCAAAGCCTTTGAAAGCAGTTCCTTTCCTCTCAGTCTTTTGGACTGTACCTGACCACATAGGAAAGGAATACACCAATTTCCTACCTATTTTTACATAGCTGGGACATTTCTGTGCTCATTTACATTCATTTGCCAATTAACCAGCTCCAGGGCCAGAACAAGCAAGCCTCAGCCTTCATATCCCATGCTCCCTCTGAGTCAGCCATGGGGTCTTCCAGGCGGGCATCTTATAAGCTGTTCTGATTCTCCTTCAGAATTCTGACAGAGATTTCCAAAATCTCTGAATTTTGGATTTCCCTTCCTCATTGAGAGAAATTCCTAATCGTCTAATTATTGTGGGCCCATGTGACTGGCCACACATATCTATAAATATCCAAGTATTATTCTGGAGTGGGAATCCCAAGGGTCAGTCTCCCGAGTGCTGCTAAGTTGCTTCAGTCGTGTCCGACTCTGTGCGACCCCATAGACGGCAGCCCACCAGGCTCCCCCATCCCTGGTGTTCTCCAGGCAAGAACACTGGTGTGGGTTGCCATTTCCTTCTCCAATGCATGAAAGTGAAAAGTGAAAGTGAAGTCTCTCAGTCCTGTCCGACTCTTCACGACCCCATGGAGTACAGCCTACCATAGGATTTTCCAGGCAAGAGAACTGGGGTGGGTTGCCACTGCCTTCTCCATCTCCCCAGTGAGCCTTCTGTTTTCCCATTGTGTGGACTCGCTTTTACTTTCTGCAACCAAAGTGTTACCCTCTAAGTGTGAAGGGAGGCTGGTTTCCAAACTGACTCTCAATTAAGAATTTTCCATCAGTACCTCAGGCATCTTGCTTTGCGATAGCAGAGAGGGGATTGTAACGTTTAGGGCATAGAGCAACAGGAGCTGGCCATTGAGGAGATTTTGTTTACTGGCTTTATTTTTTTACTTGTAATATTTACTTGTTGAGTCTCAGAATATTAAGTTCTGTGCATTGTTTTTATATACCATGTTCATTTTTAAATTAATTTTTGTTGGCATATAGTTGTTTTATAATGTTGTGCTAGGTTCTACTGCACAGCAAAGTGAATCAGCTATACATATACCTCCTCTTTTTTGGATTTCCTTCCCATTTAGGTCATGATGGAACACTGAGAACAGTTCCCTGAAATTAGTTATCTGTTTTATACACAGTATCAGTAGCATATATATGTCAATCCTAATCTCCCAATTCATCCCACTCCATCCCCTTACCCATCTTGGTGTCCATATGTTTGTTCTCTACGACTGTGTCTCTACTTCTGTTTTGCAAATAACATCATCTATACCATTTTCTACATTTCATATATGTGCAACAATATATTTGTTTTTCTCTTTATGACTTATTTCACTCTGTATAACAGTCATATATATATCCATTTGTGTCTCTGCAAATAGCACAATTTTGTTCTTTTTATGGTTGAGAACTATTCCACTGTATATATGTAACTTCTTTATCCGTTCCTCTGCTGATGGACATCTAAGCTGCTTCCATGTCCTGGCTATTGTAAATGGTGCTGCAGTGAACATTGGCATGCATGTTTCTGAATTGTGGTTTTCTCTGTGTATATGCCCAGGAATGGGATCACTACATCATATGCAATGTGTATGCTCGGTTCTATTTTTAGTTTTTTAAAGAACCTGCATACTGGCTTTAAATGCACAGCTACAAACTGGTTTTGGATACAATATTCTTCTTCCCTTCCCTCCACGTGCTCCAGAGTCACCATCAAATGCCCTCGCTGAGTACCATTTCCGTTCCATCAGTGACTCTGCTGAGTTGCTCTGTCTTTATTGAAAAGTCCTTCTGATATTGCAGTTATGAGGGGACTTAGATGTCTCAGTGGCAGGATATATCTTCAACAAAACCTGGTAACACATGAACAATTGACTCCTGAAAGAATTCTAAGTAGTTGCTGCATGTGGTGACTGACAATCCTAAATTTTCAGTATTTTATGTTGAGATTCGATATTAGATTTCTACCAAAGACTCTAATCTGCATATATCCATTTTCTGATACTTCCAAAAAGATTCTTGCTTTAATTAAAGTTACAGTAGTCACTGTGGATGGAAATTGGGCAACTCTAGAGGTTCTCGAATTAAAATGGAGCAAAAGGTGAAACTGACTTAAATGATAAGCCACTAGTGGCAAAGCCCTCTATCTTATGTGATAAATACATCATTAGATGACTTTTCTTTCTTGCTCCCCAACCCACAGTTTCTTGTTCACCCTAATGCCTTCCACTGCAGCAGCACTGCATCTTCCAAGCTGTCCTTTCAGCTTCAGGATGTTGCCTTCCACAGCTTCAGCTTCCTTTATGGCTTCATCCCTTCTCAAGAGGAGGTTTGTATTAGGGACTCAAACCTTTATCTGCATCCACCATCACTCTCTTCAGTGTTGTACCACTTGAGGGTGACCCATTACTGGCTGTCATGTCACAAACATGGATTTGCTTGTTTCTACAATATTTAAAATGCTTCAGAAGGACTAGTCTTTTATTTATTTATTTTTTTTTGGCAAGGGGTAGAGTTATAATTTTGACTTTCAAAGCAAAAAATCTCTGTGTGGCTACAATCCCCAAAGAAGTAACACTCATAAATTAATATTCATCTCAAGGACTCTTCTCCATTTCATTCTCTTCTCCATTCCATTGCATTTACTCTCTGACTATTTGCCCTTCATCATTTAAGCAAAGAAATGAAGAAAACAGCTTCCCAGATGGGTGATGTTACCTTTCAGACACATGGTCCAACTTCTACCTGGCCTATTACCATGTGCTGTTTATTTATTTATTTTTGAAAATTTTAATTTAGTTAGTTAGTTACTTTTGGCTGTGCTGGATCTTCGTGGCTGCTCGGGCTTTTCTCTAGTTGTGGTGAATGGGGGTTACTCTCTAGTTGCAGTGGGCAGGCTTCTCATCGCGCTAGCTTCTTTTGCTGCAGAGTACCGGCTCTAGGATGTGCGGGCTTTAGTAGTTGTGGTTCTGGGACTCAGTAGTTGCCACTCCTGGGCTCTGGAGCACAGGCTCAACGGCTGTGGTGCACTGGCTTAGCTGCTACAGAGTATGTGGGAATTTCTCAGACCAGGGATCAAATGCAAGTCTCCTGCCTTGGAAGGTAGATTCTTTACCACTGGGCCTCCAGGGGTGCCCCCCCAACTCCCCCCCCCCGCCACATGCTATTTAGATGGTGCATTTAGTAACAGACTCACAAAGAGAAGAGTAGAATAACTGCCTGAGAGGTGGTGACAGCACAGCAGATCTTGAATTATACACAGATATTAGGGATTAAAGAATTATACACAGATATTAGGGATAAACACTGTGTTCTCCCAATATACTACAAATTTACTTTCAAATAGATTTATTCTAAGTATCCACCTGTACAAGACATAGATACTGTCCCTCCAAAAGTCAGTTATATAATAGGACTTTCCAGACAAAAGAAAAGAAATCATGTTGAACTTTCCCCAAAATAAAATCTCTCAGCAATTTTATAAAGCACAAATTACATGTGCTGTTTCCTGAATAAAGAAGTATCTTGTCTCCTCAAATATAGTTTTTCTATCATGTCTAACTTATGTAGTTAATCATAAAGAGTGTCTTTTTCTATTGCACAAGCTTTCAATCATTAAGAAGTATTTTTGAAATGCCTACTATGTAATCTCTACTGTTCTGGGTGCTGGGAATTAATCGATTAATTCCATGGTGGAAAAAAACCCAAGACAGTGTCTGTTTCTTTTTTTAATATAGAAATCAATATGTATGTGTAATTAAAGACACAGACAGAGATGAAATATGTGTAAAAAGATAGATATCCCCAGGACTATAACATAAAGTTACAAAGCAGTGAATAAGCCATGAGTAAATCTGAAGATATCATGAAGAGAAGAACAAATGCTTTTGTCCTAAGTGGACATCAGCATAACTCGATGCTGTCCTTATTCACCAGGTGATTCTGAGGTGCAGGAGTGCCCTGGGCCATTTCAGGGATCTTCAGCAAGAACAAGATGCATATCCAGTAGAAATTGGTGAATATATACTCAATAATTTCTATAATTGTAATCACACTGGCCCCACAAAATAGGCCCAGCTGACCACCAAGATCTGCTGTAATAAAGCCAATAAGGAAAGTGAATAAATCATGCATATTCCATAGAAAGCAAATTAAACATTGCTAGATTTTAAATTATTTGAGGCTAAAAAGTTAATAATAGCTGATATATGAATATGAGCTAATGGTATTAAGTTTAGCATAAATAATGTGGTAGCAATAAATAATACCTTAAAGTAAAATTCACATAATTATCTCAAAAAAGGGAGTGAAAGAAAACATAAATTCTATTTCCAAAAATACAACTCAAGGACTTTGGAGGGTATTAAATCTCAGCAAATTCATAAAACATCCTAGACAATCACAAATTCATTTCTAAGTGGAGAACAGAATGGAGAACAGAAATCGGACACTAGGACAGCCTTACTGGTTAATGATATTTTCCAGAAACAAATTTCCAAGCAGTTTATGACCTCAAGTGTCCAAACAATTTCTTTGTAAGCATTTGCAGTATTTCATTGAACTAAGATGTATGAACACAGTACTGCCTTCTTTTTAACAAGTTTTTAAGCATCTGTAAATCTTTATTGCTTGGTTTTTTTTTTTGTGGTAAAATGTATATAGAATAAAATTAGCCAAGTTAGTCAGTTTTAGGTGTACAATTCTGTGGCATTAAGTATATTCCCATTGTCATAAAATCATCACCAGCATCTGTCTCCAGAGCTTTCTCATCTTCCCCAGCAGAAACTCTGTCCTCATTAAATACTGACTCATTACTGCCCCCTTCCCCAGTCCCTTGCACCCACCACCCTATTTTTTGTCTCTGTGAATCTGACTCCTCAAGCACTGGCTTTGTAAATAGAGTATATTACTAATGTTTTCCTCCTTGCCCTGAACCATTCTTAGGACAATGTTATTTTTGTAAGGCCTGGAGATGGATTGAGTATGAAAGTGAAAGTGAAAGTTGCTTAGTCAAGTCCAACTCTATGTGACTCCATGGATAGTCCAGGGAATTCTCCAGGCCGGAATACTCGAGTGGGTAGCCCTTCCCTTCTCCAGGGGATCTTCCCATCCCAGGGATTGAACCCAGGTCTCCCACATTGTAGGCGGATTCTTTACCAGCTGAGCTACCAGAGTAGCCCATCCAAGAACGCTGAGGATTCTGCATTGTGTTGAGGAGATTGGCTCAGCCACTAGGGCTTGACCGTGGTTGCTTAACCTGACTCTGATTCCTATTCTGTCTGTTCCACAACCTCCTCTGAGAGACAGTGAGATCTGGAATTCAGCAGTTAAGTTTGCCAAGGACTGAATGATGGAGGAGCGTGAGCAGGTGGTGGTTGTAACTTAAATGCAGATTTTACTTGTTCAAATTCTTTGCAGACCAGTCTGGGTGGAATTTGGTGCAGAGGTCAGTGACACTGGTGTTCGACCCAAACATCAGGTTAGATACATCTGAGTGAAGGAAGATGCTGAGTGACCATGAGCCCATGTCTGACTCTGCAACCCCATGGACTGTGGCCCATCAGGTTCCTCTGTTGTCCACAGAGTTTTCCAGGCAAGAATACTGGAATGGGTTGCCATTTCCTTCTCCAGGGGATCTTTTGGACCCAGGGATGGAACTCATGTCTCTTGAGTCTCCTACATTGGCAGGCGATTCTTTACCACTACGCCTCCTGGGAAGCCCGTGAACCCTGCCTCATTTGTGAGCACCCTGGTGCATTTGCTGGAGACATGTCCAGGAACTGGAAAAGTGTCAAATTTACATGACAAGTGAGTGACAAGCACCATGGATTATTTTTCTCTGTTGATAAGCTAAACCTTAAATATGAAAGGAAAATAAACTGATAGAAATTTTTTAAAAGTTGAGGAACAGACATTTCTCCAAAGAAGACATACAGATGGCTAACAAACACATGAAAAGATACTCAACATCACTCATTTTCAGAGAAATGAAAATTAAACCACAATGAGATACCATCTCACGCTGGTCAGAATGGCTGCCATCAAAAAGTTTACAAACGATAAGTGCTGGGGAGGGTGTGGAGAAAAGGGAACCCTCTTACACTGTTGGTGGGAATGCAAACTAGTAGAGTCACTATGGAGAACAGAGTGTAGATTCCTTAAAAAACTGGAAACAGAACTGCCATATGACCCAGCAATCCCACTGCTAGGCATACACACCAAGGAAACCAGAACTGATAGAGACACGTGTACCCCCGTGTTCATTGTAGCACTGTTTACAATAGCTTGGACATGGAAGCAATCTAGATGTCCATCGGCAGACAGATGGATAAGAAAGCTGTGGTACATATACACAATGGGATATTACTCAGTTATTAAAAAGAATGCATTTGAGTCAGTTCTAATGAGGTGGATGAAACTGGAGCCTACTATACAGTGAAGTCAGTCAGAAAGAAAAACACTGATACAGTATATTAATGCATATATATGGAATTTAGAAAGATGGTAACGAAGACCCTATATGCAAGATGACAAAAGAGACACAGATATAAAGAACAGACTGTTGCACTCCGTGAGAGAAGGGGAGGGTGGGATGATTTGACAGAACAGCATTGAAACATGTATATTACCATATGTGAAATAAATCACCAGTCTGACTTTGATGCATGAAACAGGGCACTCAAAGCTGGTCTGCCATGACAACCCAGAGGGATGGGGGACAGGTGTACTCCCATGGCTGATTCATGTCAGTGTATGTCAAAAACCACCACAATATTGTAAAGTAATTAGCGTCCAATTAAAACAGAGAAATTAAAAAAAAATTGAGGAACAGCTAGATAATACTTACCAAGTAACTCAGAGACACTCACTGCTTTTTGCTGCTGGGTTATCTTATAGTTTAAGTCACTATAGTTTATTTCAATGTTCACAAGATTCTCCCTGGGGATAAAGCAGAGTTAATTGAGCTCAAGATTGTCAGCCCAATTTTTTTTTTTCAGTTTTTTAATTACTTCCTCTTTTTTGGTTACTCATATAAACATTGTCCACACTCAAACATGTGCAATATAATTAAATTTATCTATCTTTGATATGTGCCAACTTTCAATCATATGAAAAGAAATCTGTGTTTTCCACTGATATTTTTGACTTTGTCATTTTGACTGTGTACTTAAGGTAGGTGGGCAACCATATTTTACCAAACAGTTTGGTATCTTATTTTGTACCTTTAAAATATTTAGACCTAAAGTATGTTGCCCTCTTTACAACATCGGACCTTGCTTCTATCACCAGTCACATCCACAATTGGGTGTTGTTTTTGCTTTGCCTCTGTCTCTTCATTCTTTCTGGAGTTATTCCTCCACTGATCTCTAGTAGCATATTGGGCATCTACTGACCTGGGGAGTTCATCTTTCAGTATCCTATCATTTTGCCTTTTCATACTGTTCATGGGGTTCTCAAGGCAAGAATACTGAAGTGGTTTGCCATTCCCTTCTCCAATGGACCACATTCGAAATCAGATTGATTATATTTTTTGCACCCAAAGATGGAAAAGCTCTATACAGTCAGCAGAAACAAGACCAGGAGCTGACTGTGGTTCAGATCATGAACCCCTTATTGCCAAATTCAGACTTAAATTGAAGAAAGTAGGGAAAACCACTAGACCATTCAGGTATGACCTAAATCATATCTCTTACAATTATACAGTGGAAGTGAGAAATGGATTTAAGGGTCTAGATCTGATAGACAGAGTGCCTGATGAACTATGGATGGAGGTTCATGACATTGTACAGGAGACAGGGATCATGACCATCCCTAAGAAAAAGAAATGCAAAAAAGCAAAATGGCTGTCTGAGGAGGCCTTACAAATAGCTGAGAAAATAAGAGAAAAGAAAAGCAAAGGAGAAAAGGAAAGATTTCCATTTGAATGCAGAGCTCCAAAGAATAGCAAGGAAGGATAAGAAAGCCTTCCTCACTGATCAGTGCAAAGAAATAGAGGAAAACAATAGAATGGGAAAGACTAGAGAGCTCCTCAAGAAAACTAGAGATACCAAGGGAACATTTCATGAAAAGATGGGCTCAATAAGGGACAGAAATGGTATGGACCTAACAGAAGCAGACAAAATTAAGAAGAGGTGGCAAGAATACACAGAAGAACTGCACAAAAAAGATCTTCACGACCCAGTTAATCTCGATGGTGTGATCATTCACCTAGAGCCAGACATCCTGAAATTTGAAGTCAAGTGGGCCTTAGGAAGTATCACTATGAACAAAGCTAGTGGAGGTGATGGAATTCCAGTTGAGCTATTTCAAATCCTGAAAGATGATGCTGTGAAAGTGCTCCACTCAATATGCCAGCAAATTTGGAAAACTCAGCAGTGGCCACAGGACTGGAAAGGGTCAGTTTTAATTCCAATCCCGGAGAAAGGCAATGCCAAAGAATGCTCAAACTATTGCACAATTATACTCATTTCACACACTAGTAAAGTAATGCTCAAAATTCTCTAAGCCAGGGTTCAGCAATACATGAACTGTGAACTTCCCAGATGTTCAAGCTGGTTTTAGCAAAGGCAGAAAAACTAGAGACGAAATTGCCAAAATCCACTGGATCATTGAAAAAGCAAGAGAGTTCCAGAAAAACGTCTATTTCTGCTTTATTGACACAGACATTATGACTGTGTGGATCATAATGAACTGTGGAAAATTCTGAAAGAGATGGGAATACCAGATCACCTGACCTGCTTCTTGAGAAATCTGTATACAGGCCAGGAAGCAACAGTTAGAACTGGACATGGGCCAACAGTCTGGTTCCAAATAGGGAAAGGAGTACATCAAGGCTGTATATTGTCACCCTGCTTATTTAACTGATATGCAGAATACATCATGAGAAATGCTGGGCTGGAAGAAGCACAAGCTGAAATCAAGATTGCTGGGAGAAATATCAATAACCTCAGATATGCAGATGACACCATCCTTAAGGCAGAAAGTGAGAAAGAAATAAAGAGCTTCTTGATGAAAGTGAAAGAGGAGAGTGAAAAAGTTGGCTTAAAGCTCAACATTCAGAAAACAAAGATCATGGCATCTGGTCCCATCACTTCATGGCATATAGATGGGGAAACAGTGGAAACGGTGGCTGACTTTATTTTTCTGGGCTCCAAAATCCCTGCAGCTGGTGACTGCAGCCATGAAATTAAAAGACACTTACTCCTTGGAAGGAAAGTTATGACCAACCTAGACAGCATATTAAAAAGTAGAGACATTACTTTGCCAACAAAGGTCCATCTCATCAAGGCTATGGTTTTTCCAGTAGTCATATATGGATGGATGTGAGAGTTGGACTATAAAGACAGCTGAGCACTGAAGAATTGATGCTTTTGAACTGCGGTGTTGGAGAAGATTCTTGAGAGTCTTGGACTGCAAGGAGATCCAACCAGTCCTTCCTAGAGGAGATCAGTCCTGAGTGTTCATTAAGACTGATGCTGAAGCTGAAACTCCAATACTTTGGCCACCTGATGCGAAGAGCTGACTCATTGAAAAGACCCTGATGCTGGGAAAGATTGAAGGCAGGAGGAGAAGGGGACGACAGAGGATGAGATGGTTGGATGGCATCACCGACTCAATGGACATAAGTTTGGGTAAACTCCAGGAATTGGTGATGGACAGAGAGGCCTGGCATGCTGCGGGGTCACAAAGAGTTGGACATGACTGAGTGACTGCACTGAACTGAACTGATGTTGCCCTCTGTTGCCCTGGGCTCCCCCCATGTTAGGAGAGGTTCTGAGCACCTTTTTTGACAGTCTTAGCTGACTTTTTCTATTCCCAGCCTTTATCTGACATGGTAGCCCTCACAGGCACAGACAGAGGTTTGGTAAATGGTCTTTTAATTCCCATTTGATAAAGGTAGTATTTATTTTTGTCTCAGAGGTTGTTTAGTATTGAATTAGACATGACATTGTGTGCAGTACTAATCACAATAGCTTCAGTTTGAACTCATTCATGTCATGTTGGTATTTAGGGAAAATAATTTTTCTCCTGACCTAAGAACTTTTCTGTGCTTCATTCCTGAGAAACTGAAAAAACACATTAAATGTAAATATCTACTGAGTATATGATTTACAAATGTTTGAGTGTGTGTCTAACTTTAATTCAAATCTGGGTCCTGTTCTTTGTGACTTATGTGGTCCTGGAGAAACCACCTGCTTTTCCCGAGTCTTGGTTGCTTCTTCTGTAGTCAGGATTTCAGTGCTGTGCCAAGAAGCAATTAAATAATATATGCAAAGAACTGGCACAGAACCTGCATATATTGTGCTTTTAATAAATGGTAGTCATTTACCCTGCATCACTAGTATTTTGAGCAGAGACTGTTTTCTCAGTGTTTTCTGGAAATCTTTATATGCGGCCAGAGTGGCTAAATAACTATTTTGAAATAACTCTTATGTACCCTCACCATCTTCAGCCCAGACACCACCTTGAACTTCATTAATACTTCAAATTGTCTCTTGGTATTCTATGTGATGTTCAACAGATATTTCAAATATTCCAAGTCAAACTTTAGATATTTCCTCATTTGTAATGCAATAACACTGCACAGCTAATCTATCAGTAAGTACTTGCTTTACCTTCAAATATGCCCAGAATCCAACCTCTCACCCATCCACTGAGACCACCTTTGCCTAAACCTCCATCATCTCACCTGGACTTTTCCAATCGCTTTCTGGTTTCTCCTTCTGCTTCTGAACTTAGTGTACTCCATCTCAACAGATACTCACCCTATGCTCTTCACACAAGAACCAAGGCAATGCTTCTGCAACTTGTAAATTATATCACTTTCCTGCTGAGAGCTCCCCAGAGACTCACCTTCTGCGGTGTTATGAGATTTCTGTCTACCACTGACCTGTTCATGGTGACTGATTCTTGGCCATCCTTGGCTATCATCTACTCTGCCTCCTGCCACACCAATTTCCAGGCTATTCTACCCATGTACAAGGTGTGCTGTCAGTCTAGGACTTTTTTTGACATGTGATTTTTCTTCCTGAAGTGCCTTTTCCCCATAAATATTGAGACCAGCTCTTACATCGCCTTAAAGCCTAGCAATTTTCAAAGTGTGGTCATAGATCCCTAGTGTGCATGCCTGCTTAGTCGTATCAGACTCTTTGCAACCTCATAAACTGTAGCCTGCCAGGTTCCTCTGTCCATGGGAATCTCCAGGCCAGAATACTGGAGTAGGTTGCCATGCCATCCTCCAGGGGATCTTCCTGACCCAGGGGATGGAACCCACACCTCATGGATTGCAGGTAGATTCTTTGCCACTTGAGCCATCAGGGAAGCCCACACAGATTCCTAGGGGTCCCTGTTATCTCTTTTGGAAGTTCACAAAGTCAAAATTATTTTCATAAAATACTGACTTATTATTTAACATTTCCACTATGATGATTATTTAAAGAAAGCTGCAGTAGCCACTTTTGATACAGAGCACCATTTTCACTTGAAAGAATGACTGACAAACTATGGTTCTTAAAAATGTGAAATTTTGCAGAGATTTTCACAATAATAAACAAAATGAGCCTGTTGCATCAAGGAGAATAACTGATAAGACTTGAGGTCAGTAATAAATTTTAAGCTTTTAACTTTTATGCTAAAGTTAAAATTTTGGAAAATTTATGTCTGCTATGATGAGCTTGATAACTCAATTTTTAAAGACTTTTATGGTAGGAAAAGTAATGATATTACATTGCAATGTGTATTATATAATAAAGTGGATTGATATTTGGAAAATATGCATAGCTAAAAGAATTTTTCTAACATCCAATAAATGATGTTCCAAACCATGCACAAGTAAAAGACCCATTCAAAGTGCAAGTTCAGTGAATATAAATAGAAATGAATATGAAAAATTCACTGATATGTTTTGACATTTCAGAGCTGACAGCTTTCAAATGCCACCCCGCCCCTTTCTTGTCCTCAAAGAGTTAAACTGATGAGAAAGCCATGCTCTTCCCCCTTTGGCACCTGGGAAAGTTCAATTACACAGACCCTGTCCCTCATCTCAGATCGTTTGTCCAAGTCCTACCCCCAAAACCATAAGGTCAGGCAGAGCCAGATGCCTTTCCTTGTTCTCTCACAAACCAGGAAAAGTTGTGCCTGGGAGACTGCCCTTCTGTTTACAGAAAGTGTCATTGTGTGAACAATAAGTACCTTTTTCATACCCTCTTGATGCATGTATGGCAGCATGAATCTCAACAGTGCCAACAAATGTTGAGTCAAGAGTTGACCTCAGTTCCTCTGGACAAATCACAAGATAAATACTGCGGTTAACATGAAATAAGCTAGTCTTGTTGATTTTTGATGTGTCATCAAAGAAAAATATCACAATTATCCATAAAGGCATTTAAAACAGGCCTCCCTTTTTGAACTATACATCTGTTTCATGAGAGGTTTCCTTCATGTTCTCCAAACAAACAACATAACCCAACAGAGTAAATGCAAAAACGAGAAGAAACCTACCACATCCTAAGACAATACCACTCCTCTTCCTAAACTTTTTTGAAAATAGTTAATCTTTATAAAAAGTTTTACTTCTGTTGCTGTATAGCACATTCATTATTGTTGTTTTAAGTGAATCAATAAATTTAAGAAGTCACACCTTACTTTCCTAATATGGCAGATGTTGATACTTAAAACTCACATGAAGGAGAACTCATTGGGCTCCTCAGTGATTCTGAAGACTGTAAAGGGACCTTGACACTGACAAGTTTGAGAAGCACTGGGTCTTTGCTCAGCTATCATCCCGCTAGGACAATCTTACTTGATCTCAGGCCTTCATGCTGAGACCAGCCCTCCCCAACTCTGACTTCTTCTGTTCTGTCCCTTCCCCTCCCAGGCACTCAGCACCGTGGCTGGTTGCCCCACATATTTATTGACCATCTTCACTCCACAGGGCATGCGTGCAGCAAGGCAGGGGTTTGTCTTTTATGCACAGAAGTATCTCTAGTTTTTAGAGCACTCTGAAATGCTGACACACAAAAGGCACTCATTTCCAATTTGTGAAATGGACAAATAAGGGAACAAATCAAAGAAGAAAACAATGAATTAATAGATATATAAATAGTTAACCCCTCTGTCTTATAAACTGAGGTAAAAACCAACTACCTGTTGGTTTTCATATGCAACAATAGTTTCATTAAGAAAGATCCTATTATTGGAAATAAATGAAGTGGAGAGGAAAAAAGTAAAAAGAATCAAGAGAAATGAGGACAACCTCAGGGACCTCTGGGACAATGTGAAACGCCCCAACATTCAAATCATAGGAGTCCCAGAAGAAGAAGACAAAAAGAAAGGCCATGAGAAGATACTTGAGGAGATAATAGCTGGAAACTTCCCTAATATGGGGAAGGAAATAGCCACCCAAGTCCAAGAAACCCAGAGAGTCCCAAACAGGATAAACCCAAGGTGAAACACCCCAAGGCACATATTAATCAAATTAACAAAGATCAAACACAAAGAACAAATATTAAAAGCAGCAAGGGAGAAACAACAAATAACACACAAAGGGATTCCCATAAGGATAACAGCTTGTCTATCAATAGAAACCCTTCAGGCCAGAAGGGAATGGCAGGACATACTTAGAGTAATGAAAGAGAATAACCTACAACCTAGATTACTGTACCCAGCAAGGATCTCATTCAGATATGAAGGAGAACTCAAAAGCTTTACAGACAAGCAAAAGCTAAGAGAATTCAGCACCACCAAACCAGCTCTTCAACAAATGCTAAAGGATCTTCTCTAGACAGGAAACACAGAAAGGGTGTATAAACATGAACTCAAAACAACAAAGTAAATGGCAATGGGACCATACCCATCAATAATTACCTTAAATGTAAATGGGTTGAATGCCCCAACCAAAAGACAAAGACTGGCTGAATGAATACAAAAACAAGACCCCTATATATGCTGTCTACAAGAGACCCACCTCAAAGCAAGAGACACATACAGACTAAAAGTGAAGGGCTGGAAAAAAATATTTCACGCAAACGGAGACCAAAAGAAAGCAGGAGTCACAATACTCATATCAGATAAAATAGACTTTCAAATAAAGGCTGTGAAAAGAGACAAAGAAGGACACTACATAATGATCAAAGAATCAATCCAAGAAGAAGATATAACAATTATAAATATATATGTACCCAACATAGGAGCACTGCAATATGTAAGGCAAATGCTAATGAGTATGAAAGAGGAAATTAATAGTAACACAATAATACCCCACTCACAACTATGGATAGATCAACTAAACAGAAAATTAACAAGGAAACACAAACTTTAAATGACACAATGGACCAGCTAGACCTAATTGACATCTATAGGACATTTCACCCCAAAACAATCAACTTCACCTTTTTCTCAAGTGCACACAGAACCTTCTCCAGAATAGATCACATCCTGGGCCATAAGTCTAGTCTTGGTAAATTCAAAAAAATTGAAATCATTCCAGTCATCTTTTCTGAGCACAGTGCAGTAAGATTAGATTTCAATTACAGGAAAAAAATTATTAAAAATTCAAACATATGGAGGCTAAACAACACGCTTCTGAATAACCAACAAATCATAGAAGAAATAAAAAAAGAAATCAAAATATGCATAGAAATGAATGAAAATGAAAACACAACAACCCAAAACCTATGGGACACTGTAAAAGCAGTGCTAAGGGGAAGATTCATAGCACTACAGGCCTACCTCAAGAAACAAGAAAAAAGTCAAATAAATAACCTAACTCTACACCTAAAGCAACTAGAGAAGGAAGAAATGAAGAACCCCAGGGTTAGCAGAAGGAAAGAAATCTTAAAAATTAAGGCAGAAATAAATGCAATAGAAACTAAAGTGACCATGGCAAAAATCAACAAAGCTAAAAGTTGGTTTTTTGAAAAAATAAACAAAATTGACAAACCATTAGCAAGACTCATTAAGAAACAAAGAGAGAAGAACCAAATTAACAAAATTAGAAACAAAAATGGAGAGATCACAACAGACAACACTGAAATACAAAGGATCATAAGAGACTACTACCAGCAGCTCTATGCCAATAAAATGGACAACTTGGAAGAAATGGACAAGTTTCTAGAAAAGTATAACTTTCCAAAACTGAACCAGGAAGAAATAGAAGATCTTAACAGAGCCATCACAAGCAAGGAAATCGAAACTGTAATCAAAAATCTTCCAGCAAACAAAAGCCCAGGACCAGATGGCTTCACAGCTGAATTCTACCAAAAATTTAGAGAAGAGCTAACACCTATCTTACTCAAACTCTTCCAGAAAATTGCAGAAGAAGGTAAACTTCCAAACTTATTCTATGAGGCCACCATCACCCTAATTCCAAAACCAGACAAAGATGCCACAAAAAAAGAAAACTACAGGCCAATATCACTGATGAACATAGATGCAAAAATCCTTAACAAAATTCTAGCAAACAGAATCCAACAACATATTAAAAAAATCATACACTGTGACCAAGTGGGCTTTATCCCAGGAATGCAAGGATTCTTTAATATCTGCAAATCAATCAATGTAATACACCACATTAACAAATTGAAAGATAAAAACCATATAATTATCTCAATAGATGCAGCAAAAGCCTTTGACAAAATTCAACACTCATTTATGATTAGAACTCTCCAGAAAGCAGGAATAGAAGGAACATACCTCAACATAATAAAAGCTATATATGACAAACCCACAGCAAGCATCACCCTCAATGGTGAAAAATTGAAAACATTTCCCCTAAAATCAGGGACAAGACAAGGGTGCCCACTCTCACCACTACTATTCAACATAGTGTTGGAAGTTTTGGCCACAGCAATCAGAGCAGAAAAAGAAGTAAAAGGAATCCAGATAGGAAAAGAAGAAGTGACACTCTCTCTGTTTGCAGATGACATGATCCTCTACATAGAAAACCCTAAAGACTCTACCAGAAAATTACTAGAGCTAATCAATGAATATAGTAAAGTTGCAGGATATAAAATTAACACACAGAAATCCCTTGCATTCCTATATACTAACAATGAGAAAACAGAAAGAGAAATTAAGGAAACAATACCATTCACCATTGCAACAAAAAGAATAAAATACTTAGGAGTATATCTACCTAAAGAAACAAAAGACCTATACATAGAAAACTATGAAACACTGATGAAAGAAATCAAAGAGGACACAAACAGATGGAGAAACATACCGTGTTCATGGATTGGAAGAATCAATATTGTCAAAATGGCTATTCTACCCAAAGCAATCTATAGATTCAATGCAATCCCTATCAAGCTACCAATGGTATTTTTCACAGAACTACAACAAATAATTTCACAATTTGTATGGAAATACAAAAAACCTCAAATAGCCAAAGTAATCTTGAGAAAGAAGAATGGAACTGGAGGAATCAACCTGCCTGACTTCAGACTCTACTACAAAGCCACAGTCATCAAGACAGTATGGTACTGGCACAAAGACAGAAATATAGATCAATGGAACAGAATAGAAAGCCCAGAGAAAAATCCACGAACCTATGGACACCTTATCTTCGACAAAGGAGGCAAAGATATACAATGGAAAAAAGACAACCTCTTTAACAAGTGGTGCTGGGAAAACTGGTCAACCACCTGTAAAAGAATGAAACTAGAACACTTTCTAACATCATACACAAAAATAAACTCAAAATGGATTAAAGATCTAAATGTAAGACCAGAAACTATAAAACTCCTAGAGGAGAACATAGGCAAAACACTCTCCCACGTGAATCACAGCAGGATCCTCTATGACCCACATCCCAGAATATTAGAAACAAAAGCAAAACTAAATAAATGGGACCTAATGAAACTTAAAAGCTTTTGCACAACAAAGGAAACTATAAGCAAGGTGAAAAGACAGCCCTCAGATTGGGAGAAAATAATAGCAAATGAAGAAACAGACAAAGGATTAATCTCAAAAATATACAAGCAACTCCTGCAGCTCAATTCCAGAAAAATAAATGACCCAATCAAAAAGTGGGCCAAAGAACTAAACAGACATTTCTCCAAAGAAGACATACAGATGGCTAACAAACACATGAAAAGATGCTCAACATCACTCATTATCAGAGAAATGCAAATCAAAACCACAATGAGGTACCATTACACGCCAGTCAGGATGGCTGCTATCCAAAAGTCTACAAGCAATAAATGCTGGAGTGGGTGTGGAGAAAAGGGAACCCTCTTACACTGTTGGTGGGAATGCAAACTAGTACAGCCACTATGGAAAACAGTGTGGAGATTTCTTAAAAAACTGGAAATAGAACTGCCATATGATCCAGCAATCCCACTTCTGGGCATACACACCGAGGAAACCAGATCTGAAAGAGACACGTGCACCCCAATGTTCATCGCAGCACTGTTTATAATAGCCAGGACATGGAAGCAACCTAGATGCCCATCAGCAGATGAATGGATAAGGAAGCTGTGGTACATATACACAATGGACTATTACTCAGCCATTAAAAAGAATTCATTTGAATTAGTTCTAATGAGATGGATGAAACTGGAGCCCATTATACAGAGTGAAGTAAGCCAGAAAGATTAAGACCATTACAGTATACTAACACATATATAAGGAATTTAGAAAGATGGTAATGATAACCCTATATGCAAAACAGAAAAAGAGACACAGATGTACAGAACAGACTTTTGGACTCTGTGGGAGAAGGTGAGGGTGGGATGTTTCAAGAGAACAGCATCGAAACATGTATATTATCTAGGGTGAAACAGATCACCAGCCCAGGTTGGATGCATGAGACAAATGCTCGGACCTGGTGCACTGGGAAGACCCAGAGGGATCGGGTAGAGAGGGAGGTGGGAGGGGGGAGCGGAATGGGGAATACATGTAAATCCATGGCTAATTCATGTCAATGTATGACAAAAACCACTACAATATTGTAAAGTAATTAGCCTCCAACTAATAAAAATGAATGGAAAAAAAAAAAGAAAGATCCTATTATGTAATATAATATGTAAATGTGAAAAGATTTTGGAAAAGAATAGATACGTGTATATGTGTAACTGGAACAGTTGTACATCTGACACTAACACAACATTATAAATCAGCTATAGTCCAATATAAAATAAAAAGTTAAAAGAAAAAGAAAAAAGAATAGGTCCTATTAGCAGTGATTCCTGGAATTATGTGGTATTTTTAATATCTGAGAGGCATGGTTGTAAATCACTCTCCTTATTGTTTACCATTTAGAAATCAATATTCCCAAATAGAATTAATTCGAAATGTATCATTAATATGTTTACTGAATTTCCATTGGCTTAACCCTGGGTGACAGGGGAATGCACTGTGTTTAAGCAGCTAAGCAAGGGGGGTATCATGATATTTGCCAATAATAAAACAGCAGCCAAAGCGAAGCAAATAATAAAGTTGTTTTGGAAGTTGAGAAATTTTAGCAATATTGCAATCGTTTTGAGATCCAAATTTGCGTGTAAACTGATAGTACTGTTTAATTTCCCAAGCACAAACCTTAGAGCCATTTTCCAGAATTATCCATTTGTGTTTTTGAGAGAAGATAAATTAAATCCCTATAAAAATATCACAAGGTTTACTCAGCTCCTCCAAAGTGAGTAACTTGCTGGTAATTTGGGTCTCGTTGAATCTACCTTTCATGGTGATAGGGAAAATTTTCAGAATTTAGATCCAAGAATATTTGTTTATGTCAAGAAGCACAATTATAAAATAAAATCTGGATTTTAATGAGGGTAAGAAGATCAAAGAAAAAATAGTGGATATTGCATTTATAAAACACTAAAAAATGCTTCCACTAAGTTTTAGTGCTGGATTAATTAAGGGGAATAATTTTTTCTATAAACCAAATCATTTTTTACAAATTTTACTTGAAAATTCATTCAATTAAACACACAAAAAATTATTTTGCTAATGAAATTGGCCTAAATTCAGCCACAATTCACTTCCATAGTGCCTGCTTCAATCAGGCTAATCTTTTCACCTCCTTCTTGATGGAATCCGGCAACTGCCACTTGGGGCTCCAGGCTGGTCATAGTCTGGGGCTGGTTTGTGCCACCTCCATCACACTTCATGATTAAATTAAGAGTGCTTTAAGTTCTACTGATGCTAAGCTTTTATATCTGCTTTCCTAATGAACTGTATGGTCTTTCCTGATGGCTCAGTGGTAAAGAATCCACCTGCCAATGCAGGAGATGCAGCCTCGATCCCTGGGTCAGGAAGATCCCCTGGAGAAGGAAATGGCAACCCACTCCAGTATTCTTGCCTGGGAAGTCCCATAAACAAAGGAGCCTGGTGGGCTACAGTTCATGGGGTGGCGAAAGAATCGGACACAACTTAGCAACTAAACAACAAACTCTTCATGTTTTCTGATTAACCACTCTTCGATTTTTGATCTCTGTGCACAAGGCAAATTTATAATTATATGTGTGATTTCTAACCCCTGGCTCTGTCTAGGATTTGGACAGCCCTGAGTCCAGCTGTATTCAGCCACTCGCCTTAGCCCTCCTGGCACTGGCCTCTGCTAGTCACAAGCCTGCAAGGTCCCCCTGTGTCAGTTATAGGATGAGGTTAATGGGTAGCTACTTACAACAATATAAATTTTAGGAGAAAAAGCAACAATGTTCTCTAGAGTCATTTTGTATAACAATGAGTTTCTTTTCTGACTTCACCAATATGTCTCTAAAATAAAGTCTACATCCTCTGCATGATAAACAGGGAGCCCAGGGGATTTTTTTCTAGCCAAAAAATCACATGAAGTGCTCTTCTCAGGCACAGCTAAGTATAATAGGAACAATATTACAAATACATCAGTTTTCCATGTTAAAATGAAATAGAGGCATCTATACTAGAGACAGGAGTGCTGACAAAGATATAGCTGCAAATTTTCTAGCTTTCTATCTTTTTATCCAAGTATTTAAAGTGATAATCTATCAACCCCACCTTAATCAAAAGACTTTTTCTTCCTGATTTGAAAGATCATTTCATTGTCTAGGAATTTATACTAGGAGAATGCTTTTTTATTTGTTTCATTAAAATACATACCAGCTTAAAACCTGAAATATGCTTTCAAAGTCAGATACTTGGCTGTGCAAAAGTAAATCTGCTTTTAATTAGTTAATATATTTTATTATAATAGACTTAAATACAAACACCAAACATACTGTGTTGATATGTCAGGTCCTCAGCTTAAAAATATAAATAAAATACAAAGATAAATGTTATGATGTTGCCTGATTTTTAAAATATTTTTTATGAAGTTTGATTTGTTATTTCTGATAGGAGAGTGATATGGCAGATGGAGACCTAATATAATCTTTAATTCATCAAAATTGTAGTGATGTGTCTCTGTGGAAAATATATAGAGACCAGAGTTATAGGTTTGGGGCATAAATTCTCTGCGTGCCACTAATGACCTTCACAGGACAGTTCACTTGAAATGCAGTAACTTCACTCCCCTCATCTGTAAAATGAGGGTAATTTGTATTCCCTTTAATTAATACAGTTGTTAGTAGACCCAAACTTTATAATATATGTGGTGGTGCTTAGTCGCTCGGCTCTTTATGACCCCATGGACTGTAACCTGCCAGGCTCCTCTGTCTATGGGGATTCTCCAAGCAAGAATACTGGAGTGTGTAGCCATTCCCTTCTCCAGGGAATCTTCCCAGCCCAGGGATCAAACTCAGGTCTCCTGCATTGCAGGTGGATTCTTTACCATCTGAACTACCAGGGAAGCCCAAGAATACTGGAGTGGGTAGCCTATCCCTTCTCCAGGGGAACTTCCCGACCCAGGAATTGAACTGGGGTCTCCTGCATTGCAGGCGGATTCTTTACCAGTGAGTTGCCAGGGAAGCACTTATAATGTATAGGTAATGGATTTTCATGTTTTCAGTCATGTTAGCATTCTTCCCCAGTTGGGCCAAAAGTGTAAGATTATAAGCAAATTATTCAGTCCTCATTTCACTTTTCACTCAATTAAGTTAAGGGATTGAAAGACAAGCTCTTTTCTACCTTTAAAATTCTAGGCTTTCATTGATGATTCACTGCTGTCAGCCCTTGCTTCCTGTGACTGATCAGAATTTCATTCCTGGAGTCTTTGAAAGTAAAGAAAATATGTATGTTAATTAGAAATAATGTACAAGGCTGAAACAAATACCTGATATATTGCTGGCTTTGATTCAACTTCTTGGAAAGATATTTCAAAGCTTTTTGGCTCGGAAAAGTAGAATAAGAAATGGACGCAGGGTATTCTGTTTCTTCACAAGGTACAGGGCAGCTGGAATTGTGTGTTCCCACCGTACACAATCCCTTAACTTCAATGTGGTCTGAGATGAAAATTAGGACAAGATATTTGGAGAAAAAAATTATTTCACAGTGGAGACAACAGAGCTTTTAAAACTCTTATCATTTCACTTTCAATGTGCAAGAATACTGGGGTGGGTTGCCATTTCCTTCTCAAGGGGATCTTTCTGACCCAGGGAATGAACCCACATCTCCTGCTTGAAGGCGGATTCTTTACAGTCAGAGCCTTTAGGGAAACCCCTATGTTTAAAACAGTGGTTAACAAGTTCAATCACTGCTTCCTTAACAAGTGGTATTTATATTCTGTTTACATTTTAGTACAAATACAGCAAAGAAGACAATGGAAATCTTAGGGGTTAATCTTGAATTCATGGTGTCACTGGATTCATATCTTTGTTAGAAGTAAGAATTTTTTACCAGAAAGTCTCTGGGCTTATTTTCATAAGATATTAGACATTTGGATAAAAGATGGGAAGTTTTTGTGACCTTACGTCACCTCGAGAGGAACTTAGAAACATCATCTTGAAAGTGAGTGACACAGGTTTAAACCAAATGTATTCTCGGGCCTGTCTCAATAAAGATGGTGCGCAATGTGCCGTGGGGTGCTGAGGTCCTCGGGTCTGGAGATGCAGTGACTTTCAGCCTGTCCTCTGGCTTCTCAGCAACACACCACCCATGTGAGTGAGTCTTGGGAAGGGAGTGGTGTTTGCCCACAGGCACTTTTGGACCAGTCAGTGCCTGGACACATCTCACTGCTCTTTGCTTTCAGCAAATGTTCCACTTCTTGTTTTCTTTGTGGTTTTGTTACTGAAACTCTTTCCTGTGAACCCTTTTTTCACCAAGACCTTGAATAAGGACCAACTTTGGGCCTGTTTTCTAGATTCTCCTGTTGATACTCCTCTGGGCATGACTTTTGTAGGCATTCCCTGGTTCTGAAAGATGACTGGCAATAACCTCCACGTTTTCCTTACACACACATGCACACACACACATATACATGCATAGATACATACATGCACATACACACACCCATGCACTCTTCTGATCCCATTTTCCCATAAAACTCCCCCAAGAAGTAACTGCATGCATGATGTTTCCCCAAACTTCACATTCATCCTTTTTCAGGGATAGAAAATGACAAGAAATTTGACAATTTAACTTTAACTCCTCACTTAGTAATGTGACTTCTGCATATTCAGCTTGTAAATCTGTTTAAAAATATCAGATCTTTTCTACCCATGCCCATTCCACGAAATATTTTATAGCCATTAAAAGGAGTCTCTGAAATCTAGTCCTGTTGTCCTAGAGATATTTCTGCAACGGGTTAGATAAGCAAGTTTCATAGAAAGGTATATAGTATGATTCCATTTTAATAAAATAACCAATGACTTAAAATCATAAATAGAAAGCTATATTTGTGGAAAGAATTATTGTAGAACATACTGGAGTGTTAACATTGTTTGAGAGTTAAGGTAAGAGATAAATAAGTGAAAAACACTGTTTAAGAGGAAGTTGTCCCCAGTATATGTGTCATGTATGTTGTGATTTCACTTATGTAAAAACTATCCATACACATTTATATATAAGTTACATATAATGAAATGAATGAGGAAAAGAATGGTCACCTAAATTGTGACAGTAATTTTCAAAGTGATGCTATTTCTATTGATTTTCAAGTGATTCTTTCCTATTCTGTAATGTTTGAACTAATCACAACAAGTGTGTTTCATGTATGTAATAAGAAAAACCAACAAAGCTACTTTCATTATAAAAATGTTTACAGTTTAAAAAAATTAGAAGTAAAAACTACAACTCTCTTATTGTCACTTTGATAGTGCATATCTTTGATTCAGATGTATCGTGAAATAAGAAAGGCTTTTCGTTGTGTTTTACTGTGTAAGCTATCGTTATTAAATTTAAGAACATTGAAAAACTACCTCTTATAGTCTCTCTTGTTTCATTTCTGAACTGTCTATAGTATGATTTAAAGTCTTGTGTGATTCTGAGCAACTTTCATATAAGTCTTGAAAATAGAGAAATAAATTAAGCCACTTACCGAGTATAGGAGACACACAGTTGTAAAACTTTTGTAGGTCACACTCTATCCCGTTTCCTTAAAAATAAAAAGGGTAAATATAGAGACTTTCCATTTTATGAAATGAGTGAAATAATGACAAAAACACTCTCCATCTATCCTTTTGCAAAAACTAGTATGAAAACACAATACCCAATGAAAATGCACACTGGGAGGAAGAAAATAATGTTTTTGTATCCTTCCATGTTTCGTTCCATTTGTCCATATCATTTAAAATCTTAAGACCCTGATGCTGGAAAAGACTGAAGGCAGGAGGAGAAGGGGATGACAGAGGATGAGATGGTTGGATGGCATCACTGACTCGATGGACATGAGTTTGAGCAAGTTCCAGGAGTTGGCGACGGGTAGGGAAGCCTGGCGTGCTGCAGTCTATGGGGTCACAAAGAATTGGATGTGACTGAGCAACTGAACTGAACTGAAAGTAAGAATAATAATTTTCAACTGTTCATATCTTTGGAATTTGAACTCACTTTTACATTTGTCATCTCATTTTTTTCTATGGTAATTTTAAGATGTGCCAACCACCATTTTACAGATGGAGAAACCAAGTTTCAGAAAGTGGCTTGCCTAAGCAGTTAGGGAGCTTAGATTGATCTCTTCATCTTCTATCCAATTCCTTATATCCATTGATTTAAATATACATAAACCCATGCACCTGGTGGGGCTGCCTATCTAGCGGTAGGATGGGGCAGGGAAGTAGCACTCTCTGTGGAGCACCTGCTGTGAACCTTGGGACAAAATCAATCTCGTTCAGAGCTGGGTTTCATCCCAGGCTGATTCTAAAACTTCAGTCTTTGCACCTTAATGCAGCACTTGCCTCTTGCTATAATCCATGTATCTCTGGGGTGAGCTCAATGTTTATTCAATGGTCCTGAAAACAAGAGAGAGTGTCACTTACAGTTTGTGGAGAAGTTCAGCTGACAAGGGGGAAGCGTGCTTTGTGAAGTGAAAATGAAAAAGAAAACTCTACCTTGAACACTGAGTCTGCAAGAAGTGTCTTTTACCACACTGTGTCTTACTTCTTGAATGATATTTCTTAATCCCAAGAACAATGTGCTTCCCAGGTGGCTCAGTGGTAAAGAGTCTGCCTGCGATGCAGGAGACGCGGGTTCAATCCCCAGGTGGGGAAGATCCCCTGGAGGAAGGCACAGCAACCCATTCCAGTATTCTTGCCTGGGAAATCCCATGGACTGAGGAGCCTGGCAGGCTACAGTCCATAGGGTCGCAAAGAGTCAGACATGACTCAAGCGGCTGAGCATACACACATCAAGAACGATGAAATTTTGGAAATGACCCACTTCTGAAAGGCTGGTTTTTAAAACTGCCTCTACAATTTGCTAGAGGGAGTTCTTCAGCTAGTTCGTTTAATGTGTATAAATCTCAGTTTCCTCATCTGTAAGCAGACTTACAGGGATAACTAAGGATCAAATCAAATAAGATATATTTCTATAAGCACCCCAAAGTTTGTGCAAATGTCTTGCTTTGTGTTTCACATTTCATTTTGCCTAGTGTCTGGTTCTTATTAGTTATTTCATTTTTTTTTTATTTTGTCAGAAATGATACATTTTAAAACTGTAACATTATTTTTCGTATATCAGTTTAGACCCTTTCCTGTAACTTTGGAATTTTCTGTAATTAGGAATGAGAATCAGAGCCAGAGTTAGCAGCTTTACAGAATGCCAGTTTTGCAGGAGCCACAGACCAAAAATAAAAATTCTAGAAAGAAGGAAGTGATGATGCTCAAAATTTCTGAGGAGCAGTTTGCCAAGTTGCAACCTTTGTTATAGGGGCAACATCAGCATATCCATGTGTGAGTGTGTGTGTGGTGTGCATGAGTGTCTATGTGTGTGTGCGCATGTGATGTGTGATGGACCATCATGTGTGGAACTGGTAAACTTGTAGGACCAGACTGGTTTCATCCCTTAAATCACTCTACACTTCTTCATAAATACACTGGAGAATGGGGTGAAGGAAATCTGAATAGAAATATCCAGCTGTTACATGGAGTGAGTTCTGCATCAAGCAGTTTTGAGACCACCTGCATGCTCACTCCAGCCCTGTTATAACGTGTCAGGCCACGTGGGTTGGATACACGTGATGCTCCTTTCTTTCCAGGAGCTGCAGAAGTTAAGTGCAAGGCCAGCTGCATCCACCCTGCTCCAATGCCCTGTCCAGGGCTTGGCTCAGACATCTGTGGTTCTGAAAGCATTTCAGACCGGATGCAAAGGGAGACTACAGAGTCTTTCTAACAACAACAAAAAGGTCTCAATAAAGAAATATTAAGCATTGGTAAGAAGATCTACTGTTTCTTTCAAACTGAGAAAATCTTGATGAGCAGCTTAAGAGCACCCAGTTGAAAATGTTGAAATCAGATTTGGGGACCGGCTCACACAACACAAGGCTCTTTTCTTTTCCAGACATCTCTGCTAGGAGGTTTATTTGTCAGGTGGATGGTTTTCCAGCATAGAATTTCTTAAGAATGTGAAACAGCTTTCTGATACATTTATTTCCATGTTTCAGATTAAGTAAAGAGTTACAGAATGGGACACAGCCTCTATTTACCAGGAAGAAGGAAAGGCAGACATCCGCACTGCTTCTTGATGTGCCAAGCTTTGCATTCCTGCAAGCAGCCGGAGGTGCTGTAGGTCCTGAAGTTCTGCAGTTTCATGTGGGGATTACATTCTCCCCACGGGTATTCCTGATGGACTGTCTTAAGACAAAATAAACACCTGGGTCAGAAGATCTGTCTGACTCAATATATCCGTTTCCTTTTCTCTCAAGCCTTTGATATTCTTTAGCTGACTACATTTGTCTACTATGCCTACTCTATTAACCTGAAAACCCCCGAAGTTAAATCTACTCTTTGGCCTTTAATATCCATCTCAAATGCTCTGTGTCGTTCAATTTTTCAGTCCTGTCTGACTCTGCGACCTCATGGACTGCAGCAGAACAAGCTTCCCTGTCCTTCACCATCTCCTGGAGTGTGCTCAAACTTGTGTCAACTGAGTCAGTGATGCCTGTACCTGTAGTGAATCAATAAAATCAGACAAGGTGCTCTAAAACTGAACTCCTACAAGGAAAAAAATATCATTTATTGACATATTGTAGCATATTCATCAACCCAGTCACAAAACAGCAACCAAAATTACACACACAAAAAGATCCTTTAAATCAGAATCAAAACATGAGAACAGACTTGTGGTTGCCAAGGTTGTGGGGAAAATGGGCTGAGAGCTTGGGATTAGCAGATACAAAGTAGTATATATAGGATGGATAAACAACAAGGTCCCACTGTGCAATGCAGAGAACTATATTCAATATCCCATGATATATCATAATGGAAAAGAATGCAAAAAATAATGTATATAGATATATATGTATAACTGAATCACTTTACAGCAGAAATTAACACAACATTGTAAATCAACTAAACCTCAATTAAGAAAAGATCCTTTACTAAGGACCTATTATGTGCCAGGCAATATGGTAATGTTTTCTTTATATTATTTCACTTAAACCTCAGAGTAACTGTGATTTGGCCACATGATGCGAAGAGCCGACTCATTGGAAAAGACCCTGATGCTGGAAAAGATTGAGGCCAGGAGAAGATGGTTGGATGGTATCAGAGGTTGAGATGGTTGGATGGCACCACCAACTCAATGGACATGAGTTTGAGCAAGCTCCGAGAGATGGTGAAGGACAGCCTGGAATGCTGCAATGCATGGGGTCACAAAGAGTCAGACACGACTGAGGGACTGAACAACAGAATAACTGAAAGGAAGTATTAGCCCCTGGTCCTCAGGAGGTGGAAATTCAGAAAGTTAATCCAGAAAATTACAGAGCAAGGGGCTGCCAAGTGGAAACCTGTCAGACACTGGGATTCTAAGACTGCTCTGCCCACTGACTTTATCCTTCCTAGAAAGTCCTGTTGAGAAAAAGCACAGTTCAGCCACATGGACTTCCTTCTTAATGTCCATTTTCAACTCAAATAAAATTCAAAGTTGACTTGGGTTTGCTGGGCTTCTCAGCACTCACTCACACTGTATTTGTGAATTTGCTGTTTTTGAGCCTCCCAGTAATGGAAAAGTATCTGAACTGAAACTGTTGAATTTCTGGTGATGTTTGAAATGCAGGAGAGAAAAGAGTGTCTAGTGAAATGTGTTATTATGTATTTATGGGATCATTACCCCACTGAGGGACACAGCCTCTGTTTACCAGGAAGAAGGAACGGCAGACATCCGCCCTGCTTCTTGATGTGCCAAGTTTTGCATTCCTCCAAGCAGCTGGAGGTCAGAGTTCCCTCAGATTCTGAATTTTGTGATTATATGTGTGTCTTTATTTGATATTTACCTTCACCTGGCGGATGGTCACCCGTGTATGCATTCCCACTGGTGAGGACAAGCCCAGACCATCAAACTGCGGCACCTTCATGGGCGAATGGATAACAAAGGTGATCCCAGCGTCGACAAAGCCAAGGGTTGGGTCATCTGTAAATTCCTCCTGAAATAAACAAGTATTTATTCCCAGATTATGAATTGATGTCAATTATGCACAAGATGAGATTGTGCAGAATTTTGTGCAGAGTTTAAGACTGATTTTTATCATCTCATGATAGCATTTGAATAACTTAAAAATCAAATACTTCATATCAATATGAGATCTCTTTTTACATAAAAGCTGTGAAAATTAAACACCTAAAGACCTACTTTTCACGGTTAAACTACACATCAAGGCCTGGACCATTTTCTCCGGGTCACCTCTTGCCTGAGGCAATTTGAGTAGAAATATGGATCGTACCCTGACTGTCAGCCACCTGATTCCCCTGGCCCTCTCCTCATCTGCCTCTTTAGTTTCTTTCTCCTTGGCTATTCTCTTTACTTATTTGTCTCAGAAAATCCTTTGGCCCTCTGCTTCTCTTTGCAATTAAAATATTCGGCCTGACTTAAAATTCAAATTTATTTTCTCCTAAAAGTGAAGATTTGCACTACTTCTTTAGCACTAGTGCTTTTCTTTTGTAACTCTTGTGTCAGATAAAGAATTTTTTACAAGAAAACAAATATATATATATATATATATATATATAATTGTTCATTACATAAAAGCATACATTTCAGGAGCTCAAGTTTTGCTTTACTGGTTGAGTTTCTTGGTTGACTTTCATACATTATCACAAAACCAAATTTCTGATTTATCGTTTCTCTTTTTTTTCCTGAGAAGCCAGTAGTTCTTCATGATCAGGATCAGAAAGGGCCTTTGGAGGCATGCTGCGTTTATTCCTGCGACTCTGAGGCAGGAAGAGCACACTCCCAGGGAGGGGTCAGAGTGAGCCTGTTTCCCCAACCCGCAGCGGTGAGCACAGCTGGAAGGAACTCCAGCAGTGCAGACATGAACACCAGACGCAGTTCCACTTCCAAAAGGCAGGACCCGAAGCAGCCAGTTTGTCAGAGAGGCACATGAAATTTAAGATCAAACTTCTGGTGACTTTATTAGTTATAATTTCAGGCTATAAGGAGAAGGGGTGGCCTTGATGAGGTACTAGGATGGTTTTTCTTGTGAATGGGTTAACTGCACATGTAACAACAATAAACAAACGGTCTTGCGTTTGATGCTCAGGACCCTATTTCTCCTAGCCCCTCTGTAACTCTCTAAGGAACACTTAACTGTTAGTCTGGAGAAATATCTCAGCTCTATTTACTTACTGAACTTTGCACTGAATTTGCAGATTTTAACTGCACTCTAAAAACACTGGGGGAAATTCTAGCTTGTAAAAGCTATTATATAATATTTGAAGTGAACATATGGCTTATATTTAAATAACTTGAAACTATCAATGAACTAGATATACAAGCCTGGCTGTGTGTATCTCAATGTGCAGTGCTGTGGACTCTTGAATGGAATACAGGGGAAACCATGAAGCGTGGCTTAGGAGAAGTTCCTGAAAAGTAACCAATCGCCTTGTTCACTTGGATTGGGAAGTAGTTTGGTGAAATTCGGGGATGCTACTTTTATTTCTCATCTCTGCCATTAATTGTGTGATTCTGAATACTTCATTCAATAGCATTTCAAAATGCTATTCTTCATTTACAAAATCATAACAACAGAGTAGAATACCTCTGTGTAACACTACAAATGATTGTGCAAGACAGAGGGTGAGGATTAGCCTTGGGTGAGAGTTACACTAGGTAGTCTTGAAGGAACACCTCTGAATTTCTTAGGAGCCTGGACAGCTGCCACCTAGGTCTAAACACTTAGAATCTACTTACGTCAATTACAGATTTACAAAACTGGCTTAGGCAAAGCCCACTGATACAATATTTCTGCATAACAATATTTTTCATCACCTTTTCAGACTATAGATTTCTATGGTTTGTCAAATATTTCTGTATGGCTTCTTTCTAAAACATATTGCCTATTTTCATGAAAATCTAAACATTATCTGAACATTAAAAGTTCATAGGTCTTCTTAAATTACTATATACATTGAGATTTAGAAATCTTTAGTTTCCTTGTTTTGTGACATGAATATTTCCAGCATCATAAAAATGACAGTAAGTAATATAGCTAAAAATGTCCAGGTTATTCCTCTAAACTGTGCCTTTTCAATATCCAAGTCCGTAGTTTCATCATGGGAGTCTTGACTAAATTAGTTAAAAAACAAACAAACAAACAGACAAATATGTGGGAACGATTCAACAGGGCACAGCGTCCTGAAACTCCTGTGCATTCTTGTTTGCCTTGAACCCTGGTGAAGTTTGAAGAAATTCAATACCTGTTTGACATTGAAGAGCAAGTGTAAGCCTCTTCCAGAAACACTCACTTTTTCCTTCGCTTGGATAGTTTCACCATGATTAAAGGTAAAACAGTTTCCATATTCAGTGAAGACATGTGCAAAATCCTCCAATATGAAAATAAACCAAAGAAAACACAATCAGGTGAGTATTTTGATCCTTTCAAAGTTTAAATGCCTATAACTTTCTTTGCTTAATCATAGTGCTGAGTGAGAAGGCAAAAACAGCAGGGAGAATAGAAATCTGGCGATTTTAGTCTGTATTCCAAAAGCAGTTTTCATTTTTTTTGGTAAAATGCACTTGCCAATTTGTATCTGATGATCTAGTTGAGACATTTTCATATGCAGTTGACCCTTGAACAACAGGGATTTGAACTGCATAGACTCATTGTTTTAAAATAAATACCCACCACAGTACAGCTCAACCTGTGGTTGCTGGAATCCTTAGCTGGGACTTGGAACCACAGATAGGGGTTTTCCCTTTAAGGACAATCCTGAAAGAAATATCACCAAAGGTTTCTGTCTTCTATCTTTCCTTATCTAACTGTATGAAAAAGGAGGCATGTCCCATGTGTATTCACACCTCTTGATACCATAAGGCTGAGCTAAGGACATGTGATCTTGGAGCAAATTTAAACTGATTACTCATGGGAGTAAACTTTACCTCAATGCAAAATGATACAAAGAAGTAGCTTGTTATATTGATGAAATTTGAAGAAATATTGCAACATTACCTCTGGGCCACATGGCTTTCCAAAAAATTCACATTCTAACAATGTGCTGCTGTTGAGATAAAAACCATTTTCCTTGACAAACTCTGTAATGCTGAAGTTTCGCTCACTTGCGAGGAAATCAATAGCCTCTTTAGAGCTGGTGGAATTGGTACTGATTTCCTGAAGATGAAGGACTTTGGATACAATATTCCATAAGAAAAAAATAACACTAAATGTGGCTGCAGCTTCTGCTTGGAACCTATTTGCGGAAATAAAGGCACTATTTAGAATAATAAACACTTGTTGTTATCTCGAAGATGGGATCTGAACTCTATCATCCTCTCCTCCTATCTCCTATATTTTCCCTCATTTGTAATACATTCAAGCAAAATTGGATTACTAAGAGGTCTTTGTCACCTGCTGCACTCTACTTTGAATTTCTACATACAGTTTCATTTACCTAGAATACCTTCCAGACCTTGCTCTGGATACATCCAAATGGATCTTCACAACCCAACTCTGAGAGAGAGGTGTTAGGAATTGTTAACACTATAGGACCCAGATTTCCAGGGTTCACATCCAAGCCCTGCTGTGCTTTATGCTGAATCCGTGTGGCTGCCTCAGCTGCGTTGCTAAACCCCTCCCTCTTGTCTGGATCTGGTTACAACCTGCAGTTCATTGCAGAGTGGAGTTGTGGTTGTTCTGTACGTTGTGTATATGCATCTGTGACCCCAGCTTGTCTGCACTGGGCAGTTCCCCCAGCCCTGTCCAGTCTGCTCAGACAGCTTCTGCTCCTGGGTCAAGCAAGGGTGCAACCTGAAAAAGATGCCAAGTCCCCCTGCAGGTCACCAGCGCCACCAGGATCGGAGCTGAAACATGCATTCCCTGCTCATATTTGTTTCCTTCGTTTCAAATCTATCTTCGTTTCTAATCATGGATCCTGCTGACTTCAGATCCAGCACCAGAAACAGAGGCAACAGCCCTACAGAGACTGCTTACCCAGCTCCTGTGATTCAATGGGCTGAATCCCTATGATCAATCCCTTGTTCTCTGTCATTCAGTGGTTCTGCTTCTTGGATGGAGCCCTGATTGTCACAGCCAATTAAGGCTATGACAGTGCAATTCTTCATCTCACTGTCACACAGTTTCCTGAATTATGAAACTGGTATTTGTTAATACACCAATGATGAAGGTTAATATATTGATATATTTTAATACCACTTACATCAAACAATCATTTTGGTGATTATACTGTTTTTCCTAACATATTTGGAAGAGTGTAAGGTAAATATTTATTAAATAAATGCCTCATTATTGCAAAGCAACTTGCTGGCAATCAAAGCAGAAGTAATGTGTTTGCCTCTTTCTTGATAAGTGCCTCGTAATTCTTTTATTTTGCTGAGCAATTTCTGTTTTGCATTCTGTATGGTTCTTTATTTTCATACTTTAACTTCTTTCAAAATGTGATTTTTATATTTTGGATATTATATTATTATACAATTTGAAATGGTACAAACTTCCTCTCCTCAAATCAGATGCCAGGCAGCATAGAATATTACATACCCAGCTGGTAAAGAATCTGCCGGCAATGTGGGAGACCTGGGTTCGATCCCTGGGTTGGGAAGATCCCCTGGTGCAGGGAACAGCTACCCACTCCAGTATTCTGGCCTGGAGAATTCCATGAACTGTATAATCCATGGGGTCGCAGAGAGCGACTTTCATTTCATTCTTGGTGATCATACAGGACTATGCGGTGCATGGTTTGTGTGTGAATTTGCTACTGGACTTCCTCTATGTCACAAATTCTGTATTTTATTTTCATTTTCCTTTTGTATTATCTGTAATGTAACTTTTTATTCTCATGACAGTCACATTAAACCCTTTTTCAGTCAAGGTGGGACATACACAAAACCAAAAACAGGGAAAAAAAAACAAACCAACACCATATCCTTTTAGAGATGCAAAACAGCTTTTTTGGACCAGTGATTAATAGAATACCTTATGTAACTAGCTCTAAGCCTTGCAAGACCTCTCTTAAAACCACTGACCCAGGTCCCAGAACCCTGTAAATATTCTCTTTGACCTCCTTTTTCTTCAGAGACACTATTAAACCTCCACCCTCGTGGTATTTTATCTAATTGGAATATATTTAACAACTTTGATTTTCTTGGGCAAAAGTGTTTTTAGTGATCTTTTGGGGAGTTAAAAACTTACACTAGTAACAGATTTTGTGAAGAAGAAGTGTTTGCTCTAAACTGAGGGATGAACTTTTAGTTGACTTCAGGTTTCTAACTCTTTGACCAACAGGGGACCAAGGGTCTGCTCCAAAGCCCTGCGACCTTGGAATCCTACACAGATTGAACCCACACCATCTCATACCAATGTTCACTGGATTCTTTTCATGATGATTATGCAGAGAAATGAAGAAATTATTACAGGTGTAGGAGGTCTGAGCACAATACATTAAAAGGTTAAAGAGGAGAGTATTTTAGAATATTATTTTAGAACTTTTGTTTTTATACTATTAATAGTTAGACCATGGGGTAATTTAGGTGGATGGATTAAACTTTGTGAATAAAGTCCAACAGTATTTGGAACAAAGGAAGTGATAAATTTTGTGAGACATTTTTGTTTAGCATAAAATCTAACTGTTTTGCTCCAAGTTTACTTTCAACTTTAATTCAAGCTCCAAAACTCTTCCAAATATGATTTTTCAGAAACCTTGTTTAGTGATAGCTTGTCTTACTCTTTCATTTCCTATACTGATAAGTCTAGTAAAACAAAATAATAAAAATGCATTGATATATTTAAACAGCTTAATAACTGATAACCAATTACTAAGCCCGTCTTTCTTAGGTGTGTTAGTACCTCTAAGTACATTTTCCCTAATTATATGACCCAAATGAGTAAGCTTCATTTCAAGTCCATGTTGATGCCTCACTCAGTCCTTTGCTGAGCTCCATCAAAATAGATCCAAGTGTATGTGTGTTGGAATCAATTTCCAGATCCTCTGCCTTAACTCAGCATTTAAAAAGAAACACCCACAAGGATTCTTCTCCAATTTATGAAAGAGTTTTTACCTGTCAATCATTACAAATCTTAGCATATAATGCACCTGGTGTATAGCAATCTCAAGGCCCCTAGCAAAGGCAAACACTAATGGAAGACTCATCTAAGTATTAATCAAAACTCCTCAAACTTTGTCTTTTCCTGTTACGCACATCTTTCTGGCTAGGGTGAAGCTTGGCATTAAACATAGGGTATTTGAGCCCCTACTGGACCCTCTGAATTGAGAAAAGTTGAAGTAATACGATAAAATTTGTCATTTCATTTTTATTTTTCTGAGTTGTTAAAAAATAGGGTTTTAAAATTTTTATTGAAGTACAGTTGCTTTATAACATTTTGTTAATTTCTACTGTACACAAAAGCAAATTACCTGTATGTGTATATACATACTGCTTCTTTTTTGGTTTTCCTGCACATTATTTTAAATGAAACTGGGTTGTTGTGTGCAAATTCCAGATTATTGCAATATTAAAACATGTGAGTGAAGTGAAGTGAACACACTCAGTCGTGTCTGACTCTTTGCAACCCCATGAACTGTAGCCTACCAGGCTCCTCCATCCATGGGATTTTCCAGGCATGAGTACTGGAGTGGGTTGCCATTTCCTTCTCCAATTAAAAAATGTACACAGGTTAAAATTTACATGATTTTTATCAATGAAGTAATTAAATTTTTTTTCCATTTATTTTTATTAGTTGGAGGCTAATTACAATATTGTAGTGGTTTTCGTCATACATTGACATGAATCAGCCATGGATTTACATGTATTCCCCATCCCGATCCCCCCTCCCATTATAAAATAATAAATATTTATTCCTAATAGTCAATCCTTATCATATTTTATCTCATAATATTTATTTTTGATCTCCTAAAACTAAGACATAAAGTTATTTAAAGCTATAGTTTATATTTTAGCTGCCAGTTTAAAAAATGCAACTGAAATACATAGTTTTTTAAACTTCCTTTATATGGAACATGAAGGAAAATGTTTGAAGACTACTGGCTGTGAGAACAGGGGAGTGGACAACCTAAGTTCTTTTCATGATCCATCAGTCATTTGCTAAACAATGTTCGTGAGATGCTGGTGAACTGACATTCAAAGTATCTATTTGTAAAATCAGACTTTGAGAGTTGAAGATGTCTCTAACCACCACAGTATTAATGATGTATTAGATGTTACCTAAGAAAGAGTAATTTCCTTATAATTAATAATTTTCCTCTTCTACAATTTTAGTTTCTACACTATTGAATCTCATTTCTCATCTGGATATTAACTATATCTAACTTCAGGGTACACTATCAGTTTTTTCTTAATGCCACCATCTGACACCAGAGTTTAAATCATTGATTTGAGATTTGAATTATGCAAAATAAACTTTTATACAAATCAAAATTCAATGAAAACATGAAAGTACTTAAATTATAGGGTATTAAATATTTTCCTTGAGATCATTCTTCTATTTTAATTCATGCATTTCTATGTCAGCACTGCTTGAGTTGCAAATGTAAGTTTAGGTACGCTGTGTGTTTTTTCATTCATCTCAGAGTGTTGTCTAATACCATGTGACTTTTTTCTTTCGCTGGTTATTTAGTGTGTGCTGTTTAATATCTATATATTTGTTAATATCCCAAATTTCTTCCTATTATTGACTGCTTATTTCACTCTGTTGTAGTTGATAAACATACTCTGAATGATTGCAAATATTCTAACTGTATTGAAGCTTGCTTTATGGTCTTGCTACAACTTGCCCTAGAAAGTGTTCCATGTGCTCATGTGAAGAGTGTGTAATCTGCTGTTACGTAGAGTGATCTATAGGTATTATGGGCCTAAGTATTATACAGTTGCATTTTAAAACAAGCAAGAGAAGAAAGAAAAATAAACACACATTTATAATGTCTTTTAAAATTGCAGAAGTATATTTACAGGTGCTTTTAGTTTTTCATATGGATTTGAAAACTCTCTGAGTTCACTTGTTTTAAGTCTGAAGAACTTTTTAGTGTTTCTTGTATGATGGGTCTGCTAGAATGAATTCTCTCTGAATGTTTTTATTTTATCTTCATTTTAAAGAACATTTTTGTGCAAATTTGGTGAGTTTTGACACATTATATTAAAAAAATATTTTTCTACTTTATTTTCTCTCCTCTTCCGGTACTCCCATTTTACATATATTTTTATGTTTTTTAGTATCTCCCATTTCTCCGAGGCTCTTTTCATTTTCCTTCATTAGTTTTTCTCTCTGTTTCTCAGATCACATACTTTGTTAATTTATCTTCAAACTCACTGATTCTTTCCTCAGCCACTTCAAACCTACTGCTGAGTCCCTTTAGTGGATGTAGTGAGTTTTTCACTTCAACTATTACACTTTTCAAAATCAGTATGCCCCTTTGGTTCTTTGTATAATTTCTGTCCTTATTGATATTGTTTGCTTGATGAGACATTATGCTGGAGAGGGTGTGGAGAAAAGGGAACCCTCTTACACTGTTGGTGGGAATGCAAACTGGTACAGCCGCTATGGAAAACAGTGTGGAGATTTCTTAAAAAACTGGAAATAGAACTGCCA
Source organism: Cervus elaphus (assembly GCF_910594005.1). Classification (NCBI taxonomy): domain Eukaryota; kingdom Metazoa; phylum Chordata; class Mammalia; order Artiodactyla; family Cervidae; genus Cervus; species Cervus elaphus. The sequence continues at coordinate 28,760,598 of NC_057819.1, forward strand.
TAATTCCCTTATGTTTTTAACCACAGTTTCTTCAGTTCTTTATAATAGCTGCTCTGATGTCTGATATCTAAGTTGGGAAACTTCTGTTGACTGTGATTTAAGATTCCTCCATCTTTTTATGACTTGATAGCTCATTTTTTTTTTTTACCATTAAATAATATTTCACTGAGTTGTAAGAGTTCCTTCTGTATTTTGGTGATTAGCTTGTGAATGGTTGATTTTTTTTATTTATTTATTTTTTTTTTGGGTTTTGTTAAACATTGATATGAATCAGCCATGGATTTACACGTATTCCCCATCCCGATCCCCGCTCCCACCTCCCTCTCCACCCGATTCCTCTGGGTATTCCCAGTGCACCAGGCCCGAGCACTTGTCTCATGCATCCCACCTGGGCTGGTGATCTGTTTCACCATAGATAGTATACATGCTGTTCTTTTGAAATATCCCACCCTCACATTCTCCCACAGAGTTCAAAAGTCTGTTCTGTATCTCTGTGTTTCTTTTTCTGTTTTGCATATAGGGTTATTGTTACCATCTTTCTAAATTCCATATATATGTGTTAGTATGCTGTAATGTTCTTTATCTTTCTGGCTTACTTCACTCTGTATAAGGGGCTCCAGCTTCATCCATCTCATTAGGACTGGTTCAAATGAATTCTTTTTAACGGCTGAGTAATATTCCATGGTGTATATGTACCACAGCTTCCTTATCCATTCATCTGCTGATGGGCATCTAGGTTGCTTCCATGTCCTGGCTATTATAAACAGTGCTGCGATGAACTTAAAAGCTTTTGCACTACAAAGGAAACTATAAGTAAGGTGAAAAGACAGCCCTCAGATTGGGAGAAAATAATAGCAAATGAAGAAACAGACAAAGGATTAATCTCAAAAATATACAAGCAACTCCTGCAGCTCAATTCCAGAAAAATAAATGACCCAATCAAAAAATGGGCCAAAGAACTAAACAGACATTTCTCCAAAGAAGACATACAGATGGCTAACAAACACATGAAAAGATGCTCAACATCACTCATTATTAGAGAAATGCAAATCAAAACCACAATGAGGTACCATTACACGCCAGTCAGGATGGCTGCTATCCAAAAGTCTACAAGCAATAAATGCTGGAGAGGGTGTGGAGAAAAGGGAATCCTCTTACACTGTTGGTGGGAATGCAAACTAGTACAGCCGCTCTGGAAAACAGTGTGGAGATTTCTTAAAAAACTGGAAATAGAACTGCCATATGACCCAACAATCCCACTTCTGGGAATACACACTGAGGAAACCAGATCTGAAAGAGACACGTGCACCCCAATGTTCATCGCAGCACTGTTTATAATAGCCAGGACATGGAAGCAACCTAGATGCCCATCAGCAGATGAATGGATAAGGAAGCTGTGGTACATATACACCATGGAATATTACTCAGCCATTAAAAAGAATTCATTTGAACCAGTCCTAATGAGATGGATGAAGCTGGAGCCCCTTATACAGAGTGAAGTAAGCCAGAAAGATAAAGAACATTACAGCATAGATTTTTTGAGTAAAATTTTCTCTGGGGAAAATTTCTGTGAGGGTCCTCACACTGGCATACTCAAAATGATATAGGCAATTTCTTTTTAATAATGACCATCTTCAACCAGCCTTTGCTTTTGTTAGAATATATACCATTTAGACTTCCCTGGTGGTCCAATGGTTTAAAAACTGCCTGCCAATGCAGAAGACGTGAATTCAATTCTTGTTCCAGGAAGATCCCACATGCTGGAGGACAGCTAAGCCCATGCATCACAACTACTGAGGCCACGCTCTGGAGCCCACAAGATGTAACCACTGAGCACATTCACCCTAGAGCCTGTGCTTCACAACAAGAGAAGACACAACAATGAGAAGTCTGTGCACCACAACTAGAGAATAGCCTCCCATTGGCTGCAACTAGGGAAAACCCACACACAGCAATGAAGACCTGGTGCCACCAAAAATAAGTAGATAAATTAAAAAATTTTCAAATAAATAACATTTTTTAAAAAAACACATGCCCTTTAAAATAGTATGGTGTAACTGTATTGAATACCTTTGTGGGGTATTTGATTGATTTTTACTCTTTGGAACCTTGACACATATCTTGAAATAAGTCTAACAATTACACATGCTGTAATAGTTACTATATATGCTATAATATCAACTACATATTGAACCCCTGTGCTTCCCCTGTGGCTCAGATGGTAAGGAATCTGCCTGCAATGTGGGAGACCCAGGTTCAATCCCTGGGTTGGGAAGATCCCCTGGAGAAGGGAATGGCAACCCTCCTTTGTGCCTGGAGAAGTCCATGGACAGAGGAGTCTGGCAGGCTACAGTCCATGGAGTCGCAAAGAGTCAGACACAACTGAGTGACTGACACACACACATTGAACACCTGTCCAAAGAACCACCCCAGGGATGAGACAAAATGGTGTATATGCTTCCTGAACTAATGCAACCGAAAATACATTAAATAGATATTATATCATTTTGTACACACAGGAGTTGAAACTTTAAAAGGTGAAGTGATTTGTCCATGGCCAAATAGCTGATTAGTGGTGGATCTGAAGGAAGCCACCTCCCCCACCCGCTAGGTGAAAATCCCATGTACAGGATTTCAGGCTTGACCACAGGCAATAACAAGGGTTTTCATGGATGGCCTCATGGGGAAGTTCCCTCCCTACCCCCCACAGGAGACCTGGTACACAGACAGGGATTTGCGGATCTCTGGAGGGAGGTTTGGACAAGGGTGCAATAGGAACAGAGTGCTAAACCAATTGTGCGCACAGGTCACATGCCCATGGAGCCGGGCACATTCCTATTACAGTAAACATCTCATCCTGAACACATGGGAACATTTCACACCTCCAACTTTAGCACAGTGCTTTCCTATATCTTCAAGTTATTCCTTTTCTCCCCCTACAAACAGCCTGGCCACATTTTGACAATCACACTCCCTGAGACCTAGACAGGGACCATCACCTGTCTGTCCTCTGTGCTCGCAGAGTCCTTGCACATACCTTTCATGTAATCTACAGTCACCATATATATTGCATTGTGATTGCTGATGTTTCTCTCTTTTTGGCTGATTGAAACAAACTTTTTAAATGCAAGGATAAAGACTTGTACATCTATGTAGCCACAGGGTTTGGTGCTTAGCCTAGCATATAATTGTGGAGGAAAAAAAGGAAGGAAAAAAGGAAGACAAAAGGAAAATAGAGAAGAAATCAATAAGCTTCTTAGCCCCCAACATTTCTGTTTTTAAGACAATTTAAGACCACGAGTGGTTTTGTGTATATTAAATAGCACACAATAAACTATTTCAGTCATCCAAGAAAGTTTATACCTAGCAAAGTTACAGAGATTTATTACTAAAAGTGTAGTTTTTACCTGTTTAAATTGCAGAAGGTCACAGCCGGAAACTCTATCCTCTCCACATACTGTACCTCCATAGATGTCGTGGTGGGCCATCTGAAGTAGTTGACGAGACGGCTATATACCTGCCAGACAAGGAGGCTGATGGAGCCCAGGACCACCAGCAACCAGACCACCTTGCGAATCCTACTCGGATTCCGGACAATGTTGTGGACTCCGTGGAAGGAGGTGGAGACGGCAAAGTCATGGTCAAACTTCCTACGGTCAGTGTGAGGTGGCGAAGTTCTCTTTGAAAGGTAGAGCTTGATCTTTTCCAAGAGTCCTTAAATTCAACCAAAGACAAAACAAGCAATGAGTTAGGAAAACCTAACACTGTATGTGAAAAACACAACTCACATGACTTTAAACATGCTTCCCTTTTATGTGGACACATAAGGACTCAAAATTCATCTTGAGTTGCACAGATTCTTCAGGAGTCAACACGTGTCTACTACAGAGATCTAATAAGTATGTGAGGCCTCTCATGAGAGAATGCTTCTAGTTAATGCAAACCTACTTTAGCCCATTTCTTACTCTAATAGTGTGTTTCTCTTTAGTCAAATGGGAAAAACATTCTCTGCCTCATGAGTTGGTTGTCTTAAATAAAATAGCAACTGGGGATAGCTTGGCACCTCACCCAGACCATGATAAGTACTCAATTCATGTTAGCAACTTGTGTTTTTCTATTTATTTGGTAGTGATGTGGTAGATGGAAAAGTTTCATGTCTAAAACTCTCATTTAAGAAATGAGTTCTTGGGGCTTCCCTGGTGGCTCAGTGGTAAAGAATCTGCCTGTCAGTGCAGGACACATGGGCACAGTCCTGATCTGAGAAGAGGCTACATGCCGCGGAGCAACTAAGCCCTTCTGTCACAACTACTGAGCCCGCGCTCCGGAGTCTGGGACATGTGACTCCTGAACTCAACATGCTGCGCACGCTAGAGCCCATGCTTCACAACAAGAGAAACTGCTGCAATGAGAAGCCCACGTACTGCAACTAGAGAAAAGGCCAGACAGCAACAAAGACCCAGGGCAGCCAAAAATAAAGAAATAAATCAAGAGAGATGAGTTCTAAGTCTCGCAAATGCTCATGATTAGCTGAATTCACTTTTATATCCTTTGTTTCAATTCAGGAAGTATTCTTTCTGTCAACTAATCAGCATTAATTTACTTCCAAAAGGTTTCATTAAATCATTAGTTAATATTCCCCAGGTCTCTAATCAATTAACTAAGTTTAAGTTATGGGATGTACAATGATACATAAAGACACCAATGAACATTTTTTAAGGGACTCTGTCTCATCTGCAAAGCATTAGGGCACAATTACAAATTATTTTATGATTGTTTTACACATATTGTACACTGATCAGGAAATTATGTATTAGTCTGATTAGCTTGATTTTGTACTAAGATTTTATAGTATCTCCATGAACAGTTTTTTAAACTTGTTTGAATTTTGTTGTGAAGTAATTAGCCTCCAACTAATAAAATAAATAAATAAATAAATAAAAAATAAAAATAAAATTGTTTGAATTTTAAACAGGTTATGTATACACATATATAATATACATATCCTGTCATGTGGTTCTATATTAACACATACTTATTATATATATATATGGGGGTTCCCAGGTGTCAGTGGCTAAAGAACCTGCTTGTGGTGCAGGAGGCACTGGAGATATGGGTTCAATTCTTGGGTCAGGAAGATCCCCTGGAGGAGGGCACAGCAACACTCTCCAGTATTCTTGCCGGGAGAATCCAATGGACAGAGGAGCCCGGCAGGCTACAGTTCACAGGTCGCAAAGAGTTGGACATGACTGACTACTAAGCACAACACATTTTCTTTTTCTTTTCACATTTTCTTTATGTATATATATATTCCTACATGTGGAATCTCGGCTTCCTGACAAGGGATCAAACTCATGCCACCTGCAGTGGAACCACAGAATTTTAACTTCCAGGACTGCCAGGGAAGTCCCTAAATATATGTATTTAGAGTAACTGCACAGCTCCAGAGCAAATCAGAAATATATGAAAAGCTTTTGTTATTATTATTCATTGTCAGGAAGCATTTAACAAGAGGCTTCCTGTGTGCTGTTTTGGATCTGTCAGGAACCCTCTGGCCCTTATTGATTCCTGAATATTCAGGAATTAAGAGGAGAGGCACGCCTTTCCCGGGGCTGAGGAATCCAGGCATTTCTCATTACAGTGATAAGTACCCTCTTCCTTTTTATGAGCCAAATGGTAAAAGGTGATTGTTTGCAACTCTCTCTCTTTGATAGGGATCATCTTACGCTTTGTAAGTCTGGAATTTTAATCTTTGTCTTTGCTGAGAATAACCACCTTGTAAGACAGTATATATGCCCACGCCATGTTGATTAAAACACCTTTGCTCCATCAGAGCTTTGGTCCCCGTGCCTTTCTTTCTTTCTTTCTTTCTATTCCTTCTCTCTCTCTCTCTCTCTCTCTCTTTTTCTTACTCTCCGGGCCACCAGGTTCTGGTCCATTAAAGGACCAACAAGCGCTATCAGCCTCTTTCTCTCTCTTACTTTCTTATCATCGACTCCAGACCACCAGGTTCCGGTCCATTAAAGGACCAACAATTCATGAGCAAAATAAATTTAATAATGCTTGTTTACATACTATTTATCCATTAGCTACAATACATGTGGAGAATTGACTGACAGGACAACTCAGTCTCAGGGAATCTGATGCCCTTCCATCCACAAGGGAAGAGTGATCTAGAAATCGGTAATTGGCCAACTGCAGTGTTTATGGCTGTAAACATTACTCTGAAAAATGTGAGTTTTAAGTAGCTCTGCCAAAGCTCAGCTCATTTATTATAAATCTACTTCTTGACAACTGCTCTGACTCTCCATCATTTGCTAGGGTTTAAAAAGAATTCTTAAAAATATTTTTGGATGGATAGTGAAGCAACAAGGTCATGTATTACTGTGAGGAAGATTAGAATTTGTTTAATTAGAGCACAAAGCAAGAAACTTCTTACTTTCCCACTGAAATGGATACTTTGTAATTATTTCAAGTGGCCCTTGCATTGAATAGTGATCTTGACAGAAGCATTCTAAAGAACATCAAACAAGTTTTGCTGTATTTTAATATAAAAATTGTAGGCACATGATAAACAGAAACAAAACCAAATAAAACTACAAAAACAGATTCTGATGTACAAGGATATTTTAAAGCCACATATATTTGACTCCTGCATACAAAATAACACTTTTCCTAAGTAACAGAAACTGTATTACTTATAGTATATCCAAGTAATATTGGAAATCAAATTTCCCCAATGAAAATATAACCTCCTTTTCCTTTGTTAATTTCTGGCTTTTAGAGATAAAAATTCTACCTGTTCTGAGGATTTTACTCCTTACCCACCTTTCTTAGCCTGGGTGTCTGATTTCTCAAACTGCTCCATCTCCAATTTCAATAAGCAGGAGTCCTTGAGGTCTAACCAATTCCCATCAACCTTACTCATTTTGTGGCCTTTATATAAAATACAGCAGTTGAGGCTATAAAACGTGGGAGCAATTTAAATGTTTGTGTTGCTATGTTTTGCCTAATAAAGTGCATAATCTGCAAACTGAACACAGTGGCAGAACCAGCTATGGGCCTCCATGGACTCATGAGAAGCTGTCAGAGTGAAACCAAAAAACATAATTAAGGAAACCATTTTCTCAGAACTAAAGGGATGATCCCTACAAATATTTGTGGTTTTAGAATCCCCCTGAACAGGCTAAGTGACTCTGAAGACGCACCTGGGAGAAAGTCTCCTTGGTCTTTATTTCCACCTCTCTTTACATCGCTTTGAATCAAAATGCAGTTAGAGTGAAATTTGTGGGGATAAAGATGTCTTTTCTTTGTTGAATTTTCTTTCTAAATAACAGATGAAGGTTTTGAACAGAAATAGTAATCAAATGAAAATGACAAAATAAAACTCCAGAAAAATATCTCCTTGACAGGAAATGGTTGTTGAAAGCATTCAAACTCAATTGAGCACAAAGCTGGTTATATGTTCATAGGAACAATTCTGAGAAATTATAAGAATTTATTATATTAAATAATAAACTGGAGACTATGCATTGTTGTGTTTAAACGGCACCATCTCTTGATAGAACTGAGGAACTGCCTGTATCACTACTTAAAGTCTTTTAGAGTTGCCATGGTAACATTTCATATGATCACCAACCTTTAACATAGTTAGATATGTGCTACATGTATTTTTTTGGAAGCTCAGGACTCTAAGTTGAAACCATTCTTTTTTTTTGAGTTTTTTTAAATTAATTAATTAGTTTATTTTACTTTACAATATTGCATTGGTTTTGCCATACATTGACATGAATCAGCCATGGATTTACATGTGTTCCCCATCCTGAACCCCCCTCCCACCTCCCTCCCCATCCCACCCCTCTGGGTCATCCCAGTGCACCAGCCCAGAGCACCCTATATCATGCATCAAACCTGGACTGGCAATTCGTTTCACATATGATATTTTACATGTTTCAATGCCATTCTCCCATATCATCCCACCCTCACCCTCTCCCACAGAGTCCAAAAAACTGTTCAATACATCTGTGTCTCTTTTGCTGTCTCTCATATAGGGTTATCATTACCTTCTTTCTAAATTCCATATATATGCATTAGTATACTGTATTGGTGTTTTTCCTTCTGGAAACTATTCTTATATGGAAGCAAACTAAGAAATTTCAAGAGATGTAAATAAAACTCCTGGGAAGACTTCCCTAACCATGAAATTAAAGATTTCAGGAAGAGGGTCAATCTTAATGTATGAATTTCTCCCTTAGAGGGCTTCCTTTGGGGTTAATGACAGCTTCAGTTACAGTCTGTTAAAATCCAGGTGCTCCTCACTTAACCTGATCACTCTTCCTTCCCCTGCATGTCCTCCTCCTTTTCTTCTTCTGAGCATCTTTCCGCAGGATTCCTGGAGGTTACCTGTTCATATCCTGTCAGTTGCTCACTGTCTGAACTTTTAGGGACAGACTCACTGGGTGATTTCAGTTTGGGAACAGCCTGGTAGGTGATGGGGCCAACATGAAAAGGGCAGGCCAGGTGGGGGGCAGTAATAAAAATGGGCGCGGGTGCCCTGGAAGGGGGAAATGCTGGAAGGGAAATCAAGAGAGAGAAAGAGAGCCTCCAAAGCCACATTTTATCTGCATCATAATTTAACAAAGGCTCAGGCATAACCAGGGCTTCCCTGGTGGCTCAGCAGGAAAGAATCTTCCTGCCAATGCAAGAGACACAGGGGCCATGCCTTCAACCCCTGGGTCAGGAAGATCCCCTGAAGGAGGACATGGCAACCAGCTCCAGTATTCTTGTCTGGAGAATCCCATGGACCGAGAAGCCTGGGGGACTACAGTCCATGGGGCAGCAAGGAGTCAGACAGAACTGAAGTGACTGAGCTTGCACACAGGCATAAGTAGAAATTTTTTTTTTTTTTTTTATTTTTAAAATTTTTTGACGTGGAACATTTTTTTCAAGTCTTTATTGAATTTTTTATAATATTGCTTCTGTTTCTTTTTTTTTTTTTTTGATCCCAAGACATGTGATGCGGGGAGCCGGGCCTGACTGCTCAGGCCCCTTCTCGGCCCTGAGAGAGATCAAAAGGTCCCTCTCTGTCCCGCCACCCCTGATTTGTTAAAGTGCAAATTGGCCTTTCTCACCTCCCTCAAGGAAATCGCTGCAGCCACCATTTGCCCATTTTCCTGACTCTGATAAGATTATCGGGCTCCTGTGAATGGCTTATGTCTAGGTAGTCTTTACCTGATTGTAAGACGCTGGTGCCATGCTCTGCTGGAGTTAAGATAAAACTCCTAAAACTAGTATCTGCAGTTCTGCACGTATGCAAGTCTTTGATCTAAAATTTGGTGAATCCTGTTAGTATATATATGTATGTTACCCCTCAATAAAGTCGTCGGAATCAGTCACAAGCTGACTCCGTCCCTCTCAACCCCATCTTTCTTAGTCTTTTATTTCTCAGGTGCACTGGTGATTGCGTCCTTGACCTGTTCATCTAGCCGGCAGGCCCGGCAATGTGAGACCTTAGTTCCCTGATCAGGGATCAAACCTTCACCTCTTGCATTGGAAGACACAGTCTTAACAACTGGACCACCAGGGAAATCCCCACTAGAACGTTCCTAAAGTCCCTTTCATGTATTCACTTCCTCTCCCTCTTCCTCACAACTTCTGGTTACTTCAACATAAGAGCTTAGTGCAAAGAGGAAAGAAGAGTGGAACAGATAGGAAGGAAAGAAGGTTGGCAAGACCTTGCCTGTCTTGCCTACTTTTTACTTGATAGAGAATAGCATTTTAAAAGCCTCTTATCTTCATGTGTATTCCTCACATGTGACACAATTGAAGACTGTGTTTGCTCTGGCCTGCCTGCTCTGACACCTCCTCCTCTCTCTTCTACTTTAGGATCGCCTTTCCAACATTGCTTCGTTTTCTCCTTCTCTGCTCAGTTTTATTTTATTTTATTTATTTTTTTAAAATTTATTTATTTTCATTTATTTTTATTAGTTGAAGGCTAATTACTTTACAATATTGTAGTGGTTTTTGCCATACATTGACATGAATCAGCCATGGATTTACATGTGTTCCCCATCCCGACCCCCCCTCCCGCCCCCTTCCCCATCCGATCCCTCAAAACAGATCACCAGCCCAGGTTGGATGCACGAGACAAGTGCTCAGGGCTGGTGCACTGGGAAGACTGCTCAGTTTTAAAAATATTTCACTGTCACTTTCCTCTATGAGCAGCTGGTAGTAAATTTGAACTCAGTCTTTGGTGAGGAAATGCCACCATTTGCTTCATCACACCCCTGTGTGAAATCTAAGCCCACCATCCATCTCACAAGTGCCTCTGGTTTCTCCTTTGTTAATTAATGTACCTCTTTAAGCAGCTCAGTAAACACACAGAACTTCCCACTCCCTCCTTTCTGCTTGCCCTGCTCACTACCCTTGATTTGCAGAGCAAGGGCCTTTGGCAAAAGATCAATCTCCAGATTTCTCCCATCACTGCCCCTTAACATGTTCACAAACAGACAAAATCAAATTCAGGGCGAGTCCAGAGGTTTCTAAATTATTGTTATCTACCACACTTGCACCAATAGTATCAGCAGCAGAAAACCATTCATTACTACTAATAAACACAAAAGGTGAAATAAAGAGAGTGGATGGGTGGAATATTTTCTCTGCCCTTGCATTTGAATTCAGAGCATAAGCAACATTAAAATTTTTATGCAGTGTCTAGAGAAGTATATTCTGGCACCACATTCGTTGTACAGACACATTTTTATTCTATTTTTAAAAAATATCTTATGTGGTTTTGTTGTTGTTGTTGTTTGTTTTTTGGCCACACAGCATGTGGGGTCTTAGTTTCTTGGCCGGGGATTGAACCTGAACCCCCTGCATGGGAAGCGTGGAGTCTTAACTGGTGGACCGCCAGAGAAGCCCCAAATCTTATGTGTTTCTAATGAAATTTTTGATCTCATTGAATCGACCTACATCTAAAGGTATCAAAAAGATCATGTTTAGCTACTACTTTTAAATTTACCTTTGAATTAAAACTTTTACTTTCTCTTTAGGGAAATGCATAACCATTAATAGTAAAGCACAACTTTTTTAGATTTAGACAGATCTGATAATGACTATACGTTCTGAAAAGGAAGACAATGTAAAAAATACCTTTTCTTGTATTATTTTAAGACACTCTTCCTAATAATCTTGGAAAGAAAAAAATTAAGCTAACTAACAGCTTAGCATTTCTTAACAATTACTTTCTCTCATTATATCTATTATTGAGGGTAAGAATCCCTTAGAAGAAATGGAATAGCCCCCTTAGTAAAAAAAGAGTCCAAAATGCAGTACTTGGGTGCAGTCTCAAAAAAGACAGAATTATCTTGGTTCATTTCCAAGGGAAACCATTCTGCATCACAGTAAGTCTATGCCCAAGTCTATGCCCCAACCACTAATGCCAAAGAAGCTGAAGTTGAATGGTTCTATGAAGACCTACCAGACCTTCTAAAATTAAGACAAAAAAAGATGTCCTTTTCATCATAGGGAATTGGAAGGCGAAAGTAAGAATTCAAGAGATACCTGGAGTAAAAGGCAAGTTTGGCCTTGGAGTACAAAGTGAAGCAGGGCAAATGCTAACAGAGTTTTGCCAAGAGAACACACTGGTCATAGCAGACACCTTCTTTCAACAACACAAGAGATGACTCTACATATTGACATCACTAAATGGTTGATAATGAAATCAGGTTGATTATATTCTTTGCAGCTGAAGGTGAAGAAGCTCTATATAGTCAGGAAAAATAAGACCTGGAGCTGACTCTGGCTCAGATCATCAGCTCCTTGTTGCAAAATTCGGGCTTAAATTGAAGAAAGTAGGGAAAATATCATTCAGGTATGACCTAAATAAAATCCTTTATGATTATACACTGGAGGTGAGGATAGATTCAAGAGATTAGATCTGGTAGACAGACAGCCAGAGAAACTATGGACAGAACTTTGTAACATTGTACCGGAGGTGGTGACCAAAACTTTCTCAAAGAAAAAGAAATGCAAGAAGGCAAAGTGGTTGTCTGAGGAGTCCTTAAAAACAGCTGAGCAAAGAAGAGAAGTGAAAGGCAAAGGACAAAAGAAAGATATACTCACCTGAATGTGGAGTTCTAGAGAATAGTAAGGAGAGATAAGAAAGCTTTCTGAAGTGAACACTGCAAATAAATAGAGGAAAACCATAGAATGGGAAAAACACATGAAAAGATGCTCAACATCACTCATTATTAGAGAAATGCAAATCAAAACCACAATGAGGTACCATTACACGCCAGTCAGGATGGCTGCTATCCAAAAGTCTACAAGCAATAAATGCTGGAGAGGGTGTGGAGAAAAGGGAACCCTCTTACACTGTTGGTGGGAATGCAAACTAGTACAGCCGCTCTGGAAAACAGTGTGGAGATTTCTTAAAAAACTGGAAATAGAACTGCCATATGACCCAGCAATCCCACTTCTGGGCATACACACTGAGGAAACCAGATCTGAAAGAGACACGTGCACCCCAATGTTCATTGCAGCACTGTTTATAATAGCCAGGACATGGAAGCAACCTAGATGCCCATCAGCAGATGAATGGATAAGGAAGCTGTGGTACATATACACCATGGAATATTACTCAGCCGTTAAAAAGAATTCATTTGAATCAGTCCTAATGAGATGGATGAAACTGGAGCCCATTATACAGAGTGAAGTAAGCCAGAAAGATAAAGAACATTACAGCATACTAACACATATATATGGAATTTAGAAAGATGGTAACGATAACCCTATATGCAAAACAGAGAAAGAGACACAGAAATACAGAACAGACTTTTGAACTCTGTGGGAGAAGGTGAGGGTGGGATGTTTCAAAAGAACAGCATGTATACTATCTACGGTGAAACAGATCACCAGCCCAGGTTGGATGCATGAGACAAATGCTCGGGCCTGGTGCACTGGGAAGACCCAGAGGAATCGGGTGGAGAGGGAGGTGGGAGGGGGGATCGGGATGGGGAATACGTGTAAATCTATGGCTGATTCATATCAATGTATGACAAAACCCACTGAAATGTTGTGAAGTAATTAGCCTCCAACTAATTGAAAAAAATAAAATAAAATAAAAAAGAAAAAAAAAAGATCTCCTCAAGAAAACTGGAGATAACAAGTGAACATTTCATGCAAAGACGGGCACAATAAAGAACAGAAATGGCAAGGACCTAACAGAAGCAGAAAAGGTTAAGAAGACGTAGCAAGAATACACAGAAGAACTATTCAAGAAAGTCTTAATGACCCAGATAACCACGATGATATAGTCACTCACCTAGAGCCAGACAACCTGGAGTGTGAAGTCAAGTGGGCCTTAGGAAGCATTGAGAGAAAGTGAAAGTAAAGTGGCTCAGTCATGTCTGACTCTTTGCTACCCATGGAGTGTAGCCTGCACCAGGCTTCTCTGTCCATGGAATTCTCTAGGCAAGAATACTGGAGTGGGCTGCCATTTCCTTCTCCAGGGGATCTTCCTGACCCAGGGGTCAAACCCGGGTCTCGCGCATTGCAGGCAGACGCTTTACCATCTGAGCCACCAGGGAAGCCTTAGGAAGCATTACTATAAACCAAGTTAGTGGAGCAGATGGAATTCCAGCTGAGCTATTTAAAATCCTAGAAGGTGATGCTTTTAAAATGCTGCATTCAATATGACAGCAAATTTGGAAAACTCAGCAGTGGGCACAGGACTAGGAAAGGTCAGTTTTCATTCCAATCCTAAAGAAAGACAATGCCAAAGAATGTTCAAACTACCACATAATTGCACTCATTTCACATGCTAGCAAGGTAATGCTCAAAATCCTTCAAAGTAGGCTTTAGCAGTATGTGAAGAGAGAACTTCCAAATGTATAAGCTGGATTTACAAAAGGCAGAGGAACCAGAGATGGAATTGCAAACATTCTTGAGATCACAGAAAAAGCAAAGGAATTCCAGAAAAACATCTGCTTCACTGACTACACTAAAGACTTTGACTGGGTGGATCACAACAAACTGTGGAAAATTCTTCAAGAAATGGGAGTACCAGACCAGTTTACTTGCCTCCTGACCAACTTGTATGTAGGTCAAGAAGCGAAAGTTTGAACCAGACATGGAACAACTGGCTGGTTCCAAATTGGGAAAGGAGTATGTCAAGGCTGTTTATTATCACCCTGCTTATTTAACTTAAATGCAGAGTACATTATGCAGAATGCCAGGCTAGATGGAGCACAGCTGGAATCAAGATTGCTGGGAGAAATATCAACAACCTCAGATATGCAGATGATACCATTCTAATGGCAGAAAGTGCAGAGTAACAAAAGAGCCTCTTGATGAGGGTGAAAGAGGAGAGTGAAAAAGCTGGCTTAAAACTCAACGTTCAAAAAACTAAGATTATGACATCCGATCCCATCACTTCATGGCAAATACATGCGGAAAAAGTAGAAACAGATTTCATTTTCTTTGGCTCCAAAATCACTGCAGATAGTTAATTCAGCTATGATGTTAAGACGCTTGCTCTTTGGAAGAAAAGCTATGATAATCTTAATAGCATATTAAAAAGCAGACACATCACTTTGCCAAGAAATTTCGTCTAGTCAAAGCTGTGGTTTTTCCAGTAGTCATGTACAGATGTGAGAGTTGGACCATAAAGAAGGCTGAGCACTGAAGAACTGATGTTTTCAAACTGTGGTGTTGAAGAAGACTCTTGAGAGTCCCTTGGACTGCAAGGAGATCAAACCAGTCAATCCTAAAGAAAATGAACCCTATATATTGATTGGAAGGACTGATGCTGAAGCTGAAGCTCCAGTATTTTGGCCACCCAATGCAAAGAACTGACTCATTGGAAAAGACTCTGATGCTGGGAAAGATTGAGGGCAGGAGGAGAAGGAGGCCACAGAGGATGAGATGGTTGGATGTCATCACCGACTCAATGGACGTAAGTTTGAGCAAACTCAGGGAGATGCTGAAGTACAGGGAAACCTGGCATGCAGCAGTCCATGGGGTCACAAAGAATCAGACTCGACTGACTGAACAACAACAATAAATAATTCTGTTTTGCTCCGGCTTTGTATTAACACAAAAACAGAGCTGCTATTTTCTGCTGCCCCCTGTGTGTAAGCATTGTGGGTTAGTGTTTTTGTATTTGTTACAGTATATTGTTTTTTTTATAAAACACTAAGTGAAAGTAACTAGCTACTGTATCATATCTATTCAAAGCAAATAAATTCACAGATTTAAAATGATAGCATTTGTCGCAGAAAGGAAACTTATGTTACCACCAAGTCCAAGCCTCATTGCTACCCCTACCCTCACCCAGACAAGAGGAGAAGTAAAGTCCATGATAGCAGGGTTCTTTGTTTTTTTTGCTGTTGTTGTTTACCCAACTGGGTAGAAAAATAACTGGTAAGTAAGAATTCAACATATTCAATGAATATGCTGAATGAATACAAAGTCTGTCCTAGCCTTGTACTTTTTTCATTATGCACATGCTATCATGATACAAGAAAATTATTGTCTTTAATTTTGTACTTTTATTTTGAAAAGTACAAACTTAAAGTTGCATAAATTGTGCGATGAGTACCTATATACTCTACTCATTCATTTTTAACATTTTCTCACATTTGCTTTTTCTTCCTTGTGAATTAAACCATCCTCTTATTACTTAAGAAAAAGGACATCTTCCTGTGTAAATACGATGTAAAAATCAAACTCAGGAAACTTAATTTTGACACAACAGTATAATTTAATACTCACTCAATACTGAACATTTCCAAATTTTTCCCCAGTCAAATTTTATAATATTCTATTTCTTAATCCAAAATCCCTTCAAGGATCATGGGTCTTATTTCCTTATCATTTTTATTCATTCACTTTTAATCCAGAACAGTTCCCTAGCCATTAGTTTATTTTTTTGTCTTCTTATATTGCTGTTTTGAGGAATTCATTCCAGATGTTTTGCATAATGTCTCTCAGGTCGGGACTGTACAGTTTCTCCTTCGTAATTAGTCTTAGGTCAGGTACTTAAGGTCCCTGGGGAACCACTTGGGGATTGGTGTTCCTCACAAAGCATCAGATCAAGGAGCATGTGACCTCAGTCTCTTGTATCACTGACGGCAGGAAGGCTGATCGCCTGGTTAAGGCATGCCAGTCATATTCCTTCTTTGTAAATGCACCTTTTCCCTTTGTAATTAATAAGTAACCCGAAGGAAGTTAGATTCTTGTTCCCAACTGTTCACCCACTGATTTTAGCAAAAATCAATGAGTCTCATCTGAATTAATTACAGCTATGGAGTTTATAAGATGATATTCTCGTTCTTTATTCTTGCTATATTTTTTGTTACTATTCTTCTATAAAGAAGAGCTTTATCTTGTGATTTCCCTTATTTTTTTAAAATTAGTTTTGAATTGTTGTATACATTAAAACTTATTTCTGTGGTTACTACTTTTTAAAAAATTCTTTAAATTAGTGACTTTTCTGGAAGGACTAATTGAAATATGTTTGCTGCATTTACTACTGTCTCATCTTCCATAAGTATCTATTAAAAATTAGAAATTAAAAAATACACTTTAGACAAAAAAGTGTTAATCTGAGAATAAAAACTTGTGATGTTTTCTACTTAGATCAATTAATTTAAAGCACCAAAATACTTAGCTTTAGGAAAGAGATAGGATTCATAATTATTTTAGCACTCAGTTATTTGGGTGGCTATCAAAAGAGTGGTAAGGTAATATGTAGACAGACTAACTTTTGGGTGTTCCTTTTAAATAACTCAATTTCCTTTCAGTCTTTATTTTGCAATAAATAAAGATAAATAAATTTATTTATCTTTGTTTCTAGATATACTAGAAACAAAGCCTCTTGGCTAAACACAAAATTGAATCACAGACTCCCTGTTTCTTTATCTCTTGACACTTAATAAGATGTTGACCTTGTTATCCAAACAATTCTGAATTGCAATTTTGTGCTTTGATTGAATGAAATGCCCATCCTTCAATTTTTAAATAGAGGAAGCTACTGTTTTCTACACAGAGCAGTAAGATAGACAGGAAAATGTCACATATCTGTAATACCATCGTTAATAGACGTGTATTAAATGTGCCTCAATGACACCCTCATTATTTGTATGTTGAAAAAGCCCACCCCCAGCTGGCATGCTCAGCCTTCTGAAAATGGAGGGTTCTGGGGACTCCAGCTCTGCTACAGCCTGCCATTGGTCCAGTCTGTGGGAGGTTTGTTTGTCTCTCAGCCCCTGCCACGCCACAAGGGAAACGGTCTCTGTTTAAACACCTCTGGGTTTTCCTCACAGCACTGAACATGTTCCTGTTATTGGCCAAACTAGGGGAAGGACTCTACTAATGCTTAACCTGCAGGCCCAGGAGGTTGTGAAACTATGTGTCCATATAGTTCATGATGCTGGGGTCAAGGTTACCTGGATAGGGTCAATTTATCCAAACATTCTACTGAGGATTTTATGTCCCTGTTTCTTTTCTCAACTCTGATCTCTTATCTCTGTGCAGTGGCATATTTGGGAGAAATTTACCTGCCTTCCAACTACTTAGAGGAAAAATAGTGATTCCTCACAATTTTCATACATTTGGGAACTATTCTAAAAAAGGTCATAAGTTGTGTGCTTAGAGTATCTTCAAGAAAGAAGGCAAAACAAACTCAAAGATGGTGAATTTTTAAAATTGAACATTCAACAGGCATAAATTGTCAGGAATAATAGGAATGATTTAATTTTTCTCATGTGAATTTCACACACTAGAGGGAGGTAAACTAAAAAAAAAAAATCATGTCCACTGGAAACTTCAATATGACCTTATTTAGAAATAGAGTCTTCATAGATGTGATCCATTAAGGATCTCAAGATGAAATCATCAGGATTTTGGACACAGAAAGGAAGCCATGGGAGATGGAGGCAGTGATTGGAGGGACGCTGTGCCTCTGCCGAGGATCTTTGGGAGCCTCCAGCAGCTGGAGGAGGCAGGAAGGAATCTTCCCTGGAGCTTTGGTGGGAGCCTGATCCTGGCAGCACCTTAAATTAGGATTCCGGGAGAATTGAGTGAAAATAAGTTTCTGTTCTTTTAAGCCACCGTATTTGTGGTATATTATTTTAGCAGTTCTAAAAACTCGTGGGCTTCCCTGGTAGCTTAGTGGTAAAGATCTGCCTGCCAATGGCAGAGATGTAGGGTGTCCTTGGGTCAGGAAGATCCCCTGGAGAAAGAAATGGCAACCCACTCCAGTATTCTTGCCTGGAAAATCCTATGGACAGAGGAGCCTGGCAGGCTACAGTCCATGGAATCACAAAGGAGTTGGACACGACTTAGCCACTAAACAGCAACAACAAGAACAAACTCATACACACAATGAAGAGATATCTGGTGGATTTCTAACTGGATTTGTAAAAAAGTTGTTAGATTCCTTGGCAACTAAGCCTCATGATAAAGCCTAGTTTTCAGAAGTGAACAGTAAGTTTGTATGCGAGATGAAACTCTTCGCAACTCTATAGCAAACAAATGTGACAATCCAGATGAATGCCAGGAAAGATATTGAAGATATTGATAAATGCTTCATGAAAACTATGTCACAACAAAAGACCAAAATCTCTGCAAGGCTTTCAATAAGTCAAGAACAATGAGAAATACTTTTACACCATACTCGGGTTTAGCATTAAATCTGTG
The DNA here is from genome assembly GCF_910594005.1 of Cervus elaphus. Lineage (NCBI taxonomy): Eukaryota > Metazoa > Chordata > Mammalia > Artiodactyla > Cervidae > Cervus > Cervus elaphus. Next base: position 28,779,297 of record NC_057819.1, read on the forward strand.
GGGATAGTTGTCTTAATTCAACAAAGTCTGGACACCTGCTGTGGTTCAGATGCTGCTCCCAGCTCTGTAAGAGGCATCTGTGGGCAAAATGGAGATGATTTTGTGGAGGTGCTAGTTTAGCAGGAGATGACAGTAAACCTAATCAGTAAGTAAATTACATAATGAGTTAGAGAAGGAACTGTGCTAGAGAAGAAAAAGTGGTAGAACATGCAGGAGAGATCAAGGGTCCTCAGTCTGAGGAGATGGTGTGGATGATGCTGGGGCAGTCAGTGTGTAACAGGAAAGAATAAACCTGACTCCATATTGAATCTGTTCCTTTTGTGTTAACTCTGTGCTCTAGGGCTGGGGAAGAGAGAAGATGAAAATAAGGTGAACAGCCCAGCTGAGGTTCATGGTGATGATTTCAAAGTGAGTTCAGTAGAATGACACAAGAACAAAACACATGTATAGCTTTTAAAATTTTCTTATAGGCTTTAAAACAGGAGAAACAGGTGAAATTGGTTTTAATCATATATCTCATGCAACAAAATAACTAGTATATTATTTGGACTTGTTGTCAACATAATTATTAAAGAGACATTTTCCCACTCTTCGTGCTTGAACTTCAAAATCTGGTGTATATTTTATAGTCACATCTCTGTTTGGACCAAGAACACTTCAAGTGGTCAATAGCCACATGTATCTGATGGCTACTGTGTGGGTGGTGCAAGGGCAGGTGGTGGCTCCGGGGCTGACTGGCTGAGAGAAAAGGGAGTTCAAGATTCTTAGAGGAGATGGAGAGACCAGAGGAGAGATTGGACAGGCTGCACATAGGGTAGTCTACATGCACTCAAAGTTTCAAGAATAAACAAAGGACAACCTCTGAAGGGAAAGCCAACCTGCAGGTAGGTAGAATCCCTGGGAAACATGAAAGGACTATGCAGGATTCTGTCCTTCCTATCAACAGTGAGGAGTGATGTAGTTTTCAGAGAGAAACAAAGAATAGTCTGGAAACAAGAAGAAGTGAGTAGACAGCTGTAGAAAAGAATTGAAATAATACCATTTGCAGCAACATGGATGGACCTACTGAGTGAAGTAAGTCAGAAAGAGAAAGAAAAAGAAAATGCAATATGATTTCACTTATATATGGAATCTAAAAAGATGATACAAATGAACATATTTACAAAACAGAAATAGACACACAGACATAGAAAACAAACATATGGTTAACAAAGGGGAAGGGTGTGGGGAGGTAATTTAGGAGATTGGGATTAACATGTACACACTTTGCTGTTGTTCTTGTTCGCTCACTGAGTCATGTCCAACTCTCAGAGACCCCATGGACTGCAGCACATCAGGCTCCTCTGTCCCCCACCATCTCCTGGAATTTGCTCAAGCTTCATTGAATTGGTGATGTTATCTAGCCAGCTCATCCTCAGATGCTCCTGTCTTCTTTTGCCTTCAGTCTTTTCCAGCATCATGGTCTTTTCCAATGAGTGAGCTCTTCTCATTAGGTGGTCAAAGTATTGGGGCTTCAGCTTCATCATTAGTCCTTCCAATGAATAGTCAGGGTTGGTTTTCCTTAGGATTGACTGGTTTGATCTCCTTGCAGTCCAAGGGACTCTCAAGAGTCTTGTCCAGCACCACAATTTGAAAACATCAGTTCTTCAGTGCTTAGCCTTATTTATGGTCCAACTCTCTCAACTGTACATGACTACTAGAAAACCATAGTTTTGACTATAAAGACCTTGTACACATTAATATATGTATAAGAAATAGATAAAGAACAAGGACCTACTCATAGAACAGGGAACTCTACTCAGCATTCTGTAATAACCTATATTACAGGTTATAGGCTGTAAAGGACTCTGAAAAAGAATATGTGTGTATGTGTGTATATATATATCCTTTCAAGGAGGTGCCCTTGGAAACTCCCTTCTTTCTGGCTTTGCCTTCACCCTTTTTTCATAAGATTCCATTCTCCTTGAGTCCTTGACTTTTTATAAGGAGTGACCTGGAAGACCTCAAAGAAGATGGCAGAATAGAAGGACATGAGCTCATCTTCTCCTGTGAGAATTCCAAAATTGCAACTAACCACTGAACAACCATCAACAGGAGAAAGCTGGATTCTACCAAAAAAAGAGACCCCATGTCCAAAGGCAAAGGAGAAGCCCCAACAAGATGGTAGGAGGGGCAAAATCACATTTAGAATCAAACCCCATACCTGCTACAGACACTCAGAGGGCTAAAACAAGCCTTGTGCTTACCAGGCCCCAGAGACCATTACGGTTCATCACAGGATACTGAAGAACTAAGCAGCCTCTTGATAAAAGTGAAAGAGGAGAATGGAAAAACCTGGCTTAAAACTCAACATTCAAAAAACTAAGATCATGGCTTCTGGTCCCATCACTTTATGGCAAATATATGGGGAAACAATGGAAACAGTGACAGACTTTATTTTCTTGGGCTCCAAAATCACTGCAGATGGTGACCTCAACCATGAAATTAAAAGACCCTTGCACCTTGGAAGAAAAGCTATGACAAACCTAGACAGCATGTTAAAAAGCCAGAGACATTACTTTACCTACAAAGGTCTGTATAGTCAACGCTACGGTTTTCCCAGTAGTCACGTGTAGATGTGAGAGTTGAACCATAAAGAAAGCTGAACACCAAAGAATTGATGCTTTTGAACTTTGGTGTTGGAGGACTCTTGAGAGTCCCTTGGACTGCAAAGAGATCAAACCAGTCAATCCTAAAGGAAATCAGTCCTGAATATTCATTGGAAGGACTAATGCTAAAGCTGAAACTCCAGTACTTGGGCCACCTGATGCAAAGAACTGACTCACTGGAAAAGACCCTGATGCTGGGAAAGATTGAAGGCAGGAGGAGAAGGGGATGGCAAAGGATGAGATGGTTGGATGGCATCACCGACTCAATGGGTATGAGTTTGAGTAAGCTCCAGGAGCCCGTAATGGACAGGGAAACCTGGCGTGCTGCCGTCCATGGGATCACAAAGAGTCATACGACTGAGTGACTGAACTGAACAGATATATATCTATATTATTGTATATATAAAACTAAATCATAAAAGGTTTGTTGTAAATGCCTGTCAAACAATAAAAAATATTGAAAAGTGAAAAAAAAAAAAAAAACTAAATCAGTTTGCTATACACCTGAAACTAACAAAATATTGTAACTCAACTATACCACAATATAAGATAAAAATTAAATTTAAAAAAGTGAGTAGTACTTCTATCCCTGGCCATGGTGAAAGAGATGCAGAGAGAAGAAGCAGGCATATTGGAGAGGGCTTCTGTGGGGATGAGTAACTTTGGGGAGATTTTCAGGACAGTGAAATGAACCAGTTAAATCAAGAGACACTGGTTTGCTTACAGCTGTTAAGAGATGAGCTTGTTTTTGCTGGGGTTGAAAAATTTCATAATAAAACTAGTCAAATACACACATATTTGCATTTTTCAACATAGGTAAACAGATTTGACTAAATTTATAATATTAAAAATAATTATTTTTCTAGATACGGGAATATTTGACTCAAGTTAAAGATTGGTTCTTTCTGGGAAGTGGAGCCCTGGTAGCCTTCATTTTTGAGTTGCTGCTGTTTTATACTGATAATGTTTCACAATGTGTACATTTTTGTAGGAATAAAGAAAAATCCAAAGGCCTATTTTTTTCTTGGAGTTCGTTTAGTTTTATATAATCTCTCTCCTGAAGAAAACATGGGATTTTAAAAAAATAATTGAATAACATTGTTCTGTGTGTGTTTGTGTGTGTGTATAATACCGTGTTAGATAATACAAAGGAGAGCCACACTTAGCAAGTATTTAATAAAGAAGGAAACCCCAGGCTGTGTCACCCACAAATATGCTTCTTTGACATAAAAATTATGTCGAGTTGAAGGCAATTAAGAAGCAGTAAATGCAGGAAAAGCTCCCTATTTTTCTGCATAAAGCAGGAATTTTCCCTTTTTGCTGGAGTCAGACTCTTATCAGCCCAGATAAAGTCAGCTGAGGACTCTGCAAACAAACCTTTTTCCCTTAGCCTTTATATCCTGAGTTACTTCTTCACTCTTTACTACACCAGACCTCTTTGTCTTGTTAATTCTTCACAAATTTGTTGTTTCTTGGTCCAAAAAATACAAATGATTCCTTCCAGGTTTTCACTCCCTTATGGAGGCTCCTGTGTACATGTATAAATTCTGTAACATTTGTGTAATTTTCTTCTATTAATCTGTCTTTGTCAGTTTGATTTTCAGAAGCAGCCAGGTACCCTCAAAGTGTCAAGGAACATGCTTTTCCTGCCTTCTGCAACAATCCTGAGCATTCTTTGTACATGAGCTAAATCAGACTTCACCAGGACAGACAAAACACCAAAGCAGGTGGCTGACCACAGCTGTTCTCTGTTGGGATCAGTGTTTGCTCAGGACTGCTGAGGAATCTCTATCCATGTGCTAAATTAATCTCACAATTGAGGAGACAACCATGGTTCCTTTCCTTCTGTGACCTGAGATCTACCCTTGGCTGGGGGCAGCAGCCATGGTTTGCAGGGTCCATGGCTTTTTACGGTAGCCTTTTAAGCTTGAGGTGACTGACAGCTTTAAAATGAGCCACTACGCACTCAAGTCTGTATGATAATTTGAATTTAGCAAAAAGTTTAAAGCTGCCATTATTTTTTCAACATAAATAATGTATTTTTTCTTTTTCATTATGGTTCATCACAGGATATCGAACACAGTTTCCTGTGCTATAGAGTAACATCTTGTTGTATAGGCCTCCTATCTATAATATACATAATAGCTTACATCTACTAATCCCAAATTTCTAATTCATCCCCCTCCAACCCTCCTCACCATTGCAACCACAATCTGTGTGTGAGTCTATTTCTGTTTTGTAGATAAGTTCATTTGTGTCATATTATAGGTTCCATATATGAGATATCATATTATATCTGTCTTTCTCTATATGACTTACTTCACTTGGTACACTCTCTAGATGTTGCTGCATATGACATTATTTCATCCCTTCTTATGGCTATGTAATATTCCACTGTATGATATATTTATGCCACATCTTCTTTATCCATTCATCTGTTGATGGGCATTTAAGTTGTTTCCATATTTTGGCTATGGTGAATAGTGCTTCTATGAACATAAGGGTACATGTATCTTTTCGAAAAATTAATTAACTAATTAATTTTAAAATGTAACAAAGATGAATATTTTTAATGGTGAAAGGTGCAATTAACAAAGAATATAGACCTCATAAACCATTAGACATCTAACAGCAAAGAAACAAAGGTATGTAAAGCAAAAATCAGAAGAAATATAAGGAAAAAAATATAATCATAGTGAGACATATTAGCATTCCCCTGAGAATATTTTATCAAGTGCAGAAAAAATAAGAACAGAAGTATCTTGAATGACGTCACTAATAATTTAAATATAATAGTTTATACTTATATTAATCTTATATCCTACATAAATATAATTTAAATTTTATATCTCATAGGTTGTTATTAGATTTCCATAGGACATTTACAAAAACAGGAAAAAGATAAACATTACAAAATTTCAAAAAGTAGAATTCTTTTTTGTGTGATACAGTTATACATATACACATATACCATTTTTGAAATTATTTTCCATTATAGTTATTACAAGGTATGACTATAGTTCAATAGTCAATCACAAGATATTGACTATAGTTTGCTATGCTGTACAGTAAACCTTTGTTGCTTGTTGCATATCTATTATTTTAAATTAGAAAGCTAGCATTCTACTCATACTAACTCAAAGTGGAATCAAAATGCCATAAATTTTTCAGTTAGCCAAAAATTCATGTTTTATAAAATATATATTATACATATTATATATATATGCAAAAACTTTTCTACTATGCTTGATAAAGGCTTGAGAAAGAACATAAAAAAAAAGAGATGGAAAAATTGGAAAAAATAAACTAAATGAAATAGAAGCACTGAATATGAAATAGAAAAAGTGAAAAAAACTAGATAAAAGTAAAAGATTTTAAAATATTTCAGTTGTTTTTAAACATAGCTGCTCATTAGAAAAATATCTGGAGCTCTGGAGGAAAAAAAGCAATACCTGAGCATTTATATTTTTCAAAAAATTTCAAGATAATTCTGATATGAATCTGGATTTTAAAAGTGATTGCAGGTTTTTCTGTTAAATGGTAGTTTTGGTGATATAGAATTCTATTATTTTTCTGTTGACCAATCATGATACAATGTTATTAAGTGAGTAATAGTTACATAATCACAATAGTAAAAGACATTTATCAGTTTTCACAGTCAATAGAAAGTTCAGTGGCTCAGTCATGTCTGACTCTTTGCGACCCCATGGACTGTAGCCTGCCAGGCTCTTCCATCCATGGGATTTTCCAGGCAAGAACACTGGAGTGGGTTGCCATTTCCTTCTCCAGGGGATCTTCCAGACCCAGGGATTGTTTCCGGGTCTCCCACATTGCAGGCAGACTCTTTACCTTCTGAGCCACCAAGGAATCCTCACAGTCAATAGCCAGACAAAAAATAAAAGATAATTACAATTGCAAGCCATGCTTGGAATGTGATTGCTCTAACAATGTAATATAATTACATTGTTATTTTTGGGTTCAAGCAGAGTGACCTGGTAAGTGGAAGTGCATACATGCATGTGTTTGCATCTGCTCAGCCATCTATTTCTTTTGGTTGGTGCATTAATCCACTTATATTTAAGGTAACTATTGACATGTACCATCCTCTTACATTTTCTTAATTGTTTTGGGTTTATTTTCTATAAGTAGGTCTTTTCCTTCTCTTGCTTCCCGCCTAGAGAAGTTCCTTTACCATTTGTTGTAAAGATGCTTGGGTGGTGCTGAATTCTCTTAACTTTTGTTTGTTTGGAAAGCTGTTGGATTTCTCCATCAAATCTGAATGAGAGTCTTGCTGGGTAGGGAATTCTTGGTTGTAGTTTCTTTCCTTTCATCACTTTAAATATAGCATGCCATTCCCTTCTGGCTTGTAGGGTTTCTGTTGAGAAATCAGCTGATAGCCTGATGGGGGTTCCCTTGTACGTTATTTATCTTTTTTCCCTCGTTGCTTTTAATATTTTGTCTCTGTCTTTAATTTTTATCAGTTTGATTACTATGTGTCTCAGTGTGTTCCTCCTTGGGTTTATCCTGCCCGGGACTCTCTGTGCTTCCTGGACTTGGTTGACTATTTCCTTTCCCTTGTTAGGGAAGTTTTCAGCTATTATCTCTTCAAATATTTTCTCAGGCCCTTTCTCTCTCTCTTTTCCTTCTGGGACCCGTATAATGTGAATATTGTTGGATTTATTGTTGTCCCAGAGGTCTCTTAGGCTGTCTTTATTACTTTTCCTTCTTTTTTCTATATTCTGTTCTGTGGCAGTGATTGTCACCTTTCTGTCATCTAGATCATTTATCCATTATTCTGCCTCAGTTATTCTGTTATCAGTTCCTTCTAGTGTATTATTTATCTCTCTTTGTTTGTTCTTTAGTTCTTGTAGGTCTTTGGTAAACATTTCTTGCATCTTCTCAATCATCTTCACTATCATTATTCTGAATTCTTTTCTGGAAGACTGCTTATCTCCACTTCATTTAGCTGTGTTTCTGGGGTTTTATCTTGTCCCTTCATTGGGGACATAACTTTCTGCTTTTCCATGCTGATTAACTTTCTGTAATGTGGTTTTTGTTTTAGTTGTTGTAAGACTGTGGTTCTTTTTGCTTCTTCTGTCTGCCCTCTGATGGAGTAGGCTAAGAAGCTTGTGTAAAGTTCCTGATGGAAAGGCCTAGAGGTGGGAAAAACTGGGACTTGCTCTGGTGGGTAGGGCCTTTCTTAGTAAGACTTTAATCTATTTATCTGCCAACAGGTGAGTTGCACTCCCTCCCTGGTAGATTTTTGGCCTGAGGTGGCCCAGACCTTGAGTCTATGGGCTCTATGATCAGGTTAATGGTGACCTCCAAGAGGGTTTATGCCAAGGGGACCTTCCCAGACTGCTGCCACCAATGCCCCCATTCCGGGGGTGAGCCCTGCTGACCCACACCTCCACGGCAGACTCTCTCCAACATTAGCAGGTAATTTTGGTTCAGTCTCCTGTTGGGTAACTGCTCCTTTCCTCTGAGTCTTGGTGTGCAAGGTTTTATTTGTGCTCTCCAAGATTGGAGTCTCTGTTTTTCCCAGGCCTGTGGAAGTCTTTTAATCAAATCCTGCTGACCTTCAAGATCAGATTCCCTGGGGATTCCCAGTCCCTTTGTCAGATCCCCAGGCTGGGAAGCCTGACATGGGGTTCAGAACCTTCACAACAGTGTGAGAACTTCTTTGGTATTGTTTTTCTACAGTCTGAATGGGATTTGATTTTATCCTGGTTGTGCCCATCCCTTCTTCTTTGTCTCTGGACATGTGGTATCTTTTCCCACTAGCTATATAGTAAATATTTTACACATGCTAGTGCAGTTATGTCAAACCTAATCTCCCAGTTCATCCAACCTTTCCCTTCACACCATGTGTCCAGATGGAAAAAAAAAAGCCTTGCAGAATCTAAGCCTGTGTGTGTACAGCCAGCATTTGATGACCGAAACCTTTATTTTGATGACTCTCATGAAATCAGTGAGGGCAATTCTGTCCCAGACGCCCACTAAAGTGATGGGTTGAAACTGCAAGGTATTAATACAGCTTCATATGCTGTTCAGGGACTCATAACCCTCAATGAAACATCTCCTGATCGAGATGAGTCCTGGCTTAGCCCCGCCCCCCGCAGCTTCCTACCTACACCGGGGAACCTCTGTTTACTAGAACAAAGGGTGTTTCTCTGTTTCATTACCAGGACTGTTTGTGGATTTCCTAAATAACTCACTTATCTTCATTTTAACAAAACTGTGACTTGTGTACTTATCTAACTTCCTTCTTTGCATTGGCTGCTAGAAAACTTAGAAGTAAATTTTGGCTCCCTCTCTTAAAAAACCTGTCTAGATTCTTACAGCTTGCCTTATGATACTGTCATTTCTGGCTTAATCTTGTTTTCCTACATTCATTCTCTTTTTGCCCTGTTCTCTGTCTAATTTTAGCTATTTTTTCATGCTCATTGAACATATATTATAAATTGCCTGAAAGTTTTTTTTCTTTTGGAATGAGAGGTATAAACACATAATAAATAAATAACTAGATTTTATTCCACTTCCTGCATGTGTTTTGTTTAGTTAACCCAGTCTCCTTTTAGAGAAGCAATGTAACACAGGAGAATGATTATTCCCTTCTTGGAGGCAGAAGATTTTTAAATGGTTTTACTTCAATCCTGTCTCTAAGTAGATGTTGCATTTAAGCCATATTTTGGAATTCTCTGAGCCTTCATTTTCCCATCTGTGAAGTGAGATGGTTAGAAATAAATGGCCTAGGTTAAGAACTGCAAGCCAAGGAGTTTGACTGAGAGGGAAAATGCAACTTGCACGGCCCTCTGGAGAAGGAAGAGAATGAAGTGGCACTGGCTTTTGTCTGGTGTCGTGTAGAAATAGTGCTGGTCTAGGACACGTGGACAACTGGAGTTAGCTCGCAGTGTGGTGGCCATTTAAACAGACATCTCTTACAGAGCTGTTAAGAAGAAATTTTCATTTAATCAGAATTATTGTTTCTAAACATAGACTCACTGATGATTCAGTCCCAACATCTGAAGTGGAATGAGTAGTTTGAAATAGATTTTTAAATTCTTTCGAAAAAGTTTTCGTTTTAAAATGGCATTTTCATTAAACTTCTATATCTTAAATTCCTCAGAAAATAGCATGCCAAAGGATTGAGAATCTGTTTATGAAAAGTAAGTTATTTATTCCTATTAAAGGGCAATAGTTTTGCATTCTTTCTGTTCCGAATTCCAGCTAACTGTCCTGCACCTGCTCATGGAGAGAACATTCAACTGTGATAGGTCAGGCTTGAGAGGAATCTTCTTAACCCTCCATCCTAGCCTTGAAGATGCTTCCTATGCAAACAGAGGAAGGCTCTGGTCACATCTCATCCATGATACAGGGAGCTGTGCATTCGTGTTTATATTCATGTTATCATCCATAACCTTACATCTGTCCTGGGCAAATGAGACAAGAATGCAGGTGAACTGAATGGGTATCTACTTGTTCACACCAGGCACATAGAGAGTGTTCCAGCCTCCTTACCTGGTGATTAGGGCACTGTGGAGGTGCTAGCTACAACGCCATCTGCAGCTGCAGAGGGCCGTGATGGAATAGGAGACAGCACTTCTGAACACTGTGGACATCTAATCACCTGGAACACTGTACCATGTTGTTGTGAAAAGCCAACAGACACAGTTATGTAAGAAGTGTGACTCCAATAAAAGAGTAAAAGCTAAAAAAAAAAAATGCCATCCCTGTGCTCTGCTGGAACAGATCTTTCCCAATTGTGTGAACAGACAGAAGTGTTGGAAGGATGGCGGCATCACGCAGCCTCATCACTGTTGACAAGCAACACTCGGAAGACCTGCCTTGAAACAAGTGTAGGCAGTCACCCTAGGGCCAAGCACATGCTATCAACAGATATTAAATTACCTGTGTGAATTTAACTTTTTTGGATATGAGCAGTCTTATGTGTAAGTTTTTATAGATTTGCTTTGGAGTTAAAATATACAAGACTCAAGCATCCTTACATTTATTTTGTTCACCCAGATCTGGGCCTGGCTGACTCCTTGGTACCATTTGGGCTCATGGATGACACCTCTCGGACGGCCTTCCCTTATCAATCAAGTGTTCCAAGCCTTGTCTCATGAACTTGTTTTATTTTATCCATTGTGATCTAAAATTTTCATCTTTATCAATTTGTCTTAATTTTTATTGTCATTTTTTCTTACTAAGGGTATTAACCTTATTACATAGATATTTTCTGTTCTGCCCATCACTTTAACCCTTGAGCTTAGAACACTGTTTATAACATAGTCACCATGCTCACTATTCTGATTGAATGAATTTTTAGTATAATTTTAAATGAACTTATAATAAGGTAGTTTTAGTTAACATTTAAGATTATTTCTATTTTAAAGGATTTTCCACTGTTGGACAGACGATAAACTAAGTGATTTTAACTTTTGAAACCCAGGCTGTATTTTAAATACCTAGGATTTTATGAGATAAAAATTCTGTGTAGAAAATACTGCACATGAGTTTTTACACCAGAGCTGTAAATCTTTGGGTGTCCTAGTGATAGATCATCCCATTCAGTTTGGATGAATTACTTTTATTTATTTATTTATTTTTTAATTTATTTTTATTAGTTGGAGGCTAATTACTTTACAATATTGTAGTGGTTTTTGCTATACATTGACATGAATCAGCCATGGATTTACCTGTGTTCCCCATCCCGATCCCCCCTCCCGCCTCCCTCCCCACCCCATCCCTCTGGGTCTTCCCAGTGCACCAGCCCTGAGCACTTGTCTCATGGATGCATTACTTTTAATTTGGCTGTTTAAACAGACTCAAGCCTTGAAGCAAATTTGGAACTAGTGAAAGAGAATAGCATGACTTACTTCCTGGAGAAACTAATAAACTTACCTTACAGGTCAGACTCTGGATACTGCAATTTTATCATGTAGTATTAATACGATCAAGGTTAAAATCAAAGTCAAGCCAGCAAATCATGATCATGAAAACTGATTTCTTTACAGTATAAGATAACTGAAGATATTCCTAGATTTACAGAGATGAGAAACATGGAACCTGATCCTTGATAAAGTGGAGAATCTGTAAAGGTATGTAAAAAGAAAAAGAAACTCAGGGTTTCACCTATTGTGAGTCCTTTACTTTTCACAGAGCAGTTTACTTCCCGTCACCAGCTGTGTACAGGTTTTCCCCCCACGCCAAGCAGTTCTCTTTTTTCCCTCTGGAATTACTGATAACTGGTGTTACACCAATGCAGACTTCAAACCCCACCTTGGATGTGGGGCCAGGGCAGAAAGAGGGTGGGCAGCAAATTAACCTGAAGACTAAGCAGAAGGGAGGTGACCAGCCAGGGGCCAGGCTGTTTCCCCAGACGGGGCTGCTGCGGACGGTGGCCCTCACAGGCAGGGTCTCCGCCCCAGAGCAGCAGGTGCAGAAACCACCAAGAGCTCCCCCCAAAAACCATGAGAGGGGCAAGGACAGAAAGCACCCACAAGGAAGGAAAAGGAAAACTGGACGCCAACAGGTGTCTGTCCTACGACTTAACTGGATTCTGACTCTGTCTACCTGGAGATCACATCAGATTCCCCGGGTTGAGACTCAGCCCCATGGGCCTGCTCCCCACCCCTCAGACACCAATTGCCATCATAGTTCCTCTGGTCACCCACAACTTCTGTCTGATTTGGCTACAGATTGGAGACTCCTATGCCCCCCTCCTCAGTTCAATTACTCGCTAGAGCAGTTCACAGAACTCAGAGACACACTTACTTATATTTACCAGTTCTTTTAAAAACACAGATGAACAGCCAGATGAAGAGGCGTGTCGGGCACAGTGTGTGGGGAGGGGTGCAGAGCCCTTGTGCCCTCTGAGTGTCCCCCACTTTCTCAGTACCTCCCCGCACCTCCCCTCAGTCACCGACCTGCAGCCTCGTTGGATGCCATACTATGGGGTGCATGTGGAGGCTCCATCACACCGGCAAGATCCGTCTTTAAGCCCATTCTCAGCCATGCTCCCTTCACCAGAGAATTGTGGGGGTGGGGCTGAAAACCCCAAGGGTCTAATCATGGCTTATTCTTTCCAGTGACCGTTCCTCAGCCAGGACCCACCCAGAGTTGCCTTATTAGAACAAAAGACACTCCTGTCATCCAGCAAATGACAGGGCTTTCAGGAGTTGTGTCGGGGCTGGGGTCAAAGGCCAAATATTAGAACAAAAGATGTTCTCAGCACCCTTTGACATGGACCATTTTTAAAGCCTTTATTGAATTCGTTACAATATTGCTTCTGTTTTATGTTTTGTTTTTTGGCTACAAGGCATGTGGGATCTTAGCTCCCTGACCTGGGATCGAACCTGTGCCCCCTGTACTAGAAAGTGAAGTCTTAACCACTGGGCCACCAGGGAAGTCCCATCCCAACACTCTAATCACTTAAGACATTACAAGGGTTTCAAGAGCTCTGTGCCAGGACCTGTTATCTCCTAGGATGTTACTGCAGTCTACCAGCTGGGAAACACAAGGCAGGCTCTGTAGGAGAGAGAGCAAGGACTTAGAGTGAGAGTCTGGGTTATACTTTAGCTCTGTCAACCACCAGCAAGTGCAGCGTCAGTCCTCAGAGGACCAAAAACCTATGAACCTTTGTACAACCCTAGCACGGTGTTTGGCACGTAGTGGACATTACAAAAACTACACAATTATTTTCTCTTTCTCTTTACTGAATTTGCTCCCCATTCCCGGAAATCATTTCACACATGTTGGCCAATTATTTGGGAGTGACTGATTCAAACTTTGAACTCGGGAGAATTAAAAACGCACAGAAGATGGTTTAACTGCCCCTGAACAACTTTTACTGAGCAGGTGCTTAGCAAGTCGCTGATGTACTTACCTGCCTATGTGTAAATATTTGCTCTAAATATACAAATCATGGTACCTGAGATTTCTAATTTGAAAACAAAGTTCATTGACGTTCTTCTAAGAGTAACCATGTTTAGCCTCTCCTTTGTAAATACTATCAATAGGCTCCTTCTCTGCTAAATAGCTGGTTTTAAGTTGGTTTTTGACTCTCCTGAACAAAGGGTGATGGAAAGGGAAGGTAGAAGCATTAATTGCATTCTTTTTTTTAAAAAAAATATTACCAACTTAATTTTATATTTTCCTTACCATCATAAGCAACTACTTTTTGTGCAAATAATTGGGTTGAACATACATATATCATGGGCAGTTGAATGTTGAGAATCCCTTGTGTCCATCTGGTAATTTGAGGTATTTCACTCAGTTGAGAGCTGGGTGCAGTAGGTTTAGCTTCTGAATGATTTATCCTAGGAAAACTGAAGTTGACTGATTTTTATGAGGACTGGAACTATATTTTTTAATGATATGACATATATATATATGATATGACATATATATATTTTAATGATATGACATATATATATTTTTAAATGATATTACATATATATATATATGGCATACATATACATATATATATATATATATATATGGGATAGGGCTTCCCTGATGACTCAGACTGTAAAGAATCTGCCTGTGGGGCAGGAGACCCAGGTTTGATCGCTGGGCTGGGAAGATCCCTTGGAGGAGGAAATGGCAACCCACTCCAGTATTCTTGGCTGGAGAATTCCATGGACAGAGTAGCCTGGTGAGTTACAGTCCATGGGATTACAAAGAGTCAGACACAACAGAGTGATTAACATGTTCATATATGGGATTATAAAAAATATAAATATATATTTTAATTGACATATAGTTGATTTACAGTCTTGTGACTCAGTTATACATACACACACACACATATATACACATTCTTTTTTAATATTCTTTTCCTATATGGTTTATCAAAGGACACTGAATACGGTTCCCTGTACTATACATTAGGACCTTGTCTGTCCATTCTAAATGTAATAGTTTGCATCTATCAACCCCACACTCCCAGTCCCTCCTTCTCCGTCTTGCTCCTCTTGGTAACCACAAGTCTGATCTCCATGACTGTGAGTCTGTTTCTGTTTTGTAGATAGGTTCTTTTGTGCCATATGTTAGATTACACATATATGAAATTATATGGTATTTGTCTTTCTCTGTCTGACTGGGTTCACTTAGTATGATAATCTCTAGTTGAATTCATGTTGCTACACTATTTCCATTATTTCATTCTTTTTTGTGGCTGAGTAGTATTCATATATATTTACACATATGTATATATATCTTCTTTATCCATTCCTCTATTGATGGGCTTTTATGTTGTTTCCATGTTTTGGCTGCTGTGAGCAGTGCTGCTCTGAATGCAAGGGTGCATGCATTTTTTTGAATTATAGTTTTGTCTGGGTAAATTCCAAGGAGTGAGTTTGCTGGATCATATGGAAATTCTATTTTTAGTTTTCTAAGGAATCTCCCTACTGTTTTCTACAGTGATTGTACCAATTTGCAACCCCACCAATAGTTCAGGAGTGTTCCCCTCTCTCCACACCCTCTCCAGCATTTGCTATTTGTAGACTTTAGAGTGACAGCCATTCTGACTGGTGGGAGGTGGTACCTCACTGTAGTTGTGATTTGTATTTCTCTAAAAGGTAGTGGATAAACTGTGGAAAATTCTTCAAGAGATGGGAATACCAGACCACCTAACCTGCCTCTTGAGAAACCTATATGCAGGTCAGGAAGCAACAGTTAGAACTGGACATGGGCCAACAGTCTGGTTCCAAATAGGAAAAGGAGTACGTCAAGGCTGTATATTGTCACCCTGCTTATTTAATTTATATGTAGAGTACATCATGAGAAACGCTGGGCTGGAGGAAGCACAAGCTGGAATCAAGATTGCTGGGAGAAATATCAATAACCTCAGATATGCAGATGACACCACCCTTATGGCAGAAAGTGAAGAAGAACTAAAGAGTCTTGATGAAAGTGAAAGAGGAGAGTGAAAAAGTTGGCTTAAAGCTCAACATTCAGAAAACTAAGATCATGGCATCTGGTCCCATCACTTCATGGCAAATAGATGGGGAAACAGTGGAAACAGTGGCTGACTTTATTTTTCTGGGCTCCAAAATCACTGCAGATGGTGATTGCAGCCATGAAATTAAAAGATGCTTATTCCTTGGAAGGAAAGTTATGACCAACCTAGACAGCATATTAAAAGGCAGAGACATTACTTTGCCAACAAAGGTCCATCTAGTCAAGGCTATGGTTTTTCCAGTGGTCATGTAAGGATGTGAGAGTTGGACTGTGAAGAAAGCTGAGCACCGAAAAATTAATGCTTTTGAACTGTGGTGTTGGAGAAGACTCTTGAGAGTCCCTTGGACTGCAAGGAGATCCAACCAGTCCATCCTAAAGGAGATCAGTCCTGGGTGTTCATTGGAAGGACTAATGCTGAAGCTGAAACTCCAATACTTTGGCCACCTCATGGGAAGAGTTGACTCATTGGAAAAGATCCTGATGCTGGGAGGGATTGGGGGCAGGAGGAGAAGGGGACGACAGAGGGTGAGATGGCTGGATGGCATCACCGACTCGATGGACATGAGTTTGAGTAAACTCCGGGAGTTGGTGATGGATAGGGAGGACTGGCGTGCTGCAATTCATGGGGTCACAAAGAGTCAGACACGACTGAGCGGCTGAACTGACTAAAATGTTAGTGGTGTTGAGCATCTTTTTCTGTGCCTACCGGCCATCTGTATGTCTTCTTTGGAGAAATGTCTATTAAGGTCTTCTGCCCATTTTTGATTGAAGTTTTAGTTTTTTGTTGTTGAGTTATATGAGTTATTTGTATATTTTGGAGGTTAAGTCCAAATATTTTCTCTCATTCCATAGATTGTCTTTTCATTTTTCAATCATTTTCCTTGCTTCACAACAGCTTCTAAGTTTGATTAGTTCTTATTTGTTTATTTTCATTTTTATTTATATGCTTTGGGAGACCAATCCAAGAAAACATTGCTATGATTTATGTCAGAGGATGTTTTGCCTATGCTCTCTTCTAGGCGGTCATAGTCATTTTAAATCCACACCGAGGGAAAAAATAGTTCCTTAATTGATCTATGATTAGCAACATGAGTACCCCTTCTCTTTAAATTGGTGTTCTAATAGTGTCTTTTCTGTTTTTTTCTTGGGTCTGTCATAATAATTACAACTGAGCAAAATTTACTTATTGATGGCTTTTCCGAGTTTTATCAAGTAGACTTTGCATAGTTCCTACTTGTATGACTAAATTTAAATATCAGCTAAAATGCATTTTAATTCTCTTGAGACTCCCATCTATGGGACTAAAGCAAAATATCAACAATAACAATACAAGAACAACCAATGAAAGACTACTTCATATAACAAGTGGCGATTTGTCACACCAAATAAATCAGTGAAAATGGATTGTGGAACGGCTGCTATGTTTATAGAACTGTGCTTGGAAAGGAAAATGATTTTGACAAACAAAAAGGTAACTACTCAGTTCGTAAATGTTCTAAATCTCATGATGAATAAGAGATCTCCATATTGCTTTGGTTTTCTCCAAAGCAGAGCCTGAGGCAAGGGCTTGAGCAGGGGGAGCTTATATGGAAACTGGTCCCTGGAGGAGGTAGTGAGGAGTGAGGGAGGTGAGACAGGCAGGGAAGGGGGAAAAGCCAAAACCAAGATTCCTTACGGAGGTAGATAAGTTGAGGTTTCCTTGCGGATGTTTTGAAATGGGTGCAGGGTACTTTTTAGAATTATCTTCTGAAAAATAGAATGCTGGGTCATTTATCCATGAGAACTTCCATTCTTGACTCCCTATTTCCTTATATGCCACCATCTTTAACTGTTGAGCAAGAAAAATGGGAACAGGTGGTTTGTGGAGTAGGGTTGCGGGGGTTGTCCCAGTTCTAAGTGAAAGAAGGAAATGGGACATTCCACAGCAGATTACAGATGGTCTTTCAAAACCAATACTGCGATGGTTGAAGGAATAAAGCAAATTTCCTTCACTTTCTAAATTTAGCCCAATACCAGTTATTGCCAATTCTTTTCTTTGCTCCATCGTTCATAGGTTCCCTTTCTTCACCTAATCTTAGACCAAAGAAAGAACCAGAGACATTGGTTTTTAACAGTTAATTTTAAAAATACTTTTAATATTTTTAGGACACGTGCTGTGCTGTGTTGTGCTTAGATGCTCAGTCATGTCTCTATGAGACCCTGTGGACTGCAGCCCACCAGGCTCCTCCATCCATGGGGATTCTCCAGGCAAGAATATTTGAGTGGGTTGCCATGCCCTCCTCCGGGGGATCTTCCTAACCCAGGGATGAAAACCAGGTCTCCCACATTATAGGTGCATTCTTTACCAGCTGAGCTACCAGGAGAATCATTTTAGGACATACCTGGGGACAAGGTTATTTTGCTACCCAGGTTCTCAGTGTTTTTACCTATAAACAGATGGGTGATTTGTAGTTTCCTTTGGGTCAAAAAATGGGCATGATTCTTGTCTTCTAAGCATGGTCATCAGCCAGCTTTTTGTCCAGCGTTTCCTTTCTGAAATTCATGTGTGCAGAGAGTTACGTGTGTGAGAACACATGATGAGTTTGGAAGACTACCACAAAACATTGTCTTTTCCCATAAGTCTGTCTTCTCTTTTCACCTTCTTTGATGTCTGAGGTTCTCACCATGAGATTTCTTGGAGTTAAAATTATCTTTCTATAATGTCTGTATAAACTGTCCAGTACATAAAATATATTTGGAGCAATAAGCACTGTATTGATTATAGAAGTTTTAAATCTGATCATGAAGAAAAAATTTTCACTATGAGGTAGGGATCAGACTGACAGATTGATTTCCAAGTGGCAACATGTAAGTATTAACAAGATGCTGGCCAGAATACAACCAGTCCTAAAACTGCATTATACTTTCTATTGCAAAAATAAATAGGAATATTTGTGTGTGAGGGATCATTATTGTAATTACCATCCTTAGGTTAACTTATGTGTTCTCTGATGCACTGAATCCACATATTTGAATAATTAATTCTCATGTTGCATAAGTAACTGAATTGGCCCTACTTAGAAGGTCTGAGGGCTTCCCTGGTGGCTCAGATGGTAAAGAATCTGCCTGCAATGCAGGAGACCCAGGTTTGATCCCTGGCTTGGGAAGATCTGTTGGAGGAAAAAAATGGCTATCCACTCTAGTATTGTTGCCTAGAGAATCCTATGAACAGAGGAATCTGGTGGGCGACAGTCCATGGCGTCACAAAGAGTTGGATGTGACTGAGTGACTCACACACACAAGATCCAAGTGGAATGTTATTTTAAAAAAGAAGAAAACTTTTTGCTTCTAAAATAATTTTTCTAATTCATAGTGAAAGAAGTTTCCTTATTTCTTTCACTAGTGTAGAGACCAGTATGTGCAGAACAATTCTCAACCTTAAAGAGAATAGAATAGATTATTTAGCTGTATTCTTTGTAAACTCATAGCTAGTTAACCACGTGTAGAAAGAGGAGCTATTAAATATTCTCTGCTTCCAAACACTCCAGGCCAGGATAACAGGAACTATTTCTGTCTCTCCTGCTGACAAACTCCTGTCCTGGGAATAAGCAATTGCCAGATCTGTCTGTAAAAAGGGCTTCCCAGGTGGTTCAATGGGCTTCCCTTGTGGCTCCGCTGGTAAAGAGTCTGCCTGCAATGCAGGAGACCTAGGTTCAATCCCTTGGTTGGGAAGATCCCCTGGAGTAGGAAAAGGCTACCCACTCCAGTATTCTTGCTTGGGAAATCTCATGGACAGAGGAGGCTGGCAGGCTACAGACCATGGGGTTGCAAAGAGACAGACACAACTGAGGTAACTGAGCACATACATACACCTGTATATGTGTAAAACCCCCAAGGAAATACGGGGGCCAAGGATGTGGCTTACATGATTTCCAAGTTCTTATAACATTTTCATTCTGTTTATCCTTCTGTAAAACTGCATTAATGTTATGATTTATTATAGTCATAAAATCAGAATTTTGTTTCCCTGGTGGCTCAGCTGGTAAAGAATCCGCCTGCAATGAAGGAGACCCCAGTTCGATCCCTGGGCTGGGAAGATCCCCTGGCGAAGGGAACGACTACCCACTTCAGTATTCTGGCCTGGAGAATTCCCATGCAATCACAAAGAGCTGGACACGACTAAGTGACTTTTACTTTCAAGATCTTTGAAACTACAGTTAATTTTAAACATCTTCATTTCTTTTGGTGAAGTTGATACATATACATGTTAATTTCCCCATATCACAAATTAGTCAGTGGTAGGGCCAAGACTGGAAATGAGGCTTCTGACCTCTAGTGACTCTGGTGAATTAGACATCAACTGACCATTGAGATAAATAGGAAAAGCCATCTCTGTGTGGTTCTTTGTGCACTGTAGCAATGGATAGGGAGGATGGAGTTCCTGCTCTGGCTCCATGGACCTCAAAGCAACAGTTAGAACTTAGGCCAATCAATGATATTTTCTAGAAAGAATACTTTCTCATGGGCATGCTTTGGAACTCCAGTTATGTTATTACTGTTTTAAAATTATCTGCAGACAAAGTGGGCTGACTCCCAGTACCCAGGCATAGTCAGTATGCCCAAGTGTCAGTAAATTAATAATATGCATTTAAGTTCTAATACAGTACAGCAGCCTGACTGCTGCTAATTATTAGATGAGATTCAGACCAGAAAAACTTTGAAAAGGGGCTGAAATTGGGGTTTAAGCGTGAATCCTGCCTCTGTTGATTAATGAATTTATTTCACCAGAGACACTCAAGGTCTTTCTTTGGCTTTGGAGTTGTAAGAATATCTAAATCTAAGACCAAGAGAATAAATATTTGTTTTTTTTTTTTTAAATATTTGTTTTTTTAACAAGCTCATTCTTTTATACATTCTAACACTATGCAAATGTGTTCTTGGAATAGATTAGTTAAATCTTCGGGTTTTTAAACTTTGCCTCTCATCGATTTATTTACTGCTTGTTACTTTGGATATGACAGCAGAACTTAGCAAGTCAAATACTGTTGGCAGAATACTCAGGTCAATAGCAAACAAACTGCCCCAGACATAAATCCACTCTACAGTTTGCCAAAGTTCAGCTTCTGTACCAACTGAAACAGAAGTCCCACCAGGAGATGCAAAGGGGCTGATTGGCTGGGGCAGGGAGGGCAGGGTACATAAAAAGCAGCTGTGGACCATCTGGGAAGGTCAGCCTCATCATCCAGCTATAGTCAGAGCCCTGGGCTTCCCTGACATCTTCACCATGAGTGGGTGCCCCTTTGTAGGAAACAACTTTGGGTGAGTATTTACCTCTATCCTGAGTATGGTAAAGCTCTTAGGAGTGTCAAATATGAACAGTAATTTCAGAATTTCAAGAGCAAGTGTGAAAACCGTCAGCCTTCTCCCACTGTTTAATCAGCTACTTTGAAAAGTTAGGAATACGAGAATTCTCGTCGCTCCTATTACTCAGTACTGTGATTTCTCAAGCTCTATTTTTGCCCCCTTCACTTCTTTCACCTGCAGATATGCTTTTAAACCACTCTCTGCACAAGACAATGAAGAAGACAAATCACAGGCCGGTGTGAATAGAGCCCGGAAAGGAGGACTTATCTATGGAAACTACCTGCAAGTAAGTGGCAGGGTCCTTACAAGGATTATCTGTCATTTTTAGTCCCTGAACTCAGCTACGTGACATTTTCATATTTGGAGATTGTTTTGTGTTTGTTTTTGTATTTGGGCTTCCCTGGTAGCTCAGCTGGTAAAGAATCCACCTGCAATGCAGTAGACCCCGGTTTGATCCCTGGGTCAGGAAGATCCCCTAAAGAAGGGATCGGCTCCCCACTCCAGTATTCTTGGGCTTCCCTGGTGGCTCAGCTGGTGAAGAATCTGCCTGCAATGTGGGAGACCTGGGTTTGATCCCTCTGTTGGGAAGAGACCCTGGAGAAGGGAATGACTACCCACTTCAGTATTCTTGCTTGGAGAATTCCATGGACGTTATAGTCCATGGGGTCATAAAGATTCTCAGTCACCAAATAGTTTTATGGATCTAAAGATATCTCTTTTTATACAAATGTATGCTTTTTCGAGCATATATTTTTGTTAGAAAATTCTAAAGTCTTGTATGTGAAGTTTCACCTGCCTGACAAAAGTACAATAACGGCAGAGAAAGCATAAATAACTGGCTGGCATTGCATGACCTGTTCACATGAGACCTGGTTACTAAATCCCAGCCTAGAATTGCAAATGTAGCCAGACAGCTTCTCTTTTAAATTCTTTATTGTGAAGTGGAAATGTTGAAGACAAAAGTTTAGATGAAAGAAGGGTGTTACAAAGAGGTATTTGAACATTATTTTATCTTTTTTTTTGGCCACTTGGCATGTGGGAACTTAGTTCCCTGACCAGGGATTGAACCCTCACCTCTTGCAGTGAAAGCATGGAGTCCCAACCACTGGACCACCAGGGAACGTGCTGGAGATTATTTTTAAGATGTGAAATGATTAGAGTCCTTGATGACTTTGTTGATGGGTTTCTAAGGATGAGCTGATAGGCAATGTTAAGACCTTCTTAGAACTGACTCTTTAGGAGAATAAAAGAACAGCAGACACACAGTAGGCTAAGCAAGTTATAGAGCTTTTATGGCACGGGCTTCAAGAGATGGAAGGGATGTGATTTCTCAGTGAGGGTAATAGTATATATTTGGATAGATTTCTGGGCTTCCCCAGTGGCACAGTGGTAAAGAATCCACCTGCCAATGCAGGAGACTCTAGAGACTCAGGTTCAAACCCTGGGTTGGGAAGATCCTTTGGAGGAGGCCATGGCAAACCACTCCAGTGTTCTTGCCTGGATAATCGCATGGTCAGAGGAGCCTGGTGGGCTACAGTCCATTTGGTTGCAAAGAGTCAGACATGACAGCACACACACATACACAGATATAATTTCTTCTGAAAAGAATAAAACTCATAAATTCAACTCACTCCTTGTTAAGAGACATTAATTGTTTAAAAGAAAGTAGATTGGTTCCTGAGTATTTGGTAGACTTCTTTTTATAGTATCATATTCTATTTATTAAAGTTGGTAAAAATCAAGTTTTGCAATTTCAATATCAGTCTTTTTGTAATCTTTTTTCCAGTTTTATTGAGATATAATTGACATATAACTTCACATAAGTTTAAGTTGCCTACATGTTGACTTGATTACACTTACATACGGCATAGTGATTGCTACCAGAGCATTAACTAATGCCCGCATCATGTCACATAATCACCTTTCTTTTTTTTTTTTTTGTGGTAAGAACACTTAAGATCTAGTATATGATGCATTGACATTAACTACAGTCACTATGGTGTACATTAGATCCTAACTGTAACTTATTCATCATGTAAATAGAAGTTTCTACAAAATCAGTTTTTCTATTTTTTTTTTTTTGTTTGAAGTTGGAAAAAGTTTTGAATGCACAGGAGCTTCAAAGTGAAATAAAAGGAAATAAAATCCACGATGAACATCTTTTTATCATAACTCATCAAGGTAAGTCACACACAGGGTTGAACAGTAACTATTCATAGTAGTTTCCCATTAGTAATGAGGAAAGTTACGATGCTTTTAACTGTAGAACGGTGGAAGAATAAAGTATCACATTTGTTAGGATGCTTGCAAATGCTCTGCTGTCAGATAAATTATCATAGGTCCTCCTTCTGGGATTTATTACAGTCTTCTTTCTGTTACCTCATTACTTATTGGATCAGGTAGGACTTTGTCCTTAATCCGAAGAGACTTTTTATCTCTTGGAATTCACAAAGAATCTGAAAATTAAGATGTCACTACTTGTCAACTCAGAGCTGTTTTCAAGAAATAGATCACTCACATTTACTGTAACTTTACATGTCCTACAGAAATCTGGTAAGAAACAGGAATATAAATTTTATCTAAAACATGTATTCATTCTCTCCAGACTTCTAACCTCTGGGAAGTGGTTTTTTAACATAGGAGTCCCTGACTTTGGAAGTTTAGGAAGTCTCAGAACTCTTTGAATTGTATGCAAGATTTCACAAATATATGTCTTACAGAACTCTGTTACCCCAAAACATTAAGATTTACTCTAAATCCTTCATGTTATAATACTGTCCTCTGGTTGATCATGGCCCCATGTCTCATGCTGATCAGTGCTAAATTTCTAGATGTTTCTTTGTCTTACCAATTCTTTCTGTATTTTCCTCAAATGATTGTTTTCTTCACTGACTGGCTAATATAATCAACTCCTTTGAGAAAAAAAAAAAGGAAAATAATTGACTTACTGTGTTACTTCTTCTGTTTTTTATGTTGACATTCTGTTGGTGGCTTATACCAAGACAAAATCAATGAGGGCAGAATGACAGCAGGTCAGCATACACCTAGAATCAGAAATCTATTTCGAATCCCATCTCTACCATTAAAGATGATGCAACCTCAGTCTGATTTCTGGACCAGTAATTCTCTCCATTTCCCCATCTGTACAATGGGAAGAATGATTACATCTTCTCATTCACAGAGCTCTTGTGAGGATGACATGAGATAAAGTGTGTTACACACTTGGTTCAAGGTACACCATGCAATGAGCTCATAGTAAATGGTAGCTTGCATCATTTGATGGAGAAACTTTCCTTCCATCAGAACACAAGGTCAGCAGGTCACAGGACCTGCTACCCAAAGTTAAACTTGAAAAATTGATAAATAAACTGATCAAAAAATATTTGATTTGCTCTTTTTGTCTAAAGATGGAAATTTGATTTCTAAAGTCTCCTTAGCTCTAATTTAAAGGTATAATTTTATTCTCTTCATTAGTACAGAAGCACAGCCTTTGCCCAAACAGAATGCATGAGCAATCATTAAAATGATTCATTTCCATGTTCCCCTAATGACTATGTTTGCTGTTTAATTTATCTATTTATAAAATAATCACCCAGTGTTTATCTTATCTCACACATTATGCCAGGAGCTGAGGGAAACTGATGAATATGACAGAGTTTCAGCCTGTTCATAGCTTGTTCTCCCTATAAAGTCTAAATCTCTAGAAACAAAAATGTTGTCATACTCATTAGGGTGCGTGCATGCACGCTTAGTTGCTCAGTGGTGTCCAACTTTTGCGACCTTATGGACTGTAGCCCACCAGGCTCCTCTGTCCATGGGTTTATCCAGGCAAGAATACTGGAATGGATAGCCAGTTCCTTCTCTACAGAAACTTCCCAACCCAGGGATCAAACCCATGTTGCAGGCATCAAACTTCTGTATTGCAGGCAGATGCTTTTCTGTCTGAGCCACCAGGGAAGCCCATTCATAAGGTTAATGAATATTAATATCTCACTTTATAGATATTCAGTATTACTTCTGCTTCTCCACACACCTCCAGCTTCCACATGGGAAGATAGGATTATTTGCTGTATCCCAAAAAGACACAATATTTTGTTGAAAGAAATCAGTTGAAAAATAACATAAAGCATATAAATAACATACCTGACATATTAAAACATTCATTAAAAGGAGGCTATTTTAACTTGATCACTAATACTTGTTTGTAGCATAAAATAGGACTATGTTGGCATTTACTGACTTTTAAGTTACATTTTTATTTCTCTTTCAATGTGTTAGCCTTTTCTTTCATATAATTATGGTCAAAAGGCTCCTGACTGATGATGATCTTCTCCTTGCAGCTTATGAACTCTGGTTTAAGCAGATCCTGTGGGAATTAGACTCTGTTCGTGAGATCTTTCAGAATGGCCATGTGAGTTGCTATGTCACTATATTGCTTTCATACTTTTCTTTGAGAGTGTAGAAAATATTATTAATGGGAAAAGTTTAACACCAAATGGTGGAATTAGTATTTAAGGGGAAAAAAGTTTGTAGTGTAGAGAGTTTAGTCATGTTCTTCCAGTGTAATTATCACCATGCCCTTGCTTTAAGATTCCTTTCAAATTTTATTTTCAAGTCCTTTGTTTAGAAATCAATTTTTTCCCCTGCAAAAAGTTGTTACAAATGATGGCGGATTGCCAGGACAGCTAATGTAGATTTTTTAATAAATAGCTATCAGAATTGTATTTCTAATGAATGTTTGCTATGGGAAGATAGGAGCAATGATGAGGGAGGTGAGACAGGAGGAGAGGTGGAGATAGGGAAAGAGAACAGACAAGAGAGGAGGATGAGCCAGAAGAGGATGAGGAGGAACAGGGTGGGCGGAGGAAGAGTCAGAATCCTGGTGATGTTCCCTCAGCCTCCCTTCCAGCCCACTTCTTGCACACATACCTTCCTCCATCCTTGGAGGACCCAGGACACAGCCTGGTGTTCTCCAGCTCAGAGCCCCTGAGCCAAGGAGGCTGGGAAGGAGAGAACATTCATCCTCAGACAGTGAACATCATCCCCATCCATCTCCATGGCAACTCCTGCCCTTGGGACAGAAGAGAGGAATCCAAGGGTCTGCTTAATCCTTACCCACAAGTCTCCACGTTCTCCTAACCTTTATTCCTCAGAGCAAAACTAAGAGAGACATTTGCTTTGAAATCAGTGGGAGTTGTGTTCCAGAATTTATTTAAATTGAACTTCCATAGAATTTTTCTAGTTTTAAAGAAAAAGATGATTTTAATGTTGCAGACATTCCTTGCAAACAATTCAGAGTTGCCATTTGTTTAGCATCTACCTAAGGCACATTTTAATGCAAATGTTCCTCTTTAAAGTAGAGATAACATCCGCAGGAGTGCATTGTTACTTATTCTCTATTTAGTGTCTCCCAGAATTGAGGATTGATTACTCAAGTGTCTTGTTTCCTAACACCCAGGTCAGGGATGAGAGGAACATGCTGAAGGTGGTCACCCGAATGCATCGAGTGGTGGTGATCCTAAAACTCTTGGTCCAGCAGTTTTCCGTCCTGGAGACCATGACAGCCTTGGACTTCAATGACTTCAGGTGTGCACACGGCTTTGCCAGCATGCAGGGGTTACCCCTCCGTTCTGATGGGCTGGGGAGAACGAGCCTGCTGTTTCGTGTGGCGTTAAGGAGTCCCTCTGTCACTGTGAGCACGTGGGAGCCGTCGTCTCGAAGCATTTGAGTAGCTATTGAAAATATTTCATCTCTTCCTTTTGCATATAATCATAACAGAACCTATTAAATTCAATTCATCATGTATACCCTGGTTTTATCCCAAAAGGACTTTAGACAGCTTAGCATGGCTTAAAAGGCTGATACAATACACATAACTAAATTTAAATGATTAGAAACCAAAAGTACAAGAGAAACAGGAATGATATATAAAGAAGTCCCAAAACTGACAGTATAAGTTATGGATTGAACAATAAATTTTATTTTTTATATTTTTTTTATATGTTTTAAAATTTTATTTTATATTTTTATATATATTTTATATTAGACTACAGTTAATTAATAATGTGTAAGCATCAGGTGTTCAGCAAAGTGACTCAGTTATACATGTACATGTATCTATTCTTTTTCAGATTCTTGTCCCACTTAGGTTGTTATGGAATGTTTAGCAGTAAACTATACATTTTATAAGAAAACTTTTTTCATAACTAAGATTTGAGAAGAAATTTTAAGAGCACGGGGTGCAGAAGCAGTGTCCTCTACATGGTTGCAAATCAAATGAAAAGAAGTGGAATTCCTTTTTAGTATATACTTAACAAATTGAAGTCTTAGTACCAGTTATAGGGAGAACATTTATAGCGATGTGAGGGCTGTGCCTGGTGGGAGTAACCACATTTTGTGATGCCCTGTTTTGTGCTAGGCAACATCCCATTCATTTCACTTGTAGAGCCTCATAGTGCTGAACTTTAAGAATTGAACTTTAAGGAGAAACTGAAGAAAATTTATAAAGGACTTTTTAGCACTACTGAATAAGTATTGCTCAATGTTCATCTGTCTTTATCTTGAGAAAAAACTTAGTATACACATATGCATGTACATGTATGCATGTGTATATATAAGTGCACATGTGAACATACATACACAGATATAAACACACATTGATACACATAAGACCGTTCACAAACTATACAAACATCAGCCTACAGAGAGGATGATGGCTGGGCGCTCCTTGTCCTGATTTGGATCAATTCCAAGTCATAGGTTCAGCCCTGGGCTGCTGTGTGTCTTTGCCTGGTGACACTTGCAGAATCACATGACCACCACCTTCCCCTCTCCCCAAGAAGGCAGTGTTACAGCGATTTACAATGTGCACCTTCCCCTGCTCTTCTCTCCCGGGACCTGTTCTTAAAGAGAGTACTTATCCCCGGCGTCCGGCTTCCAGAGTCTGCAGTTCCGCCTGTTAGAAAACAAGATAGGGGTTCTGCAGAGCTTGAGGGTCCCTTACAACAGAAGACACTACCGCGACAACTTCGGAGGGAAGGACAACGAGCTTCTGCTGAAGTCGGAGCAGGAAAGGACGCTTCTGCAGCTGGTGGAGGTGCGTGCGCAGACGGGACGTTTCGCTCAGCACGTGTTGTTCACTGAGCTTCTGCGAGGTCCGGACTTCAAAACTCCTGTCGAAATGGGGTTGCATTTGTTGTAAATAAGAGAAGAATGAATTTATAAAAATACTTCAACTGGTAAATTCCACTAATTAAAATATTAAGAACTCTCTTGAGAACTTCAGAGATGTTTCTATAGTCAATGATTATTTAATAACCTCTATATTTTATTAAAACAATCCTGTTAAACATTCCTGCTAAGCAACTAGCATTGGGTTAGCTGATTTTTAAATTGGGTACGGCTATTTATTTAGTGAGCTTTACTTTAAAATATTCCATAATTGAAAATTTCCACAAGTTGAGTATGTTTCTTAGTTAAACTACATCACTAAGGTTCATCACTAAGGTTCTGTCCTTCATAATTTCCCCCAGTCATATCTAATTCTCTGTGGGTCTGTACATGGTCCTGAGGAATTATTAGTTTCTGCACAAGAAAATTATTAAATAAGGATGTACAGTCTTGATTTCCTGGACAAAGGTTTTACTTGGCAAATTAAACTTTTATCAAATTATGCTCTGCTCACTAATCCCCTGGGCATTTTAAATACAGATTTAGGTTAATATACTATTAATGCCACTTAATGGCTATAGACAAAGAATCGCAAAGTTAAATTCAAAACCAAGAATAGGCTACATGAGAGTTCACAGAGATGCATGGACTCGTTTTTATTTCTAGATTAAAAATCCTGTGAAATCTTGAAATAATTGAGTAGCTAGCTGATTTCAAAGTTGCTAAGTACACAGTGTCCTTGCATTTAGATCAAATCAAATTATATATGTTATGATTCCTTCAGCTCCTAAGACATAAACTATTTTGAGAATAAACTAGTATACCTCATTAAAACAACATATACATATGTTCATAGATTTACAGAACAAAATTGGGATTTCTGTAATAATTTGTTAATAAAAAGTAAATTTTTAATATGATTGTCTTCTAGATTAGGAGAAAAAAGCACTGCTGTTTTATAAATGAAAAAATTGAAGGGGAGGGGGATGTAGCTCAGTGGTAGAGCATTTGACTGCAGAAATTGAAAGGCAAGAGAAATATTTACACACAAAAAGATTAAGGATGTATTGACATTTTCCTCAAAACCAGGAAAATTTTATATTTCAAGTTCACAAATGTTTGTTACAAAGCATTTTACATATTTTAAATTTTACAATGTATTCGCTTGAAAAATATTTACTTCAGGCATGGCTGGAAAGAACCCCAGGTTTAGAGCCGCATGGATTTAACTTCTGGGGAGAGCTTGAAAAGAACATTGTCAAAGGTTTGGAAGAAGAATTCACGAAGATTCAGGTATTTGTGAAACCATAAGTAAACATAAGTTTACTACAGGAGAAGTTTTGGGAATTTTATTTTCTCTTAGTCTTTCATTTTCCTTATAGTCTTTTTCTTTTACATGTGCATTTGCTTGGAATATATTACACAAGTGATTTAATTTTATTGATGCATAATAAAAAATAAATGAAGGAGTTTATTGTAGGTAAGATTTTGAGGAGATGAGACTAATAGACATTTTTCATTTTAATTGAAAGTTTCATGTTATGATTGCTTCTAGACAGAAGTGGGCTCCCAAAGGACCAGTCAACCAATACATTAAGTCACGTTAACTTCCCCTTCACTCATGTGTGCTGAGTTCTTCCTATTGGCTGAGTTCTTCCTCAGACAATGGCAAGCTTCTCTCAGTTAAAACAATACCGTTGATTCCTCAATTTCTCTCATGTTAAGGGCCCTCATCCTTTCTTCATGACCAAATTTTTGGAAGAGTTGTTTCAATTCTGCATCTTGAGAGGCTATGTGCACCATGCAGTGTTATCACAGTCGTGGGTCAAATTCCCCTTCCCTTCTTGGTGACCGTGTAACATACCCTTCTGCTACCCAGTTCTCTTTGCTTCCCTCCCTTCATTGGCAAAATGTAAAATATGAGTATTTACCTCATAGGGATATTGTGAACATTACACTGCATTCAGATTTGCAGGGTATTTTGAAGAGCAGTGAGTGTAATTATTTCTTTTTCTCCATCTAATTCTCACCCTGGTTCAGTCTTCCTTCCTGTCATTCACAAATGACCCCCATACGTAAATCCAATGGCCGTTTTATCTTCATGTTATTTCACTTCCTACTGGCTTTAATACTAATGACTACCTACACTTTCTTGAACATTTTCCCCCCATGGTTTTGGTATCAACATTTTGTCCTCACCTAGTTTTCTGACCCTTACTTCTCCAGCTCTTTCATGGGTTCATGTTTCTTTGTGAAACCAGTAACTTATGGAGATTCACAATGCATGGGCTCAGGTCCCTTGTATCTTCTTTTTCCTCTTCCACCGGGTGAACTTGTTTACACCTGCTGCTGCGGCATCTGCTTAGACACCAGTAATTCTCAATTGTTTACCTCTAGCTTATTTGGCTCTTTGAATTTCAGATTCCATTCTTCTTTCTCAGATAATTCTTTCCCAGTCTTCAGGTCTTGGTTCAAGGAAAACTTCAGCAGGAGGGTCTTTCCTGACCTCTCTGCTAATGTAAGTTGGGATGATATGACATTGCTCCTTTACTTCACTGCCCATGGTTACAATTATTTAAATTTTTTTTTCAAAAAATTTAGGTATAGTTGTTTTACAATGTTGTATTAGTTTCTGCTGTAAAATGAAGTGAATCAGCCATATGTATACATACATCCCCTCTGTCTTGAGACTCCAAATCCCCCACCCCACCCATCTAAGTCATCACAGAGCACCAATCTGAGCTCCCTGTGATACACAGCAGCTTCCCACTAGCTATCTGTTTTATAGTAGATAGGGTTTCCCAGGTGGCACAGTGGTAAAGAATCCTCCTGCCACTGCAGGAAATGCAAGAGAAGTAGGTTTGATCCCTGGGTCAGGAAGATTCCCTGGAGGAGAAAATGGCAGCCCACTCCAGCATTCTTGCCTGGAAAATCCCATGGACAGAGGCTACAGTCCATGGGATCACAAAAGAGTCAGACATGATTGAGTGACTGAACACAAACATGCATAGTGTATATATAATCCCAATCTCCCAATTTATCTTGCTGTCTGGCCCTCTGTTTCCAAACCTCAATGCTCACACATCTGTTCTCTACATATTCATCTCTATTCCTACCCTGCACTGTTTATAATAGCTAAGATCTGGCAACAACCTAAATGTCTATCAGCAGAAGAGTGGATGAAGATGTGGTACATTTATAAAATAGAGTATTACTCAGCCATAAAAAAGGAACGAAATCAGGTCATTTGTAGAGAAGTGGATGCACCTAGAGTCTGTCATACAGAGTGAAGTAAGTCAGAAAGAGGAAAAATAAAGTATATTAATGCATATATGTGGAGAAATGGTACAGATGAACCTAGTTGTATGGTTGTAATTTAACAAGTTTTCACTGTTTCACCAGATAGAGATCAGGGGGCTCAGTTTTTCCTCACTATTTTTTCTCTGTCACTAGCTGACATTTACTGAATGAATGAATAGTCCATTGGCCATACAAGGCACACACATTCTGACCACATGATATGCTTGATCTGATAAATGGAAGTCAGCTGGAGTAACTGATTTTTGCTCTAAGTAATTGAGTCCTAAGTAGAGCATGTGTTGAAGGCAGGAAAATGCAAATTTCCTTAAACAAATCAATAAATATCGAATGAATAAAAATATAACAGTGAAAAATATCTAAGGAATTGTATTTATAGAATACTGCACTGAAGATAGAATTTCAGTAGAATTAGTAGTTTCTCTGACTAGGAATTCTTAACTTTTCCTAAGTGGAATTAATTTACTCCCTGTATTAAATAATTATTGTCTAAAATTAGACATTATTGATCACTCATAGTCTCTCCAGTTTTGCCTGAGTTCATTTATCATGACATTTATGAAAAGAGTATTTGAGTTTAACAGATCATTTAAACTTAAACAAAAGGGTAGAACCAGTGGGCATGAGGGAGGGCCTGGCTCACAATTTCCAAGCTATACTCTTAGATGATACAGTGCATATCCTAGGGACACCTTTTCTGCACCTGGGCTAGTCTATTTCTCACAAGCAATATTTTCTAAAATAAGAATTTATTTTCTCTTGGGAATATTAATGCAGCTTTCCTCCCAAAGGCTAAGGAAGAGTCAGAGGAAAAGGAGGAACAAATGGCTGAATATCAGAAGCAGAAAGAGGTATTACTGTCCTTATTTGATGAGAAACGTCATGAGCATCTCCTTAGTAAAGGTAGGCATTTCTATTCAGAGGATCCTTCCCCTGGAACATAAGACTGTGAGACCAAAATACCATACCCTACTTTGGGGGGATAAAATGGACATTGATATTTCCATTCATAGAAGTAAGGAATTTAAAAATTTATCTTACAAGTTATCTTTATCAATTTTTTCTTATTTTGAAAGTGACAAAGTATATTTAATAAACTTTATAATTCTATAATTTAGTTGCATTATTTTCAGTGAGATATTAATAAATGATATAGGAACTAAGTATTTAGAGGAAAAAAGGTCAAGTCCTTTTGTCTGTGGCTGTTTATTGCATGATTTCTAGCTCTATTTAAAAGTTTTGAGAATTTAAAGTGTGTGTGTGTATACATGTGTGTATTATTTTGTCTTTTAAAATCTAATACTAAAATAATGTTTTAAATGATAGTTTTCCAAATTCAAGCTAAGGGATTAAATATTTAATTAACATTCACATTATTTTCTAAAAACATGAACAATTACTTAAGGTGATGATGCCAAATTAACAGGAGGGTCTTAAATTATCTATTAAATTAAAACTTGTTCCATGTCTTGCAGGAGAAAGACGGCTATCATACAAAGCACTTCAGGGGGCCTTGATGATATATTTTTACAGGTAAAAACAAGTCAAAAGAAGAGAATTTGAAGCAAAAATTGAGGAGTAGATATAGATAATGTATCCAGTATAAAGCTTATACATTGCAATCATAGTTTTTAAAAAGTCATTTAGATTTGGGAGAAAGCTTAGAAAATAATTGTGAAGTTTCATGAGGTTTTTCTTTATTTTAAATAGTAAGAGTCCAATGTTATCCCTGTCATGGGTTAAAAACACACACACACAAGTTAATCAAATATCCTTTTCATTAAATTCTGTGACATTGTGTCCTAAGGACCGGAAGTTGAATCTATCTCAGAATCTTAGCCATGAAATACGTTCTGTCATTTAATGACATTGTTATTCCTGTTTATAAAATGAAAAAGAATGAAGTAGAAGCACCATATAAATTGCTGTTCTGTTTGCTCTGCAATTTCAAGTCTAATTGTCATCACCGCCCACCATGTCTGAGGCCCATCTTTGTGTTTCATAAATTGAATGTGTCAGAGCAATAGATGCCATGCTGGTATAAAGCCAAAAAAACAAACAAAAAAAAATCTATGTTTACTGCATGTCTTACTTGAATTCATTTAGTTTTTCAATCCTCTCTCACCTACTTTTCAGAATGGCAGCAGCATAAAAAACAGTTTTGACTGTTTTCCTCAATTCTTAGTAAATATATGCCATTCAGGCTTATGTATCCTCTGCAGAAAATACACAGAGGGAGCTGATGAAGGAGATGAAAACAGAAATATATATATGTAAATAAAATTATATATATATGTATAAATTTCAGAAATATATAAAAATATACATATATATAATTTTATTTTATTTATATATATTTATTATGTATATATGTATTAGAGGAAACTTTAACAGGCAGCCTTTGTTTTCACAGTTTAATATCCTTGCCTGGAAGAAGTTTCTGACTATTCAGTTCAGTTCAGTCGCTCAGTCGTGTCCGACTCTTTGCGACCCCCATGAATCGCAGCATGCCAGGCTATTACTGGCTAGAAAACCTGAGATGGTGTCTGTGTCTGCCTTTTATGAGAATGGGGGTGGGGTGTGACTCTGGTTATTTCATGTACTTCAAGGAATCTTCTAGAATCTTTAAACACACACTGCAAGATGAATCGTGTTATCTCCTAAGCCTGGGAGAGTGATCAAAACTGTCACAGCTCCCCAGAGGCAAAGGGGATGTTGGTTTGGGGCCCAGCAGATTGTAGAGTATGTGTTCTTTCTGACACTCTGGACTTGGCTGGACATGTTTATGGTCCAGATGATGATGGTGGTTTTGTTCCCTAGGGAAGAGCCCAGGTTCCAGGTCCCTTTCCAGCTCCTGACTTTCCTCATGGATGTGGACTCACTCATGACCAAGTGGAGATGTAAGCCCTTCCCCCCAACCTGACCCACAACCCTGCTTCCCTTCAAGCACCATTAGCCCTCTGTCCTCCACTTGTGTGTGTGTGTGTGTGTGTGTGTGTGTGTGTGTGTTGGGGGGGATGGGCTACTTTGTGAAAAAACAGCTCAGCAATTTCTCTGAGGGCCACCCACCCAGGCCACCCACCCAGTGCAAAATGGCAGGCAGTTTTCAGGGCTCACATGTTCTTTGCGGGCCCAGGAAAATGTCGTGTTTGATCATCAGAAAGAAAGTGAAGTAGCTCAGTCTTGTCTGACTTTTGCGACCCCATGGATTGTAGTCTACCAGGCTCCTCAGTCCATGGGATTTTCCAGGCAAGAGTACTGGAGTGGGTTGCCATTTCCTTCTCCAGGGGAATCTTCCCAACCCAGGGATTGAACCCGGGTCAAACGCTTTACTGTCTGAGCCACCAGGGATCATCAGAAGGAAAAAGTAGACTTTAGGTCAAAGAAAATGTTTTAATTTATAACAGTAATGTAGTCATCTTTGTGTCAATGCAATTTGAAAATATAATACCAGTAGTTTTGTTTTAATGGAGGAAGGGCTCCATGAAGGCGATAGGAACAAGTGCTCATAAAAGTCAGTGTGCCCCCACCCCCCCGCCCTGGCATCCAAGAGCTAATCCTAGGGAAGAATGGATGCACCGCGCAGCGGGGACCAGGCGGAGCGCCGGGCAGTCTCTCCTTGAGCTGCGTTGGCTCACACTCGAACCTCCCATAGGGAATGATAAAGGGGAGCCTTTCCTCAGAGGCAATAATAGTTCCGACCCCTCCTCCTCACGCCCCGGAGCTAATGTGTGTGTTCACCTAGATAACCACGTGTGCATGGTGCACAGGATGCTCGGCAGCAAGGCGGGCACCGGCGGGTCCTCTGGGTACCAGTACCTGCGCTCCACCGTGAGGTAAGCGGGCCTTCCCCCTCACCTCCACGGGGCCGCCAGCGCCTGTTTCTCCACGGAGAGGTGCTTTATCTAGGCAAGGCACTTACACTTGCTCCTGTCTGAACTGCTGGCAACACATTTATCCTTAAATTAAGGAATTCCTCCAGAAGCTTCTGGAGATCATTGTAAACATCCTTATTTCCGGAAGGTCATCAATTGGATCCTGGGATGAGAGGGGGCACGGTGCCAATATTTTCATCACCCGTGAGGGAGGGAACCAAGTTAACCCAAGGAGAAGTGTTTTCAACTCATTCTCCCTCAGGTTTGGGCTAGACTAAAACAGGTATCATTAATATCACCAATGTCCTCTTGGCCAGATGAATGACACAGCTTGTTTACTGAAATGACTTTTATAGTATTAAAAACCACTTCCATGTCTCCAGAGTGCCCTTTTCATATTATTTACAAGAAAAGAGGGCAACATTTACTGAGCACTCAAAACATGCTAGAGAGATTTCAAGGACATTCATTTTCTTATTTAGTATTCCCAATGTTATGGATAGATAGATATATAGACACATCTGAAAACTGGAAAACTTATATGGCCCCTTGGGAAAGGAGAATCAGCTCGAGAATAAATGAGGTGTTCACATTTAATCTCTAAATTTCTTCAAAAAATTTTTTGAAGTATAGTTGATTTACAATGTTGTGTTAATTTTTGCTATATAGCAAAGTGACCCTGAAATTCTTTGTAATTCACCTATTTTCATCCCTAATCTTACCACCTGATTGACTAAATTATAAAATGCACAGCTTGTTTTCATTATTTTTATACATCTTCATTTTCCCAGGAATAAAAGTTAGATTGAATGATTCTAAAAATTTATTAGTTTGAATTTTTATAATCATTACACATTTTCTCCTTTCCTAGAAATAAATTCTGTGAGCATGAAACAATAAATGATCATAGAAAGTGAGCACACCCATCAGTGGTGGTGGGAATAGTGAATACAAACCACCTTCCTAGTGTGTCACTTTCTCATTAAATCATCACAAAGGCCTGGTGAGAGGAAGGGATTGTGGTTTTTATTTTATGAAGTTGGAAACCAAAACACTAAGCTTTGGACAACTTGACAAAGGTCACATGAGTTGCAAATGACAGCAAAATATGAACCCAAATGTGATTTTAAAGACAAGTGTTCTTCTGCAAGTGAAATACAAGTGAAAATAGTTGGCTAACAAACACAAAAGCAATCTTAAAAGTGAAAACAGCTCTTACAGACTTTTATTATATAATCTGAGATGGTGTTTCAATATATCAATGCACTCATGTCTATTACTTGGCGGCTACTTTACAGGTGGGAAATATTTTCCAGTGAACAACTGGGAATTTTATTTGCTTTCAATTTACTGTTTTGCATCCCACCCTTTAAAAGTCAGAAACAGGAACACATCCTTATCTTTATGAAGGTAGCATGACAGTAATAACTCTAGGTTTTGTTCTGGCCCAGTCTGGTCCTGATCACTGAAACACATAATATTGTTTTATGGACATAAACTTTGGATATGGAATAAAAATGAAGCAATCTTAATACTAACACTACTTGATATGTACAACACATAACATATATAATATGATAGAATATAGAAATTTATTTATGGTAAAATATCATTATTTGAAAATTTTAAAAATCTTTCATATCAATAATTCTAAAACATCTGTATATATGTGTTTTTCCAGTGATAGGTACAAGGTATTTGTAGATTTATTTAATCTCTCAACATATCTGGTTCCCCGACACTGGATTCCGAAGATGAACCCAGTCATTCATAAGTTCCTTTACACGGCTGAATACTGTGACAGTTCTTACTTCAGCAGTGATGAATCAGATTAAAATCATCTGCAAAAACCCATGAAGAATATTGCTTTCTCAGTCTGCATTTTAAAAATTTTCTATGAATTTTCATGACTATACAGAGTCCTAATGTAATATATGTACTTACATATATATATATACATATGTAGCATATATTAAACATATAGCACTGTAGCGCTGATTCAAACCTAGAAATAATTTTATCACCTCATGTTTGTGATAACAGACTAAACACTAAGATAAGAAATTCAGTTAAATTATAACAGTGTACATAGTGTGTTTTCCTGTTAAAAACAATATCCTAGTACTTATCTTAATGTAACCATGTAATGTAATGGTTATCTCATTTCAAATTTTGTAAGCTTGTAAACTTCAGCTGTTTCAAATATTTTATGCAATAAAATGTGTCATTCTGTACAAAGAGGTGTTCAGTCAAACATTTTTGCAAGTATTAAAATTGTTTTTGACATGTATTCTTTTGGAAACATAGATTGCATTTGTTAGGACTCTTGGTGACCAAGGACAGAAATCTATCTGAAACTTACCTCGAGGGGTTCACTGGGCAGTTACTCCAGGAGATCCTATATGTGAGAAGAGTTTGGGAAACTTGGAGCCCCCAGGCATGGATGCGGGCCCTGGAGACCTCAGTTCCTGCCACCTGGGGGGAACTTGGTCTCACCTCTCTTTCTCAGTAGGGGTTGGCCTTGCTCTTCCCAGTTCTGTCCTGAGGCTGCATCCAGGCTTTAGCACCTCTAGACTCCCAGAGGGAAAAGTGCTCTTCCCAGCCTCAAGGCTCATGGTCTGGGAGGCAGAGCGCACCCTAAGGCACAGCAGAATTGAGGTGACCAGGGGTATTCTTTCCAGAAAACAGGAGACAGATAAACTAAGAAATGACCAAGTTCATTTGTCATGAAAAGTGTGAGACCCAGAGTTTAGATCAGACAGGAGTTCCTTTCTTCTCTTTCTAGGATGGCCTGGCAATACTTAGTGGAATTTCTGTTATGCAAATATTATAAAAAAATTTGGGATGTAGAGTAACCTTGACCTAGGGTGATTATCTCTGTAAGAAGCAGGTTCTTGATGGAACTGAACTATTCTTTGGTCTCAATTGCAACTTTTCTTATAAGAATCATACTGTCTAGTTTATCTCTAAATTACATATAATTGCTTTTGCTATATGTGTGGTTAGGCTGAAAAATCCAAAGACAAACAGCATGGTGGCCAGTGGTAGTCCCTTAAGTTTGATAGTAAATGCATCTATTAATTATCTATTTTGATACAATGAGGTTAATGCCCAGTTTCCTATCTGTTTAATGGGGACAAAGTTTACAATTTTTGCTTTTTCTCATAAAGTAGTGAAGAAATAATGTTAATGGATGTTCTGCCACCAAGATGCCTGGAAGTTTGAAATAAATGTTATTTGTCAAGACTTATTCTTTTAATAAGTAATCTTATTTAATTATTTTTATCTCGTTTCTTGGTGTGCTAGGTTATATAGCTGTAAGGGTTTTTTTCAAATGATGTATCACTAATTCTTATGTAAATGTCAAAACCACTTATGTACTATGTGTGCATACTCAGTCGTGTCTGACTCTGTGCAACTCCATGGACTGTAGCCCACCAGCCTCCTCTATCCATGGAATTTTCCAGGCAAGGACACTGGATTAGGTTGCCATTTCCTACTCCAAAACCACTTATAATGCCTCATTTAAACTTGCCTCATTTAAACTATGCACTTTTAATAATTCTTAAATAAATCAAGAAATCATGGCTGCCCAATTTAGTATTCACTCTGAGATCCCAGTGAAATCACATCCAGGAACATCTTGATGTTTTTCATTATGACTTCTACTAAATACATGATGATTTCATTGCTCTGCTCTTGGCCTCACTGGGTGAGTGCCCAGCAGCTTGTCAGAGCTGGACCCCAGCTCTGACAAGGAACTTATTACACTCACAGGGAATAGTAAAGGAACTTATTACACTCATGTGTAAAGGAACTTATTACACTCACGTGGAATAGTAGCTGGTGAGACTGAGAAGCCAGTGAAAGAGTTAAAGCTTAGGCAGGCAGTCTAAGGCCCTTAAAGGAGGAGGGGAACAGTCTTGCTCATGCAGTCCTTAAGCCTTGTGCAACAATATATCTTGCCTGAGATACATATTTAGGTTTGGAACTAATGATCACACAGCACAATGTCTTATTCATGGAAATGCTTTTCTTAGGCTCTATGTTAATGATTATGTAACAGATCTTGCCTGGGAATCTGTTTCTCAAGACTTGTACCCCTGATTGCACAGAAACAGTATTTCTTCCCCAGAGAGGTTGCCCCGAACCTGTTCTCCCTGGCTAATCTTGTACCAAAATTATCTCAGGATATATGCCTTGGGAAAGGGTCTCGTAGAACTAGGACAACCTTGAGGCATTCTTTTCATCTACTCTTAGCAGCTAGTTGAGAAGTATGTAATGTCCCGCTTAAACTACTGAGGCAGGTACTCTCCTGCTCCCTTCGAGTGCCTCTTGCTGGAAGCTTTCTCTATATTTGTTACTTTAATAAAATCTACACAAAGCTCTGAGTGATTGAGATGGTCTTTGGTCTCGGAGTTAAATCTTCTACTTCCGAGACCACGAATCCTGCAGCACCATTTACCATAAGCTATCATCTTGCAGGCTTGTCCGGGATCTTTAAGACAAGGTAAGAATACTCAGAGCTGGGACTCTTTTACTCTTTTATTGTAAAGTTTCTACTTTACTAGCTTAGAAGCATATGAACCAAACTTCTTTTCCCCAGTCAGCTTTTCCTTGTCCCTCTGACCAT
The DNA here is from genome assembly GCF_910594005.1 of Cervus elaphus. NCBI lineage: Eukaryota > Metazoa > Chordata > Mammalia > Artiodactyla > Cervidae > Cervus > Cervus elaphus. The sequence continues at coordinate 28,819,253 of NC_057819.1, forward strand.
TTCATAACTGCCTGGGGAATTGAAATTACTAACCTAATCTGTTGAATCATAGACTTTCAAGGGACTTGCAATCCATACTGATACTGTGTACTATTACTCAGACCCCAAATTTGGATTGACAGTCACAAAGCACTTACGCTTGTTAGAAGCCAAAAGTTATACCTGGCTTGTCTTTTCATGCACTGCAGAGAGGAGCACGTTCAAGAGCTGGGTGGAGCTCTGGCTCTAGGAACATCTCTCAGGATAAATGCTCTCTGAGCTGCCTGCCTTGGGGGTCAGCGACCTGAAAGTGAGTTCTTGTCATGGCTGTGCCTCCAGTCCATATGGATGGAGGCTCTGCTGGCAACTGTGAGATTTCTGAGGACACAGGTTGGGAATCCTAGGATCTGGTCAGATTGGAAGTGCAATGGGCTTCTTCCTTGGGTAAGGTTGGCTCCTAGTGGACCAGAGTATGCTCTCTGCTGGCTTTTGTCTCAACTCCTTAGATATTCTTCTGCGGAATCTGTGGAAATGAACTGGAAGGATTGGCCCTAATAGCTCAAGGACAAAAATCACTTTTTCCTTGCTGGCTGGCCCTTCACCACCTCTTTTTCTATCACATATCACCCCAGGTGGCATCAGAGGAGGAGCAAAAAATCAAGCCAAGGTTTTAATGGTGAGGACCTGGATATCAATCTGAGATGCCATCAGGTCTACCCCTAGTGCATCTCCACCCCACCTTAGTGGTAGAATGGGGAGGGATGGTAATGACATACCTGCGTTGGTAAGAGACAGGTTAACTACGGCCAGGGAAGGAAGCTTAGGTGGAAGACCTGTCTCCACCCCCATCTAGAGCAAGGAGGGATGCCTCCCATAGAAAAAAACCATGACACTGGGTGCCCTTTTTTCTCTCTTACAGATGGGAGCTAACAGTTACAGAACCACCCCTTTGAATTGTATCTTGAAAAACTGGGATAAATTTGATTCCTGGAGACTAAAAATCCCTTATACACAGGGTTTCTTTGTTTTAAGGAAGACCTCACCTCCCCGGAGAGACACTTTCTGCCTGGACAACATCTTATCAGTCAAGTCTACCCCTGTCATCAGAGCCAACTAGAACACTCTCTGGTTTAAAGTTTAGCTATGAAACTATGACTACAAAAAGGAGAGATGACATTTTTGACACTGAATGGCCATGATATTCTTTAGACCCCAGAGAAAACTGGTTAAAATGAAATCTTTTGAAATTACAGAACTGATTCTTAAGAAAAAGCTGGCTTGTTAAAATACTTTTTTTGGAGGTCTGATCCTGCCTGAGAAACAAATCATGCCTGGGAGAAAACCTGAAGTTAACTCTTATCATGTCCTTGAGATACACAGCCCACTCTGTCTGGGACTCTAGCCATAAGCAAATTGGTAGAACTTCAGGCCAAGGAAAAAAAGGCAAAGAGACATTTTAAATTTTAAGTGGAAAACTGTGAGGTTTCTGTCTGTCCAGATTTATGTGTGTCTCAGTGTGTATTTCCATCCTTGACAACATTGCTAAAGGCTAATTGGTCAATGAGCTCTATTTGATTGGCCTAAAGAGAAGTAAGCGCATACATATCAAACACTTCTAAATTCAATAAATTAAACTAAAATGAATTTCAGGCTTGTGTGAACTGGGAAATATTCACTATTGAATTGATACCTGGTATTGATGTTTGTTTATTGATCTAATTAACATAGACAGTGTGAAGATACTTTTGCAAATGATATAGCTTTGGGTGATCTGTATTTACCAACCTACAAAATGATGATATAAAGTACAGTTCATGGTTGCTGAAAGAAAGTAGGACATGTGTTTTCAATAAAAAACTATAAGGAATGGAATTATATTCTATTAAGGAAAAAGGAAGTAAATCTGAACTTATAGGTGGCTGTCCTCTGAATGGGCAAATAAAGTGAATACAGAAAGTGTAAAAAGGTTTTGTGGCAAGTGGAAGAGAGTTTTGTGCATGATACAAGTTTCTTAAGACATTAAACTGCCTTTGAAATCTTTTATTGCTACTCTAAGTGAATAACTATTGTTTCACAGTAAATTAAAGCTGGTACCAATCTGGAATTTGGTTTTCTCTTCCTGTTGAAAGAACAAAGTTTTCCTGGAATGTGGTTTATGATAACAGACTATGGCACACATAGACAAATCTTATTCCGCTTCTACAAAAATTAACCCCTCATAGGGCATATAAAATGGATAAACCATGGCTATAAACCAAACAGTTGGGGTTATGGGAAATCCAAGACAGCCGCTTGACTTTTCCCAGCTCCCTGACAAACCTCACTTTTATTTGATAAGATAAAGCCTTTCCTGGCTTCAGGGTTAATATTTCACACTGGATAAAAATGGTTAAAATATGTTTTCTACAATCTCCAATGATTGGGGCACCCACTTTGCTGGCCCCGTCATACAGACATTGGCAAGAAACGTCACAAGCTTCTTGGGGACTATTGTTTTCACTGATGTCCTCGGTCATTGGGCAGGGACAGCAGAACAAAGGGATTGATTACATGAGATTGAATAGGCTGCTAAATATGACTAAATTTTTATGACTTTTATCTGACACATTACAGGCTTCTAATCTTTGTTTTCAGATGTAAAGAAGTTCTTCTCCTTAAGTTACTGATGGTTTAAAACAGTTTAATGATTTATCCTGGTGGGTAAAATTAAAACATTTTTGTTTTCTGTCTCATCCCTCCAGAAATTGGAGACACTTGGGTTCTGAACAGCCTCATTAAGGTTTAAAAAGAACAAACAAACAAACAAACAAAAAAACACCCCTGTCTCCTGACATATACAGAAATCTCAAAGTATACTGGGGAGCTCTAAAAGAAAAATATCTACCCAACTGATGTTAGGCCTATGGCATCTATTATGTTTCACTAAATATTAAGTTCTAGCTTTGTTCCCTCGTAGCTCAGATGGTAAAGAATCTGCCTGCAGTGCAGGAGATCTGGGTTTGATCCCTGGGTCGGGAAGATCCCCTGGAGAAGGAAATGGCAACCCACTCCAGTATCCTTGCCTGGAAAATCCCATGGACAGAGGAGCCTGGTGGGCTGCAGTCCATGGGGTCGCAAAGAGTCGGGCACAACTGAGTGACTAACACACACTTGTGTTTACTAAGACTCACTTCCGAGATAGTTCCTTGTGGTTATGTTACACTGCTAAGAGGTTTAATTAAGTTATTAAAGAGGACACTCTGAATTTGTTTCTAAACCTTATCTCAGTAACCAGTCTTTGAATAAAGATCAGATGCTCCAGGGCCTACAACCAGATTAACAGCAAGCTACAGTCATTTAACAAACTAAGTCAGATGACCTGGAGATGTCACTGGGCTATACCTAATGGAAGTTCTTGACTTAAGGTCTTACTTATGATTTTACTATTACTGCTAACTACATTATTTTCTGTATTGCCTGTTTCAAGAAGTATTGTTCCTTACATTATGAAGTGTGTGACTGAGCCACTGATATGATAGTATACAGTTCCATATGAAATCCATAGTTATAATGGTGTGACTCTGTATATGAAAAGAAGCAACAACAGGGGATATTTCCCTGGACCAAGAGACTCGTGAGACAGGTGCAGTCCAGAGACTTTTGCTACTCACAGGGCCTAGTCCAGTAACAGCACATTGAGTGGCCTGTCAGTGAAATCTTCAACAGATCTGGGAATGAGCCTTCTCAGCACTGTGGGACAAGGTGGTCATGATATGCCCCCCAAACTATGGTCAAACTCATGGCCATAAAGGGGCCCTGTGACTGGACACTGGCACTTGCTGTCTGCTTCTACAAAGACTGAATCATGGATACTACAGTTACTGACCTTCAACATCCCCTGAATGGAATTCAGGGTAGAAATCAGAAATTAGGTCCTCACTCTGTGCTCTGGAAAAATGGACAAAACAGGCCTTTGGACAGTTAGATATTTTCAGGTAAACATTTTCTTAAGCCCAAATTTTTGCATCTTTTCATACCTAGAAAAATGCTAAAATTGTTAGTGGTGACAACTACATTGGCTGATATGTTAATACCACAATAAGAGGCTAAAGCCTACTTGGACAAACTTAGACAAGTGGTCTAAGTCTCCCTAAGACAGCTGTCTACATTGGGGTTCAGACTTGTTCTTCTAAAAAGAAATGGTAATATTTATTTTGTCTGTTAAGTTTCAGGTTGTCACTCTTTCAACTACTACTACGCTCAAAATGTAAATAAACACACCAAACGGTTCCATTCTTATAAACAGGGCAGCCCAAATGTTGACTCTCTCTAGACCATGATCAAAGTTACTACCAAATGTAAGCTGATTTGTTGACTCTTGCTTGCAACTGCTTGGACTGCTGATTACATTAATTCTTTTACTGATTTGTGGTCTCTGCCTTTTCATCTACTTGTCTACTTTGTTCTTTCTAAAGGATACAATGGCTTTCCAGACAAAGTAACAGTGATGTAGAGATTCTGGTCACTCTTCAAAATGGACTCCCTGATGTCCCACTCTGGTCACAGATACAATCTTGGTTCACAAACCCTCCTTGCTGGGAAATTAGCTTGACTGGAAAAATTGTAATCATCTTATCCTTCCTGTTTTCTCCTTATATCTGTAACTGTATAATGAAATTTGTATATAAGTGGCTTGAGAGATTTAAGTGACAAATGGTCGTTCATGATCCTACAGTTCCTACTGCCTTCTCTAGCTATTACTCAGGGCCACTGAATCAGAGACCCTCAATATGAGGGTAAGGAGAATATTTTGCCTCAACCATTTAGGGTCTGCACCCCTCACCAGCAGGAAGAAGTTATGGAATGATTTCTCCACCCCTATCCCTGGTAACCATATTCTCCTAAAAGAAAAAGGGGGGAATGAAAGAGTTAAAGCTTAGGCAGGCAGTCCAAGGCCCTTTAAGGAGGAGGTGAACATTCTCCCTCAGGCTTTCCTTAAGCCTTGAGCAACAATGTATCTTGCCTGAGAACTGGCCTTTCTTTAGGTCCCGGAACTAATGATCACACAGCAATGAAAATGGAAATGCTTTTCTTAGGCTCTATGTTAATGACTATGATTATAACAGATCTTGCCTGGGAACCTGTTTCTCAAGACTTGTACCCCTGATTACACAACAACAGTGTATCTCGCCTGGAGAAGTTGCCAGAAACCCTTCTCCCTGGCTAATCTTGTGTCAAAGTTATCTCAGGATGCATGCTTTGGGAAAGGGGCTTAGAACTCTTGCAACCTTGAGGTATTCTTTTTATCTATTCTCAGCAGGTAGTTGAAAAGTATATAAGGTCCTGCTTAAACTAGTGAGCAGGTACTCTCCTCCCCCTTCCATTGCCTCTTGCTGGAAGCTTTCTTTATCCCTGTTACTTTAATAAAATCTACACAAAGCTCTGAGTGACTGAGTCTGTCTTTTGTCCCAGAGTTAAATCTTCTCCTCCGGAGACCACAAATCCAGTGGCACCATTTACTGTGAGCTGTCACCAGGAATGGCTTCTTTGGGAAATCTCTTTTAGAAGAGTTGATGTGTGATCTTTTAGGCATGGAGAGACCCTTAAAAGGCTAAAATGGGGGGGTGGGGGGCGGGGATAACATGATTGTGGTGTCTTTTAGAACTGTCAACCCAGGGAACACAGATAGATGGATTAGCATCCTGTCCATCATGAACACCTGGTGGGACTGATGAAACAGTTTCCCATCCTCAGGTGACTCCTGGTCTGGGGACTTGAGAAGCCTTGGATTAAAGGACACGGACATAGTGGGTCAACTCCTGGGAAGTAGGGGTGAGAGATGCTAAAGAATATGCACTGAGGGAAGGATGGAGAGAGGAAATAGAGAAGTGGCAGGTGATCAGGTGATGGATCAGGTATAGCTGAACTGGTAGAACACTCAAGATTTCCCTCAGTTTTATTGATTGGGTCAATATATAATGCTCATGATGTTACCAAAACCAGAGACTCTAAGAGGTGTGGGGAGTTTCTTTGTTTGTGTGTGTGTTTTTTTTTTTTCCTAAGGAGGGAAAGGAGATGGTTTGCAGACGCTGCAGTTAAGGTGTCTATGTACATGCATGCTAAATTGCTCCAGTCATGGCTGACTCTTTGCAACCCTATGGACTGTAGCCCACCAGGCTCCTCAGTACATGGGATTCTCCAGGCAAGAATAGTGGAGTGGATTGCCATGCCCTCCTCCAGGGGATCTTCCCGACCTAGGGATCGAACCCATGTCTTTATGTCTCCTCCATTGACAGGAGGGTTCTTCACCATTAGCACCATCTGGGAAGCCAAACATGTCTACAGAGAAAATTAAAAAATCAATATATGGGTTCAGAATTGAGGAAACTCCTGTGTGAATATAAAACACATTACCACTGTGTTCACAAAATGTAAGCCATACACAAGGACAGAGTCTTCTTAACTCAGAGTCAAATATAGGTTGTTTCATTATTAATTTTATAAAAATCCACAAGAGCTGAAAAGTATGCACCATTCTGTAATTAAAAATATCATTCGTAAAAGAGTATCAGAAAATCATTTACATTTTACCAGAATTAGTACATCATCACAAACTAGGACAATCAAGACATATTCCTTTCTGGTACAGTTGGATATTTAGAATATTAATCAAATAAAATATCAATTTTCATTCTGAAGCATTTCTAAACCTGAGTCAACACATATTCATTTGAAATTGCTTCTGGCTGGTGTAAGGAAAAGATATAGTGTCCTGTTGTGGATTTTCTTTTTCTAATAAGGATATTAATAAAGGCCAACCATGAAAGAAAAAAATCGGATGTCTCAATTGTTTTCAGTGGTTGTTGCTACCTTTACAATTTTGCTTCTATTGAGACTGGAAAGTGACCATGAATCTTAGAGAGGAAATGCTTAAATATGCAGTATTTGATGCAGCTGTGTTAACTCCTACGATACGATTGTACTTATATTCAATCAGAAGAGCAGATTTCATGCTCTGAGGTTCTTACACAGCCACGCTGACTTAGCAAGAGAGGAGATGACCTAAAGAACCAGGGATGAGCTGAAACCTCAAAGGATGCACAGAAAAGTAGCTAGGATGGGAGTCTGCAAAAAACAAGCAGAAAACTGGAAAAACAGCGGCTGGGGAGCTCACATTTTGGCTAATACAGTTTCAGATTACTGAGACTGAACTTTGAAAGGAGTGGTGCCTCCACACGACAGAGGAGCAGACAGGTGAGGTCCTGACATGGACAAAGCCTTAGAGACTACTGGAGTCAAACAAATGGTTATAAAATAGAAATGGAAGGTAAAAAATGAGACTTTAGCCAAGGAAGCCAGACCATGAGGAAGATTTAAAGTTTTGCAGTTGAGAGTAAGAGAAAAGGTGAGAAAATATAGGAAGGCCCACTGCTCCTCAATCCAGGGAGAACCAAGGAGGAAATAAAATGTGCTGGAGGGACGTCCCTGGTGGTCCTGTGGTTGAGACTTGGTGTTTCCAAAGCAGGGGGTGCAGGTTTGATCCCTGGTCTGGGAGCTGCAGTTCCGCATGCCATGAGGCCAAAAAAACCAAAACATAAAACAGAAACAATATTGTAACAAACTCAATGAAGACTTTTAAAATGGTCCACATTTAAAAAAAAAAAAATGCACTGAAATCCTACTGACAGTGAGAATTCACAAATAACATTGTCTCTCATGCAAGGCTACTTGAGGTTTTCCCACTACATGGTTGCCATATGGGTTACTTAGTTTCAATCGTTTGTCTTAAAAAGTGATTGTCTTTTTGGCTCGTTCTACATGACCTCTGCACAGGTCAAGGGGTGAGCACCATTTTTGGGGGGAAAAGCAATTGGCATTTCACAACTCTTATGAAATTCCCTCTGGGAGGCTGGGAATACCTCTATGACAGGCACACACAGTTCTAAGTTGGCTGTTCTTGTGTGTAGGGGCAGCTGAGGCTGGTGACTGAATCCCATAAAAGAAAAGGACTGCTTATCCTTTCTTTAATCCTGTTGGAAATATGTCATTAAAAACAAACAAAGGACAAATAGAAACAACAATCAAACAAAACCCAGATAATAGGTGCTTCAGAATGAAGAGACCTAAAACACTTCCTGATCCGACCTTCCTCCCAGGAGGAAACTGTTCCCAGTCTTCCTCCCAGGCCTTGGTGCTGGTCTTCTTCCTGCAGAGGTGGGCAGTCCACCTCTCTCTAAATTGTCATAGCTTCTTTTCAACATGACCAGGTCCTAGAACCTGTTTTTGTCAGAAGTTGCAAAAGCATAATGATGAAACGCCAAGAATGAAGTGTCAGCTCTAATCATGAACCTTCAATTTCGTATTCGACTCTCAATGTGGCAAACACATTACACAAATACAGCCGAAACAGAATCTGCAATACCTAAGAAAAAAAGGAAATCATTGGTAGTACTCTATTTTTCCTTTACATGCTGTTTTTTTCACTAATGTGAATGAGTTTCTTATGCACCACTATGATTTAACCCTTCATCACTAGTTTTTTAAATTTAAATTTATTTTTAATTGAAGGATAATTGCTTTACAATATTGTCTTGGTTTCTGCCATACATCAACATGAATCAGCCATAGGTCTACATGTGTTTCTTCCCTCTTGAAACTTCCTCCCACCTCCCACCGCTTCCCACTGCTCTAGGTTTTTACAGAGCCCCAGTTTGAGTTCCCTGAGTAATACAGCAAATTCCCATTGACTATCTATTTTACATATGGTAGTGTATGTGTTTCCATGCTACTCTCTCCATTCAAAAAATATGCAATGCTCCACTAATTTACATGTCATTCTTGCACAGGGGCCATCCTAATCTTCTCTGTATTGTTCCAATTTTAGTAAATGTGCTGCTGAAGTGAGCACTACATCTCTTTTAAATATTAAGACAGTTTTGATTTGGGTTCAGAAAGTTAATATCTACTAAGAAAATAGCATACTGGTTCTAGCTACCTGTCCATACAAACATGGCAAACTCAAAAGCAGATATCAGCAGAGATGCTTAATGTTTTTATTTCAAGACACTATTAAAAAAACCTCAAAACTTATTAACTGAACAGATGAATGTATCTGAAATATGGAATGCACTCGTATATATTTTAGAGACAATACAATGATTTATAGGATTATTTTAAATATAACTTAGAACCTTTAAATTCTAAGACTTGAACTTCAACAAAATTTCAGTCACAAGTGTGTGATGCTTCCTTAGCATGAAAGAGCAGGGATCACAATGCCATGGCAGAAGCGATGAAACATCCTATTTGAAGACTGGATTTGTCTGTGATTAGCTGTGTCTTTAAAATTTCTTGGAGCCACAGAATTGCTACCTGCCTTCGGTAGTTGTTCATGAGAGTAATGTGATGTATCAGGGATTTAACTTTCAGGAAATACTTTCAGAAAGGATGTGGGCTCCTATATAATGACTAACCAGGCAGGGTGTGCAGACTTAATTGGGGAACATAAAGAAATGATCCCAACCACCCTTTGTAGCTGGGGGCTGGGAGAGGTGGGGGCAGGGAACAGAGTCATGATTGAGGTGAAGATGAACCAGTCTGAATCATGTTCCTGCAACTCTCCTTCTAGAGCTTTAACAGTAGCTGCCCCTCAGCCCAGATGCAGGCACCACCCTCCACAGTCAGAGATAAACTGGAGGTAGCAAGGGGTCAGGAACCACATCAGCCTTCTACCTGCAAAGCCCCTCAGGGATGCTGAAAGGAGAGGCGTGGCTGGAGTCTGGTACTCTGGCTGCAACGCTCTGGTTACCATTTAGTGGAACAATGGAGCTGTTGTCTCTAGACTGAATCAGAATATGAGCTCTCAGGGACTTCCCCCGTGGCCCAGTGGTTAAGAATATGCCCTTGCAATGCAGAGGGTGCGGGTTCAATCCCTGGTTGGGGAGCCAAGATCCCATATGCTGTGGAGCAACTGAGCCTGCATGTTGCAACTACCACGCCAGCCTGATCTGGAGCCCACGGTCTGCAACTCGAGATGCCACCACGTGCCACAGCGAGAGAAAGCCCGCAGGCTGAATAGAAGACCCCGCACAGCCAAAGTAACACATATACACATATATGTATTTACATATATATATATTTACATATATATATAAAAGAAGAAGCAAAAAAATATATATGCTCCCCAAATTTTCCATAACTCTTTTTTTTTTAACTCAGAACTTATTGTAAGAGCTTCAGTAAACTGTTCCTCAGCTAAAAAATCTATTTGGTCCTATTCAAGGGGATTGGCTTAAATTAGCATATTTGTTTCATTGCTGTAATTTCTCTGTGCGAATTTTGTACTTTCAAATAGAGAACTGTGCTCCAGCTATGGGCAACAGACCACTGTTTCATATTTTATCCACTTCAGTAGCAATGCCAAATTAACTATAAAAACATCTAAAAATGACTATCATTTTATTATAAATATCACAACCGGGGGCATTCCACAGCTTTTAAAAAGTTGTATATTTGTTAGAACTAATGAGAAATAAAATAAATGCTCTCATACACAATATAGTTTGGGTCAACTCAATTCAGAAAATTTGCTGATTTTCCAGATCAAAAGTTTTAGAATAGGGTTTGAATATAGATTTTAAGGATACATTTAAAATACTTAAATAGCTATTTTAAGTTGTTGTTCTTTAACAAAAAATGTTATTATTCAACAAAAGAGTGTGTCTGGTATTTTCTTAAGCCTCTCAATTCCAGGGAACAGAATTTTTTTGCTAGAATTTTGTAGATGGCAAGAGGTATATTAAATCTGAAACAACACAAATGCTCAGATTTTCACTCAGTTTGATACAAAGAAGAAGTGATTCTTGATGATCCTAAGGTAGGCATTATAATACATAAAATAATGGACAGTCATATAGTTATAAAAAGCAAATTTGGAATTGGAGACATTTTTGGAGAAGTTCAGCTTAAGTGGATTTTTGGAAGTAGTTAACTTTGGTAAATTATTGCTATATCTTATAATGTTCTGCTCATTACATTGGTTTTTTTTTTATTACAGTCCCTCTTAAAAACATGAATATGTGCAGTAGTGTCTTTTTTTAAAAAACGCTATTTTATTTTTATCAATTAGTTGAAGGATGACCATTGTTACTGTAACAGTGGTTTGAGAACCCTGAATGCATACCATGGATGGGACAGGCTCATAATTTTAATCTATTCACTCTCTTCCTTGACACTGAGCCTGGGATTTTCAATATCAGTTCAAGACTCACCGCAAATATTTCCTCCCATTTTCACACGGACATAGCCATCGATGCCCCATGAAGTTCCCCAGGAGTTCCGTACAATCCAGTATGGGATACTTCCTACAAAATATAAATCAGACCCTGGAGAACATGGCTGTGGTGAAAGAATGTTCACTTAAAGCTCAGGTGGCAGAGTGGTAAAGAAGCTGCCTGCCAATGCAGGAGATGTAGGAGACGTGGGTTCAATCCCTGAATCAGGAAGATCCCCTGGAGGAGGAAATGGCAACCCACTTCAGTATTCTTGCCTGGGAAATCTCATGGACAGAGGAGCCTGGTGGGCTACAGTCCACTGGGTCTCAAAGAGTCAGACATGACTGAACACTTCCTGAAAAGTAGAGTGGTTTTAAGAAAGCAAATAAACAAACAAACAAAAAATAACAAAATGTTAACAAACTAGCCAAGTAAACTGAACTGTACCAGTGTCACACTGCAATCAATGGAAAAGGGGTTTGAATTCATTCTGCTTGTTACATTTACTGCATAAAATGAAAACACACATATATACACATATCCAAGCAATTTGAAAAAAGGAAAGGAAAAGAACTGTTAGGTAAGTATGATGAAATAATAAGCACTTCTCTTTTCCCAGCAATTATCCTAAACATTGCAGATGGAGAATGTCCAATATTTAGATCAAGAATTTAGTGTCATTTTAACATGGCATCTACCAAAAATTGACCAGGGGATCTGCAGGGCGTGTATACCTGGAAGTTTATGGCAAAGCTGTAAAGCTCATGAGAACTTAGATGTAAGAGGACCAAGTTTCAGCATTTTAAAGGATGGAATCACGTGTCAAGCTGGGGTTCAAGCTGCAAAGCAATCAGTCATGTCTCACCAGCACTCACCTGTTTTATCAAAGCCTGTTACAAGGACGGCGTGATTTGATTCTCCACTGGAGCAATGATGCTGTATAATGCCTCCCAGGTAATCTTGCCAGCTCATGGCATCTACCACCACTATCAGAGGTCCCAAGGCAAGAAGTGCTTTTGCCATTTTGTCTTCTTGGCCACTATCAAAAGAAAAAAAAAATTGGTTAAGAAGTTTAATTTCCAAGGTAAAAATATTTTACAAAAGTGATGTATTTAATCTGTATATGGCAAGGAGTAGGTTTGGTGGCAATTATCAAGTTCTAAACAAAGGAGGCTGTAAGAAGTCTGGAAGACTGGCAGTCCAGGAGCACTATGGGCTCCAGGATACCAGGATCTGGGTTCTTCTTATAAGAGGCTTCCATTCCCAAGATCACTTCATGATCCAAGAAGGCTGCTAGAGTGCCAGCCATTTCACTCATATTTCAGACAGTAAGAAGTAGAAATGGGAGGTGCTATGTCCCTGTTGAGATTCCAGAAGTGATCACACATTCTGCACACATCTGCATGGGTCTCACTGGCTAGATGTCAGTCCTACGGCCAATGTTAGTTTTAAGGAAGATGGGAAATTAAATTTTATAGCTGGTTGACAAAGTACCATGCTAAAATATAGGGATTCTCTTAATAAGGAGAGTGGAAAGCCTGGATGTAGTGAATCTCATCACCTCTGCCACACCAAGTAAAAATCAAGAGAACAGACAGCCTAGGTTAGTGAACATCAAATAAAGAAAACTATAGAAAAGAGCTACCCAAAAATGTGGGCGGCGGGGAGTGTAGTTATAGGGAGGAGGGATGTTAAGATGCCAGGAGAACCAGGGCTGAACTGGGAAGACAGCAGGGCATGCAGTTCTGCCTTCCCACCTGGACCTGAATTGATAAAGTCTGATGTTACATAACATGTCGCCTTCATCAATCTTAAAAGTACATAATTACACCATTAATTGTATTTTTAAAGGTCAGCTTTGTGGGTGTAGGACACTGAAGCCAAGTTACTGATATTTCAGCCCATTAAGATAGCGTTTGATAGTTTATTGCTGTAGCAAAGCATGGTGGATTAGTGGCTAGAAAGAGTAGATAAGCCCTCATCCGGCCAGCTGTAGACCAGTTTCTATCAAGGGGATAGTGTGTCCATAGAAGAGGAAAAAACATGAGTGCCTACCAGTGGGGTTTGCTGAAATAGAAACCACAAGTTCATTCTAAACAATCACTCACATTATCTGTTAAGGAGACAATGTTTTTGGAGATTTACAAGCAGGCATTTCTAATTTTTGCTGCTGTAAAAATAATTGGTATTCATTAAAGAGAGTCAAAATTATAAAATTCTGGAGGAGAACATGCTAGGGTATGGGATTTGAGGTTCCACAGAGTTGGTTCAAATTCCAGTTTCATGACACAGCCACTGTACCCACCTTCAGCATCAACATAAAGATACAATTATAGGCATAGATTTCATAGCCTGCTTGACCCATAAATTATACCTGAGGTTTATAATAAACATTGTGTCCTTCCCTCGTTTCTAAGTTATCTAATAAACTAGTTTTCTTCAGCACAGGTTTTAGTGTATAATGTCTATTTTATTTAAGTTTGCGGAATGTTTTGTAACACAATGGTGACAAACATGATACTCTCCATATTAACCAGAAGATAACTGCCTCCACATTTTAGAGATAACAAAAGCTATCCAGTAAATTATTCCAGTAAAATCAAAGATCATTTTACAGAGATGGTGTGAGGGAAGGAGAAGGATGAAAGAGAGACGTTTGAGGGAATTGCAGAAGGCGGTGAACACTATGGGGTCATGGAAACAGTTCAGTTATGATCTCTGCTTCAGGGAGGACCAGGAAAAAGATTTCATAGTTGCTGGAAAACAGGAAATAGGAGGGCACCTGTGGTCTAGACCAGCAGGGAAAGGCTCCAGGGAAAGGTTCCATTTAGCCCCAGAACTGTTGTCACTCATCTTTCAGAAAGGTGTGGGCTAGACACAAGTTACAATATATTCCAAAAAGTATCTTTACTTCCATTTTAGCCCAATATGGAACTACTATCATATTCCATGAGCTTACCATCACTTTCACAGATCATTAAGAGACAAATCCTGCAGTCTTTAAGAATTCTCCTAAACGTTATTGTCATAAAGATTTGGAGATTAGGGAGAGTCTTACCTGTTACAGACCCTTGATGAGCACATGGGTTTACACTTCATCTTCCCTATGGCATCCTAGTTCTTCCATCCTTAGTTATACGTGATAGGTTCTTTCCCTTTTTATTTATTTAAATAGTCATGTTCATATTCTAGTTTGGCTTCTGAAATGTTTTTCCTGAGGTCTGTTTCTGATGAGCAAAAATGCAGGATGCAGCCTGTGTATGAATGATCATTCTGCTTTTAAGGCTAGATTATGCTTTTAGGATTCAGAAGGGTTTTAAATGTAAATATATCTTTTCAGAGCTAGAAGACAATTTTGTGAACTTTTTGGCTGAGAGCTATGATCTGGGCTGGTGTTGTCTGGGCATACTAAAAAACTAAGAGAGCATGATGGTAAAAATAGAGGTCAGGGGAAACTCCCGGGAGATGATGTACACCAACACGGGTGGGGCGTCATCTCTCACATGCATAGTCTGCCCAGCTCCGGAGGTCCTGGTGGGACTGAGAGCCAGGTTACCCCCAGGACCAACTTGCTTCCTGAGGACACTTGGCTCTCTGGTTCTGCTTCACACCCTAGTCCTCCCAGATTCCTGGGATTACTTTCTGTGTGTCTGTCTCACGAGGACCTGCTGTTCTGTTCCTGTCTTAGACTTTCCAGCTTCATGCCTGGCAATTCCATTCTTTCAGTCTTTCAGGCAAAAATCCCAGAGTCCTCCCTGACATTCTCCTCTCTTATCCTCACAGATATCCCTCAATACGCCCTGTGGGGCTTTATTCTCCATCCCATCTAAGACATCTAAGACCATTCGTCCAACTCTGCTCCAAGATCATCCCCTGACGACCTCTGTCACCTCATCACCTCCAGTCTAGTGCGTCTCTCCATGATATGACGCCACACGAGATGACAGGACAGTCACAGTGGCTTCCTCACTGATCTACTGCTATGCCAGACCAGTGTCTGCCACAGGGCCTTTGCACATACAATCCCTTCTGCCAGGAGCTGTGTTTCCCCAGGTAGCTGCAGAGTTAAGTCTTCACTAAATGTTACATTCTCCAGGAACCCCCTTCCTGGGCTTCCATCCTGAGGCTGCAACTTCTTACCGCTGTTGTTTCCTCTTTACCTCATGGCTATTTAGTTCCTTTAAAGCTATTTCATCTAGCAGACCATTCATATTTTTATTTCTTTGGTTTACTGCTTGTCTCTATCACTAAAATATAGCCCAGAGGGCAGAGCTTTTGTCCGCTGTGTTCACTGCCAAATCCCCAGAACCTGAAACAGGGTTCAGTAAAATATATGAATGAATGAATAAATCAAAGGAAGGTATTCTTGCAGAGAGAGTCTAATGTGGTTAGCTTGGCGCCATGTTCTCAGAGTTTAATATTCTGTGTGATGGGGGGTGGGTTTTCACAGCGGCCTCTGCCTTCTGATCCAAGGACAGATGAATCTTGCAGTCACCTTCGCTTTGTCTCTCTCTCTAAAGTAGACCGATGCCCATTATTCTTTTATTTCTTCCTAACTTTCTCACTCTGCTCCTTGTGACAAGGGATGCCTTGAGTTCTCTCTGATCACACTGTCAACCTCGGGAGGATCCTGTGCACATACTCACCTTAGACTCTCCAGGATCTGGCAGCACAGGGGCTCACTTGCTCACTTAGAAAGTATGTGACCTTCACCCTCAAGGGAGGCGGGGACCACCGTGCTCAGGGACCCTGCCCGTTTATCACGATTCTGTGCATCCTGACCTTGGGGACTGAGCTGGCAGGTGACAGCTGCTCTGGCAGCCAGGAGCTGAGGGGATGGCCAGCCCGTCCTCAGACACATGTATGCTGGTGTGGGTTCCACTTTGTTTGAGGATCCAGAGTCACTTATGATTTCTTTCAGATTCCATGGGGGAATGCCATCTAGACCCAGAGATGCTTTTATATTCAGTAAGTAGTAGACCAGTCTGTCACCTTAGCCAAATTTAATTTTTTTACTTTCTCTATTTCAAAGCTTCCTTCATACTTCTAAAAAATGAAGCAAGGAGTTGGATGGTTCTGTGTCTCATCCCTGAGCACCTATTTTGCACTAAATAAAATGGTCATAATGGTTCTTTAGCTGGCTTTGAGTGCCATGTGTTTTTAAGGCATTTTTAAATGATTGTTTCCACTGAACCCACTCCAAGTCATCACGCCCTTCCCACTCCCACACAAGTCCCTTCCTCACCCACCCACGCATCCCATCACGCCTGCAGGATGAGCTCGTCACCTGCCCGGTTATATACTCTGTCCACTTGCCTCTAATAGGAAAACTTCATTTTATATCTTTCTGACAGTCAAGGACTTGAAAAATGTAAGGTACAGAGAGGGGGTTCAAAAATGCTTCTTGGAAAGTAAGACTACTTGCCATTAGCTTCAGAATCTACAGAAAGCAAGTTTTTACTATTATTATTAATTCAAGAGTAAGACTGAAATGCGCTAAGGGTAATTGTGACACAAACTTGGTAGGAGGTGCTAAGTATCAATTATACCTTCAAATGAATTTAAATGTGTTGATTTAACTGCATTATTTCTGTTGGTAGAGACATGGAAAAAAAGTATATGATATTTAAGAAACAACATAGACCTCCATGGTGACTGCCAATTCATCTCTCTAATAAAAGTGTTAGTTGCTTAGTCATGTCTGACTCTTTGTAACTCTATGGACTGTAGCCCACCAAACTCCTCTGTCCATGGAATTCTACAGGCAAGAACACTGGAGTGTGTGGCCATTCCCTTTTCCAGGGCATCTTCCCGATCCAGAGGTGGAACCCTGGTCTCCTGCATTGCCTGTGGATTCTTTACCATCTGAGCCACCAGGGAATCAAGTGTATTTTAAAACATTTAA
This sequence comes from Cervus elaphus, assembly GCF_910594005.1. Classification (NCBI taxonomy): domain Eukaryota; kingdom Metazoa; phylum Chordata; class Mammalia; order Artiodactyla; family Cervidae; genus Cervus; species Cervus elaphus. The sequence continues at coordinate 28,836,389 of NC_057819.1, forward strand.
AAGTATGAAGCAATGCTGCCAATCAACTTATTAATTCCAAGTAGTCAATAGATAATAACTTAAGAAACATAGAGAAAACCACAAGAGGAGACATTTACCTGAAGTCATATGCAGAATAACCTTTGATTGAAGATCCAGAATGTGAGTCAGGAAAGTAACGGCAGAGGCCATTCTGGGCTTGAAATGGGTATTCTGAATCTCTCACCAGCTTGACTTGCAACTGAAAGAAAATCATAATCTATGTCACATGGTTGTGACAAAGATCAAACCACTTACTACAAGGAGTCTAAGATTCAACTTGGTCACAGTTCATTATCTGGGTATTCTTTGAGTTATGAAAATCTTAAGTTAAAACTTTAAGTGTTTTTTTATGGAAACTTCCCTTGTGGCTCAGATGGTAAAGTGTCTACCCGCAATGCGGGAGACCTGGGTTCAATCCCTGGGTCAGGAAGATCCCCGGAGAAGGAAATGGCAACCCACTCCAGTACTCTTGCCTGGAAAATCCCATGGATGGAGGATTGGTAGGCTACAGTCCATGGAGTCGCAAAGAGTCGGACACGACTGAGCGACTTCACTTCACTAGGTAATTAAACTGTTTGTCTTTGTCTTTTGCTCCTGTTTTCTCTATATCTCCTGTTCTTAGAACCTCCACTGATTCAATAATAAAATCTGGCCATCTTTCTCCTGAAGGTATAAGAGCATAAATATCTTCCTTCCACAGCTCTGGCTCTAGGTTATCAAGTCTTTGAGGTCATGCATTATGCTCACAAGCATCCTTCCATCGCTGCTCTCTGTGCCATTCATCTGGCGGTGACTTAAGATTCAGCAAACGAAGAAGACAGGGATGCTCAACTTTGGGAACTCTGTCTTGACAGCTTTTCATAGTACACAACAACAGCGCCTTCATCACTGGCTTCAACACCACTATTGATGGGCCAGGACAGTGTCAGAGGGTGTGTGGTGGGGGTGGGTGGGAAGTGGGGAGAGGGCCAGGGTGCTGCCCATCTCAGCTACTGACCTGGCAACAGGGTCTCACCTCCCAGGGCTCAGTTCTGCATCTACACAGAGGTACCCAACCAGCTGACCTCTAGTCCCCTTTTAACCTGGGCATTCAGAAGTTCTATGGAAATGAATAATCACACACTGTCATCTTTATGGGTCATCTGCAAAAAAAGCATTTACTAAGTAATATTAGGGAATAAAAATAAATATTTTTCTGAACACAGATAGCAGGTAAGATTTTTCACACTTTGGTTTCTCTCTTGATGGCTGACCTACACAGAAGCAATTCTTATTTTTTGGGGTGGAGGGCTTAAACAACTGATATTTATTTTCACACAGTTGTGGACACTGGAAGTTCAAGGTCAAGGTGCCAGCAGGGTCAGTGTCTGGTGAGAACTTTCTCTTTGAGGTGCAGATGGCTACCTTCTCACCATGTCCTCACACGGGAGACAGAGGCCCTGCCCTCTTCATCCTCTTCTTCTGTCAGAGTCCTATCAACTTAGGGCCCCAGGCTGATGATCTCGTGTGTGCATGCTAAGTTGTTTCAGTCATGTCCAACTCTGCGATGCTATGGACCATGGCCTGCCAGGTTCCTCTGTCCATGGGATTCTCCAGGCAAGAATACTGGGGTCGGTTGTCATTTCCTCCTCCAGGGGATCTTTCCAACCTACATAACGAACCCACATCTCCCGTGTATCCTGCATTGCAGGACGATTCTTAACTGCTGAGCCATCAAGGAAGCCCCTTATGACCTCATTTAACCTCAATTACCTCCTAAAGATCCCACTTCTAAATATACATAGTCAGATATCTGGGAAATCTTTGGATTAATTTAAGCTCTGGTTAGCTACATTTCCAAACTTGAAAATATTACTGAGTAAATGACAGACTGAACACACAGTCAACAAGCAGCTTAAAAGACCGCAGAGCCACTCACCTTACTGAGCCAGTACAAAGCGCTGAGCGGGGATCCTCCGTTGCAGCCATAGTTGCTGTAAGAACAGTCTATCACCTGCTGGACACTCAGCGCCTCCAAGGGTTGCCCTTTTATCGCACACACAGACTCCACCGCACCCACCACGCTGAAGGCCCAGCATCCACCACACTGAGATAGAATGATGATAGAAACAGAGATAGAATGACATTTGTTATCTAACAATGTGCCAATCACGTCTAGCGACATCTCTGACAACACAAATGATCAACTCAAGTGAGCAGAATCTGGAGGCCTACAGAATATAAAGGCCAATCCTGCTGACTTTCAATTCAATTCTCTTATAAGTATCCAAATGTACTATTCATTAAAGGTAAATTGGGAGTATCACTATTGCCAGTTGACATTGCAAAATAAAAGGCAACTTTAGAGATTAGGAAAACACTTGGACTGATGTTCTTTTTAAAAAAACAAGTCAGCACAAACGTAGGCATCTGACTTATAGTTGCCATGGGGGAGGGGGTGGGGGAGGGGTGGAGAGGGAATGTGGGATTAACAGATGCAAACTATCACTTATGGGATGGATAAACAGCAAATTCCTACTGTATAGTACATGGGACTATATTCAATATCCTGTGATAAACCATCATGGAAAAAACATGAAAAAGTGTGTCTGTGCTTCTACCCTGACACTCTGCTCTGCCCTCCGACACCTCCCCTCCAAGGGCAGAAGGCAGGGAAAGGTGAGCAGAGCAGGGGTGCATGGTGCATATTTGTTCTCATTAACAGATAAGCACAGGACCTGGATAAAAGACTTGTTAGCCCATCAGCATTATGAACGCACAGGTAATGTCCCAACTATAGGCACCCACAGTAATCGTTCCTCACTGAAATACTCACTAACAATCTTTCTGACTCTGGGTCTCTTAACTTGCTTTTATTGGATAAACTAGAACAAAGGAATGAAAGGGAATGGAATCAAGAATTTCACATAAGAAAGAATCGCAGGAAAGGCGGAGATGAGAGTGGGATTTGAAACTGGGTGGAACCACCTTAATCCTGGCAGCAGCTGCTGCAGGAAAGACAGGAAGGGCGGCTGGTGGTCCTCGTGGAGTGAAGTTCTGAGGGATCTCACCGTGGCCTTATCTCCATCTCTAGCTCCAGGGCATGTGGAGAGTACAGCATTCACTAAGGGAGGCTACTGCAGGCTCTGCACCCCTTGAGAAAGGTAAATGCATGTTGCTTCAGGTCACCCACCTACTGCTGCCCCAAGAGGGTGGTGGCTGCTCCAAAACATCTTTCCTTTAGTACAAAGATTTCTAAATAAAAGTTCTACTTTAAGACACCGTAAGCAAACCGCATCACTCTTCATTAGAATCCAGTAATAAAGCACATGATATGGTGGTTATTTCAATCCACAACAACAAATACAGAATCTGAGAAACAAAAGGAGATCATCTTAATGAGATGGTCACTGGGGAACTGTTGGATCCAAAATGCTGGCCTTACAAGACGACGCTGAGTGACCTGCTGAGGTTCCCACTGCAGACAAACTGAGACCACATCCCTGTAGTTAGGGGTCAACTTTTCCTGGTAAGCTGACATCCCTGCGCCTGGCAGGGGTGCAGGGCACACGCGCCTGTCCTCTAATGTCTGCCAGCAAGACGGCTCATTGTGGGCTATGAGCACCCCCACCCGCATCTGGGGTTCTGCTTTCCCTGATTCCAGATAATCTTAATAGGCACACCCAGGACTTCTGCAAGGTAAATGGCTGCATTTTTAAAATTGATCTTTTCATTGAGTATAGTTGATTTACACGTAGTATTAGCTTCTGCTGTACAGCAAAGTGAGTCTGTTACACACACACACACATTCTTTTTCATATTCTTTTCCATTCTGGTTTATCACAGGATATTGAATACAGTTTCCTGTGTTGTACAGTAGGACTTAGTTGTTTATCCATTCTATATGTAATAGCTTTCATGTGCTAACCCCAAACTCTCCCTACATCCCCTTATACCCCTCCTCCCTGGCAAGAGGAAGTCTGTTCTCTGTGTCTTGAGCCTGCTTCTGTTTTGTAGATAAGTTCATTTGTGTCATATTTTAGATTCCACATATAAGTGATATCACATGGTGGTAAATGGTTGCACTTACTGCAGGGCTTACACATTTCTTTATCATTTAACACAGATAAAACTGTGCTGTGACTTTTACTACTTTCTTGTTCTTTTTTTTTTAATGTGTCATGAATTTTTAGTGCAGAGTCTTAACCTCATTTCTCCTACAATCCCTTTCATTTTCATTTTATGATTTTGCACAGTTGGTAATTTCCAGGCACGTCTATGTCAGATCAAAGCAGATCTGACAGCTTTTTTAAGGACCACAGATAAAAGGTGTGTGATTCTGCAGGGGTGGGGCTGGGGGCAGGGTCTCTGAGGGAGCTCAAGGGATGGGCCCAAGGGTTCCGGGGGCACTGAGGGACCAGGCGCCTGATTTCAAGTTGTTTCCCTTTTGAGCTACTTAAGTTGGTTCCCCTCCCTCAGCCTTCCACCCGCTGTTCTGCAGAGCCCTGGGAGTCTGAGTGGGGGCCGGGCAGGCAGAGAGGGACACCCCAGAGCTCATCCCCTGAGTGAAGCTGGGCCTAACAGCGCCTCCTCCCTCCAGGTGGGGTGGTCTCCTGTTCTCATTGTTTTGTGATAACCGAGGTATGAATTTACCTACTGAAAGGATGGTTCCATCACAAGTTTGATTGGACTTGACCCCAAAAGTGACTCCCACCCTAAAGTGATTAAAAAGAAAAAAAAAAAACCTAAGAAATACCGTCTTCTGGTTTCTCACTTTGGTGACGACATGCTTATCCCTCCAGTCAAATCTTAATGGCAAAGACAGGTTGGAGATGGACGTGTACTCTTCTGCCGGAAATCGGGGAAACCTGGAAGGGCTGCTTCTTAAATAAATAGCTGAGGACACACACAAGATGAAAGGACAGCCAACATTATTACAGGGATTCCTTTCAGAGGGATGTTTCAACAGAAACAGTGGAGCTTCTGATAAAGTCTGCCTTTTATTCTTTTCCATAATTGGAAGGGAGTAGACAAAAGCTATAAAAGATGAGAATTCTTCCAATAGGGCCGGGCTGTCACATGAAATGGTTTGACAGAAGCAGGTCAATAAAAAATGAGTATAATTGACATCTGTTTTATCATAACCAGGGGGGGGGGGTCTCGAACAGAAATAGCATAGAAAACTGGAGGAGGGATGAGGTGCCATTCCTCTGAGCCACAGGAAAATGCCTGCATTTATAGTATTTAGTTCTTAAGTGATTATTAGAAGAAAGTGGCCATGAACTTTTTTCTCCAACTGTCAGCATCAGGTACTTGCTTGACACTTTTAAGTATTTAATCAATGTTAACTATTACTCAGTTTACTAGATTCACAACTGAAGATTCTTAAAAATTAAGGAAACAAATTAAAATCAGGAAACTAATCAGCTAATAACCCCAGAGTCCATACCTTTAAACTCTTCAGGAAACAAATAAGAAAACTGGTTTATTCCATAGATGGCAGTGGAGTTTTCATGAGAAAATAAAGAATTCAAGTATCGCTGTCTACTAAGACTTTCCTAGAAGGAAAAAAAAAAAAACAAACCCAATTTCTATCACCTATGTTAACTTTCTGGAGCAATGTGCATATAACTGACTTAGAAATAGTTTCCAGATGCAAAAGTAAAAGCTTGATTTATTTCCTGTGGATCACAATGAAAGGTTACCTAAAATAATAGATTAGATTTATAAATATTTTGTATTAAAAATACTATCTGACTTTAGGAATAATTTCTGAGGCTGGGAAAGGAATGTCTTATCCATTTATAATTCCTCTTTACCAAGGATTTTCAAAGCACTAACTGTGCTTATTTAATATAGTGAAAAAAAGAAAATAAATTGCAAATAAATACCAGACACTAGTAGGAATTGTAACCAGTAAGTACTTATGTGATCTTTATCTTTGTCTTAGCACAATGAATGAAGCATGAAGAAAGGAATAAATAACTACTGGATAAATCAGTGTGGTTCTATCTCGGTTTTACAGAGATCTCTATTTCATTTGGGTAAAAGGCTTTGGGAAAGAGATTCAATCCTGGAAATGTCCCAGGAAAATGGCTTGGTTTGTCTGTCTGAAAATTAGATCCTTATTTACAGATTCCTCCACTTTGAATTTTGTGGTAAGTATGCTAGGCTCATCTTTTACACAAACAAGCTTCAATTTGCTAGTACTAACCAACTGTGTGGAGTAAATACAATTTCAGGAGACCACCATTCATTAAGTTTCTAACTTCAGCTACTCTAAACTTGCTTGTTCACTTATATGTTTATTGTGTGTCTGTCTCATCAACCTATAAGCAAAATGAGGGCCAGGCTGGTCTGTCTTATTCATTGCCGTTTCCGCCTCACTGAGCACACGCCTGGCACATAACAGATGCTTAATTAGCATTTTTTGTTGAATAACGCATAATTATATTTTATATACATCATGCCCTTGATAGCTCTAAGCTACTTTTTTTACATATGTATATATAATTATTTTTAAGACTGTTTTCCATTATGGGTTATTACAAGATAATGAATATAGTTCCCTGTGCTATACAGTAGGACCTTTTTGGTTATCTATTTTATATATAGTAGTGTATATCATTAATTAAAAATTCCTAATTTATAACTCCCCCAACCTGATTACCCTTTGGAAACCATAAATTTGGTTCCTATGTCTTGTGAGTCTATTTCTGGCTTATATATACGTTCATTTGTACCATTTTTTAGGTTTCACATATACGTGATATGGGTATTTGGCTTTCAATGTCCGACTTTCTTCACTTGGCATGATAATCTCTAGGGTCATTCCTGTTGCTGCAAATGGCATAAGCTGTTTATTTTTAAGCAAATTATTCCTGGGATTTATCATGATTGTATTTTTCCTTACTGAGCATATGTGGAAGGATTGCTAATCTATGAAATTATCAACAGTTATCGAGTTTCAGGCATTCAAAAGATAATCTTGATGAAGCAAGGCTTTGAATATAATTTGGGAAGAAGATGTATACATCTAAAAATAGAACTGGACCACAAAATGAGTGTGTGACAAATATAAGCCAGTGACTGCAAACTGCTGAGCAGTTCAGAGGGTTCCTAGGTCCTAAAGGCAACCTGGACTTCACTGCGAGTTGGAGGGATGATGGAGGTCCTGAGGATGCAGGACCTTTATGGATGCACAGGAAAGTACATGCAGCCACGAAGGCGGGCCTCACAGACAGACTGCAGCGAGGAGACCCAGGTTCCCACAACCTGGCCCACGACCAAGCACTCAGGTGTCCTACTAGGGGAAGGGACTCCCCTGAAGGTTGGTTTGTGATTAATGCATCCCTATGGCTTCATGACCCTGCCCTCGCCCGCAAGGTATCCAGGGCACACCCCCCAGGCCCTTTCTCCCCCTTCTCTCAGCTTAGAGCTTTGCTCTAGTCAGATGCTCTCCCTGAGGCCCCCTCCCCTGCACTTTCTCAGTCTTGACTCCTGTGATAAAGAAAAAAGAAGAAAGAGAAGACACATAAATCACCATTATTGGGAAGGAAAGAAGGACCACAAAGATGCTTCAGGCACTAGAAGAATCATATTTTGAGCACTTGAGGCCAACAAGTTTGATAACCTATGCAAAATGGACAATCCCCAAGGAAGACCTACATCACCAAATCTGGATACAACAAAAATAGAGTATTTGAACAACTTTTTATCAACTGAAGTCATTAAATTCCTAACTGAAAATCATCCCACAAAGAAAACTCCAGGCCCAGATGGCTTCACTGGTGAATTCCATATAATTAAAAAAGAAATGCTACTACCAATTGTACACACACATTCATGGGAACCCCTTGCACCTGGTTATATAAGGCCTGATTCCAAAACCAGACAGAAACACCTCATGGCAAGATAAATATGCACCAATAGCCCTCATGACTGTAGATGTAAAATCCTTAAAAAAAAATCAGCAAATCAAATTCAAAACTTTATAAGACAATAGAATCATGACCAAGTGAGGTCCATTAAAAGAGACTACATTGGTTTAGTATCTGAATAATCAACACAATACACCCTACTCATGGAATAAAAACAGGAAAACCATATGATATTTTCAATAGATGCAGAAAAAGCATATGACATAATTCATAATCCTTTCATGATAAGGACTCTCAGCAGTGAATGAAAGGAAACTTGATCAACCTGAGGGAAGGAATTGATGAAATGCCTACTTTGACCAGATGCCAACTTCTAACAGGATCCATTTGTGTCTTATATGCCATTGAATCAATCAGAAAACCTAGACCATCTCATCATCAACTACAAATTGGCACTTGCTCCAGGTGCATGCCATCTTCCTCTAGAGGGATTAAATCATGCGCCATTTCAGCTGCTGACCTTCAACACCCCCGAAAGAAGTTCTGTGTGAAGATCAGAAATGACGTGCCTGTGCTCAAGAAAAAGTTGGCAGGACAGTTCTTCAGACAGGTATTTTCAGGAGCCGATTTTATGAGCCCAATTCTTGCATCTCCTACCTGATGACATCTGCTCCTCATGATTAGCAGAAACCTTCCGCAAAAAATATGTGCTTGATTGCATGTACTCCCTTTCCACTAAAATTACACATACACTGAACTCCCCCTCTACCTCTTTGGAGCAGTTTCTCAGAGCTAAGATGCAGTCTCCCATGCTATAGTTCTCATTTTGCCCCAAACAAAACTTAACTTGAAACTCTTATATTGTGCTTTTTTTTTTTCAAAGTCAGCACATTATACATAGTAAATGTTAAAGTAAGAGATAAATAGATGGACAGATGAACAAATGAATGAATAAATTTTTACCCAAGATTTCAAGTTTCTGGTATATTTTAATTTTGGCAGTATATGCATTAAGCTAGAACCATTAGAAATTACCACCTGAACAAGAGTCTCTTACATCATTTTCACCTCTTAATGTTTCAGTTAGATGAAAATTGTGGTTTAAAGAATTCTGGATAAAGTTTATTTGGAGGAAATAATCCAGATCTTCAGGGGCTATTAATAGCAAATGTCTGTGGCTCATTCATTAGGATCATTCATTGTAAAATGATCTATTTACATGTAAACAAACATGCCTCCAAGTATGTATAATTTAATTTTTTAAAAACTGGCACATGTATCATTAAGGTAAGCATTTTAAAAGTGAAGCTTCTGAAATTTTAGGCAAAATCACATGTGCACTGGCATATAAACATTATTCTGAAGTGAGTACATACAACGGTCATTGGTTCCCTTATTGGGTTTGTAGCCCCAAAGTGGTCAGGAGACCAGCTGCTCTTGGTCAAATAGGGAGCAGGAATAAAGGTCAGTGCACAGCTGGGTTCCAGCATAAGGATCAGGCGCGTGAAACAAGAGCAGGGGCTTCCTGAGCACCAGAAGCTTCTAAGGAGTGAAAAGGTGGGGGGGGGGGGGGTGAGTGCTCTCCCCTTCTTTCCCTGTCAGTTATCCTGAGAGGCATCCCATAATCATCCCAGGAGGAGCTTGGTCTTCACTCAACAGTAACTGAATAACAGTCTGTGAACAAGGATCACAGATGCCACCTAACTTCCACTCACGGAATATTCACAGTGAATTTAGGAAAACAGGTAAGGCAGGCACAAAACCTTTCACCGTGAACCTAAGACCGTGAAAAAATTACTAATCAATCAGACCCTTTCTCCAACTGTGTCAACAGTTGCAGTTCCCTGAATACCTTTCCACGCTACATTTCAGGAGCCACTGTTCATCAATGCCTTTGCAGACATGAGACCTCTTTGGTCTCCCTAAATAAGATATAAAGAGCCAAAAACTACAGCTCCTGGCCCTCCATATGTACTTTTCACCCTAAAACCTATAGGTTCTCCCTAGCACAACACAGAGAGCACTTTATAACTCTATTTTAATTTTTAAACTTTTAAAATTTTAACTTGATTATGGAGCCAGGGAATTTCCTAGAATCTGTCCGTAATTTACCCCAGATAGGTAAACAGAGAATTTCAACTCAACCAACTCCTAATCTGACATAATTTTAAGGAGTAAAGCTTTTCAGAGTTATACTGAGCATCAGTCACAACACATGTTAGTCCCTCTTGTTAGGGTGGAGGGATGCTTCCTAATGCCCGAGCAAGGCCCTTTCTACCTGTTCATGTCCAGTCTGCTCCAGGCTCAAACAGCCATCTAGGTTCAAACACAGTTTCCAGCAAGTGTGGAAAGGAGTCACAACATCTCATGAAGTCAAGTCCCACCAGGGGCAATTGCTTTGGAAATTTTTCAGGTTCTCTCAAGATTTTTAAAATGTGCTGAAAATCTTCATCTCTCTGCCCTTCTCCACTTAAAAGAGAAATTACGTCTTCCAACAAGCACTCTTGTACTTCTCTTGACATGAGCTAGCTGTATTTCCTAGCTGCCAGTGTCTGGGTAGGGCCTCTAGTATGAGTATATGATATGAGCAAATGCACACATAATTATAAATTATACAAATAACACATATTTAAGATATATTCATTACTCTGGCCTCCTTGTGATTCCAATCCTCAAATATATTTTTGAGGAGTATTGCAGTGCTTCTATTTCTTCAGTCAGTGAACACATCACCAGGATAGGTGGGACTGATTATTTTCCCCCAAAGGGGTTTACTTCACCATCACATGTCACTAAGCTCAGAGCAGGAAGAGAATACAGGACAGAAACTTCGTTCTTAAGCGATTATACCAGTGCTTCTGGTTTTGAAAGCTAGAGCAATAAGTAGGAGATAAAATATATATCTTGGTTTGGGCAAAAATACAAATAGAATCAGGAGAGGTTGGCACTTCCCACACTGGGGCTCCAGGGGACCAGCAGGAGGGGTAGAAAGGTGCACAGCTTCAGAATCTCTGGCAAACCTCAAGAAAATACTAGGATAAAGAATAAATACAACTCCAATAAGCAGCAGGATTACTGACTTCACACTTCCCAATTACGAATGAATTTTCTTTGACAGCAAAATTAAACCAAGATGATGACCTCTCACAACTTAAAACTATTAAATAGTATCCGGTATATATTAATAGAACACAGTGAAGTACATTCTAAATCATTCTTTCTTGCAGCTTCCTTGGCTTGAGGAAAAACCTTATTGATACTCAGCTAACTGGTGTGCTCCTGAGTTTTAACGCTGGGGTGCAATCTGAGATCATGAAGCCTTTTCAAAATAATCTGAAAAGGAAATTAAACCCTACCCCCTTCTCTAAATCAGTCTCCACCAAGTCAGATGAACTTGTAGGGTGTGAGCTAGTCCAAGGAGCCTGGGTTCAGGAAAATCATAAATAGGCAGGATTCCCTGAGCTCTGAATGCTGGCTCCTGGCCGATAAAACTCTGATTTGAGGAGGAGGTGATCAGTGTCCCCTCCGGAAAACGGCCAAGTTTCTTCCGCCTATTTCTGGTTCCAGTCCTTGAAATGCACAGTCTGGGGAGGCAGTGCTTTTCAATTAGGACCAGCTTGGACATAATCAGTGGGCAACCTGGGACGTGTCGTATAAACCCTCAGGCACACATCCTTCCTGGAGGACCAATCTGTGGGTCAGCATGCCCTGGGAAACCCTAGGACGGAGTCCGGGTCTGGAACCCGGGCGCGTCACCGGACTGAGTTTAAGCGACCCCCCGGGGATGGCGCTCGAGTGCCCCCCACCCCTTCCCCGGGAAAGGACGGCGCAGGTAATTCCTAGGGGTGCTCGCGTGGTCCCTCCATCCCGCTCAGCCCGGGACAGGCGGGGCGTGCAACCCCTCGCGGTGGAGCTCAGGTGCCCCCTCTCCCGGCCCGGGGACCTGACAGGGTAGGCGACCCCCGCGGGTGGCGCTCGCGTGGCCCCTCAGCCCCAGGACAGGACAGGGCTTGAGATACTTCCCCGCCCCGGGTGTGGCGCCCAGGTGCCCCAGCCCCACCTCCCGCCCCGGGAAAGGACTGGGCTGGTAACCCGCCGGGACTGGCTCGAGTGGCACCTCCGGCCAGCCCAGCCTTCCCCCGGGGCTGGAAAACACAGGCGACTCCACGGTGTGGAGCTCCAGGGCCCCGCCCTCCGCCCGGGACCGGAAGCGGCCGGTGACCCCGGGGGTGGGGCTCGCGCGGCCCCTCCGCCCCGCCCAGCCCGGGACTGGAAGCGCGGTAAGGGCTCCCCCGGCGTGCGCGGTACCCGGAAGGCGGCGAGCGGGTGGCGGCCGAGCGGCGGGGTCAGGGCGGGGCAGGGGGCCCAGCAGCAGAAGCAGCAGCAGCAGCAGAGAAGCCAGAGGCGCCGCAGCTCCATCCCGCGCTTCCTCTTCGGTTCCGAGCTCCTCCCCGCCGGCGGGTCCGGGGCGGGGCGCGGGGCTGGGACGGTGACGCCCCCTCGGTCCTGGCGGCTCTGAGCCCGGATGTCGGGTAGGCTGCAAACTGCAGGGTTCACGCTATTTTCAGTGGGAGCACCTGCCCAGGACCACGTGCCCTGGGGTAGTCTCACTTCTGCTAGAAAAGAGCTTCTTCACACGGAAATGTGGCCGTGCAGACAGCTGTGTGAACTGCACTTCCTGCATCAAGTGAAGTTTGATCTTTTTTCTTTTTCCTTTATCTCAGGTGGAAGGATGCAGGCAACAGTGGAATCCAAAGGACCTTAATTCTGTTTCTCTTTGTGATGGGCCCTGACTTTTGGAGCCCAATTCCAAAATGCGTGTGAATTTACACAGACATTCCTTCAGCAGTAGTTTATAATTGTGTATCAAAACACACAGTTGTGAAAATAATACACCACGTTTTGATGATTTAGATCATAGCCAGTTCAAACTTTGGAAATCAGTTTCTGAAGGTGGCACTTCTAACGTTTGTGTTGAGATTTAAATAAAGTATTTCAAACGCTTTGTAAGATGCCCAGCGCGTTTTAAGCTCTTGGTTTATTAACTATTTTGTTTTTAAGGTAGCTTGCCTTCTCTTTGGAGAAGGAAACGGCAACCCACTCCAGTATTCTTGCCTGGAGAATCCCATGGACGGAGGAGCCTGGTGGGCTACAGTCCACGGGGTCGCAAAGAGTCGGATACGACTGAGTGACTTTACTTCCCCCTCTTATTATCGTTACATTGCTTTCCCCCTGCTCAGCTTAGTTCATAGTAACCCATTCTTCATGTTTTCTTCTCTCTTTTATTATCTTTTCAAGTCATTTCACTTCATATCAACTTAATCCTAGAGAATGGACCACAGACACAGCAGAAGTAATGTTCAAATCAGTTAACATCCCATTCTGGCAGCATTTCAGGATAAGGATTTTCTGGTGAAGGTGGAAGATCCCCTTTAGGGATGAAAGTGGCTCTTTTGCTCTTTTTTTTGTTTGCCCATTTCTATGCCTTCGAACCTTAAAAACCTAATTGTAGGAATGAGATCCCTAGGCAGTGAAACTAACTCCTGTCTTATGCTCTCCTGAATGCACACCATGCCTAGCCTGACCTGTTGATTCTTCTAGATAAAAAGAGGTAAGAATGAAGAATTCAGCAGCTAAAGTGTGGCTCACTCTCTACCCAGAACAGCCGGCTGAGCAGTCCTGCTGGTGGATCACACAGGCAAGATAACATCTGAAGAGTCAGCCAGCCTGCAGCTATGGAGGATCACGCTGATCCCACCCTCCTGCTTCCCTGACTTACTGAGACTCTGTGCTCCCATCCGTTTTTCCCTTGAAAACGTACCGTGACTGCACAAAATCTTTAGAGTTCATCTCAGGACATGAATCCACCTTCTCCCCAAATTGCTGGCTTTTCTGATTAAAGCATCTATCCTTTCTGTTCACACTTGCCTCTTGGCTTTTGAGCCGGGAGCAGCTGCTACCTGAGTTCAGAAGTAACAAGGAGACCAGGCCACTTGTAACGTGCATTGTCATCGTGCACGGATGGCTTTTGGAAGGGTACAGATTTGTTTCTCAAATTTAAAGCGCACATTGAATGCAAATTCTGATGCAGGAGGTCTGGAGTGGCTCCCGATTCTGCTTTTCTAACCGTCTCCCGGGCCTGCTGCTGGTGGCATCAGGGTTCCCGTTTGGAACAGCAAGCGGTGTACCAAACTTGGTGCTGTTTCTCCACTCCCCTAACTCAGGAGGGACACAGGGGAGAAGGCTGGAGTGTCTCCCCCAGGGAAAATTCATATTCTTTCCTGGTCATTCTACCTCTGCTCATTTCCTTGAGCAGTGAATAGTACTGAAACAGAGAGGGTCCTGTGGTCCCTGTCCCTTATGTCCTCTGCCAGCCTTTGTTTGTGGAAAAACTTTAGCCAAAGAATACGTTTAATCAGAGAAGTGGGAAAATGCAGACACAAAGGAAAACAGTCTGACAGGACAAAGCAATAATAATTCAGTCAGTAAGCAAAGTCAAGGACGTTTTGTTCCTTCTCAAGGGCTATAGATAGTATTCTGAGCCATAGCCTGTGAGCTGTCTTATAGATATTGAAACCCTCACCAGGTAAGAGAAGTTAACTGTATGATGACCAGACTGTAGCCTTGACGGTAGCTGCCATAGTTCTGAGAACTGGCCTGAAGAAATGGAAACAAACCGACCCTGGAACTGAAGATTAACTGGACCTAAAACAAACAAGATGACACTGGTCAGACCTCCAATGACCAACTTCAGGATGATGGTCAGAGCTGACTGTGCTGTTTCTGCATATAGCCCCCTCCATCCATCTATAAAATTTCTTGCCCCCTGACTGTTGGGTGTGTGTGTGTGTGTGTGTGTGTACAGGCATGCACCCTCCCCACGTGTGTGTGTGTGTGTGTGGACAGGCATGCACCCTCCCCACGTGTGTGTGTGTGTGTGTGTGTGTGTGTGTGTGTGTGTGTGTGGACAGGCATGCACCCTCCCCACAGGTTGCCAGAATCCAAAAGCAAATTTTCCTTTTCACCAACCTAGTCTCCTTAATGGCTTTTGAGCAGTGAGCAGCTGTAGCACTTTTGGTTACAGTAGTGAGTAATATTGTCTTCTCTGGCTTCAGGGCAGCTATGTGATTTGCAGGGTCCCGTGTAAACAATGTTAGTAAGGACTTCAGGATGGCAACAGTAGAACATTAAACCAAGGATGAGTCTCTCTTGCACAGCGTCCTATGTGGCTACCCAGGCCACACACCCACACAGGCAGCTTACTGGGTCTCTCTGCTATAATCTTTTCTAAATGGCTTCCAGAAGTCTTCTGAATTGATGTCATGGGCAGCCCTCTTAGACTTTTTAGACTCACTATCTGATTTACGTCTTTAGTTTTTACCTAGCTACAGTGAGTCATGCTATTCTCTGATAGAAAATTGTTAATAAAGATAATGTATGTTAATAAAGATAATGTATTAGGAGTAAAGACATGGAAACTTTTTTTATGCATATATGATGAGATGATTGCCCTAAGAATGTAGGTGGTAAAGATTTAATTTAAACGGTGAGTTCACAGGTCAGTGTTCATATCATCCATGGCAGTTCTGCATCTAGACCTTCCTTGTAAGACACTCAGGCTAATATATATACAGTGAGTCCCCTGTATACGAACCTTCAAGTGGCGAACCTTCAGAGACACGGACATGGGTTCACATGTTCCATCCCAGAGACTAGCTCACATGTCTAGTGTACGTTGTCACCTGCATGCATCCCCTGCACGTGGTTGTGTTTTGTGTACCTGACTGTACAGTACTGCATAGAGTACAGCAGGGCTGTATCTTTATTTCAAGTTCAGGATGTCCAGAAGCAAGTGTGAAAGCAACGGTGACATAGCTGGCAACGCTAAGAAGAGATCCAGGACACAGGGAATGGCAGGGGAATCTTCTTTATCTGAGGCGGCACTGTTAGCTTTTGAGGCACAAGGGCCTGGATGTAGAATGATGCACGGAGGTTGCAGCAGCCATTCGGAATTCAACCCAGTGCTACTGCGTCACCTATGATGAGAAAAAAAAGAGTTACTACCCAGACATTTGGAGAAGGCAATGGCAACCCACTCCAGTGCTCTTGCCTGGAAAATCCCATGGACAGAGGAGCCTGGTAGGCTGCAGTTCATGGGGTCGCTAAGAGTCAGACACGATTGAGCGACTTCACTTTCACTTTTCACTTTCATGCATTGGGGAAGGAAACGGCAACCCACTCCAGTGTTCTTGCCTGGAGCATCCCAGGGACGGGGGACCCTGGTGGGCTGCCGTCTATGGGGTCACACACATTTGGACACGACTGAAGTGACTTAGCAGCAGCAGCAGCAGCACCCAGACATTACTGAGTCATTTTTTTCAAGAGGGGGAGAGAGTCAATTCCTAGGCAGGTTGACAAGAAGTCCGGGGTATCCAAGGAGGAGATAGGGGTCTGGAATTCTCTAGGAGGACAGGACAAACTTTTTTTTTTCTATATTCCTTAGTAAGGATTATATAACAAAAATGTATCCTGTTGAGGACATGTTTCTCTTTCCTGAAGAACTTCTGACTAATCCTGTTATCTTAAAATGTATATTGTGGGAGTGGGTCTAGTGAGATCTTTACAACCTTGAGACATTCTTTTGATTTATTGTAATAACCAATTAAAAAAATGTATAACCCCCTTGCTAACACTAGCAAGGGGGGCACTCTCCGTCCCCTTCTGATGTCTATGTCAGAAGCTTTCTCTGTCCCTTTTTATACTTTAATAAAACTCTGCTACACAAAAGCTCTTGAGTGATCAAGCCTGGTCCCTGGTCCCTGGTCCCGAAGCTAAATCTTCGGAGATGAAGAATCCGACACCATTCACTGTAAGCTGTCAAGGGTAGATAGAATTGAATCCATCAAGGAACCAGAACCTATGGCATCAACGTCAGGAGTGAGTGACTTTCCAGCTTGCCCTCTGTCTCCTGTTGCTGATGACGCTTCAGCTCTGCCATCTCCCACCTCGTCTCCCTCCTGCAGTCAGTAGCTCTTCTTGCCTGTTCACCCAGTGCCAGTCCCTGCGTGCCAGCTGATGCACTGTGTGTGTGTGTGTGTGTGTGTGTGTGTGTTGGTCCCTCCGTCATGTCCGACTCTCTGCGACCCGTGGGCCCACCAGACTCCTTTGTCCATGGAACTCTCCAGGAAAGAATACTGGAGTGGTTTGCCATTCCCTTCTCCAGGGGATCTTCCCAACCCAGGGATTGAATCCAGGTCTCCCGCATTGCAGGCAGATTCCTTACCATCTGAGCTACCTGGGAAGCTCTGTTGTACTGTACTTCTGTACTTTTCAAGATACTGTAATGTAGAATTAAAAATGTTTTCTTTATTTTTTGTGTTTGCCTTTTATGTATTATTTGTGTGAAAAATATAAACCTTATTACAGCACAGTACTATATAGCCAATTGTATTAGCTGGGTACCCAGGCTAACTTTGTTGGACTTATGAACAAGTTGAACAAACATGTTCTTGGAAGGGAACTTGTTCATATTTAGGGGAGTTACTGTGTGTGTATATGTGTACATATCTGCAATATCTTACAAAAAAAACACAAACAAACAAAGGAACTTTTTGGTCAACCCAATATAAACAGAAGTTTGCATTCAGATTGTTTACTGACAACCTACTGAGTCAACATATTTAAATAGAATAGCCACACCTTGTTAATATTTAGGGGAGTTACTGTGTGTGTATATGTGTACATATCTGCAACATCTTACAAAAAAAAACCAACAACAAACAAATGAACTTTTTGGTCAACCCAATATAAACAGAAGTTTGCATTCAGATCATAGCTACTGTTTATTGACAACCTACTGAGTCAACATATTTAAATAGAATAACCACTTTACCCCAGGAATATTGGTATGGGGGGGGGGAACATTTAAAGTAAATTTACTCCCTAAGCTCACCTCAGCAAATATATGTTGAGCACATGTTAAGTACCAGACATGGTTCTGGTTGATGAGGATCTGTTAGTAAATAAGTGATGAAAGTGATAAAATTTCCTGCCCTCATGGAGTTGGTGTCCAGTGAAGAAAGATATGCATGAAAACCAGTAAAATGTGTTACAAGGCAATGAAATGGGATACAGAGAGTCAGAAGTGTGAGCAGGTGGGGCTGCAATTTTCAATAAGATGTTTGGGATGAATTTCCCTGAGGAAGAGACTAAGGAGTGACAGTGAGATGCTCCTGAATCTGGGGGAAGAGAAGCAGATGGAAGGAAGGGTCAGTGCCCATCCCTGAGGTGGGACTGTGACTGCACTTTCCCAAAACATCAAAGCGTAAGTAGAGAGGAGAGAAAGTGGGAGGGAGCAGAGGATGAGGGGGGCAAGAAACTCTCAGACTGTAAAAGTCTCTGAAGGTTAAGGGGGAATCAAAGTTATTTATCAAAATGTTTTTTGAAAAGTGATTGAGAAAGCTTTTATCTTGAAAATGGAAGGTTGCACGTTCAGTTCAGTTCAGTCGCTCAGTTACGTCCAACTCTTTTTGACCCCACGGACTGTGTACACCAGGCTTCCCTGTTCATCACCAACTCCCAAGCTTGTTCAGACTCATGTCCATCGAGTCAGTGATGCCATCCAGCTATTTTATCCTCTGTTGTCCCCTTCTCCTCCTGCCTTCAATCTTTCCCAGCATCAGGGTCTTTTCCAATGAGTCAGTTCTTCGGATCAGGTGGCCAAAGTATTGGAGTTTCAGCTTCAGCATCAGTCCTTCCAATGAATATTCAGGACTGATTTCCTTTAGGATGGACTGGTTGTATCTCCTTGCAGTCCAAGGTACTCTCAAGAGTCTTCTCCAACTGCAGTTCAAAAGCATCAATTGTTCAGCCCTCAGCTTTCTTTATAGTGCAACTCTTACATCCATACACGACTACTGGAAAAACCATAGCTTTGACTAGACAGACCTTGTTGGTAAAGTAATGTCTCTGCTTTTTAATATTCTGTC
Source organism: Cervus elaphus (assembly GCF_910594005.1). Taxonomy (NCBI): domain Eukaryota; kingdom Metazoa; phylum Chordata; class Mammalia; order Artiodactyla; family Cervidae; genus Cervus; species Cervus elaphus. The sequence goes on from NC_057819.1 coordinate 28,855,257, forward strand.
TAGGTTTGCCATAGCTTTGCTTCCAAGGAACAAGTGTCTTTTAGTTTCACAGCTGAGGTCACCATCTATAGTGATTTTGGAGCCCAAGAAAATAAAGTCTCTCACTGTTTCCATTGTTTCCACAAGTATTTGCCATGAGTGATGGGAGAGGATGCCATGCTCTTAGTTTTCTGAATGTTGAGCTTTAAGCCAACTTTTTCACTCTCCTCTTTCACTTTCATCAAGCGGCTCTTTAGTTCTTCTTTGTTTTCTGCCATAAGGGTGGTGTCATCTACATATCTGAAGTTATTCATATTTATCCCAGCAATCTTGATTCCAACTTGTGCTTCATCCAGCCCAGCATCTCGCATGATATGCTCTGCATATAAGTTAAGCAGGGTGACAGTATACAGCCTTGACGTACTCCTTTCCCAATTTGGAACCAGTCTGTTGCTTCATGTTTGGTTCTAACTGTTGCTTCTTGACCTGCATACAGATTTCTCAGGAAGCAGGTAAGGGGGTCTGGTACTTCCATCTCTTGAAGACTTTTCCACAGTTTGTTGTGATCCACACAGTCAAAGGCTTGCTAGTTTTAAGAATAAACACTATCAATTGCATCTATGTGGGAGTTAATTTTTCTCATTAACTTTGCAGAATAGCACATAGGACTTCCTTCGCTTCTGTGTTAGCTGTTGCTACACAACAGTGACCCCAAACTTAGTAGCTTAGAGCGCTAACCTTTATGATCTCATATTGTCTCTGTGGAGCAAGCAGCTAAGAGGGACCTAGTTTGGTGGTTTGGGCTCAGGCTGTCTCACGCAGTTGCAGATGTCAGTGAGGAAGCTGGCCATATCACTGAGCAAAGGATATTGTCACCTTCAAGCCTTCACATTACAGCCACCCAGACAATGAGTCCTAAGGAAACACAGGATGGAAAGAGGGTGCCTACCACCCAGCATTAAGCCAACCTGCATTGAAGCACCCCAGGGTGACAGGCTGAGAAAACACGGGACACTGGCCCCAGACAGCTGAGGTGTACATTAGAGGAATGATTTCAGTGAGCCCAGACTCCTGCATCTTCCCAAACATAGAAAAGCTCTGAATTCCTTAACTTGAGATGTCTGGTTTTCTTTGATGAACAGTAATCTTTTGAAGTTCCTACTCCCTGGTGTTTGTTGTAAAAGCTCCTATATACCCTGGCTCCTCCCTTGCCTCTTTGAAGAGGTCCCTCAGAGTGATCTGAGAGGGCTGTCCCAGGCTTACCTCATCAGGATGTCTGCCAAGTAAAACATAATTCTCAACTTCTTGGTTGTGCCACCCCTCCCCCCCCCCCCCCCCCAGTGGACACAGACAAGCTGCTGAGAGCAGCTGTGGTTTCTGAAAGCGTCACAGGGCTGGGGTGGAGATTTCAAGCTCGTGTCACTGTTGGTAGGAGTTCTCAGATGTCCTCAGGCTTTTGGACAAAAGCCTCAGGTCCCCACCACCTGGGCTCTCCCCAGGGCTCCACGGAGCCTGCAAGCTGTGTTCCTCCAGCATGAGGATTGGAGGTGTGGGGAAACAGGCAAGAGAGTGACTGAGATGAGGCAGCAGCGTCTTCTGGGACCACCTGACTTTGAAGTCGCATGGCATGTTGCTGCCCAGGGTTACATAGACCAAGCCTGGTCCAGGGTGGGGGGCAGAGAGGACACAGGCTGTGAATACCAGGAGCTGGGCCCACTGGTGTGTCTGGGAAACCAGCTGCCAAGGCCTTATCTGGATACAAGCAGTCCTACGGCCCACACAGTCACCTGTGTGTGTGTGACAATAATCATGAAAATAATCCGGCTCTTTGTCTGCTTCACAAATGCTTCTCAAGTTCTGTGATAGTCAAATCATTATTTACTATTGCTTCTATCTTGTCATAAACCTTCTGGGTTTTCTTTAGCTTATAATCATTTTACTTTAAGATGACTTTGCTATGCACAACAATTTACAATAGCTGAGACATCCAGGCAACCAAATGTCCATTGACAAGAGGAATGGATAAAGAGGCTGTGGTACGCATATACAATGGAATATTACTCTGCCATAACAAAGAGGGAAATAACACCACTTGCAACAACATGGATGGGCCTGGAGATTGCTTATCTAAGTGAAGTAAGCTAGACAAAGACAAATATCATAGGATATCACTTACGTGTGGAATCTAAAATAAGACACAGATGAGTTTATCCACGAAAGAGAAACAGGCTCATAGACACAGACTTGTGGTTGCCAAGGGGGAGGGGTGTGTGGGGGGGATAGATTGAGAGGTTGGGATTAGCATATGCAAGCTATTTTGTATGGGGTGGACAAACAACAAGGTCCTCTGTGTAGCACAGGGAACTATATTCAATATTCTGTGATAAACCATACAGAAAAAATATGAAAAAAATTATATATATATATCCATAACTGAATCTGTGCTGTACAGTAGAAATTATCACAACATTGTAAATCAGCTAAATTTCAATTAAAAAAATGAAAATAAATAAAATGACTTTGCTATAGAGTTGTTTTGTTTGCTTTTATTTTTTCTTAGTAAAAACCCATGTTTTTGACTTTCTAAGCATTATTCTAGGTACTTTACGAGTATTACCTTTATTAAATCCTCATACAAACCCTTGTAGGAGATGGTATTGTCATTATTTCTGCTGTGTACGTGGGAAACTGAGACACAGAAAAGTTGAGGTACTTGCTTGAGGTTGTGCATTTGAAATTGGTCCATCTGAATCAGCGGAGTCTGGCTCTCGTCTCTGCTATACAGTCTTTCCAGTCCTTCATCCTCATTTTTGAATGCTTTATTAAATTCTGAGCATTCTTAAGAGATGCATTACAGTACTCATTGAATGAGATTTTGTAAACTTTAATCAGCTAAAGTTTGTCAAGCATAAGCTGAGGAAGCTGCTAGCTTTAAACTGGGGCAAATGTTTCAATGGATATTAATTTTATAAGAGATTAGTACTTTAGTGATGTTTTTCATGATATGGGGAATTGTGTAACATCTAACCTCACGATTTCAGGATTTCAGATAATGAATATACTGATGAGAAGGACCCTTACCCACGACCTCTGATCCTTACAACATCTCCGCAAGGTAGGAATTCTCATCCTCCCTCCACAGATGAAGAAACTGACTTGCATAGTGAGAAAGAAAATTATTTAAGATCCTAGGTAGTCCGTAGTTGTGATGAGATGTAAATTAAGCTCTTGCTTCAGAGCCCATATTGCCCTCAGTTATTCCAAGGAACATTTGTGGTTGTTTCTTCTTAGTTTTATTTTGTGTTGACTTTTCTTTATTATTAATATTTTTGTAGTCTACCACAAGTTTTCTATGTTTTGAAATGATTACAGGACAACATGACACTTGATAGTGTATTCGAGTCCTTCTATCACCTCTGGGTTGAAGAGCTTCTTTTCTCCTTTTTGACTTTTCTCCACCCAGCACAGGAGGGGATTCTATTCCTCCAGCCAATTAATTAGCTAATGTTTGGGTTGAAATATTTTATTTTCTTCGGTCTTGAATTTTGCACTGAAAGATTTATCAATGCCACAAAACCCTCCCCCACCATGCATCCCCTTTTGTTGTTGTTGCTAACTGGGTTCATACAGTCATCAAAGTTGTATTGACATCCTGCATTGGCTGCATTTCATAGTGAAGTGAAGTCGCTCAGTCGTGTCCGACTCTTTGCGGCCCCATGGACTGTAGCCCACCAGGTTTCTCCATCCGTGGAATTTTCTAGGCATGAGTACTGGAGTGGGTTGCCATTTCCATCTCCAGGGAATCTTCTTGACCCAGGAATTGAACTCGGTTCTCCCGCATTGCAGGCAGACACTTTACCATCTGAGCCACCAGGGAATCATAGGAACTACATAAATCCTGAAAGAGAAAATAAATTACAAAAGTCTCTAGGTACAGACTTTCAAATTTCCTTTCAGGCGAGAGAAGAGAGATGCTGTTTCAACAGTCACTGCTGATGGGTAGGATCTGTAGGCTTTAAAAGTAGTTCATTCCATTTTCTCAGCCACAGGGAAAGCTGCAGCTGGGGGCTGCGAAAAATGTGGTAAAACAAAGATCGAGGTGGTAACTCCACTCGCCAGCTTCCAACCAGAAGGGAAAATGTCATTAATAAAAAGCCTTAATGTATATCTCCTTTCTCCAAACAATTAATGAAATAAAATACCCCGAGAAACAACTGAAACCACAAATGGTTTCCATAGAAACTTCAATCCATTTCTATGTGGCTGACATTTGAGTAAATGTGAGCAGAGAAAAGCTTTAGCTTTGCTGCACTACAAATAGGCTATGGTGACAGCTAATGGGTTTATCTTAAAACCATTGTTAACTATTGCAAAATAGTAGCAATTCTCTTCTCATAGACTTAAGGTGATTCCTTGTGTGCTGTGCCTTGCTAAGTCAATTCAGTTGGGTCCGACTCTTTGTGACCCTATGGACTGTAGCCTGCCAGGCTCCTCTGTCCATGGGATTCTCCAGGCAAGAATACCAGAGTGGGTTGCCATGCCTTCCTCCAGGGGATCTTCCCGACCCAGGGATCAAACCCGCATCTCTTAAGTCTCCTGCATTGCAGGCAGGTTCTTTACCACTAGTGCCAGCTGGGAAGCTCCGGGTGATTCCATAGTCTTAAGAATTTCAGAAAAACCTAGGACTCATAGGTATCAACAATACTTTTCACATGACAGTAGTACTTTGCAAGAGCCTAAAACTCCCTTTCTCTTTCATGTAATCATTTTAAGTATCAAAAATGTGTCCTTTTCATAATATAAGAAAAGTAATTCTAATATCCTTTATTATCTGCATGTCATTAGTACTAATGTACTTTCTGTTTTAATACTTCTCCATTCCCTGGAGTTAGATGGAGCCTGGAACAATTACATATGTTTTGACTTTTATTGCCTGTGCAAAAATCACAGTGCTGCAAAGATAAGATGTGAGAAAAAAGGAAGACTTACAGGGAGAAAATACTGTCCTCAGGTGGAATTTGCATAAATGAGGGTGGCTCTTACTGACCATAAATCTAGCCTTACAGTCAACAATCACAGAAAAATCTATAGTCCAGGAGGTATATGAAAAAGAGAACTACTTGCAGCCGAACTACAGAGGCAGTTAACTGCAGAATGGCACAGTTTCATGGCTTTGAAGTATTACTCAGCTTAAATGAATTTTTAATTGATCACTGTCTTTTTCAAATTAATAAATTGTATTTTTCGAGTTTTAGGTTTAGAGCAAAATTGAACAAAAAGCACAGTGAATTTCCAGATATTTCTTGTCCCTCCCCCCACAGGTATGATCTCCCGCACCATAAACATCCCCACTGGATAGTATGTTTGTTATAATCAATGATCTATATTAGCTCATCACTCTTCTCCATTGGGGTTCACTCTTGATATTGAATATTCTATGGGTTTCAATGAATGTGTAATGACATGTATCCACCATTATAGAATCACACAGAATTGTTTTACTGCCCTAAACATCCTCTGTGCTCCTATTTGTCTTTCCCAACCCCTGACCCTTGGCTACTGCCAATCATTTTATATTCTCCACAATTTTGCCTTTTCCAGCATGTCATATAGTTGGCATCATAACATAATTCAGCCTTTTCAAATTAACTTAGCTTTCTCTTAGTAATATGTATTTGTTTCCTCCATGTCTTTTCAAGGCTTAATAACTCGTTTCTTTTAAGTGCTAAATAATATTCTTTAGTTTGGATAAATCACAGCTTATTTATCCAGTCACCTACTGAAGGATATCATGGTTGCTTCCAAGTTTTGGCAATTATGACTAAGGCTTCTACAATATAAACATCCACATGCAGGGTTTTTTTTTTTGTGAACAGAAGTTTTCAATTTTGTTTGAATACTACAAAGGGCCATTGCTGTCTTGTATGGTAAGAGTATATTTACTTCTGTAGGAAACAGTCAAGTTGTCTTTCAAAGTGTCTGCCCCATTTTGCATTACTACCATCCCACGGGCTTGACAGCATTTGGTGATGTCAGTGTTTTGGATTTCATTCATTCTAAAAGGTGTGAAGTGGTATCTCACTGATGTTTTCATTTGTACTTTGTTAATAACATATGATATTGGATACTTTTATGTGTTACTTGCCATCTATGTATCTTCTTTGGTGAGGTGTCTGTTAAGATCTTTGGCCCATTTTCTGTATGGGTAGTTTATATATATATATATACACACACACACACACACACAATATATTTAATATATATTATATTTATATAACATATATATTTTATATATGTGTACATATATATATTCTTATTGTTGGATTTTAAGAGTTCTTTGTATATTTTGAATAGCAATTCTTTATCAGCTGTGTCTTTTTCAACTATTTTCTTCCAGTCTGTGTCTTATCTTCTCACTCACTTGACATGGTCTTTCATGGACAAAACTTTTACATTTTAATGAAGTCTAGCTTATGATTTATTTCTTTCATAGGTTGTGAATTTGGTATTGTGCTTTGAAAGTCATCACCATACCCAAGGTAGTCTAGGTTTTGTCCTATGTTGTCTTTTAGGATTTTTATAGTTTGCTTTTTGCATTCAGGTCTCTATTTTGTGAAAGGTGTACGTCTGTGACTAGGTTTGTTATTTTATATGTGGAAGCATAGCTGTTCCAGAACCATTAGTTGTTGAGATAGTCCATTGTATTGCCTTTGCTTATTTGTCAGAGACCAGTTGATTATAATTAGTGTGTTATATTATATTTATATGGATCTACTCTGAGGTTTTTATTTTATTTCTTTAAGCTGTCTGTTCTTTCACTAATACCATGATGTCTTGATTACTGCAACTTCATACAAAGTCTCAAGGTCAGTTAGTGTCTGTTCTCTGATTTAGCTCGTCTGTATCCTTTGCCTCTCCATTTACACTTTACAATCAGTTTGTCAATATCTACAAAATAACTTGCTGGGACTTTGGGATTCTGTTGAATTCACAGATTAAACTGGGAAGAACTGACATCTTGACAATATTGAGTCTTTCTATCCATGAACATGAGATATTTTCCCACTTATTTAGTTCTTCTTTGGTATCTTTCATCAGAGTTTTGTAGTTTTTCTCATACAGATCTTGCAATATATTTGAATTTTTCTTTAAGTATTTAATTTCAGGGGTCCTAATATAAATGATATTATGTTTTTAATTTCATGTTCCAGTTGTTCATTGCTGTTATCATAAAATAGATTGACTTAACCATATTAACATTGTATCTTTTAACACTGCTGTGATCACTTACTAGTTCCAGGAGTTTTTTGGTTGATTTTTTCAGATTTTCTACATTGATTAATCTGTCATCTGTGAACAAAGACAGTTTATGTCTTCCCTCTCAAATCTTCATAGCCTTAATTTTCTTGTCCTATTGCATTAGATAGGACTTCAAGTATGATGCTGAAAGCAGTGCTGAGAAAGAGTATCCTTACCTTGTTCCTGATGATTACCATTTTTAATACTATATTTGTTCATTATGGTCTTTAAGACAATTCTTGAAATAAGACCCTAGGTAATACCAGAATGCATGTGACAAAAAGTGGATAAAACACAGCTGAGTGTTAGTCACTCAGTCATGCCCGATTTTTTGCGACAACATGGACTATAGCCTGCCAGGCTCCTTTGACAGTGGAATTCTCCAGGCAAGAATACTGGAGTGGGGTGCCATTTCCTTCTCCAGGGGATCTTCCCAACCCAGGGATAGAACCCTGGTCTCTTGCATTGCAGGCAGATTCTTTACTGTCTTAGTTACCAGAGAAGCCCAAAACACAACCTTGGATTTGGGTAAACATGAACCCTTCTTGTTTGCTTATTGTCTGTGTGACCTTAAAGAATTACTTATCTTTCTTGGGCCTCAATTACGTTCTGTATAAGTTAGATATAATTCCTAGTTCTGGAGTTGTTATGAGGAATAGAGACAATGGGTCAAGAGTTCTTAAGCCATAGCTGTTGATTCATAATAGCAGCTATGGTTGTTTGGCTATAATATTTCCCTTTGGGATAAGATGCAGGACCAACATCTGTAGACTTTGCTCTCTTTATTGTTAAGTCCTTATGCGAAAATCGTTCCATATTTGCAGATGGTAGCCTTACTTGTCTTTTCTGCATCTTAGTGACCTTCACTGATCTCAACAGTGGACTAGTAGTCATACATCCTAAAACCTAGCTATTATTATTATCAGGGATATATGGTAACTTCCTAATGACTAACTTGTTTAGCTTTTATAAATACCATAATAATTCCTTCTTAGATAGTCTCACTGACCCAACAAATTTGGACATTTTTTGGTTGATGTTTTTATTTCTTCCTTTAGAGATGTTTAAAGCAATAGGGTTCTTGGAGTTTGAAACAAAGCAGAGGAAACATGACTGGCAGAGCCAGCAGCACTATTTTTGCATGGAATCTGGGGAGAGAGATTGGCATGTGAAATTCAGTCACTGGCTTTCTCTGTCCATATGATGCTTTAAAAAGATCTGGTAGCACATGCTCTATCATTGACTTATTATGGGCAAAGGTAAGACTGTTAACCTCACATCTCAGGTGGGTGAGGTTGAGAAATAACTGAAAAAGTTAAATAAAGCCTAAGCAAACACAAATCCTCCTGCCACGTGACTATAGAATTATGAAACAAAGTAGACCAAAGATGAAGATGATCTGAACTCAAGACTTTTTAGAATCACTAGGATCAAACCCTAGAATCTAATCTCTTTAATTTGCAGATGAGAAATTTTCTAATGAGATGAAATACTCCTAAATTTCACATGGTCAGCCCCCGGAGAGCCAGAGATTAACACGGTATTTTGGCTGCTACTGCTTCTCTGAGTAGACATGTCCTCTCATTTTTAAACTAAAAATAGTTCTGTTTTTGCAACTTGAAATGCAGTCACTGCTGATCTGCCTTGTGCAGTCAACCAATAAAAACATAAACCTGAAATAAATCCTCTTTCATTTCTAAGCTCTTAACAGATCTTTTTTTCACTTACCAGGGATAGGGTTTGAACTGTTTAGAAGATCATTACTCACTGGTTGATTTAAGATACTTAATCTCTTTTTTGATTCACATCCCAATAGGTTGGTAGTGAATATTAGTTATTAAATAAAGTAGTATTATTCTGTTAGCAATAGGATACTTAATTCAGGAAGAAGTTAACATATTTTGAGCTCCTATTTTCATACTAGGCATTGCATTTGTATAGTTTTCATATATATTATCTCACCCTATTTTCAAGAATTCTTTGTCCCTTTCCTTATGCATGTCTCCTGATAATGGAATATTAGAAAATGTACTTTTGTTAATATAAAAGAATGGAACAAGACAATAAGATGATGGTGAAAGTGTTTGGGCTCTGAGTCAGAAAAATCAGCTTTATACTGGCCTTTACATTTATTTATTAACAGCCTGTGTTTTAGTGTCCACAACTGAAAAATAATATATCAAAACAGCCTATGCTTGAAAATGAAGAGAGATGAGGTATGTAAAATTTTACCTTGCCTGGCTCTTAGCTAATGCTCATTCATGTTAACTCACGTTAGAATCTGTATTATTATTCCTACAGGGAAATTTTGCATCCGTGTGAGTGGGTAAAACCTTGACGCTTTAGTGGACAGGTGATTCAAATGGATTTTGTTACTATTTTTGAATTTTATTTTAAAGTATAGGATTTCACTTGACATTAATTAAAACAAAAATCGTACTTGTGGTTTCCTTAAATGTGTGTCATTTCACGTCTGACCACATGAGGGCAGCATGGTACTTTTAAAAACAGAAGTGCCTGGCTGGGGCGGGGGCGTGGCGGGGGGGGATATCTAGTATTAAATCTATAGAAATCATAGGCACAAAATTAAAACGGGAAGACTCCGTAATGACTCTTTAATCCAAACTTTCTTTTTAAAAAGAAGGAATTGCGGTCCAAAGAGGCCAATTAGCAAGTCCCCTGTCACACAGCGGCATCTACGATTGCAGAGCAGAGAACCAGCCCACAGCGCTAAGGAAGCAATAGTAATTGCGTTATTGGAGCACGTAAGTACTAAGGACGTTTTATTATACGCTAATAGTGTGTGCGGCGGTATTGTAGAGGAAATTGAGTGTTTCTGATAACGAATTGGCCTCCAGAATCTTCCTTTCTGAAGAAATAGAGTAATAGAAAGATCGAGTCTCATTTTCTCAAGATGCAAGCGCGTCCTTCAAGGCGGAAGACTGAACTGGGCGACTTCTCAAGGTTGTCATTAATATTTCGCTCACAGCTCTGTGCCGTGTGCGGCCTTTAAACTGAAGTACTGACTCCAGGATCCAGTGGCCAACACAGGAGGAGTGCATTCCTACCGAGTATGTCTAGTATATATCTAGCATACCTAGTAAATCTGCCCCCTTTCTTTAACCTAGTTTTCTCCGCACCCCACTTCCCAGCCACATACAAACACACACACATACACATCCAGGAACACGCAGAAACGTACACCCCCGTGGCATTGCCAGAGCCCGGGGACTTGTTGGGGAGAGTTACTTTACCTTTGCACGCATGGTCTTCATCACACACACCCGTTTCCCAAACGCCACCAATAAGCATCAGATGATCTGGTTCAGGAGGATATGATTGTCGTGAGCCCTGCGGTCCCCACTTCCCTTACCTCCTTCCGATCTTTAAATTTTTTGCAGTTCTTCCCTGCTCTACTGCCATGGTCATCACTCATTTGTGTTAGTCAACCTTGAAAAGTGGACATCATGGTGTTTAATTTTATGTGTCACCCTGACTGGGGCAACAGGGGTCCCAGACACTGGGTGAGACATAATCTGGGTGTTTCCATGAGGGTATTTTTGGGTGAGATTAACAGTTAAGTCACTAGCCTGTGTAAAGCAGGTTACCTCCTGGATGTGGGTGGGTCGTGGGCAAGCAGGTGAAAGCTGAATAGAAAAAATGGCTCATCTGGAGAATCCTGCCTGACTCTTTTCAAACCGGGACATTGGCAGGCTTCCGCCTCAGACGCAAACTGAAACCCTGGCTCTTCCTGGACCTGAAGGCAGCCGACCTTCAGACCAGAACATTACCATCAGCTTTCCTGGTTCGCAGGTCTTCAGACTCCATCCTGCGGAAGATTCTGGGTCTCCAGTTGACTCACCCTGCAGGTCTTGACACTTGCTTGCCTCCAAAATCGTGTGATAATCATCCTCCATAATTCCTTGTAATAAGTCAATCAAGCAATCAATAAGTTCTTGTATTCTTTCTTCTTTTCTGGAGAATCCTGACTGCTGCAGATACTCTGGTTCTCTTCCATCTATTTTTAACTGAAACCAGAGTATCATTTGTACAATTTACTAATTATAACTATCCATTAATTTGATAAATTACCAATGAAATGTGAAATCCCAGCCTTATGCTAGCACTAACCTTGACTCCTTAGTGATCATCGTAGTTTTTGACATTTGGTGGGTATTTAACAAGTATGTGTTGACTCAATGAGTATGTAAATTCTATTTGTTATCTTTTGAAAGAATTTTTGTTTCTATCAGAGCTCTAGCATTTCCCCTTCCATCCATAAGTGAGCATATTGCAGTTATTAACTTAGTATAAAGGAAGCACTTATTTCTCTATTGCTAGGATACTGCTTTGTCCAGCCACAAAGCTATACATATTATAGTTTTAGACTGAAGGACGAAACTGATGCCAAGTATGATTAACATAAAGAAGCTTAATATAACAGTGTTAGTTTTCAGTCAATGTTAGATCATTAGATTTTTAATTTAATTTATTAAAGCCTATGATAGCACCTTGACAGTATAGATACCTACATTTTATAGATAAGAGAAATGAGGGCCGTAAGAGTGGTTCATTTGGCCAAGTCTATGTAGTTAGTAAATGAGAGCGTAGAAATAAGGTCCCCAAATACCTAGTCTTTGCCATCTCATCATTGGCAAATTTCTTCTCTGTTTCTTCATTCTCAAATTTCTTCTTCACCTGTACCCAGTGATTCCTGAAATTCACCCCCCTGGAAACCATGGTCATTTATGTTAAATTTCTTTGCTGACCTGCCCACCATGATGATCCCACCAGGTACCATGCTTCCCCTTGCTCCCTGGGCATTAGCATGCCGCCTCCCTCACTGTGTCTCTTGGTCACCACAGGTGTATTCACACATGAGGATCTTGCCTGTTTTCCTCTGACCATGGAGCTCTCTCCTCCCCGATGCCCACGTTGCTGGGAACCCACACCACTCAGCCCTTTATTCCTTTAGATTCAGCTCAGATGTCTCCCCCAACCACCATAATTCAAGCGGCACACATTCTGGAAGTCATTTCCTACCCCATTTCTCTGCTTATTTTCTTCATAAAAGTTAAAATATCAAAGATACATTTTATTTTAAATTTGTTTGCTATTATCTGTACCCCAGGCAGATAATTTCTGCAAACTACAGACAAATCTCCATCATGCTAGAAGCCTACAGAATAATCTTATGTTTTGTAGAGTGTTCATTCCAGATAATCCTTGAGTGATCTCTGAAATGACTGGTCTTGAGTCCATGAAACAATCTGAAAATGCAGTTCATGAGGAGAAGAGTTCTATATCAGATGCTTATTTGAAAATAGGGTTGAAGAATAAATAATAAAGTCTTCCTGCAATGCAGGAGACCCAGGTTCAATCCCTGGATCAGGAAGATCCCCTGGAGAAGGGAATGGCAACCCACTCCAGTTTTGTTGCCTGGAGAATCCCATGCACAGGGGAGTCTGGTGAGCTACTGTCTGTTGTGTTGCAGAGTCAGATACAACTGAGTGACTAACACTTTCTCACTTTCTCTTTCAAACGCAATGTACTGTCTATGTCAGGAATTGCATTATTTAAATGCATTTGTAAAATCTGGATGGAATTTCTAAGCTTTGAAATTGGAAGGGCTGCATGTATGTGATACTGGTGTTTGTTTTGAATAAAAGATATGTGTGTCTTTAACTATCAAAGATAATGTTATAACTTTGTCTCACTTAGTATCATCTGAGTAGGATTATCTGAAGCTTTCATATGAATGGGGTTGCCAGAAAATCAAATACCGGAATAGATGTCATGTAGAAAGTGACTGGAAGTCTTAATGACAGAGGCAGGGATAAAAGCAGAAACTGTTCTATTCAACCATAGTTCATGATTTCTCTGATATCTAGGAAGCCCAACAGCTTACATTTAGCCTTTACTTTAAATGAAATATATAAAAATGAATTGCAACATTGTTATTCATAATCTAAATTCATAATATATTTTGATTGATTTGTAACTTTCAATTGTTTTGAGAATAAACATTCTCAACAGTGCATTGAATGGGGACTTCCTTGATGGTCTAGTGTTAAGAATTTGCCTTGCAGTGTGGGGGACATGGGTTTGATCCCTGGTCGGGGGTCCTGCATGACTCAGGGCATCTAAGCCGGCTCAACAACAGAAGTCTGCAAGCTGAAACAAAGACCCAGCTTAGTAAAAATAACAATATATAATAAAATTTAAAAAAAGAAAAGATTATTAAAAAAATAAGACACTGGATGATTCCTGGGTGGAATACCCAGGGTCAGGAGCCAAGGTTGTTGGGTTCTAAGTGCCAAGTGCTGATGGGGGAGAGGGGGCAGTGGGAAAACAAGACCCAGGTTGAGTGAAAGTGAAGGATTTGATGAGTGAATATCCTAGGCAGAGGCTGGAGCTAAACCCAGAAGAAATACCATTTGGGAAATTGCTGCCGAAACTCTAACCCATATGCAGGGGAACAGGGTATGCTGTGTCCCTGAGTCAGGAGGGCGTCAGCATCAGGGACTGACGGTGATGACCATGCCGGTGTGACCTTGAGATGTCCTTTTCTAGCAGCTGCATTGCTCTCTCCTGACTTCTTCCCCATGTGGTGTTTGCAAGCTATCCCAGACAGTGGGCATTACTCTCCGTCTTTTTATTTCTGAGGTGGATTGTATCACGGCTCCTTTGTCCTTTATTTCTTCCTTGCTGTGCTATTACTCTCCTGGGGATGGAATCTACTTTCTCAATCACTGACTTTGGGCTTGGCCACGTGACAACTACTTTGGCACAAATGAAATGTGGGGCAGAGATTATCATAGGCTTTCCAAACTGGTGCCTTCCTGGCAAGTTTCAGCGGATACTTTAGGAACACTTGCCCTTTGCCTCAAGAGGAGTGTATCTCAAGGAGGTGCTCCTTCTCTTTTTCTTTCATCCTGAAGAGAAGACCCAGGCCAATCTGAAGCTTATGATCCCATCTAGCTCAGAAGATGAGACAAGCCCAGGTGAGATCAACCAAACAGCAGATCACCCACCAACATGTGACTGTGGAAAAAAATGATTGTTTTCATAAGCTTCAGAAATCTGGTGCAGTTTGCCATGCAGCATGGTTACAGCAGAAACCTAATTCACCCATTCATAAAATATGCATGGTGTGTGCGTGCGTGGTAAGTCACTTCAGTCACATCTGACTCTTTGTGACACTATGGACCATAGCCCGCCAGGCCCCTCTGTCCATGGGATTCTCCAGGCAATGATACTGGAGTGGGTTGCCATGCTCTCCTCCAGGGGATCTTCTTAACCCAGGGATCTAACCCACATCTTTTATGTCTCCTGCATTGGCATATGGGTTCTTTACCACTAATTCCCCCTGGGAAGCCCCAGTAAAATGTAGTTACAAAAATAATGAATTTACTGTAGAAAAGATAAAATGATTAATTGAAACTTGTTTATAGAAATTGAAAAATTGTATCCAATGTAATTGAGAAAAATGACCTCATCACTGTTTATTTATTTTTTAAAATAGCCAGCTAGATCTCTTTAGAATGACGTTAATTATTTATTTACAACAATGTCTCAAAACAGCCCAGATTGTCTGGACTTTGACCTGCAGTATCTCTATCCTGAAGGAAGAAAGCAATCCCAGGCCAGGATTCCATTTTAGGAAGGACAAACACTATCTGTACATTGTAATTTTCCAAAGTGCATTTTCTGGGTGTGCATTTCCAAGGAACGCTATGTTACCAGCCTACTTGGACCATGTATCCCATGTGCAAAGTAATGTATGAAACTGGGGAGACCTCTAGAGGGGAAAACTGATAGTGATTCCTCTGTATTATGACAGATAGCCCTGTATTACTGGGGACTCTAGTCTTCTCAAACTGTGTCTGGGGCAAAAAAGGAAAGAATTACAGCAATATTCTCATCTGTAAAGGCTTGTGTGCTCCAAGCAAAAACTATGTCTGATGCATTTGTTTAGATTTTTAAATTACTATCATATTTATTCATCTGTAAGGATGCTCCATTTTAGATTTTTCCATTTAATTTTAAACACTGTGAAGGTAGACATGGCTGCTTTCTTTAAAGTTATTCACAGGGCATTCTAGAAAAATGTTGTGAAAAGTGAATATTCAGTGGTTGCTGCTAATTGCCTGT
This sequence comes from Cervus elaphus, assembly GCF_910594005.1. Lineage (NCBI taxonomy): Eukaryota > Metazoa > Chordata > Mammalia > Artiodactyla > Cervidae > Cervus > Cervus elaphus. The sequence continues at coordinate 28,870,689 of NC_057819.1, forward strand.
ATTCTCCACTTTGCTACTGCAGACCTGGCCCAAGACTGTCTGAATGAATCCCACCTTTGTTCCAGTTAATAATCCTGCTTTTGGGAGACGTGAACCCTGCTATTTAAAATAAGTAATAAATACATGTCACACACTGAGGGAAAGCTGTCATTACTCCATGAATAAAAAGCTGTGATCCAAATGAAAGGCTAGGTTATTTTATTGTTTTGAAAGGTCAGAAAATTCAGTTTTGGAGACGTTTTGGCTTCATATCTTATTCACACATCTGTAACTGATCATTACACTTTTTAAAAAGTAGCAAAACTGACCAAACCTAGAAAAAACTTTGTTGTTGTTGTTCAGTCGCTAAGTTGTATCTGACTCTCTGTGACCCCATGGACTGCAGCACGTCAGGCGCCTCTGTCCTCCGCTATCTCCCGGAGTTTGCTCAAATCCGTGTCCACTGAGTTGGTGATGCTTGCAAACCACTTTATCCTGTGCCTTCTCCATCCCCCTTTGCTTTCAATCTTTAAATTTTAGTAACATTAAAAATAAACCATTTAAATCAACATAGGTACATTTTCAAAGATGGCTGGGAAGACAAATGCTTTAAAAATTCACTCCAATGTCAACTTTGAAATATTGGTTCTGAGGTTTTGCAAAGTTATGACCTGGAGGGTTTACAGGGTCATATCAATTAAAGAGCCTGGGAGGGAACTCTAGTTTCATTTTTTTCAAAATAATTTTTATGATATGTAATAGAATTTCTTTTAAGGAAAGAATGACCTTCAGCTCAAGGGTGTTATTTCTTAGATGCTCAGTATGACTATATTTTTTCAACTACCAAATTGATTTTCTAGCAATCAAATTGAACTAGCAAATGAACCATGCATTTGAAAAATCTAAATGAAAAAAAAAAAAAAGAAAAATCTAAATGGTATTAATATATCATTTCAAAGGAGGACCAAACTTCTGTAAATTATGAAAAGATGTTTATTTTCTGTGGTAACTGGGATTACTTTTAAACACCACTTTTATTTTCTGTATCATAAATTCTATAATAGTAATATGTACCTATGCTGAGATCTCTCTAAGTCTGTGGTAACACAGTTGCCAGATCTACAGTTCATTATATCTTTATCTTTAATGAGGGCAATACAATCTCATTACAACATTGCAGTAAGATTTTTTAAATACTAAATTGAAGCAAAAATAATGTAACATACACACCTACCAGAAATCACCTTTCTTCTGTCAACTACATTGGAGGTAATGATGATCCTGAGTAATCTCAGTGAACTAAATATTTGGCAGTTCAGTCTCTTTTCATCAATCGTTAGAACTTTCCAAGGGAAACTTAACAGTTACAGAGAATGAACAGGAAAAGCACATAGAGCTTTAAAATCATCCCACAGAGGACAAAAGAGCCAGGATCCTTGTTCAGAGGATGAGGGGGGTGGTCAGACACAAGGGTTCTCACTGGTACCTCTAATGCAGATTGGCTCCTGTAAGTGACGGATGCTGAGCAGAGGACCTGTGGGCGGCATGGCAGCTACCAAGGTCATAGGAAGATGCACTTGTCTCAGTGGCTGTCAGGACCAGGGGATCTGGGAGTGAATGGGGTGTCTAGCTCTGCACAAGGCTGAGCCTGTAGTTAGTCAGCTACTGAGTCACCCACAGATGGTGGTTAGATCACTCAGGGATGGATGCAGGCTGTGTGCACCCAAGAAACATCAGGGGGCCATGGAAGGGCCAAGGTGGCTGCACAGACCTGAGAATCCTTTCATCATGCTTCCTCAAGGGCCCGAGGGTCCCTGCACTCAGAGAAACATTGCTTCAGGGGGAACCTGAAGGAGAGCTGAGGAGCTGAGCTAACAGGTTGAATTCCATCCCTACTCCCACTCCAATCCCACATCTTGTGTGGAGGCTTGTGAGGAAGGCAAGCAGAGCTATGCAGTTGTAGTTGGAGTAAGTTTGTGACAAAATTACAGGGGGAAAGCAAAGTGTGGCTGGGCCAAACGTGTGTTTCCTGCCATTTATTCCATGTTACTGTTTCTCAGACTTTTCTTTGCCATTTTTATATATTTGTAGTGATACTATCATCCAACATTGACTCACCTCTTCAGTTCAGTTCAGTTCAGTTCAGTTGCCCAGCCGTGTCTGACTCTTTGCGACCCCATGAACCACAGCACGCCAGGCCTCCCTGTCCATCACCAACTCCCAGAGTCCACCCAAACTCATGTCCATTGAGTCGGTGATGCCATCCAGCCATCTCATCCTCTGTGGTCCCCTTCTCTTCCTGCCCTCAATCTTTCCCAACATCAGGGTCTTTTCAAATGAGTCAGCTCTTTGCATCAGGTGGCCAAAATATTGGAGTTTCAGCTTCAACATCAGTCCTTCCAATGAACACCCAGGACTGGTTTACTTTAGGATGGCACATCTTCACTTCACCCTAAAAGTGGTGGCCTGGGTCCATAGTGGAGACTGACAGACCCAACCCACCCCCACCGCCCCACCCCCAACCCCCCAGTTTGGAGAGAACAACCAGCAGTTGCAGATGGACACACCTGCAGAATCAGCCCCGTGAATGTGAGAAGCCCAGTCCCTTCAAGACTGAGAGGCGAAGCCTGAGGAGGGAAGGAAAAGCCATCAGCCTCCTGGGAGGTGTAGTGTTGGTGATGGTCCTGAGCCCCTCCAGCCCAGCCCCAGCCCCCAGCCTCAGGGACCACGGTGGGGCTGGTGGGGAGTTTGTGGGATAAAGGCTGGTTTGTGGAAATGGACACCAAGGGGAGCCTGGAGTCTGGCATCCAGGTGGACGCTCCTTTGGGCACCCCACCTGCTCCTCGGCCAGAGGCCCACGTGGGTAGGGGCAAAGGTGATCTGGGGTACAAGAGGCTTCCCTGCCATGTCATCAAGGCAAGAATGTATGTTTTCATGGGTCAGATGGAGGTCTCCTGTGGCTGAGCAGCACTCTCTTTCTTTTTCTTTTGTAATTTAATTTTTATTTTATAGTGGAGTAGAGTTGATTTACTCTGTTGTGTTAGTTTCAAGTGTACAGAAAAGTGAATCAGTTATGAATAAATACATATCAGGCCATACTACAGAGAGGGAGCACAGCCCCACCCATCAGCAGATAATTAAAGATGTATTGAGCATGGCCCTGCCCACTAGAGTAAGACACAGTTTTTCCTACAGCCAGTCCTTTCCATTAGGAACCTTGCACAAGCCTCTTATCCTCATCCATCAGAAGACAGACAGAATGGAAACCACAATTACAGAAAACTAACCAAAATGATCATGTGGATCACAGCCTGGTCTAACTCAATGAAACTATGAGCCATGCTGTGTAGGGCTACCTAGAACATATGGGTCATGGTGGAGAGTTCTGACAAAATATGGTCCACTGGAGAAGGGAATGGCAAACCACTTCAGCATTCTTGCCTTGAGCACCCCCTGAACAGTATGAAAAGGCAAAAAGATATGACAATGAAAGATGAGCCCCACCGCCCCGCCCCCCCCGCCCAGGTCTGTATGTGTTCAATATGCTCCTGGAGAAGAGCAGAGAAATAGCTCCAGAAGGAATGAAGAGTCTGAGCCAAAGCAGAAATGATGTCCAGATGTGGATGTGTCTGGTGGTGAAAGTGAAGTTCAATGCTGTAAAGAACAATAGTGCATAGGAACCTGGAATGTTAGATCCATGAATCAAGGTAAATTGGATGTGGTCAAACAGGAGATGGCAAGAGTGAACACCAACATTTTAGGGATCAGTGAACTAAAATGGACTGAAATGGGTGAATTTAATTCAGATGACCTTTATATCTATTATTGTGAACAAGAATCCCCTAGAGAAATGGAGTAGCCCTCATAGTCAACAAAAGAGTCCAAAACGCAGTACTTGGCTACAATCTCAAAAACGACAGAATGACATGTTCCTTTTTGAGGCAAACCATTCAACATCACAGTAATCCAAGTCTATGCCCCAACCACTAATGCTGACGAAGGTGAAGCTGAATGGTTCTATGAAGACCTACAAGACCCTCTAGAATTAACACCAAAAAAAGATGTCCTTTTCATCATAGGGGACTGGAATGCAAAAGAAAGAGGAGATACTTGGAGTAACAGGGAAGTTGGCTTTGGAGTACAAAATGAAGCAGGGAGAAGACTAACAGAGTTCTGTCAAGATAATGCACTCATCATAGCAAACATTCTCCTCCAACAACACAAGAGATGACTCTACACATGGACATCACCAGATGGTTGATACCAAAATCAGATTGATTATATTTTTTGCAGCTGAAGATGGAGAAGCTCTATACAGTCAACAAAAACAAGACCTGGAGTTGACTGTGGCTCAAATCATGAGCTCCTTATTGTAAAATTCAGACTTAAGTTGAAGAAAGTAGAGAAAACCCATACCCTGAGGTCATTCAGGTATGACCTAAATCACATCTCTTATGATTATACAGTGGAAGTGACAACAAGTTCAAGGGATTAGATCTGATAGAGTGCTTTAAGAACTATGAATGGAGGTTTCTAACACTGTATAGGAGGCAGTGAAAATTATCTCAAAGAAAAAGAAATGCAAGAAAGCAAAGCGGTTGTCTGAGGATGCCTTACAAATAGCTGAGAAGAGAAGTGAAAGGCAGAGGAGAAAAGGAAAAATACACCCATCTGAATGCAGAGTTCCAAAGAATAGCAAGGAGAGATAAGTAAGCCTTCCTCAGTGATCAATGCAAAGAAATAGAGGAAAACAATAGAATAGGAAAGACTAGATATCTCTTTAAGAAAATGTAGAGATACCAAAATTTCTTGCAAAGATGGGCACAATAAAAGACAGAAATGGTATGGACCTCACAGAAGCAGAAGATATTAAGAAGAAGTGGCAAGAATACACAGAACTTACAAAATAGGTCTTAATGACCTGGATAAGTACTATGATTTGGTCACTCACCTAGAGCCAGACATCCTGAAGTGTTAAGTCAAGTGGCTTTAGGAAGCATTGCTAAGAACAAAGTTAGTGGAGGTGATGGAATTCCAGCTGAGCTATTTCAAATCCTAAATGATGACGCTGTTAAAGTGTTGCACTCAATATGCCAGCAAATTTGGAAAACTCAGCAGTGGCCACAGGACTTGAAAAGGTCAGTTTTCATTCAAATCCTAAGAAAGGCAATGCCAAAGAATATTCAAACTACTGCACAATTGTGCTCTTCTCACATGCCAGCAAGGTAATGCTCAAAATCCTTCAAGCTAAGCTTCAATAATACATGAACCAAGAAATTTAAGAGGTATAAGCTGGATTTAAGAAACGCAGAGGAACCAGAGACCAAATCGCCAACATCCATGGGATAATAGAAAAAGCAAGGGAATTCCAGAAAAATCTCTACTTCTGCTTCAATGACTACTCTAAAGCCTTTGGCTGTGTGGATTACAACAAATGAAAATCTCAAAAAAAATGGGAAAACCAGACCACATTACCTGCTTCCTGAGAAACCTGGAAGGTCAAGGAAACCTGTGCAGGTCAAGAAGCAACAGTCAGAACTGGACATGGAACAAAAGACTGGTTCAAAATTGTGAAAGGAGTACGTCAAGGCTGCGTACTGTCACCCTGCTTATTTAACTTATATGCAGAGTACATCATGAGAAGTACAAGGCTGGATGAATCACAAGCTGGAATTAAGATTGCCGGGAGACATATGACCACCTCATATATGCAGATGATACCACTTTAATGTCAGAAAGTGAAGAGGAACTAAAGAGCCTCTTGATAAAGGTGAAAGAGAAAGGTTTTACCTGGTTTAAAACCTGATCTAAAAGCTGGTTTAAAACTCAGGATTCAAAAAACCAAGATCATGGCATCTGGTCCCATCACATCATGGCAAATAGATGGGGAAAAAATGGAAACTGTGACAGACTATTTTCTTGTGGTCCAAAATCACTGTGGATGGTGACTGCAACCACAAAATTAAAAGACACTTGCTCCTTAGAAGAAAAGCTATGACAATCCTAGACAGTGTATTCAAAAGCAGAGACATCACTTTGTGGACAAATGTCCATATAGTCAAAGCTATGGTTTTCCCAGTAGTCATTTATGAATGTGAGAGTTGCACCATAAAGAAAGCTGAGTGCCAAAGAATTGATGTTTTTGAACTGTGGTGATGGACAAAACTCTTGAGAATCCCTTGGACAGCAAGGAGAACCAATCAGTCAATCCTAAAGGAAATCAACCCTGAATATTCTTTGGAAAGATTGATGCTGAAGCTGAAACTCCAATACTTTGGCCACCTGATGCAAAGAGTCAACTCATTGAAAAAGATCCTGATGCTGGGAAAGATTGAGGGCAGGAGGAGAAGTGGGGGTGGGGGGCGACAGAGGATAAGATAGTTGGTTGGCCTCACTGACTCGATGGACATGAGTTTGAGTAAATTCCGGGAGATAGTGAAGGACAGGAAAACCTGGCATGCTGCAGGCCATGGGGTCACAAAGAGTTGGACACGACTGAAAAACTGAACTAAACTGATTCTCTTTTTCAGATTCTTTCCCATTTAAGTTATTACAGAGTACTGAGTATAATTCCCTGTGCTATGCAGCAGGTCCTTGTTGTTTATCTATTTATTATATAAGACTGTGTATGTGTTTATACCAAACTCCTAATTTATCACCCCCTTTTCCCCCCTTAGTTATCTTAAGTTTGTTTTCTAAGTCTGTAAATCTATCTGTTTTATAGATAAGTTCATTTGTGTCATACTTTAGCTTCCACCTATAGATGATATGAGACTTCCCTGGTGGTGCAGATGATAAAGCATCTGTCTAAAATGTGGGAGACTGGGGTTCGATCCCTGGGTTGGGAAGATCTCCTGGAGAAGGAAATGGCAACCCACTCCAGTATTCTTGCCTGGAAAATCCCATGGACAGAAGGAGCCTGGTAGGCTACAGTCCATGGGGTCGCAAAGAGTCGGACACAACTGAGCGACTTCACTTTCATAGATGATATCACGTGATCTTTGTCTTTCTCTATCTGACTTTACTTATGAAAGTAAGTACTTTACTTAGTGTTACATACTTTACTTACTGTGATAATCTCTAGGTTCATCCATTATACCACAAATTGCATTATTTTATTCTCTTTTTAATGACCAAGTAGTATTCCATTATATATACGTACCACACCTTCTTTATCCATTCATCTGTCAATGGATATTTAAGTTGCTTCCATGACTTGGGTGTTATAAATAGTGTTGCAATGAGCGTTGGGTGTGTGTGTGTGTGGTGTGTGTATCTTCGTGAATTATGATTTTTCTGAATATATGCCCAGCAGTAGGATTGCTGGTCACATAGTAGCTCTGTCTTTCTGGAAAGCTCACTCTGTAGGGGATCCAAGTAGTAGTGGGCTTGTTGGATCATCAGGGGCTTGAGCTAGATTGTCCTGGACACTGAACCAGACCCAAGTTTATCATTTCAGGGAGTTGTGCACTGGGGGGCCTCAAAGGGCTTCATAGGTGTGTTCAAGGAGGGGCTGGCCCTGGGGTGTCCCTCTGAGAGGGCAATGCTGGCCAGGCATCAACAGCTAGAGGAGCAATGATGACACTCCAGGGGGTCCTGGTTCAGCAAAGTAACGTCTGCCTTGTCCCTCCCTACCCCCCATCATCTGGTCATGATGATCCAGGGCTTCAGGCTGACAAGGGCATCGGAGATGGGGGGAGCTGACCATGTCTCTTTCCTTGGACAACTTCACAGCAGCAGAAGGGCAAGGGTTGAATTAGATCTGAGGCTGGAATTTTAACTTGAACTGGACCACATTCTAATAAGGAAAAATATTCAGAAAGTTGTGAAATTGGCTGTGATGACATTCAGGGACAGGAAAGGGCATTCACGTGAGGACGGTTGAGAGGAGTGACTGGAAAAATACAGCCATTTCATGTTCATAGCCCCAGCGAACTGCTTTTCAATAAAGAAGCAGTTATGAATTCAGATCAAAGCAATGGAGACTATTTTATAAGGAAAGCAGTGAGAGTAACTTCTACGGAGCACTTTTTAACAGTTAGCTGGTTTGCTGATATCCCTTATCTTATTTATTCTTGCAGTGAGTTACCCACAATTCTCGTCCTTTAACCACTGAAACTGAAACTGAGGGACATTAAATAACTTACCCAAGGACACAGCTAATTAATGATGGACCTAGGGTTCAATTTAGGAAGATATGAGGCTAAAACCAGCTGTCCACAGCCACCAATTGAGATGGACTCTTAAACATGCTACATAATAACACTTCCTGCTTGTCTGCTTTCCTTTTCATGTCTTATCCAGGATGAAAATCGTTCTTTGAGGGACAGTTGATGCTAATTCTGTTTGTCAAATGTATGTGAGGATTCTTTGTCAGTTCAAATATGGATGCCTGATACTAAGTGTAGCGTCTTGCTTTAGTTGTGCATTTCCTGTTTGGGTGGTGTGGTTGATGCTGAGTCAGTTCCTAGGCAGGTTGATAACAAGTCCGTGGTCCCCCAGGAGGAGAAAGGGGTCTGGGGCTCTCAAGGAGGAGATAGGTGTCTGTAATTCTCAAGGAGGAGGAAAGGACAAATGTCTCTTTACCCCGCTCCCCCCCCCCCCCCCCCACATTCCTTAGTCTTAGTCACATAAAACTTTTTTTCTGTCTGAAACCTTTTAAGTTACAAATGGTTGTCCAGGCTCCTATGAGTGCCACAGCCTCCTCCAACTATTACTTGGGGCCCCTGGATCAGAGATCCTCAATATCAGGGTTAGGAGAATATGTTGCCTCAACAATTTAGGGATGACACCCCTCAACAGCAGGACGTAGTTATGGAACAAAAATGATGTCCCTTTCCCCTGGCAACATAATTCTCCTAAAAGAAAAGGGGGGAATGAGACAGTCAATTCCTAGGCAGGTTGATACGAAGTCCAGGGTCCCCCAGGAGGAGCAAGGGGTCTGAGGCTCTCAAGGAGGAGGAAAGGACAAACATCTTTTTTTTTTCTTCTACTTCCCTTAATCTTAGTCACATGAAATATTTTTTTCTTTAAGCCTGGAACTGATGATTACACAACAAAGAACTCAGTTTGAACTCTGTCCTAAGGATTATATAACAACAATGTATCCTGCTTGAGGACAGTTTCTCCTTGAAAGGCTTCTGACTAATCCTGTTATCTTAGAATGTATATTATGGGAATGGGTCTGGTAAGATCTTTCTATTGTTAGTTCTAATCCTGTCATCTTAAATTGTAAATTGTAGGAGTGGGTCTAGTACGATCTTTACAACCTTGAGACATTCTTTCGATTTATTGTCAATAACCAACTAAAAAAGTACATAACTCCCCTGCTAACACTAGCAAGGCGGGCACTCTCCGTCCCCTTCTGAAGTCTATGTCAGAAGCTTTCTCTGTCCCTTTTTATACTTTAATGAAACTCTGCTACACAAAAACTCTTGAGTGATCAAGCCTGGTCCCTGGTCCCGAAGCTAAATCTTCTTCTTCGGAGATCACAAATTGGACACTGTTCACCATAAGCTACCAATGCCATGGAGATAAGGTTCACAGACAGATGTTAACACAACTCTACAAACATGCTCGTCCTCACCATCTGCTGGAAGTGAAGGGTCTGTCAGCATTACATAGCACTTTCCCCCCGGGACTGGAGGCAAACCTTGCTTATGGACACATGTTCACTGTGAATGACTAGCTTCTTTTCTGTTTGTGTCTGGTTCAGATTCCTGAATTCAAGTTTCAATTTCCATTTTGAAGAGTGGGCAGTTGGGCAAGAAGATGCAGGATGAGGGATTGGGTGAGAAAATGGTTCTCTTAAAATGTTTGATGCTGAAGATGTTGGTAGAACAACTCTGGAGCCAAGCAGTGACTGAATGATTGACTCAGATTTTCCCAACTAAAGATGCCACGATCCTAACCTCACAGATTAATTTTTCTGATGCTCCTCTCTCCCCTTAGCTTCCATGAATTACTCAGTCTCCCAATTTTGAGATTTCATACTTGACTCTGTGCTCAGTATTTGATTGACTCTTATGTTCATGTTTCCTAGTCTACTTAAAATTGTTAGTTTACTTATTAGAGAGAGGACTGAATTACACCAAATGCTTCCTTTTATCCTGTATATTTATATCTTCCACAGGGACATTTCCTTTTAATACCTGCAGATATAGAGTAGTTTCAGACCTTAAGATCGCATGTGCTTTTAATCTTGACATTAGATCCATTTGGAGCTTATTTTTTTTTTTTTCAGTTGCATATCTGTAGAAATTTAAATAACCTGGAATCCATTCCACAATAGCTAGTCTCATAGCAGTAGCAAAGCATTAGTCTCCCATGAACACATAGAAAGATACTCTAAGTTAAAGAGGAAAAAAATTCATAAGACAAAAGACCTATACAAACTTTACTGATAATTTAAAAGATAAGTTTCAGGTTACAATTAGGAATACTTCTAGCATTGCATATGTCTTACATTTTGATCTTTAACTTCACAATCGTGCTCATGGCTGACTAACTTTAGACCAACTTCAGGCCAACTGAGTAGTTTATTGGGACAGGTGACCAGTTTAATCTTATCCATCCTTGTTAAGTTTTTGAGACTTGTTAGAACAAGTATCAACACTTTAATTTTTGTTTTCCACTCTATTTTTACAAAACATAGCAGCAGATACTTTATAAAAGCCAATGAACACCACCAACAAAAACAAAGTCAAAGAATTGCACAAACCCTGTTTTACTGACAAAAGTGGTGATGTTCTGAAATTAAATTGCTGGTCAGAGGACCATCCAGAATGAGATAGCTCCAAATATTTAATTGTCAGATGCTGTACAAATGTTTGAGTTTGGCAAACAGAAGGAGACTTAAGGTTCCTAGTGAACAATATATACAGGTATAGTTTGTGTAAAATTTGAATTTTGGAAAATTTCAGTCTAAGTTTTTTACATTTGCATTTACCAAAGCCCAAGTTTTGCTGTATGTCAAGAAAAAAGAAAAGAAAAGAAAACAAAAACGTAAAGAAGATCCCATATAGATTATCTTGAATGCCCCTATCAACTTTAAAGCCTGCTGTGGTACCATTCCTGACCTAATGTCTGTAGAAGGTGGGGTTCAGAAGGTCACGGGCCATGGCCAACATTGGCGAGGATGAACTAAGAGGGAATGGAAGGTATCAGTTGATTGATGCAAGTAGTTGGTTTGATGAAAGCTGCTTAAGAGTATCTATTCCCAATTCACCTAACCAACTGAGTGACCACGTGAATCCAGTGATTACTATCTTTAGTAGTAGTAGCATTAGTCGCTCAGTCGTGTCCAACTCTTTGCGACCCCATGGACTGTAGCCCACCAGGCTCCTCTGTCCATGGGATTCTCCAGGCAAGAATACTGGAGTGGATTGCCATTCCCTTCTCCAGAGGATCTTTCCGGCCCAGGGATTGAACCTGGGTCTTCTTCATTGCAGGCAGATTCTTTACCGTCTGAGCAACAGGGAGGATCACTTTATCTTTAGCACCTGTTTACTCTTTTGAGTTGAAAGCACAGAAGTGATGGCCTGGATTCACTGTTAAAAAACGATAAGTGATGCCAAGTTCTTTTAGTATTCCCATGAGCCCTCTCTTCTAAAGCACAGTTTCCATCCCACTGAGTGGGTGTTTGAAAAGCTCCCTTAGTAAAAACTCTGAACTGTAATTTTCTTTTTAGCTGAATGAGAACATCTGAAAGTCCATCTCCCATTTTCTTTCATTGACATTAACTCAGTTTGACAGTCTGCACCCAAGAGAACCATACATCACAACATGAATGAGAGTTAGCCAGACGTTTAAATGCTTTTCCAGCTCTGAACTCACAAGGCCATTTTTAACCATTATTTTGTTTGTAGACTGCTGTTCAAGGGAAGTTCCCAAGTAAAGTGACTGCCATTGTTCCACACGGAGTTCACCTCTATTTGTGAGACTGACAGCCTAATTTTTTCTTATTTATTTTATTGAAAAACACTTGAGAAGCCCCAGAAGCTAAATTTTCTTTCTTTCCCATTCAATATTCATCCACTTATGAACTTATGACAAGCTGGTGGCTGATCACAGTCATGAAAAACAGATGATACATGACAAATCAAAATAAATTGTGCACATAAAGCTGAGCACATTTATATCTAGGAAGTGGAACACACACTTAAGTTGTCAAACAATTTTGTCTTAAATCAGTCTAAATTGAGGGGTCCTATTTTCCCATGATTTTTGCTGGTTCTTTTGAAATTGCACCTAACTTGAATCTATCATTTTTGTGTACCATGATGAAGACCTAGAACGGAGCATGCATGCATGTTCAGTTGCTCAGTCATGTTCAACTCTGTGACCCCACGAACTGTAGCCCATCAGGTTCCTCTGTCCATGGTATTTTTCAGGCAAGAATACTGGGGTGAGTTGCCATTTCCTATTCCAACTTTGTGTTTATGTTACTTTAATTTGTTGGAGCAAATGAAACTTTGAACGCACATTTTATATTCTTATTTTGTCTTTCTTTCCTTCTTGCATCATGACATTCTATGTGGTTCCAATTTCAGCAACTATCTCTAACCTGATGAAAATATCTTTGGTCTCTTCATTTTTCAGTGCTTGACATTTGGATGGATGTTGAGCTGGCTGGTTTCCCAAGGCAATGGGGACTTTGGCATAACATTAGCTTTACTTTTATATCTTAAAAAAAAATATTTATTTGGTTGTGCCCTGTCTTAGTTGCAACACTAGGGGTCTTTGATATTCCTTGTGACATGTGGGATCTTTTAGTATTCTTGCCTGGAAAATTCCATGGACAGAGCAAGCTGTGGTGGGCTACAGTCCATGGGGTCACAAAGAGTCAGACACGACTCTGTGATTGAGCACATGCACACATGCAAAATCTAGTTGCATCCCGTGCAATCTAGTTCCCTGTCCAAGGATTGAATCCAGGCCCCCTGCATTGGGAACATGGAGTTTTAGCCACTGGACCACCAGGGAAGTCCTTATAAAACATTAGTTTTTATTCTTAGTCATTGTTTCTAAGAAAGGCCCCTAAATTCATTCTTTAAAAATACTTCTTTGTATGTTAATGTGCAAGACACTGGTTCCTACAGTGGAAGACTTTACTTCCTGGTGTGGAATGAAAGGTGTGGACACAACACAACACAGTCTGTGAGGTTCTGTGTCATCTGGAGGTAAAGGAAAAGTATTGGTGGTCCGGAGGGAGGTACAGTTGTCATAGGAGCCTTCTAACCTCAGAGAATGTGACATCCTTGAATGATAGTCAGGAACTTGATGTGCAGAAATAAGGTTGAAGGCAGAAGAGGGCAGGACATCATGGTTATTTCAGTGGCTTGGTGTTTCTCTTACAATCAAAAGTTAAGCTCCTTTCTTTAGCAGGCAAAATGGACATCAGTGATTTTCCTCTTTGGCTGAACTTCAGAACCTAACCCTGAGCTTCACTCAGAGATTTGGATTAACTCATCTGAAGGTCACCTGATGAAGAGCCAGTTGGGACTTACTAAGGGGAGTACTGAGGCTCCTGCCTCCATCTCAGATCACATCTCCCACCACGTTCTTCCCTATTCACTCAGCCTCCACTCCGCGGGCTCCCACCTTGCCTGTTGTTTCCCAGGAGCATCTTTACTATTAGGATAAGCTGCTATCACCTCTACCCAGACTACTATTTCAGAGATGACAAGAGCTCACGTTTACCGAGCACTCACAGAGTCCCAGGTGCCCTGTAGTACAAGGATCATGAAAGGTATTCATTCATTTAATCCTCCTTATGGTCATATGAGATGTCCTGGTTATGCAGTTGAGGGACCTGAGGCAAAGGCAGTGATGTTTGTACAAGTGTGCAGCCACGCTGGCATTCAATGTCCTTGAACCTCAGGGTCCTGATGCTAAACTCCATCAAGCCACCTCCTTTTTCCTTCGTGTTGTTGAAGCCTTTATCCAATGTCACCTTTTCTGAGAAGCTTTGTTAGGCCACCCTTTCTAAAATATCCCCCACCTCATCCCACCACTCTGAGCTCTGGCCCTTCCCTTGCTATTATAATATTCATTTACATTTTCTCAGCCAAGTCTCTCCTCCACTATCATGTAAATTCCACAAACCTGACTGCTTCTTCACCTCTGTATCTCTAACACCAGAAAAATGGCACACAGGTTTTCAACACATATGTTGTCAGAGCAAAGAACGGATTTCTGGTTTAAGGTGGATCCAAATGGGGATAGATTTGTTTCAGGCATGGTCTTCTCTAATATGTGTCTGGCACAATGATGTCATGGTCTGAAATTCCAAAGGGAAGACTGAGGCCAAGGACTTTTTGACTTCACGTGCTTGGTGCGTGCTTGAACATTCTGGGAATGTGGCTTCTGGGGTGGACGCCTACAGCGTACTCCCTGCTGTGGGCACCGTACCATCCTTTCCAAGTCCTTGTGGGCAGAGTTGTCCTGGGATTCCTGCTCCAGGAGACTTGGGTGAGCCCAGTTCCGCATCCATGCAGGATGGATCCCAAGGGTGGGAGCCCATCACAGTGCTGCTGGTCCACTTGCCAATGACCACCTGGTGGGGCAGGTGTGACAGTTCCGGCAAGCGAGACCCTAGCAAAGGTCTGCAGGGGCTCTTGGCTCTTAAAGTGAACACAAGGGAGTGGGCGCCTCATCTACCTTTTGACACTGTCCCATGTGGAAGGAATTCCTGAAGAGGCCAGTCCGACTTGCAAGCATAAGATTAGACAGCCTGATGGTTAAGAAGACAGGCTTCTGCATGGGATGCTGGTGTCTATCCCCAGTTTGGCCACGTGCTGACCACCTGGTCTTCTGCAAGGCGGCCAATCTCCCATGACTCCCTCCCCTTCTCTGTGAAGTGGGCAACGTTTGATATTCTGAGAATAATTGAGTTAATATGTACTTCAAGTCCCTTCATGTGAAAATAAGAATAGTAAGAGGTCTACCGGGCAGGACTACTATGAGGATGACATGAATTGAAACATATCTAAGGCACTGACACTGAGGCTGGTGTACAGATAGTGATCATGAGTCTAGTGTGAGACAAAAGAGAGGATGGCAGAGTCAGGCAGCCCCAGGGCCAGTGCAACTGAAGCCCTGATTGCACTGAATTTGGCACTGCCTTAGCTTCAAAGTGCTTTTATATAGGATTTTTAAAAGTACTGTCATAACCTGAGCCTTTAGAATCAGGGATTTCTGTATCATCCAGTGAAAACCATCTTAACTGATATGTATCACCTGTAAGTGCACAAATAGTGGAGCTGATGGCCAGTCACACCTGAGATAGTGAATCATAAGCTTCTTTTTCTTAGTTTGGACCCTGGCCAGGAAGACAGGAATATTCATGCATACTGAACAATCTGCTTTCACAAGGGTAAGAATCAGCATTTTAATTCAATCCTCAAATGCTCTCCACCTCAAGGACCAAGGGAGCTGATAGCAACTATAGGGCCCAGTTCTGAATGCAGATACTGTGAAGCGTCCTAGCATCATGCAGAGTTTTAAAAATCTTCCTCTCAGGCTAAAATGACAAGAAAAGCTTGACATTTTGCTTTCTTCTCTATCTAGCTCCCATGGCTAAAATTCTCAAGTCCAGAACATGCACTGTTCAATTATCTGACAACTCCTGAATCTCACTAGAGCAAAAACAGCTTGATCGATGGGTCCAGCTGTGACCATTGTGTAGCATGAATTTTCTGATGGCTTTAAAATGACTCTGCAGCTGTCATCTGGAACTTGAGAATGCACTAGCATTAAGACGCCAAGCAAGAGAAGTGGCATTCTTCAGGGCAACATCAATATACAATTTGTTACATATTCTAGAGATGCTGTCACCAGTGTGAATGTTTCTGTTTTTCTTAAATTCTTGTATTAGTGTAATTGAGCAGTTCTGAAGGGAGTTATCTCAGGCCACTTATTTTCCCAGTAAAGGACTGTTTGCTGAAGTTTTATTTTCTTCCTGCCTATACAATGATGTTGATGAGGGCTGAGATGGTGGAAAGTGATTGCTGGTTCCTACATTTCCACAATTAGTACCATTTATTAGGGAAACCATTGAAGGAAGGGTTAGTCTATGTCTTTCTCACCAAGACTGCCATAGGGGGATCAGGAGAGTTGAAGGAAGGGCCAGAAGCAGGAAAACTCTAAGTCAGAGAAGCATGGAGACAGTGAAGCAGCAGGCTCCAGGCTTGTCTCTGAGTCATCTCTGATTGTTTAGGGCATTCAGGTGGGGTTATAACCATCTTCCATCGAAACCACCTACCTGGTCCCTCTAGAAGTAGGGGAGAAGATGAAATTTATACAGAAACTTTAGTGACATGAAGGTCCTGGGGTTTTCAAATGGCCAAATAAAGAATGACAAGTTTTTATATAGCATCATTTAAAATCATGCTTACTTATATGCTTTCTTTGTTGTGCTCCAATGACCTGTATCTTCCCGACGTCTATAGGAGTAAAAGCAATCTAAATGCAACTGGGGTATTTTGATGTCCAATTCTGATAGATCATTTATGTGCTTTCAAGGTCACCTTTTCCATCGACAAACAAAAAGAAAGCAAAAATTATTATTTAGTTGGAAATATCTGCTTTGACATTACAGAAAGGGGAACAAATTTCTTTCAAGCTACTTCTCTCTGAAATTTATAAACATTAACAACATGAGCCATTACATAGAAGGCTATCTTTCTCTTCCTTTTTCTTTGAGTATTTCTGCTCTAAACCCACTCAGGAGTGCTTAGCATAGGAACAATTTGTGACCTTCATCACCATCAATTCCCAGCAGATGCTTGCTGCTGTTTTGGATCATATCAAGAAAGAGAAGAATTCGCTGTAGATATGTGGAAAGCTTGGTAACATTATAGTGAGCATTTAGACACTTTTGTTTGGAAATATTCCACATAAAGTAGAAACTTCTGTATAATTTTCAGAGTTACTCACTCACATGAGATATATTGACCTTTGTTTTTCTTTGGCTGAACAGAATTTCTCAAGAGTGGCTTCCTTCTGTTCAACCCATCACTTGCCCACAACAACAACCAATAATGATTTAAGTTCTTCTGGTTCAGGGACAATTTATTTTGTTTTTGTTGTTTTTCAAGTCTGAAAGTCAAAGATTTAATTAAATTTATTCATATTCTTTACTGGCTAGTAGGAAAGCGATTGATATTTTACTACAGTGTAGCTGGGACTGGTCCTATGAGAAGTCTTGGTCAAAGGGAAGGTGGGATGAAATGTCACAGCTGTGAAGATTCAAGTGGACATGAAGTTACATTTGGCTGATTGCTTTAAGCTTGGAATCATAGTGATGATTGCAAGAATCATTGGAAGGATGAATGAAATAGATTTTCCTATTGTTTCCTTTTTATTTCAGGGTGTATAATGAGAGGATAGTAAAAATTTACAAAAAGTAACAGAATTCAGCAATATTGTTAGATAATTTCTGTTTTTTATAAACCTTCTTGCTATTCTTCACCATTATAGTTAAGAATTTTTGGTAACAAACTAAGAAAAAAGACATTATATATATATATATAATTATTATACATTATATATATATATATGTATATATATATATATGAGCATGAGTCTACTTCACTCAGATAATGATTTGCATTCAGTGTATGAGAGTGCTTGTTTTTACATTTTTTTACCTAAAATACTGAATTTTTTTTGTTGCGTGCCATTGAATAAATTTTTCATTATTTATATGATACAGAAAACTCTTCCTACTTTTTAATGCATTTAAGTGGCCAGTTTGTTCTGTATTTATTTGTACCTGTTTATAGCATCTTTTAAAATGTCCTGTGCCCTGTATAAGAAACTATCTTCTCTTCCAGTTGATTGAACACAGAAAAAAGCAAAAACAAAAAACAGATTGAAAGTATTAAAACATTGAGATATCAGAGGTAGACTAAGATAGAGGCAACATTTATCTAATAGGGTTTGAAAAGAAAAAACAAATAAAAGTAGAGAAGAAGCAAAATTAGTATAAGTAATAGATGATATCTTGAACTGATAAAAAAATAATTCCTCAGATTATAGAAATAACTTAAGTCCTGATATTTAATTAGGTGCTGAGATTCATTATAGAAAAACTGCAGAACAACAAAGATGAAGGTAAATATATTAAAATGAGCAGTGATAAATCACACATTATAAACAATTGCAGAAATTATAATTTGACTGTAAATTTCATATTAGGAAGATTGAAGAATAAAAAAACATGACCTTGAATGTACTGAGAGAACATAACTATCAACCTAAATTTTCCTTCAATTATGAGGGTAAAATGAAGATACTTAAAATAAGGGTTAATTTTTGTCAGTCATAAAATTTTGCTGACATGAAAGGATAAAGTTTTTAGAAAAGAAGAAAACTATAGTAAAAAATTAAAACGATGCTGGTAAATGCATAATTTACATATATGGAAAGTATAAAAACAATTTAATGATGATAAATGAAAAAACTGAGATTTTAAATACACAAAGGGACTACTTTGCCAGGCAAATTTTATAATGTAAGATGGATCAAAGCTTTCTAATTATTAGTAGTAATGTAGAAATATTAATGTACATCTTTATTAAGTCAAATGTACACATAAAAATTTAAGAGTAATCAACAGAAGAATAGGTTCTTAAATATAGCTAGAGAGAAGATGAGTAGACTGAAAGATGTATTTAAAGATATTATTTAGAATGAAGTACAAAGATTAAGCATATGTAAAAATGAGAGTGTAAGATAAGAAGAGTGTTCAGAAAGTTGAATACAACACTGATCGAAATTCTGGAAGAGAAGAACAATGAAGAGAGAAAACTTTGGTAGTTATACTGAGAGTATATTGTTGTTGTTTAGTCACTCAGTTGTGTCCAGCTGTTTCTGATCCCATAATCTGCAGCACACCAGACTTCCCTGTCCTTCACGATCTCCCAGAGCTTGCTCAAACTCATGTCCATTGATTCAGTAATGCCATCCAACCATCTCGTCCTCTGTCGTCCTCTTCTTCTTCTGCCTTCAGTCTTTCCCAGCATCTGGGTCTTTTCTAACGAGTCAGCTCTTGGCATCAGGTGGCCAAAATATTGGAGCTTCAGCTTCAGCATCAGTCCTTCCAGTGAATATTCAGGATTGATTTCCTTTAGAGGTGACAAAAGATTGCAACCAGCAGATTCAAGAGGTCAAATAAATGAAAGCATATTCATCTTCTGTGAGACTGTATTATTACTCTCAAACATTTCCTGATGCTTCCTATGGAGGAAAATATTTTTCACCCAATTAATATTGAGCTTGGCAGTGCAACTTGCCTGAGTTAATGAAGTGGAAGTATCAGGGTCAAGGGTCTCTTCTAAGCTGAAGTGTTGAGAGTTAGTGTATGTTTTGTCCAGCTGTTCTTCCCTTTCATTCTCTTCCTGCCGTGATTCCTGGAAATGCCCTAAATAAAAGCTTATCTACCAGTCTAGATCCCAGACAAATGAAGACATGGAGAAAAGCCATGGTCAACCCCCAATGGGCATGTAGCATAGATGAGACATAAATATTTGTTGTTATAATCTACTGATACATTTTGAAGGTGTTTTTGTGATTGCTGTCTAAACTAACTGGGAAGTTCTCAATGTGAAATGACTCTGTTTCCTGGGGATATTTGCAGTTTATGGGGGCACTTTGGTGGACACAGCTGGGGAGGGGGCTGTGGTCTAGCAGGTGGCATCGGCTGAGTAAAGCCCAGGTATCCGCTAATCCTCCTACAAGATACGGGACATCCTCCACCACGCAGAGCTATCCAGCCTCAAATGTGAGTGGTGCCAGGGTGAGGCTCCCTGACCCCGTCTCTCCTCCTGGTCGTAGGCACCCCAACAGAGTGCCCCTAAATAGCAGATCACTGCGGACACATGGATCTTACAGGGACCCACAGACAACTGACTGATCGCAATCCAAGAACTAACAGTTGGATGGTCAGCTGATTGTTCCATAGAAACCAGAGGACAATGGCTACTGCTTCAAAATTATGAATGAGATAACCATAGACATAAAAGTATATAATCAATAAAACTATACCTTAGACATGAGAGCAAATTAATGGCATTTTCATGTAAACAAAAACTAGGACATTTACTACAAATAGACCTTAAGTAAAGAGTATATTCTAGCCTGTTCTGACTAAAAGCAACTGTAGTTGAGAGGTCTGAGAGGGAAAAAGCAATGGTGAGCAAGCAAAATGGTTATCTGAGGGCATATTTCAGTAAACACGGAGTATAAAACATAATATCTCACAGAGTCAAAGAAAAATGAAGATAAAAGCTAAAATCCATGATAACCATATTATACAAATTAGAGTTAATATGTTCAGACTTCTTGTATCATTTGAAGTTGAGTATGGTTCAGTATAGAAATTTAAACTGCTAAGGTTTCTGAGTCAAAATATACAAAACCAAAATTGGCAGTGTTGACAAGGGAAAAAAAAATTGCACAGTGTGAGAGTTGTGAATTAAATTTTATTTGGGGCAAAATAAGGACTGCAGTCTAGGAGACAGCTTCTAAGACAGCTCTGAGAAACTGCTCCAATGAGAGGGTGGGGGAGGGGGGAAGGTAATTATATATGTGGTTTTGGTGAATGGGTACATGTAATTAAGCACATATTTTGGCAGATGCTTATTGCTAGTCACAAGAAGCAGATGCCTCTGTTAATTATTTTAGTGCTTTTCTAGATAGGAGAGGAGAAGGAAATGGCAACCCACTCCAGTGTTCTTGCCTGGAGAATCCCAGGGACAGAGAAGCCTGGTGGGCTGCCGTTTAAGGGGTCCACAGAGTTGGACATGAGTGAAGTGACTTAGCAGGCATGCATGCTAGATAGGGGATACAAGAGTTGGGCTCATGAAGTCTTCTCCTGAAAATATCTGTCTGAAGACCTGTTCTGCCAGTTTTCCCCAGAGCACAGAGCACCTCATTTCTGATCTCTGCCCTGAACTCCTTTTAGGGGGTGTTGCATGTCAGCAGCTACAGTGGCTACTAACCTAATCCTTGTGAAGGCAGATGGCCAGTGACAATTTTTGGTTGCCAGCAGATACAAGGGAAACTGACAAATTTACAGTTATCTTGGGTTTTCCCCATCATGTGTGAGTTCATTCCATGCCCACACCCAAAGTACTTGCTAAATGAGTCTGTAAAGCAAGTCTTGGAAATACTAAAATGCAGGTTTGGCTCTTTTTTTTCCCACTGTGATAGTATAAGTTTTTTCAATCCATGGGCAAACATTGGACTAATACCTAGATGGAAAACTGTCAGTTAAATGAACATACATTTATGAAACCCTTTCAAGGATCACAGCCTTGTCTTGGTGAAGAGGTTTTTGAAACTAATGAAGCCATGAGCCGTGCCTTGCAGGGCCACCCAAGATGGATGGGTCATAGTGGAGAGTTCTGACAAAATGTGATCCACTGGAGAAGGAAACAGCAAACCACTCCAGTATTCTCGCCATGAGAACTCAATGGAAAGTATGAAAAGACAAAAAGATATGAAACTGGAAGATGCGTTCACTGGGTCAAAAGGTGTCCAATATGCTATTGGGCAAGAGCAGAGGACAATTTCTAATGACTCCAGAAAGAACGAAGAGGCTGGGTCAAAGCAGAAATGGTGCTTGGTTGTGGTGGCGCTAGTGGTAAAGCGCTGTGTCTGGTAAGTGACAGGTGTCTGGTAAGCGCTTATGTCTCCTGCCTGCCAAAGCAGGAGACATAAGAGACATGGGTTTGATCCCTGTGTCTGGAAGGTCCCCTGGAGAAGGGCATGGTAACCCACTCCAATATTCTTGCCTGGAGAATCCCATGGACAGAGAAGCCTGGCGGGCTACAGTCTATAGGGTCACAAAGAGTTGGACACAACTGAAGTGACTTAGCATGCATGCACTGGTGGTGAAAGTAAAGTCTAATGTTGTAAAGAAAAATATTGCCTAGGAACCTGGAATGTTTTAAAAAAGGAAAGGAACCAGAGATCAAATTGCCAGCATTCATTGGATCATAGAGAAAGCAAGGGAACTCCAGAACCACTTTACTGTCTCCGGAGAAACCTGCATGCAGGTCAAAAAGCAACAGTCAGAACTGGACATGGAACAACTGATTGGTTCCAAATTGGGAAAGGAGTACATCAAGGCTATATATTGTCACCTTGCTTATTTAACTTCTATGCAGGGTACATCATGCAAAATGCTGGGCTGGATGAATCACAGGTTGGAATCAGGATTGTCGGGAGAAATATCACCACCTCAGATATGCAGATGATACCACTCTAATGGCAGAAACTGAAGAGAAACTAAAGAGTCTCTTGATGAAGGTGAAAGAGGAGAGTGAAAAAGCTGGCTTAACACTCAAGAAACTAAGACATGGCATCTGGTCCCAATACTTCATGGCAAATAGAAGGGGAAAAAGTGGAAGTAGTGACAGATTTTATTTTCTTGGGCTCCAAAACCACTGCAGACAGTGACCGCAGCCATGAAAGTAAAGATGCTTGCTCCTTGGAAGGAAAGCTATGACAAACCTAGACAGCACATTGAAAAGTAGAGACAATACTTTGCTAACAAAGGTCTGTCTAGTCAAAGCTATGGTTTTTCTAATAGTCATGTAAGGATATGAGAGTTGGACCATAAAGAAAGCTGAGCACCAAAGAATTTTGATGCTTTCAAATTGTGATGCGGGAGAAGATTCTAGAGAGTCTCTTGGATTGCAAAGAGATCCAACTAGTCAATCCTAAAGGAAATCAATCCTGAATATTCATTGGAAGGAGTGATGCTGAAGCTGAAGCTCCAGTTCTTTGGCCACTTGATGTGAAGAGCTGATTCATTGGAAAAGATCCTGATGCTGGGAAAGATTGAAGGCAAAAGGAGAAGGGAATGGCAGAGGATGAGGTGGTTAGATAGCATCAACGACTCAATGGACATGAATTTAAGTGATCTCTGGGAGTTAGTGAAGGTCAAGGAAGCCTGCAGTCCATGGGGTCACAAGAAGTTGGATAGGACTTAGTGACTGAACAACAACATGCATGAAAATGTAACAAACAAGATCTCATGTTTCCATATTATTTCTGAGTCAGACTCTGACTACTATGTGGACCAATACTGCCAGGATTGCATCTAAGATTCATAGTTTTATTGTATTCATTGGTAATGTGAATCATAAAATAAAGATAGCATTTTATTTCTATTATATGACCCAAATAATGTAACATTAATTATTTAAAATCACTGGGAGCATTATTAGATATGCCAATTACATGTGAAACAAATGGAAATTTAAAAAAATACATTTTTTGATTCATTCACTATACACCACCATATATTACTCTACACTTTAGCCAGAGATGAGCAACAGGCATATAAAGATTAACCTTATAATTGTGATGCATAGTTTCTTATTTTAATACCGAGGCCTTTGGGAAAAAGAGAAAAAAATTAAAATTATAAAGAGAATATTAAATATGCAGTTCTGACAGGACACAAATTGGTCTCACAGAACATTTTAGTACAGGGGTTAATGAGAATTTGTTGGACTGGTTTCATCTGTGAAATTAATAGCCTCCATATATTTCTTTTATGCATTTATTTTCCTTTGGCAGAGGTATTGCATGTTATTGAGTTGGCACATTAAATAAGTAGACATTTTTCTCAGACACATAGCCTAACTAGACATACTGATCATTATTTTCATGTTTTACTGCAATGTGAGAAAATAAACAAATTTAAAAAACGCATTTTTCTTCCATAAATTGAAAAAATTAAAGTAGAAAAAATTTCATTTAATCAATTTTGGACCCATTAATCAGTTTCTGTAATATTCCCCACATTTTTCTGAGTTTCATTTTGAATGGTGATCTGCATGTAACAGTTCACTCAGTATCATAAATTACTATTTCATACTTAATTTTCATGCTTACTTTGGGAAAATCAGCTAGAGCTTTTAATTTCTCCAAGTCCTCAAGGTGACTCATAGATTGCTTCTACAGCTCCATTTGCAAATACGTGAACTTTCTTCTGAGAACTGAACTATGAAGACTCTCATTATATAGTTGTCAAGGGAGCAAATGAATTAGGACTAGCAGAAAAATAAAATATAATCATAATAATAACTAAAATTTTTTTCAGAGATTTTCCATGAACTATACAAGTAATTTACTTGTCAAATTCATCTAATCCTTGAAAAATCCAATATATAAGGTTCTATTAAACTCATTTTATAAACTGGAAATATACAATAAAAATTTTTGCCTCAATCCATAGAGATCTGGCTTTTGTCCCCAGTTATTAGGAAGTATCCTCTACACTCTTGGAGTTACCTGGGGGATGAGGTATCCTAGTCATTCAAGGTGGATCTTCAAGTCCACACTGCATGGTTTCTGTTGAGATGATTCTGTTTGTTAGTCACTCAGTCGCTAACTGAGACTGAGGGTGAACTTAGTCCATGGGACTGCAGCCCATCAGGCTCCTTGGTCTATGAGATTTTCCAGGCAAGGATACTGGAGTGGTTTGCCACTGATTGCATTGGGCTAATGAGGAGGACTTACCACGTGAGTAGAAGATTAGGGCTTTTGGCCAGGTGACCATCAGTTCAGCCTCCAGGGGCTGGAGATTGAGTTCAGCCACATGGCAATGACTCAATCGCCCAAGCTTACATAAAGAAACACAGGTATAAACTCCGAATATTGAGGTCTGCTGAGCCCCCTGGGTTGGCGACAGTCTGGGTTAGTAGAGTCTGTACACATTCCTGAGAAACAGGAAGCCTCACATTTGATATACCCCTGCCCCCCTCATTCCACTCTGCACCTCTTACCTTGGCTGATTCTCATTTGTTTCCTTTGGCTATAATTAAACAGTAATAGTAATTGCATCACCCACTCAATGGAAATGAGTTCAAGTAAACTCTGGGAGATAGTGAAGGACAGGGAAGCCTGGCGTGCGGCAGTCCGTGGGGCCACAAAGTGTTGAATATGACTTAGGTAGTGAACAACAGCCACAACAATTTGTATACAATAGTAAATAGAGACATACTAAGTGTGTCTAATTTTTATGAATGCTGTGAGTTGTTCTAGGAAATTCTCAATCTTGACGGAAGTTGTGAGCACCCTCAGATTTAGTCAGCTGGACTGAAATGAGAAGAGTCCTGCAGACCCTCAATCTGCCATCTGGAGCATGAATCGAGGGGAGTTTTGTGAGAATTGTTCCCTCAGACTTCTCAGTTTGGCAATCTCATTGCAGAACTTGGGCGGACATGGTGGTCTGGAACCTCTGTCTGTATCCTTGAGCCTGGTTGACTGTGGATAGAAAACAAAGGTTTATATGTTTTAGCTCATTTGCTCAAAATTCTGGAGCAAATGTTTGTGCATTTGGTACCTAGATCTAGCAGTGTAGTTTATTCCAGGATCCATTCAGTTTGCCTCAATCTGCTTCATAAAACCATTAAATGAGAAGATACAGCAAGTTCCCTACATATGAATGATTTCCTTTCCAAGAGTGTGTTTGTAAGTCCAGTTTGTTTGTAAGTCCAACAAAGTTAGCTTAGGTACCCAACTAGCACAATCAGCTATTATAGAATTGTACCGTAATATGTTTATAATGCTTTTCACACAAATAATAAATAAAATAAATACAAGGAATAAAGAAAACATTTTGAATCTTTCAGTACAGTGCCTTGAAAAGTACAGGAGCACAGTACAATGACTGGCATACAGGGGCTGGCATGGAGTGAACAGGCAAGAACAGTTACTAACTGGAAGAAGGAAAGGAGGTGGGAGATGGTAGACCTGAAGGATGGTCAGCAACAGGAGATGGAGGACAATTTCACTACATGCCTGATGTTGTAATAAAATCAACATAATAAATGACATTAATGAGATGGAGAAAAACCACATGATCATCTCAATTGATGCAAAAAGGGCATTTGACAAAATTCATGATAAAAACACTCAATAAACGAGGTACAGAAAGAAGCTATCTCAACATAATTAAGTTCATATATGAAAAACCCAAACCCAACATTATATTCAGTGATGAAAGACTGAAAGCTTTTAAGATCAGGAACAAGATAACAGCTATTCAACATGGTACCTGAAATCCTGCCTGCCTACAGTGATTAAGATGGTGAAGGAAGAAAGGCATCATATTGGGAGGGAAGAAAACAGTCTCTGTCCCCAGGGGATAGTTCCAAAGCTACTGCCGTGGTCCAGGTGAGGGAGGAGAGTGGCTTGGATATTTTAAAAGTTGTGTCAGAGAAAGCCTCTTTTTTGGATTGACTTTTGAAACTAAAAGGATGAGGACAGATACATGAACGGCCAAGAACAGAGCTTTCCAGACACTTTTTCTCCAGGTGGGAGTGCTGAGCCATGCAGAGAGAACGTATGAGCCAGATCATTTCTTTTTTTTTTTAACATCCTTTCTTCTTCTTCTTTTTTTTTTTTTTTGGCTTCACTCCAGGGTGTGTGGGATCTTAGTTTCTCTACCAGGGATTAAATCTCAGTCTCTGCATTGGAGCAGGCAGTCTTAACCACTGGACCACCAGGGAAGCCCCAGACCACGTCTGTCCTTGCAGCCCTCTGGGGATTTGAAATGAACTCAGAAGACATTTCAGATCATGCCCTTGTGGTATACACAGCAAGACATTTGTATAATAATAGGAACAGAATAGAGGATGGCCAAACAGAGACCCAAGAATTTTACTGCTGCATCAGAGGGAAAGAATAATCTAGTTCAGTTTGTCTATTGACATATATCTTTTTGGGAAAAAAAATAGTATTCATGTCTTGAAGGATGAGTATAATTTCAGTAAACAGGGTCAGAGGGGAGCACAGTCCAGACTTTAAGACTGACAGAAATAAGTTCCAATGGAGACTGTCCTAGTTTATTAAATCATATCCAATAAATATCCTCTTACCTTAAATAAATACTCCCCCCTCAAGGTGAAATTAAGGCTTGTTACTTTAGCTCTCACTCAATGCTATACTTGTGGGTGGTACAGGGTCACCTTTGGAAACTCTGGTGACAACAGCCATGTGTGTGCCTTTGTGCTCAGTCGCTCAATTGTGTCTGACTCTGTGACCCCATGGGCTGTAGCCCTCCTCTGTCCATGGGATTTTTGAGGCAAGAATGCTGGAGTGGGTTGCCATGCCCCCTCCAGGGGGGTTTTCTGACCCAGGGATAGAACCCAAGTCTCCTGTGGCTCCTGCACTGACAGGTAGATTCTTTACCACTGAGCCACCTGGAAAGCACACAGCTATACTTTTGTTCTATTTTGAGAACTTGTTTATCCAAACAGCATAGGGGAAACTGATTAAAGTTTTCAAACAAGCAGATGTACCATCTCTGCTTTGTGGACCCTGTTAAATAGTGATAAGCACAATTGACTGGTGAAGATATTAACCATGTTTTATCAGCAGACATATAACAATAATTATGGTTACTAAAAACAGCATCCCCAGCTAATACATGTGAATAATGCATCAACTCACACTTCACAATTACACTTTGAAATAGGTAATATTATTATGCCAGTTTGCAGATGAGTCCATGAGGTCCAGTGAGATACAAGCTATAGTCAAAGACATTCACCTGTGAAATTCTAAGCTAGAGTCGGAGGAAGTCCAGCTGACCCTTGAGGCCAAGTCTCTGGTTGTTATACCCCACTGGCAATTCAGTGTTACTATTGACTTTTAAGAGAATCTTGGCTTGGAATGCTGTGTAATGTCAATATTTTTAACCAGATATTTACAGATCTAGTTGACCTATTTTTTGGGGTACATTTTATTTGCTGGACATTTCAAGTAGTGTTGAAGTTGCTCCCAAATAAATATAGCATAAACACAACCAGAATTGTGTTCTCAAGGGCTAAGTTAATCTTTTGGTAAGTGCTTTTTATTTCAGTTCAGATTATTCTGTTAAGCAAATAAGATTAAGCGCTGTTGTATAGTTGTTTCAAAGCAAGTTTCACACCAACATAAGAGAAGCCTTTGAAAAAAAAAAAAAAGAGAGAAGCCTTTGTAGAATGTTGTTTGTTTCATTACTTTTGATTAGTTCATCAACAACCTGTAACACAACATTCAATTTTGTTCTCTGTGAAAATGTGCAGCTTAATAGGTTTCATATGCTGTTGTTCAATTTATCTGCCTATTAGGAGAAATCATTAAGTGTAAGAAACCAGCTTTTGGAAATAATGAGTTTTTCATTTACTGGTACAGGCATTTACTTTAAAAAGGCATCATTAATCCACTAATTAAAAATGTTTTACTTAAATTTGCTTTATTTTCCTGAACAACATGAAACACCAGTTTATCATGTGGATGGCATGCAAAAATCAAAGACCTCTGTGGTCCCAGCTGTCATTAAAAATTAATAAGAGCTCAGCTTTGCCTTTCTTTTGTCACTTGCCCTTGTGTGTGTGCATATAGCTTTAGTCACAGTCCTGTCTGACTCTTGGCGATCCTATGGACTATAGCCTGCCAGTCTCCTCTGTCCCTGGAATTCTCCAGGCAAGAATACTGAAGTGGGTTGCCATTCCCTTCTCCAGGGGACCCAGGGATCAGGCCTGGGTCTCCCACATTGCAGGCAGATTCTGCACCATCTGAGCCTCCAGGGAAGCCTGTGTGTATATATGTGTGTGAGAAATACTCTACTCCATCACATGTGTGAGATAGTTTCTATTAACAAAGAAATCACCTTTCAAAATGTATGTCAAGTTTAAAAGCAAATTATCTGAATATACAAAATGTATCAAAAGTAAACAATAGTTGCTGGAATTTTTGTTTTAATTTCTATTGGTGTCTTTTTGTAAATGAAAATAATTGATTTCTAAACTCTCCATTAGATAAGGATCATGTTTTAAGGGAACTAATGTGTTCTAGCTCTTCTTTTTAAGTAAATTTTTGGAACATCACTAGAAGATAAGAAGCAGGATATTTGGGTGGAAAAACAATAGAATGGGAAACAAAGAGATTACTGTTTTGTTTACAACCTGCCGCCGACTTGCAGATCACTACAGTTCTTGGGGCCTGAGCTTTCCACAACTTGCAAAATTACAAAGTTAAAGCTTATGGTTTTATTTTTGCTTCTAGATGTAATGTACCATGATGTTACACTATCATTTCATT
Source organism: Cervus elaphus (assembly GCF_910594005.1). Lineage (NCBI taxonomy): Eukaryota > Metazoa > Chordata > Mammalia > Artiodactyla > Cervidae > Cervus > Cervus elaphus. Next base: position 28,899,780 of record NC_057819.1, read on the forward strand.
TTTAGGTAAAGAAATACATTTTCTAAGAACATGGATATACAAAAATATTACTTTTCCTCACATACCTTGCCATTTTACAATGTTTTATATTATGTTACTTGATTTGAAATGTCTGAACCACTGGATAAAGGTCTGATCTCAAATGAAGAAAATAAGAAAAATGATAAATGCTGGGATATCACCTGTTTTCCTTTTTCCCAAAAGATAAAAGGGAATTGTGCTGTGTTACTGTTTCACATCATCTGAAGACAAAGACATTCCTGTCTCTCCAGTGTGGCGCTGTGTGCTGAGGTCAATAAAATCGGGATGCTTACTAGTGTGCATGCGCACTACAAGGCTTCCCAGGTGGCTCAGATCGTAAAGAACCCGCCTGCCAATGCAGTTGATCCCTGGGTTGGGAAGACCCCCTGGAGAAGAGAATGGCTATCCACTCCAGTATTCTTGTCTGGACAATTCCATAGATAGAAGAGCCTGGCAGGCTACAGTCTATAGGGTCAGGAAGAGTCAGACACGACTGAGCAATTTTCAAACACGCTTTTCACACATGTGCACTTCAGAGCAGAATTTTGTTTTGTTCTTTTTTTTTGGCATGTCAGAATTGAGAGCAATAGAGAAATATAACTGAAGGTATAAAGAGATCATCCACATTGCTCTAATTTCCTTGAAAATGTTGGCTATTTTCAGTTTAGGAGGTTGCTAGCTTGACTGTCATTGGTGTGAGTGCCGATAAAAGAAACCATGGCAACAAGTGACATTGGGAAGTGGAGAGGACCATTCTGCTCAGCAAACCACCAGAATTATTTACTTATTGTTTTTCCTGTGATTTTTTTCCATCCTGAAAATGTTATAGTGTCACAGCATGAGTTTTGGAGTCAGGGTTGACTCCACTTGAACACCTTGGGAACCCTAATAAATCTTAGTCGATCTAATTGTCATCTATTGTCAAATGGGGGTCAGTAGCACCTACTTCGTGGATGTGTTTGACAGTTGAGTGAAATGACATCATCCATTTGACAGCATCTATGGGGTTTCTGCTGTTTCCAATGCATGGAAGAAAAATAAAGAATCAGAATGGAAGGGTTCCTATCTTAATGGATCTTATATTCCACGCAAGTTATGAATAAATATATATGTGGCTCCTTGAAGTGGTAATTAGCAGACATGCACACTGTGTTTATGAAAATCTATTAGATCCTTACTTTCATGTAATACAACTTTTCATCTAAAGCTTGACTACATTGTACAACACATTCACTAAATGATTGTTTAGAGTCCTCTCGAATATACCGAACTTACCTTATACAAGAACTCACCTCCCAAGGAAACCCACTAACTTGGGGGAAAGCCCTAATATATAGATGCTACTGAACCAAAGTCATCACCATCCCCCAGTCATCATTGAATGATACATTCAGATGTTGGACGACCCGAGACCTTCCCCCAATGTCATCTGTTTTCTAGACAAGCCCTTTGACCATGACCCATGAGCAAGTTCTGGAGTCCTTCAATTTTCTTTCACTGCTTGAGTTTTCCTATTTTCTTTTTATTATCAAAACACCATATGGCTTATGGCCAGTGAAGAATAAAATACACTCATGAATCTGAAGCTAATGTTATCTTTGTTCTGGAGTTTTCCCTGTCTGTATACTTTAGCCTAAGATCACATTAACTCTTTTGTCAGTCAGGTAACACAGTTTTTATTATTCAGATTACTGTCAGAACTTGTTAGATTTTTAAAAATTTCACTTCAAATTTTAGCCTGTCCTTCCTTCCTTCCCTCCTTTCTTTCATTTCTTTGTTTCTGTCTTACTTCTTCCCTTTCTTTATTTCTCTTCTAGCTCTGTTCCCACTCCTTTTCTGGGACTGCATAGTTGATGCTCTGAAACCCAGTGCAGACGCAAGAGTTCTTTTCATGAGACTGATTTGGGAATTATGAGATAATCATTTCATTGTCTCTGACTTATGTTGTGTTGATACTTGGGTGTAATTTAGCCTCCTTGGGTGTGGTTGTTTAAGCAGTTGCATATTCCCTTATGTTTGAGAAGGAAATGGTGACCCACTCCAGTATACTTGCCTGGAGAATCCCCATGGACAGAGGAGCCTGGTGGGTAATAGTCTATGGGGTTGCAAAGAGTCAGACACAACTGAGCACTCACACACATACATTCTCTTATCACAACTTATTTATCAGTCTGGTTTAACATGAAAATAATAAAATCCATGCATCCATCTTATCTGAGTGTGGATAGCTTGTGCATCTTAGGTCAAGGTGCTTCAAGTTCAGCCTCTGCTGGTGCCTCTGCCCAGTGACCTGACCTGGAGGGCTGCTTCTGTGATCTTCTCTGGACTGGCCACCCCCACCTCAGAATTCTTTTGTTTCCTGTTTGTGAGGACCTGAGACTTGTAGTAGTTTTGGGAGTCTAGCATTTCACATCTCCATCATCATTTCACTTCATTTCCTTCTTCACTGCTGACTTACATTGTGTCTTGTGTTTTCTAAGTTACAGCAGAAAAAGAGGAAGCTTTGTGTGCTTTTGTTGATGAGAGAGACTTTTGGTTTGAGTTTCAAGCTTGCAACGTCACCCATTGGACAGTTACTGGTAAATTGACTCATCCAGTGTAGCAGCGTTAAAGTTGACAACAATTTTAGTGAAGTTTTCATGCATTAGAAAGACATTTAGAAAATCATTGTTTGCCCTGACTTTGCTTCCATTGAGAGAGTATACAGTCATACTTACTAATTAGAACAACTCTTTCTTTGTTCTGGCCAAAGAGTCATGGATCAGAAGCTCCACCAGCAGCAACACTCACTGGGAGGTGTCATAGTTCTACGTGCTTATTCATCTGAAAGTTGAGTGAACACGATTTAATGATGACACCCTCCAAGCTCTTGATTTAAAATTATATACAACATATATCTAATTCCTTGGAAATTCTTTTAAGAGGGTTTTTTCTTTGATTTTTTAGTTTTTTTCTCAATACCTGTTAAAGCTAATTTTTTTATTTCAAGATAATTATAGTGACTGCATGCTTAGTTGTGTCTCTTAGTGAACCCAGGGACTGTAACCCACCAGACTCCTCTGTCCATGGAATCCTCCAGACAAGAATACTGGAGCAGGTTGCCATTTAATTCTCCAAGGAATCTTTCCAACTCAGGGATCAAACTCGAGTCTCCTGCATCTTCTGCATTGGCAGGTGGATTCTTTACCGCTGAATCACCTGGGAAGCCTGAGATAATTGTAGACTCACATGCAGTTATAGGGCTTCCCAGTGTCTCTGATGGTAAAGAATCTGCCTGCAATGCAGGAGACCTGGGTTTGATCCTTAGGTTGGGAAGATTCCCTGGAGAAGGGAATGACAACCCACTCCAGTATTCTTGCTGGGAAAATTCCATAGGCAGAAGATCCTTGTGGGCTACAGTCCATGGGGTTGCAAAGAGTCAGAGATGATTGATCAACTAACACTTGCATGCAGTTATAAGAAGTAACACAGAGAGATCCCAGGCACCTTTTAATGATCTCTTTCAATGGCAATATTTTGTAAAGCGATCACATTACATGTACATTAACACAACCAGGAAATTGGAATTGGTGCAGTGAAAATGCTGAACATTACCATCAGCACAGGGGTTCCTTCAAGGGCCCTTCTACATCACATCCACTTGCTGCCTGCTCACCTCACCTCCATCCTTAACCCCTGGAAGCCACCAACTTGCTCTGCAATTTTGTCACTTCTGGAATATTACATGAATATAATCATACAATATGTAAACTTTCAAGATTGAATTTGATCATTCAGTTTATTTCTCTGAAGATTCATTGAGGTTGATGTGCATATCAATAGATTTTTTTTTTTTTAAATACTGCTAGGTAATATTCCATGATATTTATATAAGTTTTTTATATCTGTTCTATTATTTTTTATTATCTGTTCTCTCACTGAAGATGGTAATTTCCAATCTGAGGTTATTGAATCAAGATACTATGAACATTTCTGTACATGTTTTTGTACAGAAAATGTAAGTCTTCATTTCTCTGGGATAAAAAACCAAAAATGGAATTGCTAAGTTGCATGGTGGCCGCATGTAAAAGTTATTTCCATTTTTATAATTCTCAAGTAACACCTCAGTGACGGAAATTATACACAAAAGGCTTTTTGAAGTTGAATGTTCATCAGTTAAATCACGTTTTTAATATAATACCATGGCTGTATGTTTTGAAAAATGAAGAATTAAGAAAAATGTCTACACTAGTAATAATTATTCCCTAGGTATTAGCTTTATTCCATAGCTCCATAAATGCTAGCTTCATTATGTATATTGGATTTTTAATGGACAGCCTCCAGTGAATTTCTGTAGCACTTGCTCATTTCACAAGGGTAGTGGTGGAGCTGATTATGTGCTGCTCTGTCACTCCATAACCATTCTGAGTGTTGGTTATTATCCTGTCCCCAGGCATTATATTTTCATAATCCAGCACTGAAAATAGTTTTAGGTATTTAAGTTTTGATTAAAATGAACTTTGTCTTTCTTTTCCTCTGCATTGTTCATCATCAAAGGGTAGCAGCCTAATTCAACTAATGCATTTGGGATACAACAAAGACAAAACTCATCAGGGTCTTGGGTGGTTAAATTGTTTGAACATTATGATTTCTTTTTAAAATTTTATCTTTTATTGAAGTATAGTTTAATACTATATAATGATTGATTTACAATGTTGCATTAGTTTCATTATGATTTTTTTTTTATTTATTTTTGTTAGTGGGAGGCTAATTACTTTACAATATTGTAGTGGTTTTTGCCATACATTGACATGAATCAGCCATGGATTTACATGTGTTCCCCATCCTGATCACCCCTCCCACCTCCCTCCCCATCCCATCCCTCTGGATCTTCCCAGTGAACCAGCCCTGAGCACTTGTCTCATGCATCCAACCTGGGCTGGTGATCTGTTTCACCCTTGATAGTATACTTGTTTCAATGCTGTTCTCTCAGAACATCCCACCCTCACCTTCTCCCACAGAGTCCAAAAGCCTGTTCTGTACATCTGTGTTAAGAAAAATATATGGAACTAGCACCTGAATGAGAGAGAGACTTCCATCATCCAAGATGCTCACAGTATGTCATTCGTGAGGTTTACATATGACTTTCAGATGTGAAGTGGCTTCCTTCTTTATGTGCAAAATTGGAGTGAATATTTTCTAATTTATCAGTTCTGGGTGTTCATTGAAGGGACTGATGTTGAAGCTGAAACACCAATACTCTGGCCACCTGATGCGGAGAGCTGACTCATTTGAAAAGACCCTGATGCTGGGAAAAATTGAGAGCAGGAGGAGAAGGGGACGATAGAGGATGAGATGGTTGGATGACATCACCGACTCAACGGACATGGGTTTGGGTGGACTCCGGGAGTTGGTGATGGACAGGGAGGCCTGGCATGCTGCAGTTCATGGGGTCGCAAAGAGTCGGACACTACTGAGGGACTGAACTGAACTGAATCTATGAAAATATCCTTCTAATATAATAGCTATCTTCAATAGCTGCCTCAAGTTGTTTGATCCAAGAGGAATTATATGAACAGACAGTAGAAACAAAATAATCATTTGCAAGATAATCTAAAGAGAATATTTATGTTATTTTGTTGAGAATGAGTTTAACTTAGTAACTATTAGTCATTAGAGAGGTGAGAAATGATCACTGAAAAAAAAAAAAAAAAAAAAGAAATGATCACTGTACCTTGATCAATCAAATAGATTTCCCTTCTGATTGGGTTTCTAAGAGTCTGTGTATGGGGAAGTCTCATGGAAAAAATGCATCTAAATCACCAGTTAAGGGCCTTTCCCCCAAACCCTCATCTGGTTCTCATATTGTGGGCTAGTGACTTGAATCATGTGTAAACATCAAGAGTATTTCAACTTCAGACCAGGTGCAAAGCTGTCTGGAGCTTCTTTGTCCCTTTTCCCCAGATCCATCCCAAGGAACCACCTTAATGAGAGGACATCTGGATGCTGGCTACCAAACCAGCTGCACCAAAGTGAAGGAGAAAGTGAGGAAAATACATGAGAGAAGAAAGCAACTGACCTTAAGTAGTTCGACTTATCACTTTCTTCCCTCCCCTGTAAATTCTGGTCCCCTGGATGGTCTACGTGCAGGACCCTGTGGACTCCCCATCTGTGACAACAGCCATGTCTTCCTGTGTGTCCTCTGGGGTGGATGGGAGAGACTGAGGTGCTGAACTTCCAGAGATGACAAGCCTGGAACCAGGGATATCAGAGCTCACCTCACCTACTCCTGATGTTGTAAATGAGGCTTAGGGTTTGGAGCACTGTACCTACTTTTCCAGGTCCATAATGCTGTCTTTATCCTAATTCACTATGCTGCTCAATTCAGACACTGTTTTTCCAAATTTTCTTACTCATTCCCTAACTGAGGCTCAGTTCTTTCAGGGAGTTTCAATGTCATAGTATCACGTTAATTAAAGTTGTATTTTAAGTCCATGAGAGAAGCTGTGGGGTTCCAGTCTCACAAAAGAAATAAGAAAATAAGATGACCAGCAAAGTCCTATTCCATTAAAATTTACCATAACAGCAGATGGCTGAGTTTTCACCTGCTGATTTTGTTCCCTCAACGGGCCTCCATGGAGGCCATGAATGTCCTCTTTCAATACTTCTAGAAGGATTGTTGACATCTGAACTGTTCCTTTCTCAAAACACTCATCCTCTGCTGTTGTATGAGGTTCTTTTCTATCAAGTGTAGTGGTAAAATAGAAAACAGTCCCTACAAACAAAAACATAATCTATTTTACTTGTAAACATTATGAGATAAACCCTTTCATGGATCACTGCCTTGTTGTGGTGAAGGGGCTTATGTAACTCAGTGAAGATATGAACTCAATGATGACAAATAGAATGGGAAAAGGTGGAAGTAGCCCATCCTCTTCTTGGACTCCAAAATCACTGCAGATGGTGACGGCAACCATGAAATCAGAAGATGATTGCTTCTTGGCAGGAAAGCGATGACAAACTTAGACAGTGTGTTGAAAAGCAGAGTCATTACTTTGCTGACAAAGGTCCCTATAGTCAAGGCTATGGTCTTCCCAATGGTCACACAAAGAATTCATGTCTTCAAACTATAGTGCTGGAGAAGACTCTTGGGAGTCTTGGGCAGAGAGGAGATCAAACCAGTCAGTTTTAAGGGAAATCAGCCCTGATTACTCACTGGAAGGACTGATGCTGAAGCTGAAGCTCCAATATTTTGGTCACCTGATGTGAACAGCCGACTCATAGGAAAAGTCCCTGATGCTGGGAAAGATTGAGAGGAGGAAGAGAAGAGGGCATCAGAGGATGATATGGCTGGATGGACTCACTGATACAATGGACATGAACTTGGGAAAATTTCAGGAGATGGCAAGGGATGGAGAGGGATAGAGAGGCCAGGCATGCTGTAGTTCCTGAGGTCGCAAAGAGTCAGACACAGCTGGGCGACTGAACAACATTATGGATAACACATGGGGACGAAAGAAAACAAAATCATTGTTCGGGATAAGTTGCTCAGTCTATAAATTCAGCAGAATCCTCCAATCACAGAATCTACCCTCCTCCATTTGGAGGGGGTCTTCACTCAAATCACAATCCAGTGCTCCTTAAGACCTAGTGTGCATGGGAATTCCCTGGAGTTCTCGTTAAAGTCTAGCTCTTAACCATTTCTTCAGGGTCTGAGACCTGGAAACTTGCATTTTAGATAAGAACTCTCCCACTCCCCTCACTCTCTCCAGCTGGTTCTTTTCTGACAAATCCTGAGGAGCATGGTCTTTTGACTGACTGCTGAAGACCCCCTCCAAATGGAGGAGGGTAGATTCTGGAAGTCATGTGCTATGGCTCCTACATCAGCCTCCAGGATGGTCACAACTAGAAAGGCTGATGGAATTCCTGGTCCCTCCCAGATCCTCATCCTAATGACTCCTGTGGTCATTGTAATCTGTTATTATCATCAAATCTCATTTTCTTCCATGAAGATTATTTTCCATTTTATTTGCCTCACCTACTGCTTCAATTTGTTTATGAAGAACTTCAAATAGGTGATCTTTAAATATCCCTTTGTCCCTACAGAGCTATAATTCTCAGGTTATGTCTAGTCAGTTTAGGAATGAATGACTCATAGTTGACAGTGATGAAACAGGTTTGACTTCAGTATCATATCAGGAATGTCCAGCCCTGGAAGGAGAGTCAGAAGCACACATAAATAAGGGTGTTGCTTCAGAAGCAGAGAAATCCTTATTTCCCTCTATCTATAGGCCACTGTAATTGCTAGGTCATTGGTTACCCATATCAGAATTTTATTTTCATGATGAGACAAAGAGTTTATACATAGAATTCTATTATCTACTAAAGTATTTTATATAATTTATTTTTTTAAATAGCAAATCTATGTGAATAAGATAGAAGATTGACTAGATAATACAGATTTATAAATAGGGAGAAAAGGCATAGAAGGCAAAATTTATTTTTCAAAATGTATTAGCCTAATTTGGGCACACATAAATAAGGGTGTTGCTTCAGAAGCAGAGAAATCCTTATTTCCCTCTATCTGTAGGCCACTGTAATTGCTAGGTCATTGGTTACCCATATCAGAATTTTATTTTCATGATGAGACAAAGAGTTTATACATAGAATTCTATTATCTATTAAAGTATTTTATATAATTTATTTTTTTAAATAGCAAATCTGTGTGAATAAGATAGAAGATTGACTAGATAATACAGATTTATAAATAGGGAGAAAAGGCATAGAAGGAAAAATTTATTTTTCAAAATGTATTAGCATAATTTGGGCTTCCTAGTGCAAAGAACCTGCTTGCCAATGAAGGGGATGTAAAGAGACGTGGGTTGGAGTTGGAACCCTGGATCGGGAAGATCCCCTGGGGGAGGGAATGGCTACCCGCTCCAGTATTCTTGCCTGGAGATTCCCTTGAACAGAGGAGCCTGGCAGGTTACAGCCCGTAGGGTCTCAAAGAGTTGCACACAACTGAAGAGACTTACTCAGCACATGTGAACACATTAGCATAATTTAGACTGGAACTTGAACTATGAGTGTGTGTCATCTAGAAGGACATTTTCAAATGCCCTGATGGGATCCTGGGTAAGGTTACCGTGGTTCCCTGGGGATGTGGAATATTCATGGATAAGGTGACAGAAGAATGTCCTGCAATAGTGTCTGTTTGCATATAGTGTGAGGAAAGTTCAGGCAGGTTTCCCACAGCATTTATTTCAAATCTCTCACGTATCTAGGGATTTCTTCCCTCCTGGTGCTAGTCAGGACCCCACTGGAAAGCAGTGCAAACGTTTCCATTCACAGATGAACTTTCTAGCTCTGACTTCTTTGGGAAAAGGTAGCTGATTTTGTCTTTCAAATTTTTTTTTCCTACTGTGAAAATATTTTGTATTGTATTTTTGTTAGATTAATCTTGTATGCTGTGTGCCACTTAACCATGGCAACTGGAAAACAAAAACATTCTGTTAAATCTACATTACATTATCTTGTTAGTCTTTCAAAAGTATGAAAAGAGCTGATTCTTTTTCACCTTTTGAGTAGTTATTGCAATACATTTTCTGAATAGTGTATTTTCAAGGGAGAGATATGTTATCCTGGCAGGGCTGATATGACAATTTAAAAAGCTGTGGACAGTCTCTCACTTACCATATAGCATCATACTTATCAGGTTAGCTGTGAATTACAAATGGAAAAAAAAATAACCCAAAGTAGGACAACCACTGATGATCACTACCAAATAAGTGGCCAGTATTATGAAAACTTAGAGAAAATGTATATATTTAATGAAACAAATGCTGGGTTCTCAATTATGGTAATATAATGAACTGATTCTGTGATAACTTTTGTAATATACTTATTGGTGATATCTAAGAGGTAATTTATAATATTCTTTCTAGATACTCTAAAAACTCTCAATATTAGCAGGCATAGAATCATAACTGAATATAGTTTTCTTATGGTATAGAATAGCTGAATAAACATACAAAAAATTACTAACATATCTCATAGCAATGTAATCCTGCTTAAAATGTTAAACAGAGAATAAAACTGATTATTTCCAGTTTCAAATGATGTTTTCCTTGAAGAAACAGATGTGTAGAACCTTTTCCAATTTTCCATAAATGAAAAGATACGGACTAGGAAAACAGCATTTGTTAAAAGTTATTCGAAACTGGTGCAAAAACCTATTATCAAAATTCTGAAGTTTACATTCATTTTAAAAGTCAAAAGTAATAAGTTTATATATAAACAATTATCTATTTCTACTACTGATTTCATGTTCAGGACACACAATCACTTCACCCATGGATTTAGTGACAGTAATCACTAAGGTAGTGTTGGCAATCAGCAGAAATCTTCCCCCAAATGCATAAAAAGCATAATTGCTTTGCATGCAAACTTGTCTTATGGGCACAAGAGCCTTTCTCTTCTTATTCAGAGATATTGTAATTATGAAAATGAGCTGAGGACACATAAAATTTAGTGATTTAACCCCCATGGAGCTGGGCTGCCATTAAGAATGGGATCCCAGGGAACTGTCAGCTCAATAACAAGGGGAAATCACTTTTATGAACAAGAGATTATTCCTTTAGATTCTCAGGGTAGAGAATGTTTCCTTTTTTCCTTTGCAGCTGGTTGCCATTAATATTTCTTAAAATGAACAACACTCTGCTTTTCAAGCCCCTTCCTCTATTGTACATTAGGAAGATAAAGATGATTAAAAGTCCAGGATGGAAGGACTCTGGCTAAATATACTTTCCTACCCTTCTTCTCTCACTCAATAAAATGACTGTGGAGGGGCAGTCTGGCCTGAATCACTGTGGTTGGCTTGAGACATATCTCTATTTTGTTCTTGCATTTTAAACATGAAGTCCTGAGCAGGAGGAACAGCCAGTCTGAGATGTGAAGAACTGGCATACAGTGTCAGTGTTACCGATCAGTATTGAATCGGCCACTCACCTTGTTTGTAGACTCTGCTTTCTATTCTTGCAGGACTATTGGAAAAGAGGGCTGATTTTCTGTCCTCTGTGTTTACTTGAGCATGGATGTATTGATAAAATAGGTTTTGAGCAGCTTCAGTATTAAGCCTGATTTTGACTTTTTTTTTTTTTTTCTTGTGAGAATGTCTGTTATGTTTCAGCTGGAATTTTGTAGAGAATGAAAAGGCTGTATATTTCAGACTGCTTCATATACATCATTTTATGACCATTTACACTTATTTAGGAATTTTAACAGGCGATGGAATTGAACCTCAGAGATATAGTATTCAAGGTCATCGAGCAGGTACATAGTGAAGAGGGTATTAAATCCAGGGTGTGACTGGAGCCCACTGTAAAGCAGCAACTGGGTCCCCTGCTTTTACCATTTGAAGCTGATATGGACTTACTTGGAGAAAGAGACTAACGGCCTCATTTGCATAGGATCAAGGAGTTTCCCAGGATGCAGTGCTCTTGGTGCTGAGATTGGTAGAGTCCAGGGAAAAGCATCACCGTCTAGGCCATCTCCCTAGACTTAGAATTTGAAATCAAAGTATTCCCTTGGCTTTGCGAAACACACACAAAATTTTTCAGCCAGTTTAAAAAAATCTTAAGATTTCACCTGACTTCCCTGATGGCACCTTGACTACTATCTGCCAACCAAATCTATTTGCAGGATTTTTCCTCTTTCTAAAGAAAGCCATTAATATGAATATTTCTTCTCCATCTCTCCCACCTGTCTCCTTTCTTTATATCTGTGGAAACTGTCATTCTTTCTTGTCTCTATCTGCCAGGATAAATGGATATATATAATATTAATACTTCAAATATAAATGAATTCTTTTATATACTGATGATAATTCTGGTTCACTACCATTAATTATGAATTTATTTTGATTTTACTGTAATGATAACTTTTTATAATATTATATTATCTAAAATATCTAAGACAAAACATTTTTTGGTACTTTATGTCTTTGATTTAGTCATAGTATGTGGTCTCCAAACAGTGACTGTAACTGGCATTTACAGAAAATGAAAAAAAAAAAAACAACCAAAATACTATTTCATATAGCTAAGACCTTCCCTCTTGTTTGGAATCTGAATTAGAATCTTCTCAAAGTTCTGCTTGAGTTCTTTCCCCATCTCATTCAAAGGCAATGCAATATTTATGGACATAAAACTATTCTTTATGTTGCCCAGAATCTTAGAAACCTCAGTGTGAACCTACAGCTCCACAATGGCCATCTTCTAAAATTGCTTCATTAACCTCAGAATCCCTAGATGACATTTAAAAGAATTTTATATACCAAAAGTAATAAAGACTTTTGCCTCAGTGAAATTAGTCTCTTTGTAACAGGAATGGTCTGTAGGAAAGCTCACTGTGTGGAAAGTTTTCTGATGTGCCTGCTACTGTTTTTTTATGATGAGCTTTTGATTTAATTTTCAATGGCATAGTGCAAATATTTGGGACATGCATTGATTTGGCCAGCACTAAATCAATATTTGCTACATTCAACCTATCAGGTTGTCATTTACATTCAACAATAACAAGAGAACAGTATGTTTTTCTAACAACATGAAAGCAATGCTTTTTACTCCAGGTGTTTGTGGAGCCAATAAAAGTGTAAATACTCAGGCTATAAAACAAAATGCCATCAAATCATCCTTCATTACAGACCACTCTAATTAGTGATTAAAAGCAAGAGTTTCCTCTCCTCCAAAACGTGTCATTGTTTTCCCCCAAACATTTCCTTATGTGACTTATAATGTTGAATAGAAACGTGTCTGATGTTTTTCTGACCAGATTGGGTGATTTAAGGGCCACGCAAGGAAGCAAGTTGGGGGCTGGAACTCCAACAGAGAAGTCTGTGTCCTCCCCTGAGTTCGCCTCTTCCCTGTGACCAAGTGGCCTCAGAGACACAGTCTGTGGGTCCCTGTCAGCACCTCAGTATTGAGAGGAGCAACCGGGATGTCCTCCAAGATCCCCTCCTGGGAAAACCCAGCCCTCTCCACGGAGAACTTTTGTTAAGAGGAAAGCACAGTTAGAGAAATGGATCTTTCAAGGAAAGTTTTTATGGAGGTATAGTTCATTTACAATGTTGTGTTAGTTTCTGGCATACAGCAAGTCATTCAGTTATATGTGTATATATATTCTTTTATATATTAATTGTCATATTCTTTTCCGCATAGGTTATTACAGGGTACCAAATATAGTTCCCTGTGCTATACAGTGGGATCTTTTGTTTATCTAAAAAAAGAACCTGTCTTTGTCTTTATGACATTGTAATGAAGCACAAGTAATGGTAAATCTGAGTGAACTGTCTTTATATGTATAAGATAAAGTATATATTAAATAAATATTTATAATTACATAAATATAAAATAGATATATACATATATTTAGTTAAAATATTAACTACATATACTATATTACATATATCTATATTTTAATTAATTCCTAAGAGCAATATGGCCTTGTTTAATGCAGCTGGACTTCTGAGCAATTTCAAGGCTGACTTGAATAGAAAATGCAACCAACGGTGCTATAGAGACCCAGACTGTAGCTTCTCTGACCCACTTCCCTGGGGCACTCAGGGCCATGGCTTAAATTCTCTGTGCTAAAGGCTATATGGAGATAGGAGATAGATGGGCTCCAGGTTAGACATTTACAACCTGTTTGCATTTCATGGGGTATGAAGAAGTGGGCTTCAGGCTGGATACTTTAACTGTTAGCATTTTCTGAGTTAAGAGATAGGTGGACTCCAGTTAAGATATTTACAATCAGCCTCCTGTTTGCCCTCTAAAATGGAATTACCAACAGAAACATGGTAAATAGCCAGTGTTTGTCTCTGGTAAACCCCTTAAGGTGATATCAAGGCAATGGTCAAGGTAATAGTCATGGCAAGGACAAAAAGGGGCAAAACCCTGTTTGAATAAAGGATTAAGGGACCTCCCTCTCCCTTCTTCTGGGAACAAGGGAGACACTACACTTGCACAGGAAGACTCCTTGTGGGTCAAAAGTCAAAGGACAATTCCAGGCCATAATGAGTCTTGTTCCTCCCAGAAGCCTTCACTTCAAGATCCATCTTCGCTGAAGGGTGTGTGTGTACCCAGTGGAGGGTCCTAAGTTAGGTCAGGTGTGGGAAAAAAATACCAGATAATTGACATGAAGGAAGACAAAGACCAGGAAGAACTGACCTATAAAGTGACTTAACCGTCTCTTCTTTACAGCAGTCCTCCTCACTGAGGGGATGCTCGCTACGCTCACACCCTTTCTCCCTGGGTGTGCATCTCTGCCTTGCTTTTGTCTTAACTAAATAAACTGTTTCTCTGTGTCCTCTCCCACTTGTTTTATACTATGTCCCTAATAATATACTTTATGCTTGCCTTTATAGCTTCTGCCTCCATGATAAATGAATTTTTCACTACAGCAGTCAATTCTAAAGGAAATCAACGCTGAGTATTCATTGGAAGGACCGATGTTGAAGCTCCAATACTTTGGCCACCAGATGCAAAGAGCTGACTCACTGGAAAAGACCCTGAGCTGCGGAAGATTGAAAGCAGGAGGAGAAGGGGACAGCAGAGGATGAGATGGTTGGATGGCATCATTGATTCAATGGACATGAGTTTGAGAAAACTCCGGGAGATGGTGAAGGACAGGGAAGCCTGGCATGCTGCAGTTCATGGGGTCTCAGGGTTGGAAACAACTTAGTGGCTGAACAATAAAAATCCAGGGAAAAATAGCTTCTAGGCTCTAACTCTTGCTGGTCTGGTGGCTAGGATTCCTGGTTTTCATCCAGGCTACCCAGGTTCGATTTCTGGGCAGAAATTAAGGTCTCACTTCACGCCACTGCTCACTGCTGCTTCACTGAGATCAGTACCACTGAACTTTCCAAAGGTCACTGAGGAGTGGACTAGTCATTCAGCAGCAGCTGTGATGGGCAGACATCCTTCCTTCCTTCTTGGCCTGGAAGGCTGCATTGCCATCTCTCGGCTCAGACTGAAGGAAGGGATACCCATGGGTACCACTGTATCATTTCAGTTCTTTTGTTGCAAATATGCCTAAAATCACTTTGTCACTCTGCGTTTCTGCCTTGTGGGGACACCATCTTGTCTTGCTACTTCTCTGCACTTTTTGACAGGGTGTGTCTTGATTAGTAGCATTATCTGACCCATCGCAGTTTTGTACTGTGTGGTAACCAGCCTGTGTCACTGACGGGGAATCTCCTGCTCCTAGTGATCCAGGTGTGGGGTCCTGATCTCCAGCCCCGCAGCCCCAGGCAGCTTCAGGGCCTCCTGTGTCCTCCATGGCTCAAGTCCTCTTGTTTTCCCTTTGTCTTCACTTGTGAGACACTGTGGACCTGACATCACAGTGAGATGTTAGAGCTGACTTTCTGTTTTCTCCCAAACACCAGATCACACAAACGTTCTGAAGGTTCAAGGTGGCCAAGAGGGGTCATCACATACACCAGATATAGCCTTCCACAGTTTTGATAATTCCATTTGTTCACGTCCCAGCACTTTCCCAGGTTGCTGACAGGAGACCTTCCTAAGATCCTCTGAGAAATGTGGACCACTCTTCATCACTGAACTGGAAGCCCTGGAGTTTTGGTGGCTAAAGTTTTCTCCATTGTGAGTTAACTGCTCTTTTTTGTAAGATGGAACATTGACATGCTGTGCTGCGCTCAGTCACTCAGTCGTGTCTGAGTCTGTGACCCCATGAACTGTAGCCCACCAGACTTCTCTGTCCATGGGGATTCTCCGGGCAAGAATACTGGAGGGGTTTCCCATGCCCTCCTCCAGGGGACTTTCCCTACCCAGGGATCGAACCCAGGTCTCCTGAATCGCAGGTGGATTTTTTTTACCATCTGAGCCACCAGGGAAGCCTGAACTTTGACATATGACATGCCAAAGGAGTGCCATTATACAGGAACGCAGCTGGTCTTGGTGGACCCAGGGAGTGTCAACTTAAAAAAATGCTTAAAACCTAAACATTGAGAGTTATGTTTTCTTTGAAAGGAATTTTAGGACTTTAAGCCTGGTGGACAACTTCTCAAGTAACCCTGAGAGAACTGTTCCAGGAGGCAGGGGAAGGAGTCAGGTAACTTAGAAGTGTTCCAAAAAGGGATGGGTAGACTGAACATCAAAAGATTATTGTTAATTAAGGAAAACCAGATATCTGAAGTTAAGGAATTTAGCGCTTTTCTTTGAATGGGAAGATGAAAGAGTCTGGGCTTACTGAAATCATTCCTTTCATAAGCCTAAAATGAAATAAAGTCATAGGATCAGCAAAGGAAGGGAATTTAGAGAACAGGGGTGATTTGATGATTCCATACCTTTTTGAGGAGAAGAGTGGTGACAGATAAATGGAGGAGGAAGTGGCAGCCACGGAGACAAGTTGCTGGCCCCACTCTGCTTCACACCCTCTCAATGGAGGCAAGGAGGCAGGGAAAGTCTTCCCTAACAGCTAGCAAACACCTTGTAGAGGCTTTTCCTTAAAAAACTAAAAGGATTAATTAGGCAACAACAAATCACTGTTAGGCAAGACACCAGAACCATGGAGACAAATGTAGGCTTTTGATGGAACCCTTTTCCAGACTAACCCATCCCTTGCTTATCCCAGAGGTGAGGCTGCTCCCAGAAACACGGGGCTCCTAGAGATCTGCCGTCTGGGGGGGCTCCTGGACAAGGACATTCACAGAGATCCCAGGTATGGCAACCCAGAAGGCCATCCTGAAATGTGAACTGAAAGCCAATGTGAGGCAAACAAAAAAGAAACTAGTCACGTGGAAGAGAAGGTATAGGTTAAAATAAATGATTGCACAATTTATTGTGGGGCAGGGAGGAAAGCACTGGATAGAATTTGGGAAAAGAAAGGAATGAATCAAATTCAAACAAAAGAATGAGAAAACAAAGAAAGAATGCAAACAACAAAGAGCTCTTAGGTTAAAAATTCAACATCAGTCAGTCAGTTCAGTCGCTCAGTCATGTCTGACTCTTTGCAACCCCTTGAATCGCATCATGCCAGGCCTCCCTGTCCATTACCAACTCCCGGAGTTTACTCAAACTCATGTCACTCGAGTCGGTGATGCCATCCAGCCATCTCATCCTCTGTCGTCCCCTTCTCCTCCTGCCCCCAATCCCTCCCAGCATCAGGGTCTTTTCAAATGAGTCAGCTCTTCGCATGAGGTGGCCAAAATATTGGAGTTTCAGCTTCAGCATCAGTCCTTCCAATGAACACCCAGGACTGATCTCCTTTAGGATGGACTGGTTGGAACTCCTTGCAGTCCAAGGGACTTTCAAGAGTCTTCTCCAACACCACAGTTCAAAAGCATCAATTCTTCTGCGCTCAGCTTTCTTCACAGTCCAACTCTCACATCCATACATGACCACTGGAAAAACCATAGCCTTGACTAGACGGACCTTTGTTGGCAAAGTAGTCTCTGCTTTTTAATATGTTATCTAGGTTGGTCATAACTTTCCTTCCAAGGAGTAAGCATCTTTTAATTTCATGGCTGCAATCACCATCTTCAGTGATTTTGGAGCCCCCAAAATAAAGTCAGCCACTGTTTGCACTGTTTCCCCATCTATTTCCCATGAAGTGATGGGACTGGATGCCATGATCTTAGTTTTCTGAATGTTGAGCTTTAAGCCAACTTTTTCACTCTCCTCTTTCACTTTCATCGAGAGGTTTTTTAGTTCCTCTTCACTTTCTGCCATAAGGGTGGTATCATCTGCATATCTGAGGTTATTGATATTTCTCCTGGCAGTCTTGATTCCAGCTTGTGCTTCTTCCAGCCCAGCGTTTCTCATGATGTACTCTGCATAGCAGTTAAATAAGCAGGGTGACAATATACAGCCTTGACGTACTCCTTTTCCTATTTGGAACCAGTCTGTTGTTCCATGTCCAGTTCTAACTGTTGCTTCCTGACCTGCGTATAGATTTCTCAAGAGGTGGGTCAGGTG
This sequence comes from Cervus elaphus, assembly GCF_910594005.1. NCBI lineage: Eukaryota > Metazoa > Chordata > Mammalia > Artiodactyla > Cervidae > Cervus > Cervus elaphus. The sequence goes on from NC_057819.1 coordinate 28,917,773, forward strand.
GTCTGGTATTCCCATCTCTTTCAGAATTTTCCACAGTTTATTGTGATCCACACAATCAAAGGCTTGGCAACATAATAGATAATAAAAATTGATTTTACTACTTGAATACAAACCTAGAGTATCACTCACAAAGGCATTTAAGTAAGTTTTTTTCTGCATGTTTTGGTTTGTTTTCTTTTTGCGAATTAGACCAAAACTTTATTGTAAATATTATTCCTATTTACTGAATTCATATTTCTAAATAATCTACTATTTAAAATAATCTCTGCCCTGGGCAACTCACTTGGCTTTATTGAGAAATGGTGCTTTGTAGACAATATTCTTATCTGGAAAATCTATCCAATGACATTAGTCATTACCATTATTCTAACATTTAAAAATACTTTAAACAGCAACTACCCATTCAAAGTCTTCATAAACCTGGAGAGAATAAAAGAAAACTCTGACAATATCTCAGAACCTACTTAAAAACTCTGCAATAGTTTTTTTCTTTTTGCCCCCTAGTACCCCTGTGACCTGGTACAGATTTGTTAAAATGAGTATTGTTTTACTTTTGGAATGAAAATAAATTATTTAGAAAATTGTTCACTTCTATTCTTGAGGACTCCTCAGGTGATAGCTCAGCACCATCCTCCCCCTCCCTTTCCGGCTTCCCTAACAAACTGATGCCTACACTTGTCCATCCAGTAAAGTAAGGGCCTGAAGGGATCGTGCATATGACGTCTTTGGCTACTGACTCTACCTTACTCAGTCTGACTCTTCAGGGACCCGGCGTCCTAGTTACAGTGCAGACTGAACAAGAGGTGTGCAGCACTGGAAGCTTCATAATTGATGCTTTGAAATGGCGCCAAGTGAGGGGAGGGAATCCTGAAGACAGGATATGAATGTTGTGAGTGAAGGAGAGAGAAAATGAAGCTATAACCTTGCAGCTTCATGATACTGCCCGGATAAAACCTTTCTTCTACCATTTAAAATAATCTTTTACAGCAACTCTGTGCTCACAGTAGGCAGATTGGAGGCCCATTGTGTACAATAAGGAGGTACCCTAGTTCTTTTAAACAGCAGAGCAATATGGTAAAGTAATGTTACTAGAAGTTATTTTTCTGTATGCAAATTAGGTGGGGATGAGAAGATGGTGAGATAATACTCAGGATTATTAAGGCTTGGATAAGAATGATGTTTTGGGGAAATACTGTACTAAAGTTATCATTCAGCTTTAACGTCACCAAATTACTAGAATTAGGATAATATTTTCTTCATCACTCTTACGGGTCTAAAGTTATTATACTTCCAAATGGAATAACACTATTTACATTTTGCTTTACTAAACTTGGCCTGGAAATATTATTCAAGTTTACATTAAGAGATTATTCCTTTTTGTCAAAATTCTGTAGACTAGGCTAAAATCTGTGGTTTCTTATATTTTTTGGGGGGTTTTTGAATCTCTTGATTTTCAGTAAAGAAAATAAAAATGAGATCATCTTGTATTTGTGATAAAAATTATATTCTATAATTTTATTTAACATGAATAATATTTACTTTTAAGCTTGACTTTAATGCTTTACAACATATCATTTTCTCCTAGTAGACCACTTTTCTTTTCCTGCAGCTTTTCACTACATGACTTCATAAAATTTCAGAATAAAAGAAATACACTGAAGCTGATACTCAGTTGACTCAGTTTTACTTAACAGCCCCTAACCCCTGTAGTGTGACAGACAAGCTTTAGAAAGAGGGCTTTATAGTGAACCTTCTGACAGAGCGCTAACTGGAAGGTGTGTGTGTGTGAGTTAACTGGTATAGGCTTGTCTATAGGGATGAGTTTAAAGTGCATCCAGAACTTCATGCCTACCATGTGCAAGAATATATTCTAATCCCCTGTGATGTTACATTCTTGAAAGCGATTATCGTGATGTCAGACACAGAGTACATATTCCTTCTTTTATTGTTCTCACATGGTGTGTTCCTAAAACAATCTACCTTCCTATAAGTAAATTCAGTAAAGGAACATCCTGTCTCATTACTAAACATTCATTGCTAAAAAATTCTCTGTTTATTGAAGTCAAAATTTGGCTTTCATTTCCAACAACTGATTATAGTTTCTTTTATATTGAGAATGGAGAAGGAAATGGCAACCCACTCCAGTATTCTTGCCTGGAAAATCCCACGGAGGGAGGAGCCTGGCAGGCTAAAGTCCATGGGGTCATGAAGAGTCAGAGACGACTGAGCGACTTCTATCTTTATATTGAGAAACTGAAGTCAAATATTTGAAATAATATATTCCCCTAGTTTTCTCTTTTTCTAAGCCAAACCATACTAGTTCCTACTGAATGATCCTTATAACAATTTAGATATCATGCCATTCTTTAAGCTGAAGTCATAAATGTTGAGCTAGTCCTGGGTGACACGTATAGGCTGCATTTGCAGATACTTTCTCATTTTACAGCATGTGTGGTCACTGTAGCAGATATGAAGGTGGCATCTCTTTCCATACAGAATTCCAAGTATTGCAATGATTCATCATTTTGACAGTTAAAAAAACTTCATCTTTAAATTAGCATAAAATTCAAAGAGTATTAGTAAATAACCTGAAGTCAAGAAGCTAGTTATGACAGACTGGCTTCTCCTTCCATACAGGTCTTATTATCTCCTTTTTTTCTGATTACTCTACAGTACTTGGCCACCGTCAAATATCAGCGCTCTATTTGGTGATACAAGTTTTGCGGCACTCTTTGTAATATATAAAAATCTGGGGTAAATGATTTAAATTCATTCAAAAGAAAAAAAAACTATACTTATTCATATACATACTGGTATTTATAGTTTTGCTTGTGTTTGCATATTTACTGGTGATATAGGATATATGTATATATACACATATATATATGACAAGTGATTAACACACTCACAGATGCACATACACACATATATATTGTGGTTGAGTGACTATGAAATGATAATTCTTAGCATGATTGATTTTGTTTTAAAACAAGAAAATCAAAATAGAGAAAAATTTAAGAAATAAAGAGAAGGGACTGCATTGCTTAGTGAAACTAAGTCACTGCAGGTGACTACACATGCAGTGCTCAGTTTAGGCATGAGGGATTGAATGTCATCATCTGGTCTTTGTTTTCCAATTTCCCACCTTTGCTTCTCCATGACGTCACCTTTGTCTTCAGCTTCTATAAGAAGCTTCTCGGTTGACAAGAAAACAATGCCATAAGCAACTACAGTTATGATCCATGGTCTCAGTGGAAGTGAGGGCAGTTTCTTGCTGCTTATAGAAATATCTTGAGGATGATTGTTCCTAGAGATACTCAGATGACCTTGCAAACTGAAAGGTCAGTTTCTAGATATTTTCCCATGTTTACAATCTGTTCTTGATCTGAAAGAGACAGAATTTGATTGCTCTGATGCATGGTCCTTGAAGGTTCTGGCCACTCCTTTCAAAGAGACAATTTCTACATATTTAATAAAGGGAAGGAAAATGACCTCTCTCTCTCCAGTCACATACACATAAATCATGCCTGCTTAATCATTTTCTAGTGTTTCCCTAGAGGGAAAAAAAAAATGAGTTGGCTTTCAGTGACTTGAATGATAAAAAAATGCCAATTGTCTGATTTATACAAGAAATGTCCCTCTTGGAGTTATTTATCAGAGCTTGGCCAGGTTGTAATCTGTCCTTTTGTCTTCCTCTTCTAAGATGGTAGATTTCTTCACTGCTCAAATACTAGAAACAAAAGAGAAAAAAAAAAAGCTCAATAGCAAAGGATAGAAAAAACCCTATGGATAATATTTACTGTACATAATATTGTATATTAGAGAATAAAAGAATCCATATGAAAATTCTTTTGATATTTTTTAATCTCATAGTATTCTGAAATCCTTAATGAGTGCTTCAGAACAAAATTACAGATTGATCCCCCTTATCCCCCTTTCTAGCATTATGACAAGCTGGATGTACTTTAGACTTTAAAATCCTGGGCTTTTGGTGGCTCAGCTGGTAAAGAATCCACCTGTAATGTGGGAGACTTGGGTTCAATCCCTGGGTTGGAAAAATCCCCTGGGGAAGGGAATGGCTACCCACTCCAGTGTTCTGACCTGGAGAATTCCATGGACTATGTTTTGGCTTCCCTGATAGCTCAGTTGGCAAAGAATATACCTGCAATGCAGGAGACACTGGTTCGATTCCTGGGTCAGGAAGGTCTGCTGGAGAAGGGATAGGCTACCCACTCCAGTATTCTTGGGCTTCCCTTGTGGCTCAGCTAGTAAATAATCTGCCTGCAATGTGGGAGATCTGGGTTCGACCCCTAGGTTGGGAAGATCCCCTGGAGAAGGGAATGACTACCCACTCCAGTATTCTGTACTGCAGAATTCCATGAACTGTATAGTCCATGAGGTCACAAAGAGTTAGACACAACTGAGTGACTTTCACTTTCAAAATTCTGAATAAGATATACAAACTATTTAAAAATAGTTAGTTGTGCTTGAAACTTAGAAAAATAAGAGTCCGGAAAGCATGGGTAAGAAAAAATGTAGAGAAGTGAAAAGTTGAAGCTTGTGTTTGCTTGACGAAATATGCTCTATATTCTTGCATGAAGAACTCACTTTTAAATTAGCCTCAAAATTCCCATTTAGAATATCTAAGGAGCGTTTGTTCACACTCAGGAATCACAAACACATGACAATAAAAGCCCTGATATGAGAGTCAGATAAACAACAAATCATAAAACCAGAACTTATTTGAGTCTGTATCTTGTTTGAACTGATTTGGACTTTTCTAAGCTTAAATATGCATAACAATGTCTAATAACATATATGTGTGTGTGAGTGTGTGTGGGGGGTGTGGAAAGAAAGACTAGAAATGAAAAATATAATCTGCAAGCAATAAAAGAAAAAGTGAAGCAAATATAACATCAGTCAATCCAACTGAAAGTAAGAAAACAGAAATGAAAGAAATGAAAGAGAAAAAAGATAAATAGTACAAAATAAAGTGAAAGTGAAAGCTGCTCAGTCGTGTCTGATTCTTTGCTGCCCATGGACTATACAGTCCATGGATTTCTCCAGGACAGGATAGTGGAGTGGGTAGCCTTTTCCTTCTCCAGGGTATCTTTCCAATCCAGGAATTAAATACAGGTCTCCCTCACTGAAGGCAGATTCTTTACCAGCTGAGCCACCCAGGAAGCCCAACGTGATGTGAAAGTTGGACCGTAAAGAGGCTGAGTGCTGAAGAATTGATACTTTTGAACTGTGGTGCTGCAGAAGACTCTTGAGAGTCTCTTGGATGGCAAGGAAATGAAACCAGTCAATCCTAAAGGATATCAATCCTGAATATTCATTGGAAGGACTAATGCTGAAGCTGAAGCTCCAATACTTTGATTACCTGATGTTAAGGGTCAACTCATTAGAAAAGACCCTGATGCTTGGAAAGATTGAAGGCAAGAGAAGAAGGGGGTGACAGACGATAAGATGGATGGTATCATGGACTCCTTGGACAGGAGTTTGAGCAAGCTCCGGGAGATAGTGAAGGATAGGGATGCCTGATGTGCTGCAGTCCATAAGGTCACAAAGAGTTAGACAAGACTTAGTGACTGAACAACAACAACAAAGATGATGGAAACAGATCTGAATAAATTAGTAATCACAAAAATCACAAGTGGAGATCTTAAAATGCTGAACTGTATGCATCTATGAATAATAACATAGTTTCAAAATCTGCAGATAAAAAATTTGACATAAGTAGAAGGTGAATTAGATGAATCCACTAAAATTGTGGGGTTTAATACAGCTTTTTCAGAAATAGATCTATTAATCAGATTTCACTGTTCTTATAGTGACATGCATTGTCTACATGTTTATATCACTATTATGAAATGTTGAAAGCCAATGTGATGATCCACAGATGTGAGTTTTTGTATTGTTGTAGCTACTGATAGCTGACAAATGTTAGGTTATAGGTATTAAAAAGGCTTTTCCTTCTAACCTTGCTACCAGGTAATTTTTGTAGTAGAAAGTACCAGATAATACCATAACACCAAATAATGTTATACAATCAAAGCAATAAGGCACAGAGACAGGCACCATGAGAGATGGGATGCCAAAGAATAGGGGAGGTGGGAAGTTAAGGATCCTGCAGAAACAAGACAGAATTCCAAACATACCAAGCCCCTCATCCAAAAAGATCACCCTTAAAGAAACTGCACTGCCTTAAACTGATAGAGGGTATATACTTCTAAAGCAGGAAAGTCATCAATTGCTCCAAGTTCTTCCATTGTCCAGAAGCTCAGGAGGAAAGACAGAAGAAAGAGGGAAAGAAAGAAGGAAGGAGGAAAGGAAAGGAAGATGAAAAACAGAAAGGAAGCGAGAAAGGAAGAAAGAAAGAAAAGCCACCTATATCCATACAAAGTTGCTAAAAGAAGAAAACAGAAAATAAGAATCATACACTTATAGCCATTGACATCTCTATTGTGCAGTTAGCTGAACAAACATTTAGATTATGGAGTAAATGAGTCAGTGAAAAGAATGAGAACAATTTATAAACTGGAGTGATTTCCAGGATATTTTGTTAATAAGTAAAGTGCAGAGTATACACACCATTCTACTTTTGTGGAAGAAACAAGGGCTATAAGGACATAAACATGTGCCTGCTTTTTTGTCTTAAGAAACATAAAAGGACAACTTCTATAACTTGTGTAACTTTGAGTTCTAGAAACATGTTACTGTTTGATATTTCCAACAAATACAATGAGATTAACAAGAGGGGAAATACCCAAATCTGAATATTAACAGAATTAGACACTGAAAGTGTGTTAACAACACAAAGAATATACCTGAAAAATAACAATGCCTTTTGAGCACAGTGCTTTGATACTGGAAGCTCAGTTAAAAACAAAAATAACTGCAATGAAATACCAGATTTCTCATAATAACTATGTTGTTGGTAATGGTACATACAGATGTAATAACTTGAAACTATTTTGTGTCTGTCAAACTGACAACATTACTGCATATATTGTTATTTCAGGGCACCAGGGTTCTTATTGTAAAAGAAAGAATACAAAATGGGAAAAGTAGGAAATAATGCTATGATATTCGATTATAGTTAGAAGTGTCATTATGAAATAATAAGAATTAAAAAAATCCTCAGTTTCCTAACTCTGACCTCTAAAAGGGCCTTGAAATGAGGACAACCCAATGACTATGACAGCAGGATCCTTTGCCTGGAGAATTCAATGGACAGAGGAGCCTGGTGAGCTACAGTTCAAGGGATTGCAGAGTTGGACACCACTGAGTAACTAACACTTTCTCTTTTCCACTAATGACTGTGAGCACAACTAATGGTCATGCCTTTTTTTTCCCCCCTTAAATGACATTCCACACTGAGAATTATCAGAATTATCTGGGAAATTGTCTGATTCCAGAGCTGTCACAAGGAAGGTACAAAGTGAGCTTGCAACATTTTGTGTCAGGAAACAGATGAGAATTAAATGAAGGGGGGAACCTCAAAGGACATAGGAACCAGTTTCACAGGTTTCCATTGGCCACCTTATATGCAGAGTACATCATGAAAAATGCATGGTTGGATGAAGCACAAGCTGGAAAGATTGCCAGGAGAAATATAAAATAACCTCAGATATGCAGATGACACTATCCTTATGGCAGAAAGTGAAGACCTTAACAGACTCTTGATGAGGGTGAAAGAGGAGAGTGAACAAGCTGGCTTAAAACTCAATATTCAAAAAACGAAATCATGGCATCTGGTTTCATCACTTCAATGCAAATAGATGGGGAAACAATGGAAACAGTGACAGACTTTATTTTCTTGGGCTCCAGAATCAATGGGCACAGTGACTATAGCCATGAAATTAAAAGATGCTTGCTCCTTGGAAGAAAAACTATGACCAACCCAGACAGCATATTTAAAAGCAGAAACATTACTTTGCCAACAAACGTCTGTCTAGTCAAAGTCATGGTTTTTCTAGTAGTCATATATGGTTGTGAAAGCTGGACCATAAAGAAGGCTGAGCCCTGAAGAATTGATGCTTTTGAACAGTGGTGTTGGAGAAGATTCTTGAGAGTACCTTGTACTGCAAGGAGATCCTACCAGTCCATTCTAAAGGAAATCAGTCCTGAATACATTGGAAGGACTGATGCTGAAGCTGAAGCTCCAATACTTTGGCCATCTGATGTGAAGAGCCAACTCATTGGAAGAGACCCTGATGCTGGGAAAGATAGAAGGCAGGAGGAGAAGGGGACAACAGAGGATGAGATGGTTGAATGGCATCACTGACTCAATGGGTATGAGTTTGAGCAAACTCTTGGAGATGGTGAAGGACGGGGAGGCCTGATGTGCTTCAGTCCATGGGTTGCAAAGAGTCGGACACAACTGAGTGACTGACCAACAACAGCTTTGGCCAAACCTGGGAAAATCTGATAAATGAGTGATAGTAGCAGATTATAGAGCTTTTAAAAATTCAGAAGTTGGGAGGAGCCAAGATGGCGGAGGAGTAGGACGGGGAGACCACTTTCTCTCCTACAAATTCATCAAAAGAATAACTGAACGCAGAGCAAACTTCGCAAAACAACTTCGGATCGCTAGCTGAGGTCATCAGGCGCCCAGAAAAGCAGCCCATTGTCTTCGAAAGGAGACTTTTACGATTTTTTAATTAGGGGGAAAAAAAAAATTTTTTTTTTTCTTTTTTTTTCTTTTTCTTTCTTTTTTTTTCTTTTTTTTCTTTCCTTTTTCTCTTCTATTTTCATTTTTCTTTTTCTCTTATTTCTTTTAAAGTCCTCTAGTACTCCTCTACTACTCCTTAATTTTCATTTTCAATACACTATAACCTTACAAAAAAAAGAAGAGAAGCCCTATTTTTAAACTGAAGATTATTCTCTCCCAATCTTGACTCTCTGTTTTCTACCTCAGAACACCTCTATTTCCTCCTTTCCCCTTCTCTTCCCAATCCAATTCTGTGAATCCTTGTAGGTGACTGGGCTACGGAGAACACTCTGGGAACAGACAGCTGCGTAGATCTGTCTCTCTCCTCTTGAGTCCCCCTTTTTCTCCTCCTGTTCATCTCTATCTCCCTCCTCCCTCTCCTCTTCTTCATGTAACTCTGTGAACCTCTCTGGGTGTCCCTAACGGGGGAGAATCTTTTAGCCATTAACCTAGAAGTTTTCTTATCAGGGCTGTATAGTTGGAGAAGTCCTGAGACTACAGGAAGAATAAAACTGAAATCCAGAGGCAGGAGACTTAAGCCCAAAACCTGAGAACACCAGAAAACTCCTGACTACATGGAACTTTAAGTAATAAGTGACCGTCCAAAAGCCTCCATATCTACACTGAAACCAACCACCACCCAAGAGCCAATAAGTTTTAGAGCAAGACATACCACGCAAATTCTCCAGCAACGCAGGAACATAGCCCTGAACATCAACATACAGGCTGCCCAAGGACACACCTAACACATAGACCCATTTCAAAACTCATTACTGGGCACTCCATTGCTCTCCAAAGAGAAGAAATCAAGTTCCACGCACCAGAACACTGACACAAGCTCCCCTAACCAGGAAATCTTGACAAGCCAATCGTCTAACCCCACCCACTGGGTTAATCCTCCACAATAAAAAGGAACCACAGACCTCCAGAATACAGAAAGCCCACTCCAGATACAGCAATCTAAACAAGATGAAAAGGCAAAGAAATACCCAACAGGTAAAGGAACATGAAAAATGCCCACCAAGTCAAACAAAAGAGGAGGAGATAGGGAATCTACCTGAAAAAGAATTTAGAATAATGATAATAAAAATGATCCAAAATCTTGAAAACAAAATGGAGTTACAGATAAATAGCCTGGAAACAAAGATTGAAAAGATTCAAGAACTGTTTAATAAAGACCTAGAAGAAATAAAAAAGAGTCAATTAAAAATGAATAATGCAATGAATGAGATCAAAAACACTTTGGAGGGAACCAAGAGTAGAATAATGGAGGCAGAAGATAGGATAAGTGAGGTAGAAGATAAAATGGTGGAAATAAATGAAGCAGAGAGGAAAAAAGAAAAAAGGATCAAAAGAAATGAGGACAACCTCAGGGACCTCTGGGACACTGTGAAACGCCCCAACATTCGAATCATAGGAGTCCCAGAAGAAGAAGACAAAAAGAAAGGCCATGAGAAAATACTCGAGGAGATAATAGCTGAAAACTTCCCTAAAATGGGGAAGGAAATAGCCACCCAAATCCAAGAAACCCAGAGAGTCCCAAACAGGATAAACCCAAGGCGAAACACCCCAAGACACATATTAATCAAATTAACAAAGATCAAACACAAAGAACAAATATTAAAAGCAGCAAGGGAAAAACAACAAATAACACACAAAGGGATTCCCATAAGGATAACAGCTGATCTATCAATAGAAACCCTCCAGGCCAGAAGGGAATGGCAGGACGTACTGAAAGTAATGAAAGAGAATAACCTACAACCTAGATTACTGTACCCAGCAAGGATCTCATTCAGATATGAAGGAGAATTCAAAAGCTTTACAGATAAGCAAAAGCTGAGAGAATTCAGCACCACCAAACCAGCTCTTCAACAAATGCTAAAGGATCTTCTCTAGACAGGAAATACAGAAAGGTTGTATAAACGTGAACCCAAAACAACAAAGTAAATGGCAACAGGACCACACCTATCAATAATTACCCTAAATGTAAATGGGTTGAATGCCCCAACCAAAAGACAAAGATTGGCTGAATGGATACAAAAACAAGACCCCTATATATGCTGTCTACAAGAGACCCACCTCAAAACAAGAGACACATACAGACTAAAAGTGAAGGGCTGGAAAAAAATATTTCATGCAAACGGAGACCAAAAGAAAGCAGGAGTCGCAATACTCATATCAGATAAAATAGACTTTCAAATAAAGGATGTGAAAAGAGACAAAGAAGGACACTACATAATGATCAAAGGATCAATCAAAGAAGAAGATATAACAATTATAAATATATATGCACCCAACATAGGAGCACCGCAATATGTACGGCAAACGCTAACGAGTATGAAAGAGGAAATTAATAGTAACACAATAATAGTGGGAGACTTTAATACCCCACTCACAACTATGGATAGATCAACTAAACAGAAAATTAACAAGGAAACACAAACCTTAAATGACACAATGGACCAGCTAGACCTAATTGATATCTATAGGACATTTCACCCCAAAACAATCAACTTCACCTTTTTCTCAAGTGCACACGGAACCTTCTCCAGAATAGATCACATCCTGGGCCATAAATCTGGTCTTGGAAAATTCAAAAAAATTGAAATCATTCCAGTCATCTTTTCTGACCACAGTGCAGTAAGATTAGATGTCAATTACAGGAAAAAAATTGTTAAAACTTCAAACATATGTAGGCTAAATAACACGCTTCTGAATAACCAACAAATCATAGAAGAAATCAAAAAAGAAATCAAAATATGTATAGAAATGAATGAAAATGAAAACACAACAACCCAAAACCTATGGGACACTGTAAAAGCAGTGCTAAGGGGAAGGTTCATAGCATTACAGGCTTACATCAAGAAACAAGAAAAAAACCAAATAAATAACCTAACTCTACACCTAAAGCAATTAGAGAAGGAAGAAATGAAGAACCCCAGAGTTAGCAGAAGGAAAGAAATCTTAAAAATCAGGGCAGAAATAAATGCAAAAGAAACTAAAGAGACCATAGCAAAAATCAACAAAGCTAAAAGCTGGTTTTTTGAAAAAATAAACAAAATTGACAAACCATTAGCAAGACTCATTAAGAAACAAAGAGAGAAAAACCAAATTAACAAAATTAGAAATGAAAATGGAGAGATCACAACAGACAACACTGAAATACAAAGGATCATAAGAGACTACTGCCAGCAGCTCTATGCCAATAAAATGGACAACTTGGATGAAATGGACAAATTCTTAGAAAAGTATAACTTTCCAAAACTGAACCAGGAAGAAATAGAAGATCTTAACAGACCCATCACAAGCAAGGAAATCGAAACTGTCATCAAAAATCTTCCAGCAAACAAAAGCCCAGGACCAGATGGCTTCACAGCTGAATTCTACCAAAAATTTAGAGAAGAGCTAACACCTATCTTACTCAAACTCTTCCAGAAAATTGCAGATGAAGGTAAGCTTCCAAACTCATTCTATGAGGCCACCATCACCCTAATTCCAAAACCAGACAAAGATGCCACAAAAAAAGAAAACTACAGGCCAATATCACTGATGAACATAGATGCAAAAATCCTTAACAAAATTCTAGCAAACAGAATCCAACAACATATTAAAAAAATCATACACCATGACCAAGTGGGCTTTATCCCAGGAATGCAAGGATTCTTTAATATCCGCAAATCAATCAATATAATACACCACATTAACAAATTGAAAGATAAAAACCATATGATTATCTCAATAGATGCAGAGAAAGCCTTTGACAAAATTCAACACTCATTTATGATTAAAACTCTCCAAAAAGCAGGAATAGAAGGAACATACCTCAACATAATAAAAGCTATATATGACAAACCCACAGCAAGCATCACCCTCAATGGTGAAAAATTGAAGGCATTTCCCCTGAAATCAGGAACAAGACAAGGGTGCCCACTCTCACCACTACTATTCAACATAGTGTTGGAAGTTCTGGCCACAGCAATCAGAGCAGAAAAAGAAGTAAAAGGAATCCAGATAGGAAAAGAAGAAGTAAAACTCTCACTGTTTGCAGATGACATGATCCTCTATATAGAAAACCCTAAAGACTCTACCAGAAAATTACTAGAGCTAATCAATGAATATAGTAAAGTTGCAGGATATAAAATTAACACACAGAAATCCCTTGCATTCCTATATACTAACAATGAAAAAACAGAAAGAGAAATTAAGGAAACAATACCATTCACCATTGCAACAAAAAGAATAAAATACTTAGGAGTATATCTACCTAAAGAAACAAAGGACCTATACATAGAAAACTATAAAACACTGATGAAAGAAATCAAAGAGGACACAAACAGATGGAGAAATATACCGTGTTCATGGATTGGAAGAATCAATATTGTCAAAATGGCTATTCTACCCAAAGCAGTCTATAGATTCAATGCAATCCCTATCAAGCTACCAACGGTATTTTTCACAGAACTAGACCAAAGAATTTCACAATTTGTATGGAAATACAAAAAACCTCGAATAGCCAAAATAATCTTGAGAAAGAAGAATGGAACTGGAGGAATCAACCTGCCTGACTTCAGCCTCTACTACAAAGCCACAGTCATCAAGACAGTATGGTACTGGCACAAAGACAGAAATATAGATCAATGGAACAGAATAGAAAGCCCAGAGATAAATCCACGAACCTATGGACACCTTATCTTTGACAAAGGAGGCAAGGATATACAATGGAAAAAAGACAACCTCTTTAACAAGTGGTGCTGGGAAAACTGGTCAACCACTTGTAAAAGAATGAAACTAGAACACTTTCTAACACCATACACAAAAATAAACTCAAAATGGATTAAAGATCTAAATGTAAGACCAGAAACTATAAAACTCCTAGAGGAGAACATAGGCAAAACACTCTCCGACATAAATCACAGCAAGATCCTCTATGACCCACCTCCCAAAATATTGGAAATAAAAGCAAAACTAAATAAATGGGACCTAATGAAACTTAAAAGTTTTTGCACTACAAAGGAAACTATAAGCAAGGTGAAAAGACAGCCCTCAGATTGGGAGAAAATAATAGCAAATGAAGCAACAGACAAAGGATTAATCTCAAAAATATACAAGCAACTCCTGCAGCTCAATTCCAGAAAAATAAATGACCCAATCAAAAAATGGGCCAAAGAACTAAACAGACATTTCTCCAAAGAAGACATACAGATGGCTAACAAACACATGAAAAGATGCTCAACATCACTCATTATCAGAGAAATGCAAATCAAAACCACAATGAGGTACCATTACATGCCAGTCAGGATGGCTGCTATCCAAAAGTCTACAAGCAATAAATGCTGGAGAGGGTGTGGAGAAAAGGGAACCCTCTTACACTGTTGGTGGGAATGCAAACTAGTACAGCCACTATGGAAAACAGTGTGGAGATTTCTTAAAAAACTGGAAATAGAACTGCCATATGACCCAGCAATCCCACTTCTGGGCATACACACTGAGGAAACCAGATCTGAAAGAGACACGTGCACCCCAATGTTCATCGCAGCACTGTTTATAATAGCCAGGACATGGAAGCAACCTAGATGCCCATCAGCAGACGAATGGATAAGGAAGCTGTGGTACATATACACCATGGAATATTACTCAGCCATTAAAAAGAATTCATTTGAACCAGTCCTAATGAGATGGATGAAGCTGGAGCCCATTATACAGAGTGAAGTAAGCCAGAAAGATAAAGAACATTACAGCATACTAACACATATATATGGAATTTAGAAAGGTGATAACGATAACCCTATATGCAAAACAGAAAAAGAGACACAGAAATACAGAACAGACTTTTGAACTTTGTGGGAGAATGTGAGGGTGGGATATTTCAAAAGAACAGCATGTATACTATCTATGGTGAAACAGATCACCAGCCCAGGTGGGATGCATGAGACAAGTGCTCCGGCCTGGTGCACTGGGAAATCCCAGAGGAATCGGGTGGAGAGGGAGGTGGGAGGGGGGATCGGGATTGGGAATACATGTAAATCCATGGCTGATTCATATCAATGTATGACAAAACCCACTGGAAAAAAAAAATAAAAAAAAAAAAAAAAAAAAATGAACAAAACCAAAAAAAAAAAAAAAAAAATTCAGAAGTTTATAATAATACTTTTGTTATATTCTGATTTATAATCAGAAATATATATTTGGTCTTTGTCCCCCTTCCTGGCACAGGCCTTCTATATTCCTAGGAATTGCCTAAGTTGTGAGGGAGATCAAGCTGTCTTTTGTCATGCTAATGAGGTGAGTTTTAGAAAATCTGGGGTCACCTAAGGGTAGGGGCTGGTTGCCAGAAGAAACAACACATGACTGAAGGAGTCCCACCCCTGACTCCAGGGAGGAGGAGGGCTGGAGGTTGAATCATCATCAATGGTCAATGATTTCATCAATCACGATTGTTTAATTAAGTCTTTCTGAAATCCCAAAAGGATGGGGTTCAGAGGGCTTCAGAGCTGGCGAACATCTGAGTTGGCCTCAGACTGGGGAAGCTCCACACCCCTCCCATACCTGGCCCTGTGCACTGCTTCCTTCTGACTATTTCTGAGTTGTGTATGCACTTATTCGCTCAGTTGTGTCTGACTCTTTGCAGCCCCATGAACTGTATAGCCTGTCAGGCTCCTCTGTGCATGGAATTCTCCAGGCAAGAATACTGGAGTGGGTAGTCATTCCCTTCTCCAGGGGATTTTCCCAACCCAGGAATCGAACTCGGGTCTCTCCTGCATTGCAAGCGGATTCTTTCCAATCTGAGCAATACCAGGGAAGCCTGTTCCTGAGTTACATCCTTTTATAATAAACTGACCATCTTAATCATAAGATGTTTCTCTGAGTTGTGTGAGCTGTTCCAGAGAATTAAACCCGAGGAGGGGGTTGCAGGAACCTCTGATCTACAGTCCATTAGTCAGAAGTGCAGGTGCAACATGGGCTTGTGATCCACACGTGAAGTGGTGGGGGACAGTCTTGTGTGGGAAACCCTTAGCCTATGAAGAGGTGGAGTCAGGATTGAGCTGAATTGTAGGACACCCAGCTGGGGTCAGGGAATCACTTGCTGGTGTGGAAACCCCTCCTTCCAATGAACTGTAATTGGGATCTGAATCTTTTATGGTAAGAATACTAACTAATAAAAGTAGAAGAAACAATGAAGTCAGAAAGTCATTTGTAACCATCATGTGTCAGCAAAGCTACACGGTTTTGGAAGTTCTAGGAGAAATCTGTTCCCTCACTGGTTTCAGTTCCTAGAGACCACCTACACCCTTGTCTGGGGATCCCTTCTTCCACCTCTGAGAATTCATATGAGGACATCCGAGGGGATTATTCTGCCTATCCTAAAACTCAGTTTGGAAACTCATTATAAGACTTGTGCAATTCTTTCAAAATAAAAATTTTATTTAAAAAGTTTACACTTTAGAGAAATTGATAATGATTTAAATGTAAAATTCTAGATTATAGTGATTATGATTGCCTTAGAACATAGGGACAAAGTAAAAATGGACTAGTGAAAAATTTCCACCAGGAAATCATAAACTTAATTTATAAGGTTAAAAATTATGTATATGTGTAATATACATAGTTATTATTTTCATATATATAAACTTTATGTATATATATGCATATATTTCTGGGAGGCAGAGTTCTCATGACTTTATTGACACAAATATAACGTGCCCACAAGCTGTGTGCTCACTTTCTCTGCTTCACCAGCTGGCATTGGGATCCATCTCTCTGATGGCCATCGGGTGTGTTTGAAAGGCCTTTCACAACCCAGAGCTCCAGCATCATCTATACAAGTAGATTTTTTTCTAGTGCTTAAAGATTTTTTTTTTTATGTAGGATCATTATGATTCTAATTTATCCCTCCTCTAAATGATTAACTGCTATCCTAACATGATTTTGAGAGTAATCTGTGTTTTCTCATGAACAGTAAATGCTGCTTTTGTTAAATTTTAAATAACTCAACCATATTTTAGAATAATAGTCTCTTACCTGATTCTTTCAGATGCTGCTTTGTCGTGGTCAGTGTTTGGTTTTTCTTAGATGACTAAGTCTTTGGGATGACTGTGTGCTTAATGAAATCATAATGTGTTTGTTAAATATGATGGATTATGTCTGTGTCAGTCTCTGATATTTAGTACTAGGATTGAAAGATGCACTTTTTTTTTTCCTTTGGTAGACCTAAAGGGCAATTTAAAAATTCATGTGGTGTACTGCAGAGAGACTCATAAAACTGACATTTCAAATTCATTGTACAGAGTCTCTGAGTCACATTTAAAACCTGAGCTGTAATTTGACAGGAGACAGTTTCATCAAGAGTTGGAGCCCCACAGAGTGTGACCAGCATCTCAAGCAAGTGTTCTGAAAACTGCCTCTGACATTGACAGCACGACTATTTCACAGAAAGATGTGTTTATGTACTGACATTCCGGGGTAATTATTTTTATTGAAAAAGAAAAATAAGGAGGGAAAGAAGGAGAGAAGCAAGGAAAAAAGGAAAGAAGAAAGAAAGGAAAGAAAAAAGGAAGAAAGGGAGAAAAAGAAAATGAAGTGGAAAATAATTCACCAAATACTCTCTAGGCTATGGAGGGCCAAATGTAGTAGGCTCTGGGACAATATAACTCAATGTCAGTCATTACTTAGTAACTTTTTTTTGCAAATTATGTTACAATAAGAAACATCAAACTTCTGCTTAATGGTTTTCAACTCCAGAGAACAGGGGCATTGAAGTGTATTGATAAAAATTGTTATTTTACTGGATTCAATCAATTCTAAGTCTATGAATTTTTTTTGTCCTTGACACAATGTTCTTTAAATAATGTTTTCAAAAATGAAATAACATAAAACATAAAAGCAGGAGCTTTGATGTCAAATCTGTCTTTCATCTCCTTTTCTTCTCATTCTTTCTTACACATGTCCTGGATGAGACAGCGGGCCCATCAATACCTTTATCATTATTATAGCATTTCATGTACCGTCATAGAAAATAACCTATTTCTAGGTTTTATTTTTTTATAAACATGCCAAATATGCCAATGTAAAATTTTGAAGGTCATCAGTTTTTGAAAATGAAATGAAGCTTTTTTCTGAATTTACAAAACAAATTATGGGCTAGCCATCTTAATATAGATAAGTAAAATAATTTCAAAAAGATTTTTTTCTCGTGTTTCATTTTTTAACACTGCAAGAATCTAAACTTTGCTGTACACACTGTTAAAAGATTTATTAATAAACTCATTTTTTTTTTTTTTTTTTTACTAAATCCAGTGACATGGAAAAATCTACTGTCATTTATTATCTGAAATGTGGATTTCAGTTTGAAAATCTTACTGAGGTGACAGTCAGTTCTTGGTGTTTTAGACCCTCTTGATTTGCCCCTGTTGTCCTGCTATAATTATTAATAGTGTCTCCTTTCATTCTTAAAGTGCCCTTGTTTGTCACCCTAATCATGATCAATCCTTTTTATTTTTTAAAGATAAGAATTTTCCAAAGTGACATCTAGAAAGATTGCAAAAGAATTTCTTTTCTGGACATTTATAAATATTTGTTGTTGGTGGTTGTACAAAATACAAGAAGAGTAATTGACCTTGGTTATTCCCAAAACCAACAGGATTATTATTGCCAGCAAGGCAAAAATCTTTAGATGAAATACTGTCCTCAATCACAGGTCTTTTTCTGGAAATTCATTTAACCATCAAAATCATTTAACCATAGAAAGGGCACTTTTGTCAATGAAGGAAATGAACTGAGTCTCACCAATGAAGGCTTCCCTGTTGTCTCAGACAGTAAAGAATCTGCCTGCAATGTGAGAGACCTGGGTTTGATCTCTGGGTTGGGAAGATCCCCTGGAGAAGGGCATGGCCACCCACTCCAGTATTCTCTACTGGAGAATCCCCATGCATCATCTGGGAGAGATGGAAGGCAAGAGGAGAAAGGGATGGCAAAGGATGAGATGGTTGGATGGGATCACCAACTCAATGAACATGAGTTTGAACAGGCTTTGGGAGATGGTGAAGAACAGGGAAGCCTGGCGTGCTGCAGTCCAACAACAATTCCCATTGATTCTAATTATGTTGGATGGAAGCAATGTACAAGAAAAATATAAGAACCTTAGACCTGAAGAATAGACTTTAAAGCCTACATATGCATTAGGATTTGTGAAAATTCAATGACTCATAATGGTAACAGAAATGAAAGTGGAAGTCACTCAGCTGTGTCCTACTCTTTGCGACCCTATGGACTATACAATCCATGGAATTCTTTAGGCCGGAATACTGGAGTGGGTAGCCTTTCCCTTCTCTAGGGGACCTTCCCAACTCAGGGATCAAACCCTAGTCTCCCGCGTTGCAGGTGTATTCTTTACCAGCCTGAGCCACAAGGAAAGCCATGAATTGCTATTGCTCAAATTCTACCTGACATTAGAGTCAAAGCTTTAGAAAGAAGATAAGAAGTTTGCTTTTCTACTGGGAAGGAAGTTTCTTATTGTGAGTACCCAGGTGCCGTCTTTAAACTCAGAGCAAAATTTCATATGATATGCTTTCTTTTATCCTGTTGATTGTTCTTGTATGACTGTTGGAATAAATGTGGCAGCACTGGGTGGGGCTGTTCCACTGTCTTTAAGGACAAAGATGAGAGGGTTAGAAAAAAGGAGGAAAGCTTTTTTAGCACTAGAGGAAGCGACTTCAATACTCAGGCTGGCAGAAAAGCCTTTGAAAACATGAAAAAACATACTATGAGTTCTATTCATAGCAAATTTAATGTGTAAAGATGGAGGGAAAAAATGAAACAAATAAAAGACCAATCAAACAAACCAAAAAAGAAATTAAAAGATGGGGAAAATGCCCAGGAGGAAGAAGAATTTGTATATTATGAAGGTTGTCATTAAATCTACTTAAATTCTTAAAGTTAATGAATAGTTCAGCATTTATTTTGAAAAGAGAAATAATGTGAAACTATGAATGATCCTTCTTTTGTTTGTGAATAAATGCTGTCAAACAAAGCAAACCTTGAAAATACAAACATACTTAGGGGCTCAGCAATTTACTTACTAAACTGTGAATTCATGAGCATTCCCTGAACAGCTGTTCTACACAGGATATGGGAAGAAGTCCTTGATCCTAGCATCCTCCTGGGAAAGCTACTGTCCAGGGACAACCTAGAGGCTGGCTGAGCAACATAGGATCCTGTTATTAGGATGAAGTCCATGCTGTGTCTGGGTCCTGAGTGCGGTGGATATGTAGATTAAGCAGCTCAGGAAGAAGAGTTACAGAAACAGGGTCAATAGCCAGTCTTTTTCTCTTGTAAACATCTCAAGGAAATAATCATGGCAAGGACAAAGAGAGATAAAACCCTGTCTGAATAAAGGATTAAGGGATCTCTACTTTCTCCTTTTTTAGGGTAAGGGAGATACTACATGTGTGCAGAAAGGCTCTTTGGAGTCAAAAGTCAGAGGATAATTCCAGGCCTTAGTGAGTCTTGCTCCTCCCAGAAGCCTTCACTTCAAGATCCGTCTTGGCTGAGGGGTGTGTGAGCACCCCAGGGGAGGATCCTGAGACAGATTAACTGGGGGTGGGAGGCAGAGCAAGATGATTGGCCTGAGGGAAGACAAAGACCCAGAAAACTGCTTTCACATAAAGCATTTAAACTTCACAAGGCTCGATTTTCTCTCTGAGTTTGCCCATGCACCTTTTCACACATGCTTTTCTTTTCAATAAACTTTTTATTCTATTCTTTACCTTCTGCCTCCTCACCTGAATTCATTCTTGACTAGGCAGGCAAGGACTAGGGACTCTAGCCCTAACTGCAGGCTCCTGTGGTCCAGTAATTAGGACTCCTAGTCTGGGAAACCAAGACCTTGCTTCCAGGTACTGCTTGCTTTTGCTTGCTGAAAGCTGCTCTTTATTGCTGTGCGCGTCCTAAATCAGATTCATGAAACTGAGCATGAGAACTGACTATAGGAGACTGTCAGCGCAGTGAAGCCAAATGCACTCTCTGTACCAATTCCGTCTTGGAGACAAGAGTTTAAGGGAAAGTAGAAGAAAGACAGCTTTATTGCTTTGCCAGGCAAAGGGGGGCCACAGTGGGCTAATGCCCTCAAAACTGTGAGTCTCACCCTGGAGCGGGTAGTGAGGAGTTATATAGGAATGGTCCAAAGAGGGTGTGATCATCTTGTGGACATTCTTTTGATTGGTTGGTGGTGAGGTAATCGGGAGTCAGCATCATCAGCCTTCTGGTTCCAACTGGTCTGGGGTCTACGTGCTTGTGGGCAGCAGACAGTTAACTTCTCCTGCCTACTGGGGGTTTCAGCCTCTTCAAAACAGCTCAAAAATACTGTTATGTATATCCCTTAAGAGGGAACCAGGACCTTGCCTTAAGGCTGCACTATTGCTTCTTCATGGCTCTTCCCTTGTTTCTGCATCTCCTCATTTCCCTGATTAGCAACTGCTTAAACCTGCTTGTTGAAACTGAGGTAAGGTCATGGAAGCTGAATGAAGCATATTTCCTGTAATCATGAAATGGGGGACACAGAAAAGCTTTTGTGTCCAGGAGCCACACAGGGTCCTGCTCAGTACTGAAAGTAGCCCAATTTGAATGACTAATGTTAAACTCTGGATGTTCTTTCTTTGTTTGGCAAGTTTAGAAATTTCCGAAAATAGTCTAGAAAAATAGCATTGTATAAAATTAAGAGGAAATGTCCCCAAACTTTCCCATCCACAACTTATTGCCAATTTGTGGCCAGTTTTGTCTTTGAGATGTTTTCAAAGCTTTTATGAGTATATTTCCTATATCTCATATGCTTATACACATATCATTTTATTATTTTCTATTTTTTAACTCTCCTAAAAATACTTAACATTTAGTAGTTATATTTTCCCATCTTTTACCTTGTACCTTTTGTTGTTGCTGCTTAGTCACTAAAATCGTGTCTGACTCTTTGCAACCCGTTGAACTGCAGCTCACCAGGCTCCTCTGTCCATGGAATTCTTCAGGCAAGAATACTGGAGTGAGTTGCCATTTCCTTCTCCAGGGTATCCTCCTGACCCAAGAATTGAACCTGCATCTCCTGCTTGGCAGGCAGGTTCTTTACCCTCAGCCACCTGGGAAGTCCTTGTATCTTTTAATCTTTTTTGTGAGATATATCCTCATAAGATAGCCTTGTCCCATTAATATAACATTCAGGTTGTTACTGAGATTTTGCCAGTAAAAATTTAGGATGAATTTAAAAAATGCAGCATGTGTGTGTGTATGTAGCCAAGTCTGTATATGTTTAGACATAGAAGTGATAAATCAGGGATGTTATAGGTATTGCCAGATGTCCCTTATATTGTTCCAACTTTTAACTCCATCAACAGTGTTGGAGAGGAAGGTAGCAAAAACTTTCAGACAAGACAAGGAAGCTGGAAAACTGACAAGAAAACTTTTGAAGTTCTTTTAATTGATTCAGACCCATGGAATCTCAGAGCAGCCTTGGGACACAAGTCTATCGAAAGCAACAACCTATAATAGCCATAGTGCCATCTCTGGAAATATTTTTCTACTAGTTGGCAAGTTATCTTTGGCATTAGAAGTAATTCTTAACCTTAATTGGGCAGAGAGTGGGTCCTCGGGTCAGGAATGGCGTCTATATCAGTGAACTGCATCTCGGATGAACAGTTTTCCTAGGTGACCAGGAGCAAGCAGGGCTGTTTCTATATAAGTGGTCCAGTCTCATTACAGAGACAGAGCTGAGCCAACGTAAATTTTGGTCCATTTTTCATATGGTTCTGCTACCATCCCCTGACTTCTCCGTTTATTCAGTTTGTAACAGTCCCTCATGTTTGCATTCATAATCAAGTTCTCTAAAACTGCCCAAGTGGAAAACAAGAGCATCTGAGAAAATCCCCTCATCAAGACTCTAAGGAAATTTAGGTTGGGATAATTGGAAGCTAAATAAAGCAACTGAATGGAATAACAGAAGGCTCCCAGAATAATGGAAGGAGGAACAGAAAAGAGTATTTTAGGTAGGACCTGCTTTTTGCTTTGATGAACTTCAAAGAAATATGGTTTCTATGAGTGAAATAAAAGAAGTCGATATAAGGCAGTTGGTATAAGAGAAAAGGTCAGAACTGTAAAAACTTTATAACTGTAACACTGTAAAAATAAAATCAGCAATACGAAGGACAAAAATGATAAAGTCTCTCAGAATTCCGAAGCAGAAACAAAGGGTTGAAAACAACCAGCCATCTATTTTACAACAAGATAATGCAGATGCTAAGTACCAACCTACCTAATTGGTTAATTGGCTCTCTGTAAGAAAAAGTGAAAACTTTGGAAGAAGACAAATATTCAGAAACATAAGTAGGGAGGATGGAGGGGAGGAAAAATTCTGTGTGTAGTCCTCTGTTTACAGAGCTAACAGTTAAGAGATACCAGGCAAAATGGGGTGAGAAACCTGTGTTCAAGGAAAAAAAGCCTGATGTATCTTTACTAGAGTCTTTTACTGGAAGAACAATATATCTTATATAATTCTTGGTAGACACGGAAGTCAAAGAAAAAAAAAAAGCATTGTTGCAAATGAATAAAATTATACTATCATCAGACATCATCCTGAATGTCAGAATAAACATGGAAAGCATGAACTGGCAAGTCAAAAAAAAAAAAAAAAAAAAAAGAAAAGGCCAATAACACAAAACCAAACACCTTAACAACAGTTGAGTGAAGGACAGACTTGTCTTTGTCTGACTTGTTTCAGTTAGCACACTGCCCACAAAACATCCATGTTGCTGCAGATGGCAGGAATTGTGGAATATAAAAGTAAAAACTACATGTCTCCCAGAAAAAGAGATCAGATTTATGGTTGCCAGAGGTACAGATTGGATGAAGGCAATCAAAGGCACAGACTTCCAGTTACAAGGTAAAGAAGTATTGGGCATGGCATGTGCATGATGATGACTATAACTAGTTTATTTCAAAGTTGCTAAGGGAGTAAATCCTAAGAATTCTTAGCACAAAAAGACATTTTTTACTCTTTTTTGGGGGTGAACTATATGCAGTGGTGAAGTGGTGGGTTTAACTGTATTTACTGTGTTAAGCAATAAATCAAGTCATCGTATGTATATATTACACATATCTGATGCTGTATGTCAATGACACATCAAAAAAACTGAAAGCAGAAAAAAAGGACAGGAACGGATAATTCAAGAAAAAATACGTAACAGAAACAAATTCACACCTCTCAAATATGGACAATACTTCAAATACAGTGCTGACTGAAATTAGAAGTTCCTATTTTCATTACCCTACTGACAATAATGAAGTCTATGGGTGTCCAGTGTTTTAAAACGTCACACAAACATCACTCAGTGGACAGTTGTTAGCGTCACAGGTTTATTTACTCCTAGGACTTAGCCTGATGCTCCTGAGGGCAGCCCCCTTCACTTCCACTCAGCCTGTAAATTCAGAGGAACTGACCACATCCACAGGACAGGGCTTGGTGCAGAGGTGGGCACAGCCTACGTCAGGCTAGGTGAGACTTGATGCCAGCATTTCTGTTCATTGTCCCGAGGAGACTGACCCCTCTGCTGGGTCCAGTGTTGCAATGGTATGAATCTGAAGTCACTGGGGGTGGTCAGAGGCAGTCACCACAAGGAGACTAGAAGACACAACCACAAGATGGAGCAAACACCTTGGGACCGGCAAAGCTAATTGGAGGGTTCCAGTGGCATCATTTTAGCCCAGAGTGAAGACACAACTCAAGTCACTTAAAAGTAAGAAAGCAGCAGCACTGTTTATAATAGCCAGGACGTGGAAGCAACCTAGATGCCCATCAGCAGACAAATGGATAAGGAAGCTGTGGTACATATACACCATGGAATATTACTCAGCCATTAAAAAGAATTCATTTGAATCAGTTCTAATGAGATGGATGAAACTGGAGCCCATTATACAGAGTGAAGTAAGCCAGAAAGATAAAGACCAATACAGTATACTAACACATATATATGGAATTTAAAAAGATGGTAACGATAACCCTATATGCAAAACAGAAAAAGAGACACAGATGTACAGAACAGACTTTTAGACTCTGTGGGAGAAGGCGAGGGTGGGATGTTCTGAGAGAACAGCACTGAAACAAGTATACTATCAAGGGTGAAACAGATCACCAGCCCAGGTTGGATGCATGAGACAAGTGCTCAGGGCTGGTGCACTGGGAAGACCCAGAGGGATGGGATGGGGAGGGAGGTGGGAGGGGGCTCGGGATGGGGAACACATGTAAATCCATGGCTGATTCATGTCAACGTATGGCAAAAACCACTACAATATTGTAAAGTAATTAGCCTCCAACTAATAAAAATAAATAAAAAAAAAAGTAAGAAAGAAAGAAAAGGAAGAAAGTGAAGTCACTCAGCTGTGTCTGACTCTTTGAGACCCCATGGACTGTAGCCTAACAGGCTCCTCCGTCCTTGGGATTTTCCAGGCAAGAATACTGGAGTGGGTTGCCATTTCCTTCTCTATACCTCTAAAACTCTTGAGTTATGCAAGCTAGTAAATTCTCAAATGAATTATTTCTCACAACAGAAAGGATCTTAGCCAATATGTGAATACCCAAAACCCACCAAGAATCTTAGGAATGGTCTAAGACTAAGAGGTGTGCATGTGTGTGTTGTTTACTACACAGATAGTTTTACAATAAATTAAAATTGTAGTTAGTAAAAGGCAGCATAACCAGTGGATAAACTTTGGTATGTTAAAGTGACATATATGGTAAAGGATATATGACTAATGATACAATTGCAAAGGCAGCCTTTTTATTCTTTTTTATTTTTAATTACATAATTTTAAAATTTGAAGTATAGTTGATTTACAATGTTGTGCTAGTTTCTTCTGTACAGAACAATGATTCAGTTATACATACAAATACATATATTCTTTTTCATATTATTTTCTACTATGTTTTATTATGAGATATTGAATATAGTTTCCTCTGCAAAACAATAGGACTTTACTGTTGATCCATTCTATATGTGATAATTTGCATCTGCTAATCCCAGACTCCCATTCCTTCCTTTCTCCACAACCTTCCTCCTTGGCAACCACCGGTCTGTTCCCTATGTTTGTGAGTCTGTTTCTGTTTTGTAGATAAGTTCAATTGTGTCATATTTTAGATTTCATATATAAGCGATATCATATGATATTTGTCTCCCTGTCTGACTTACTTCACTTAGTATGATAATCTTTAGCCCTGTCCATGTTGTTGCAAATGTCACTATTTCATTCTTTTTAGTGGCTGAGTAATATTCCATTGCATATATGTACCACATCTTCTTTATCTGTTCATCTGTTGACGGACACTGAGCTTGCCTCCATGCCTTGGCTACTGTAAATAGAACTTAGGGGTACATGAAAGGCAGTCTTTTTAGATGCTGTTAATTAGTCCTGACCCTCCAGCTGAGGCAACTAGATCATCTGCCTTGTTCTAGTCAAACTGTACCTGGAGTCTGGCTGGTTTCAAGGTCAACTGCAGATTTTTTTCTCCCTTTCCTTTGTTCTCAATGGAAATCTTGCCGTCAGAGGCCTCTTTGTCTGGAATGCAACTGAGATCACGGTTTGGGGTTTGAATGAACATGCTGGTCCTGTTTCCCTTTTTCTATTCTCAGCGGTGATCTCTGACTAATGGGATTATGGGAGTTTTAATATTTTTATTCTCTTAAATTTTCTACTTTTTCCAAATCTTACTAAATAAGGACCAGTTTGCGGGGCAGGATGAGAGAGGCCCCAGATGATGTCTTTGTGTGGAGGGTCCCAAAGGTGGAGACCTTCAGGGTCTCTGGGGCAAGTGTGAGATGTGGGAATCAGAGGCGATGTTACCCAGGGATGGGGGTTACAGCATCACAGATCTTCCTGCTGAGCTTGTGTTTATAGAGTGGGGATCATAAATGAGAGGCCAGAATGCTGCAGGGGGAAAGAGAGGGGGGTGTTTGGAGGTCTGAGGAAAAGATTTGGCTACAGTTGATATTTTAAACACGATGTTTGTGTATGCTCAGTTGTGTCTGACTCTTTGAGACCCAATGGGCTGTACCCAGTCAGCCTTCTCTGTCTGTGGAATTTTCCAGGCAAGAATATTGGAGTGAGCTGCCATTTCCTCCTCCAGGGGATCTTCCCAACCCAGGATTGAACCCATGTCTCCTGTGTTTCCCACATTGGCAGATGGATTCTTTGCCACTATCCCACCTTTAAACTCGATAGTGGAACATTAATGAATGGGAAAAATAACGGTTCCTAGGAAGGTCCAGAAGAACTTGGACAAAAAGCAGCTTTAGGAAATCTAGTTCTGGGGAGTCCTCATCCTAGTCTGCCCCAAACTGGCCCCTTCAAAGGATAGGTGAAACCATTTGCAGGGCAAAAGTAGAGATGCAGATGTAGAGAACAGATCTGTGGACATGGTGGAGAGGGGGGTGTGGGGGATATGGTGAAGTGGGAGATTAGGATTGGCACATATACACCATCATGTATAAAACAGAGCTAGTGGGAACCTGCTCTATAGCACAAGGAGCTCGACTCTGTGATCTGTGATGACCGAGATGGGTGGGATGGGGGTGGGGTGGGAGGCAGGCTCAAGAGGAAGTGGGTATATGTATACACATGTCTGATTCGCAATGATGTGCAGCAGAAACTAGCACGATGTTGTCAAGTAATGATATTCTAATATAAATAAATAAATATAAAACTAAAAAAACAAACGAAAGAACCTCTGAGCTAAACCAAAGTCCACATTTTACAATTAAACAGGAAGAATGTTCATGAATGTGTCAAGAGTTCCTCCCCTGATGAGAAAAACGTTCTCCTTGACAGAACATCAAAATTGGTTTCATGGAGCTGAATTAATGCAGGTCAAGTGCTTTTGAGATCCCTCAGTGGAAAGAATAATAAAAACTGCCAAGTGCAAACTATTCTTTATCCTTCATCTTTGAGAGATTCCTGGATCTGTCACAAAAATAAAAAGAATTTCAACTTTTGAATAGCAAGTTTAAAGTTGATTATTCTTGATGGCTATCAGGATTTGTCCATTACAAAACAAAAAGCTACACGTTCTGACAGCTTAGTGTGTGTTTTTATGCATTCTTACTTTACCAAATTGGAAACGAAGCAAGTTATTCATTGTTTTGTTGTTTTTGTCATTTAAAAATTACTACTAAAAGATGTTTCGTTGAAGGTTTTTGAATAAGGTGATGATTTTTAATGGGGTTTCCTGCTTTCAGTGATGTGAACCAGGGCCTTATTATATAGTTCATGAGAAATACTGCCAGTGACTACAGCTTCACCAACAATTTTTTTTGCATTCTTATAATTTGTTTTTCTTTTTCATCTAATTCATTATTATCTAATGAAAGAATAGGGTGAAATAAGTATTCCTTAAGGCTCAAACATGTGAAGTGCTTTCCCTTTGTTTTGTTAAGGTTATTGTTAGTCTCAGACCAAGAGATTATGACCTTAAAAATGAAATTGTATTAAAATTCTGTAAATGTAGAGGAATAGATTTTATAAGGAAAATAGCATTTTTTAGGGTCAGTTTAGATAAAAAAGAATGTTTTCACTTACTAGAATTATAAGATGAAACTTTGAGCGTGAGTCTTTGAGCAAGAGTCTACAACGTTGAGGAATAGATCTTAAAAGGAAAATTGCATTTTTAGATTCAGTTTAGGCAAAAGAAAATGTTTTTATTTAGTGTAATTATAACATGAAACTTTCAGCATGAATCATAAAGCTGAAGGTTCCCTTGAAAAATCTCTCTCTAGCCTGTTAGTCTAACACACGTTTTTGTTTGTTTTTGTTCCTGTGACTTTTAAAAAATCTTTTTTTCCCAGAGTTTTTATTTTATTTTTGAGTATAGTCAATTAACAATGTTGTGATAGCCTCAAGTGAACAGTGAAGGCACTCAGCTATGCATATACATGTATCCATTCTCCCCAAACTCCCCTCCCACCCAGGCTGCCCCATAACACTAAGCAGATTTCCCTGTGCTATAGGGCACCTCCTTGTTGGTTATCCATTTTAAATATAGCAATGTATACCTGCCATACCAAACTTTTAACTCAGGTGAAATTTGCATAATATATCTACTATTTTAAAGTAAACAAATCAGTGGCATTGAGAACACTCTCAACGTTATACAATGAGCAACCCCATCTAGTTCCGAAACAGTCTTTCCTCTCCAAAGTGGTTCCACGTCTATTAAATTACTGTCCATTCTCTGCTAACCACCACTCTTCAATCTGTTTCTGTGATTTTAGTTGTTATGAATGTGTCATATGAATGGAATCATACAGTGTTGATATTTCATTCCTGGCTTTTTTCACTTAATATCATGTTTCCAAGGTTTGGCCATGTAGTATGCATTAGTACTTCATTCACTTTTATGACTAGATAATATTCTGCTGCTTGTATTTGCTACAATTTGTTTATTTACTAACCCATTAATGTGAGTTGCTTCCATCTTTAGGCTATTGTGAATAGTGTCACAATGAAGATGTGTGTCCTTTTATCTGGTTGAAGATCTATTTTAATTTTTTCTTGCACACCTAGGCTTGGAATTGTTGGGTTCCTTGGTAATTCTATGTTTAACTTTTTGAGGAATTGCCAACTCTCTTCTGCAGTTTTTAAACCTTCTCACCAGCAAGGTATAAGGTGTATAATTCATCTACAACCGTGACAAGACTTGCTATTTTTCATTTACTGGATTTTAGATATCCTAGTGTGTGTGAGTGGTGCTTCATTGTGGTTTTAGTTTGCATTTTCATAACCACTAATGATGTTGAACACCTTTTCATATACTTGTTGGTCATTTGTATATTTTATTTGAAGAAATGTCTGTTTAAGTTCTTTTTTATCATTCTGCTGCTTATTTTGACCATTTAAAAAATCAGATTGTCTTTTTCTTATTGAGTTATGAGTTATTTTTTGTTCTGATTATCAGACAGACCCTAAGTAGATAGTGACTTATAAATATTTCTTCCTTTCTAAGGGTTTCCTTTTTCACCTTATCAATAACATCCTTTGATATACTGAAGATTTTACTATTAATGAAATCCAGTTTATCCACTTTTTCTTTTGACTCTAATGCTTTTGTTGATGTATCTAAAAAATTATTGCCAAGTCCAAGTCAGAAGTATTTACTGTTGTATTTTCTTCTATGAGATTTATGATTTCTGCTCTTGTATAGGTCACTGATATATTTAGAGTTGATTTTTGTATATTGTGTGTGGTAGGGGTCACCCTAAGCTATCATTTCACCAGTATCACTTTTAAAATAATCTGTGTTCTTTCCTGATATATTGATCATAACACTGTTCAGAATCAATTGGCTACAGATGAATGGCTTCATTTTGGGGCTCTCAGTTCTATTCCATTGTGCTTGTGTTTATACTACATTGTTTATTATTGTAGCTTTGTTGTGAATTTTGAAGGTCTTCAGGTTTGTTCTTTTATTTTTATATTGTTTTGGCTCTTGAAGTTTCTTTCCAAAATCTGTATGAACTTGATGACTGGATTTTCATTTCTGTTAAAAAGACTTTGGGAATTTTGATAGGGCTTGTATTGAATATGTAGATTACTTTGGGAGTATTGCCATTTAAAAATTGTTAAGTGTTCATTGCACCAACACTGCATATCTTTCCATTTATTTAGACCTTTTAATTTCTTGAAAAATGTTTTAATTTTGAGCATATAAATCTTACAATTCATTGGTTAAGTTTATTTTTAGGCATTTTATTCTTTTGAATACTGTTATAAAAATGGACTCAAGTTATTAATTTCCCTTTGAATAGCTCATTACTAGCATGTAGAAGCATAACATTTTGTGACACAATCTTATATTCTGCAAAGTGTTCTGAATTTGTTTATTAACTCTAGTGCTTTTGATTGGGTTCTTCTTTTCTATATGTAGAGTTGTGTCATTTGTGAATAAAGATTTTTATTCTTTCTGATGTGGATGCCTTTAATTCTTTTTCTTGACTAACTTCTCTGGCTAGAACTTTCACTGTTGAATAGCAGTGATGTAGGTGAGCATTTTTGCTTTTTCTGTGTCAATTGAAATCAGTATGTGTATTTTTTCTCCTTTATTTTATTCATGTATTACACTGATTGGTATTCTTTTTTAAAAAATATTTATTTATTTGGCTTCACTGAATCTTAGTTGTGGAATGTGGGGTCTTTCATTGCAGTATGTGGCCTCTCTATTTGCGGTGCCCTGGCTTAGTTGCCGCACGGTGTGTGGGATCTTAGTTTCCCAACCAGGGATCAAACCCACGTCCCCTGCATTGGAAGGTAGATTCTTACCCATTGGATCACTAGAGATGTCCCCTGATTGGTATCTTATGTTGAACAAGCTCTATATACTGATAAAAACCCCAATTGTTCATGGTGCATAATACTTTTAATATGCTACTGAATTAGCTTTTCTAGTATTTTCATGAGGAATTTTGCATCTATATTCATAAGAGATATGGTTTGTCCAGTAGTCATGTGCAGATGTGAGAGTTGGGCCATATAGAAGGCTGAGTGCTGAAGAACAGATGCTTTTGAATTGTGGTACTGGAGAAGATGCTTGAGAGTCCCTTGGACTGCAAGGATATCAAACCAGTCAATCCTAAAGGAAATCAACTCTGAATATTTATTGGATGGACTGATGCTGAAGCTCCAATATTTTGGCCCCCTGAAGCAAAGAGTTGACTTATTAGAAAATACCCTGATGCAGAAGAATGTTCAAACTACCACACAATTGTGCTCATTTCATATTCTAGCAAGATAATGTTCAAAATTCTTCAAGCTAGGCTTCAGTATGTGAACTGAGAAGTTCCAGATATACAAGTTGGATTTAGAAAAGGCAGAGGAACCAGAGATCAAATTGCCAACATCCTTTGCATCATAGATAAACCAAGAAAATTCCAGAAAAACATCTATTTCTACTTCACTGATTATGCTAAAGCCTTTGACTGTGTGGATCACAACAAACTGTGGAAAATTCTTAAAGAGATGGGAATACCAGACCACCTTACCTGCCTCCTGAGAAACTTGTATGCAGGTCAAGAAGCAACAGTTAGAACAGGACCTGGAACAACGAACTGGTCCAAAATTGGGAAAGGAGTAAGACAAGACTGTATATTGTCACTCTGCTTGTTTAACTTCTATGCAGAGTATATTATGCAAAATGCTGGGCTGGATGAATCACAAGCTGGTACCAAGATTTCATGGAGAAATATCAATAACCTCAGATATGCAGATGATACCACCCTAATATCAGAAAGCGAAGATGAACTAAAGAGCCTTTTGATGAATGTGAAAGTGAAAGAGTTGGCTTAAAACTCAATATTTATAAAACTAAGATCATGGCATCTGGTCCCATCACTTTATGGCAAATAGAAGAGGAAAAAATGAAAACAATGACAGATTTAATTTTCTTAGGCTCCAAAATCCCTGGGCACAGTGATGGCAGCCATGAAATTAAAAGACACTTGCTCTTTGGAAGAAAAGCTATGACAAACAAATATGACAGCATATTAAAAAGCAGAGAAGTCATTTTGCAGACAAAGGTCTGTATCATCAAAGCTATGATTTTTCCAGCAGTTATGTACAGATGTGAGATTTGGGCCGTAAAAGAAAGCTGAGTGCTGAAGAATTGATGCTTTTGAACTGTGGTGCTACAGAAGACTCTTGAGAGTCTCTTGGACAGCGAGGACATCAAACAAGTTAATTCTAAAGGAAATCAACCCTGAATATTCATTGGAAGGATTGATGCTGAAGCTGAAGCTCCAATACTTTGGCCACCTGATGCAAAAAGATGACTCACTGGAAAAGATCCTGATGCTGGGAAAGATTGAGGGCAGGAGGAGAAGGGGACAACAGAGGATGGGGAGGTTGGTTGGCATCACTGACTCAATGGACATGAGTTTGAGCAAGCTCCAGGAGATGGTGATGGACAGGGAAGCCTTGTGTGCTGCAGTCCATGGGGTGACATAGTTGCACCCGTCTGAGTGATTGAACATCACAATCAGAATTGACATGAAGACCTTCTCTGACTCAACAATGTTACTTCTGTGCATTTATATGCAAATATAAGGATGCAAATGCAAATTATGCATGTATAATTTTACTCACTATTTGAAGTATCAAAGATTGGTAACAAAATAAATGTCCACTAATATGGAATCAATCAATTATATCATATTATATTTGAATCATAGAATGTCATACTTCTATGAAAAAATAAGTACTAAAAAGCTAAGTATAGAATTAGCTAAGTACAGATATTACTATGCTACTGTTTGTATAAAATGAAAGTTAAGAATTTAAATTGTCTTAAAGTTTTAGAAACAGGTATCACAAGAAGCATAAATGACCTGAAAGTCCTCACCAGCCATGTTGACCCACAGTCTTACTTATCATGATTGCTTCCTGTAGAAACCCTAATTCTCTAAACCCACGTCTGCCTGTCTCTCTCATTGCATGTTGCTTTTTATTTCCTCACCTCATTTCCTAAAAAGCCATGATGTGTGAAAATTTAATTTTGAAGAACAATTTAACTTTTCTTTTCTTCCTTCAATTCTTATTTTCCTTCATGATCTCCCATGAACCTCAGGAGAGCAGACCAGACAATAATACCCTTTGGGCTGCTGGCTGGTGTAGTTATGAGGAGGCTGTGCATGCTGATAATACTTGTTCTGTTATTTCCTGTGTTTGAAAAACATGGAATCTGTGAGAAACTAATACAGTTAAGAAGAGCTTGAAGAGGAAAAGTTAAAATTTTACACAACCTCCTGCTCCTTCTGCCTCTGTAACTCAGCTTGCTCCTTGCAAAGTCTGGATCAGGTAGGTTTCAGAAAGTGGGGACTCACAATATTAGAAACTGGAGCTTATCTCACTTACCCTTGTCCTGCTCTTTGCAATTGCCCAGCCCCTACCAACCTGCAAACCCGCTTAATAATGTCTGTCCCTGTATAAAAACCCTGTAACCCCTTTGTTCGGGGCTCAGAGCTTAGCGTTAACTCCTCTGGGCCCACTGGTGTAATGAACCTGAGTTCTCCAACTCTCCGAGTCTGGTGCTTGGTTTCTCGATTACTGGTTTCTACAATAAGCTAACCAGAGTTTTGGAGAAGTATTAAAAAAGAAATTGAGGGCACTTACTTCTGTAAACCCAACAAAATTGAGATGGAAAATGTAGTGGAAAAAAGGCCATATTTACTTTAAATACAAGAGACGCCAATCACGTAGCAGTTAAGATTCGAAACCTTTATAGTTTAACAGTAAAAAGGCCGTGTTTGCTTCATCAGGATGCAGGACATGTGAACTGACAGTCTGCAAACAGGATCTAAGTGCCAGCTCTTTTTCTAGTGTTAAGAGTCAGAAGACACTTTTCTTCTCAGGAAACCACGGTTGAACAGGCACATTCTGTGTACCTGGACCTGATCTTATTTGAATTTTGACTAGAAGAAACACAATCTGAGTTAGAAAACTGTCGTCTCAGAGATAAAGCTGCCTCCCTGTACATGAGACATAAACATTTAAGCAGCTCTTTGTAGGAAAGAGCTCCCTGCAGGAGCCTCCTTCCCTGACATTAACCTTAAACCAGGCTCCCCCATGCTCTACTCACCTCCAGCCCAAACCACAACTTTCAAATCTTTTGATCACATAATACTTCGTCTAACTCGTTGGTTCTTTTTGTATATCAAAGTGGTAGTAATGGAGAATAAAAAGTTAACAGCTGACCAGATCTCTTCCCCAGCTTCCCCCTCAGTAATCTGGCAAAAATCTGTGTGAACAATAAAGCAGTGGATTGGAAAAAAAAAAAACAAAACAAAAACAACTGTGTAAACAAGATAGCATCCGAAGAAAGATCGCAAGGGGTTGACAAAACTATACACAGTGGGCGGATGGCGATGATTCTGAATCTTCATCTCCATGAATATCTGATACTTCGCTTTAAAAAACACCATGGCTAACCAAAATCTTCAGACTTGGTTTTGGGGAGCACCAAATCCACCGTCTCTCCCCAGGTTCCCAGGATTCTGATTCAGCAACTTTCCACCAACTTTTGTGAGTATTGATTATTTTTTTTTCTCCCCCCAAGCTGAAATCAGCCAGGGCTGATTTGGTAACAAACACATTGTACTGAGAATGGTCTCGTGGGAATCCTGCCACAAAAGCAGAAGAAAGTTTCTAGGTAGCAACTACTCAGAGGGTAATTAGAAATGAGGACCATGTTCCTGGCAGCTCTTTTTGCAGACGTATGTGGCAACTGTCTTGTAGCTATAAGACATTGTGGATTCAGAGATGTGGGTGGTTTGCCGTGATCCCTTGCTGATGACTTGTCAGGAATGAGCTAGAAACAGAGGTGTCTGTTTTTGTCCCAAAGGTGACTTTGCGAGGTTTTCACGAATAGGGTTGCTTCTGATCTTAGGTGACAGTTGATGCATAAATGGGAACAAATCCACTTCTCCCACTGTGGTGTGATACTAGCCCTGTCACCATGAGGGTGGCAGCTTTGTGGGGATGCCTGTGTAAACTCTTTGGAAGAACTCTGATGCTCTCAGGTGAGGCTCAGCCCAGAGGCAGAAGCGGGGCAGCATGGAAGCTGAAGGATGTGTGACTCTTCTAATTAACCTGTAGATACCGAGAAAAATCCAAGTTCAAAGAGCTGGATGTGTTTCCAAGTCCTTTTATTACAGAAATCAGATTTTATTTGTATTCTCTACTATAAAACTTGTGCCTGTGGGTTAAAGAATGTTGCAAATTTATGTGGCGGCATAGGAGAGTAGAAGAAATGGAGAACAGAACTCACCAATCTGAAATTGCACTACCAGTTATAATAAAACATCTATTACTCTGAGTTCATTTTATTGATTTAATAAAGTGCTAATCAGAGTTACCTTTCACTCCAGCTCCCAGTAAGCTTGTGAGAAGGAATATAACATTCTGGTAACCATCTGTCTCCCTGGTTACACTTTTCACAGACAAATAATGTTACACTTTTGGTGTATAATTCAGAAAATTTATGTACAAAACACAAATGCTATTTGATCTTGTTCTAAGCAAGTGATATAATATTGTTTATACTAACACATCTTGCTTCGACCCTCAATATTGGGGAATCGTTTTCTAGCAGCGTACTTAAATCTAGTTCATTCTTTAATGACTGAGTCTTAAATTTTTAATATATGCATTATAAGTTATCTTTTCAGTTCTTATTAATTTTCCTTTAGTTTTTAATTGAAATGATCTTTTAAAATTAATCTGAATTCTAATTTTACAGCAAAAATGATCACAGAAATAAAGAGAAAAATATATTTTAAGGATCCAGGGTTAGTGTATTGATCAAATCTAGGGAAGAATAATAGATTTTTATTTTGAAGCTATAGATCACTCAGAAAGAAAAGACTGACAGATTCAAATTTTATATAATTCAGTATTTTACAAAAATTTTAAATGATGCTTAAAAAATCCCCAGTATTTATAAGAATAATTTTTGGATGCATCAAAAAGAATAATAGCATTTGGGCAATGTTACATCAATTTTTTAAGTAAATGAATTAGCCCTAGGTTGTTTAAATTACTCAATGACATTCATAGGCAATCCAAGTTCTCAAGAGACAGGTGGATGAAGTGCATTTCCCAAAAGAGGAAATATTTATGGTAAGTACACATTAACTTCAGTAGCAATGAAAAATACAAATTAAATTACACAGACCAATATCAAAACGCAATATGAAGTCGATAAATGTGATGAATGTAATACTCAGAAACAATGAAAACCTTAATTCTATAATATGTAGAAACTGAATACAAATTAGCAATCATTCAATGATAATAAATAATTAAATATATATTCTTACATGATTTCAGAGACAAAGTGAAAAAATAGTTTTATGATATGTTTATGTGTAATAATTTTAAATATTGAATTGTGTCTTATTCTTAATTTTAAAAAATAATAGGAAGAAACATTTAGGTGTGAAATTCCTGTCTGTCATTTACTTTTAAAGCAACAGCATTCAGTAATAGCTAATTCTCTGTTCTATCTCTATGTTGTGAGATTTGCCATTAGGTACTATTCTATTTGCTGTCAGGAAGCATTTCTAATTCATCTTAGAGGTCTCCATACACAGGTACTAACCAAAAAAATGTCAATTTAAAACAATGAATCTGTCCACCTTTTGGTCCCTATATGCCATAGGGAATATTTAAGGCAATTAATTAAATGTAGAGCTTTTCAGAAGCTGAGTGATTTCCATTTCTGAAATATCCTTGAATATTAATAGAAAGGTGAGAAAAACCAAAACAGAAGATAATACATGTTATACAGTGTACTCATTTACTAGGGCTGAGAAATAAAATACCATGGGCTGTTTAATTTGAAATAATCAAAATTGCTCAGTTGTAGTAAACAATACATGTCTATTTTCCTATAGTAACAGGGGCTAGAAGTCCGAGATTAAGATGAGGCAGATTTGATTTTGCCAGAGTTGTCTCTCCTTGGCTTGCAGTCACCTTCTCACCTTGTCCATCCTTGGGGTCTCTTCCCCTTCTTATAAGGACTCCAGCTGTGCTGGACTAGGGTTCCATCCTCATAACCTCATTTAACCTTTAGATGCCCTATGGTCATAATGGGGTTTAGGCCTTCAGCATATTCTTTTTGTGCGGTACACAGTTCAGACCACTACATGCAGCATATTTTGATAATACATTGAATAAGTTGTCATTTTCAATAGCACATTTCATAAAAATGTAGTAAACATTTATCTATTATAACTTTGAAGGTAATACCATATGGTAACATTTCAGAATCTTTGTGACTAGAGGTCCTAGGTCAAGTGACCACACTGCTCTCTCTCTCCATGGTGTCTGAATTCTGCAATCACCACTAAAGAGGCCAGATGATCCACACAGGATATGTAGAGTTCACATCTTTGGATGAAACTTAGACTGTGGGAGGGTGTTGAGAAGATAAATATGGTCTCTTTTCTCTTTGGAGAATTGCACTTAGAGAGTAGCACCCTTGGATCCTCCTGGAAATCTTTCCAGGGAGGTTTCAGGTGGAGTGAAGTTGAGTGAACTCATTTTTATACTCCAGCATCTGACAGTACAGTGACGCATTGTATTACTTTGCTTCACTCTTGTTCCTGTTCACTTCGTTTCATCTTGTGTTTCCTGCTCAGACTTGCACCGTCCCAAATAAAGTGTCAGCATTTTAATCTCTCCCTCAAGCTCTGCTTCTAACTCATAAAACACAAGTTAATACAAACAGTGTGTGAAATGATTCTAGAAAACAAATCCTCAAGATGAGATTTAGAATTTGGATTGCTCATCCATCTGAAATCATCCCTTGTGGATGCTAAGTGGGGCGATAGTGCAACTGTGTAGAAGTGCCTGTGTCCTTTTCTTTTGAAGTAAAATGTTGACTCAGGAGTTAATGATGGGGAAATATGAAGATGTAGAAACAAAGAATAGCTGTTGGGCTGAAAAATTAGTACCAATCTAGACTGTAATTTTGCCTCATAGCAGAATCAGAATCACTGAACTCCCAGTTCCCTGAAAGATATAGATGAAGGCCTGAAAGATATAGACACACATTCCTAAGTTGTTTTTACAGGGAGATGAAAACTGCTGACCACAATAGCACAGACACTAGACTGGTTGAAATCAGAAGGTTGAAGATGCTTGAAACTTCACCTTGATGCCACCAATCCAAGAACTGTTCCCATGCTGATCATGCCCTGCTCCTTGAACACTACAAAACTCCTCACCACCCACTCCATGGTGGGTCACACAGTATTCTGGGTATTAGCCCACCGTGGCCCCCTTTGCCTGGCAAAGCAATTAAAGCTACTCTTTTCTACTTCACCCAAACCTCTGTCTCCATGTTTCTATTAGGCATTGGTGAACAGAGGCCGAGTCTTGACATCTATAGCTCTTGGAGTGCAGTTGCACCAAAATGACTTACACTTTTAACTGTTTGAATTGAAAGAAGGTGCAAGGAGAGTGCAGAGATGTAACTTGATGCTTTCACCTCCACCCGCCTACCCTCCATCTTCACTGTGCTGCTAAAAGATGCCCCAGTCTGCCCACGCCCACACCAAGACGTTCTGCCTCTCTCTGTTCCTCTGAAAGCTCTCCCCCATGGTTGTTGCCTCTGTCTGGTTCTCAGGATGAAACCACAGTGTCATTCTTGACTCCTGCCTTTTCCACAAGCTCCAAATTCCTGCCTGGAGAGAAATTCCAACAGCAGGTGCAGGGGACACATCCTCTTCCTTGGCAGGTGGCCGCTGGCCAGTCCTGGGGAAGGTCCAGCAGACCCCCGTTTGGACCGAGCAGCCCACCCTACCATGGCCCCTCACTCCCTCCCACCAGCCCACCCCACAGTCACTGGCCTGTCGGGGAGTTTGACCTGAGAGACACCTGTGGGTGCTCTTGCTGCCCAGAGCAGATGTTTACAGACCTCAACCCAGACTCAACTGGGAAGGGCTGGCCAGCAGGGTCAGGCCGTCGAGATCAGCCACTCCTCGCCCATCAGGGGTTCATAGTTGCTGAAAATGGGCTTTGCTGAACTGTCCGAGGCCACGGAACAAGTGTTGGGTCCTGAGGGTGGGGTTGCATGTGGGGCTGCACAGGATGTTTTATTATGTATGTTTTCTTTAGTTATTATAATTCCCTCCAAGAAACATACCAGTTAGGGAGAACCAGATGTGCAATGAAATAATCACTACTACTAAATTTCAATGCCTCTGGTCTCCATTTTGATATCATTTTGTAAAAATGTTACAGAGACTGCAGGAGTAAATGCTTTATTTCTGTTACTTATCCAATGTCCCTACTGAATTCAGAAATATTCAGTGTTGGAGAAGGACCATCCTGAAATTACGTGATACAATTTGTAGTTTTAAGAAATGCCATGGTCTGGGTAAGGATTTGTCTAATGACATAAAGAGTTTCAGGTCTGGATTTTGAGCTTTTGATATTTAGAAGCTATTTTATTTTAATGATTAAAAAAAATACATAGTATAAATCCTGAATATTGTTTCTACAGAACTAAAAGTCATTGATGCCAAAGAAGATAAGCATTTACAAATGAACATTTATGACTTTTATAATATTAATTTTCTTGTAATTGAATTATACTTCCTCAATCAACTGAGTTGAATTTCTTTAGATTCTTCTGAAGCATTATTTTTATAACACATTTCATAATTTTTTACTGCCTTTCCTGGAAGTATTATAGCAACAGGATGGGACTGACTTTCCTATAAAAGGCTAAATTTGTGTAATGTGTTTTTGCAATATATTTTATTTTTTATTAAATATCCATAAGCATTCTGGTATATGAAAATTCATATCTTCAGATCAAATAAATTCAGTTCAATTCAGTTCAGTCCCTCAGTTGTGTCCGACTCTGCGACCCCATGAATCGCAGCACGCCAGGCCTCCCTGTCCATCACCAACTCCTGGAGTTTACTCAAACTCATGTCCATCGAGTCGGTGATGCCATCCAGCCATCTCATCCTCTGTCGTCCCCTTCTCCTCCTGCCCCCAATCCCTCCCAGCATCAGGGTCTTTTCCAATGAATCAACTCTTCGCATGAGGTGGCCAAAGTATTGGCTTTAGCATCAGTCCTTCCAATGAACACCCAGTACTTATCTCCTTCAGGATGGACTGGTTGGATCTCCTTGCAGTCCAAGGGACTCTCAAGAGTCTTCTCCAACACCACAGT
Source organism: Cervus elaphus (assembly GCF_910594005.1). NCBI lineage: Eukaryota > Metazoa > Chordata > Mammalia > Artiodactyla > Cervidae > Cervus > Cervus elaphus. The sequence continues at coordinate 28,958,251 of NC_057819.1, forward strand.
TCAAAAGCATCAATTCTTTGGCACTCAGCTTTCTTCATAGTCCAACTCTCACATCCATACATGACCACTGGAAAAACCATAGCCTTGACTAGATGGACCTTTGTTGGCAAAGTAATGTCTCTGCTTTTTAATACGCTATCTAGGTTGGTCATAACTTTCTTTCCAAGGAGTAAGCGTCTTTTAATTTCATGGCTGCAATCACGATCTGCAGTGATTTTGGAGCCCCCCAAAATTAAGTCTGACACTGTTTCCACTGTTTCCCCATCTATAAGTTAGAGTCAGTTAAATTCAGTCATGTAATTATTTTTTAAAACACTGCCTGTCTTTAAGATATCTGCTAAGGGAGAAATGATGAAAAATGCATAGTATTTGCCTTAAATTAGTTCATGTAATGTGGGTAAAGAGATGATACTTAGTAAAACATATGATTCATGAAGATAATGTTAAGGGCCACGCCAGAGATAAAGATAAATTGTTATGAGAGTTCAAAAAAAGAAACATTTTATTTAGTTGAATTGGATCAGGAAGTATATTGATCTTGAATGGTTTTATTTAAAAATCTGTCCATAAATTTTGAGCGAATTTATAAATGAATGTCTTAAAAAAAGTTGCTCTCCTCTAAGTACTATAAGTAATTAATTTAGTTTACTGATTTATTATAATTATTAATATAGTTAATTATTGGTAGCATTGATTGCTATGTCTAATAAACAGAAGCTCATAAGACAAAAATGATAGGAACCAGATGATTGTCTCTGACATTTTAGTAAAAGTCCATAGGGCAGTTTGATTTCCAATACATTTTTTAACCATTTGTACATTTCTTGCTTACATTCCCAAGCATCATTTGTAATAATTTCTAAGACTAATAGTGATCAGACGTTAGTCATTCCTGTGTGATTATGTAGATACTTTAATGACAGCTTGTCTCTGCCTGTCATAATCCTTTGAGTATATTTGGTCTTGACCTTTACAAATAAACCCATTAGATGTTATCTCCTTTTGTCATTTTTGATGAAAGAATTGGGGCTTTTCCTGTCTAGAATAGTCTCCAGCTCAGATCTATAAGTGGTAACCTATCTTTCTTTCTTCTCCTTAAACTTTTGAGCTATGACTACTAACTGTTACACTCTTTATGCTATTTTGGTCTTGTGGTGCAGATTTTAAACTCTTTTAAAAAAACCCTCAAAATCTTAAGCCTTGATTTTTTGATAGAATTTAAAGCTCTTACTATTTCTCTTGGGAGTCTCCTACCAGTTTTTATTTTGTTATTTTTTACTGAGGCAGTTTTTCTTACTCTGTATCCAAGCTTCATACACATTACACAAATGGTTCTCTAGCAGCAGGAACTCTGCAAGAACATTTAGAAAAAACATCTTTTCTTTTCTGCTTTTACTTTCATTTTTCTTTGTGAAATTCCAGAGAACAGTTCATGTGTTCCAGTTCAGAAGAGTCTTATAGTAAAGTGACAGGTTGCACCAGTATTTATTTAGCCTGGGGAAAACTGTGAACAAATAAACCCAAAGGGTCTCTTTTCCTTGGGGAGGATATCATAACTTCTCTGTTGGATCCAATTTAGTCACAGATCTGAAAGTAGAATCCAAAACTCTACGGTTTATCAATTTGACTTGTTTAATGAGTATTTGGAGTCAATTGTTGATTGCTAAAATACAAACTTTAAGTCTTAGAATGTGACATTGTGTTGAAAGAAAATTGTCAAAACATAATCTCAATTTTATGATTTCATAATCAATGTATTGATATGCAAGTGTACAGAGATAAATTGGACCAATGCTTTAAAAGACTGTGATTTAGATCTTGCTTTAACTTTATTATGGAAAAGGCAGGAGTCAAGGATGACACTGTGGTTTCATCCTGAGAACCAGACAGAGGCAACAACCATGGGGGAGAGGCTCTCAGAGGAACAGAGAGAGGCAGAAAGTCTTGGTGTGGGCGTGGGCAGACTGGGGCATCTTTTAGCAGCACAGTGAAGATGGAGGGTAGGCGGGTGGAGGTGAAAGCATCAGGTTACATCTCTGCACTCTCCTTGCACCTTCTTTCAATTCAAACAGTTAAAAGTTTAAGTCATTTTGGTGCAACTGCCCTCCAAGAGCTATAGATGTCAAGACTCAGCCTCTGTTCACCAATGCCTAATAGAAACATGGAGACAGAGGTTTGGGTGAAGTATAAAAGAGTAGCTTTAATTGCTTTGCCAGGCAAAGGGGGCCACGGTGGGCTAATACTCTGAATACTGTGTGACCCACCATGGAGTGGGTGGTGAGGAGTTTTATAGTGTTCAAGGAGCAGGGCACGATCAGCATGGGAGCAGTTCTTGGATTGGTGGCATCAAGGTGAAGTTTCAAGCATCTTCAACCTTCTGGTTTCAACCAGTCTAGTGTCTGTGCTATTGTGGTCAGCAGTTTTCATCTCCCTGTAAAAATGTACAGCTTAATAGGTTTCATACGTTGTTGTTCAATTTATTTTTTTTTCTATCTAATTGCTCTGGCTAGAACTTTTAGTGTCAAGTTGAAGAGAAGTGATGAGAGTGGACATTTTTGGCCTTGTGCCAGAATTTGGTAGGAAAGCTTTCAGATTTGAGTATTATATTAGTTGTAGGTTTGTTGTGAGTGGCTTTTATTATGTTGAGATATGTTCTCTCTTTACCCATTTTGGCAAGATTTTTTGTCATGAATGGATGTTGAATCTTATCAAATGCTTTTTCTGTGTCTATTGAGATAGTCATGTGGCTTTTGTCTTTCCTTTTGCTGATGTGGTGTATCACACTGATTGATTTGCATATATTGAAAAATCTTGGTGACCCTGGAATGAATTCTACTTGATCACAGTGTATGATCTTTTTTATGTATGTTGGATTTGGCTTACTAAAATTTTGTTGCGGGTTTTTGTGTCTATATTCATCAAAGTTATTGGCCTTTAATTTTCTTTTTTGTTGTGTGTTTTTTTTTTTTTCTGTCTTTGGTATCAGGGTTACAGTGGCCTCATAGAATGAATTTGGAAGTCTCCACTCCTCTTTGATCTTTTGCCAGAGTTTGAGAAGGATCTGTGTAAGATCTCCTTTGTATGTGTGGTAAACAATAAAGTGAAAGTGAAAGCCTCTCGGTCATGTCTGAACTCTTTGTGACCCCATGAACTCCTTGTGGCCTGCCTGGCTTCTCTGTCCATGGAATTTTAAAGGCAAGAATACTGGAGTGGGTAGCTTTTCCCTTTTCCAGGGGATCTTCCCAATCCAAGGATCAGACCCAGGTTTCCTGCATTGCAGGCAGATTCTTTACCATCTCAGCCAACAAGGAAGCCCACAATAAATGACAGCTATTTAAAATGTGTTTTAAATAAAGATGTAAAGGGTGAATACAGTTTCTAAATCCATATTTTTCAACAAACTTTGTATGATCCAGCCAGAATGTTGAATGCCTGAGGCAAAGTGTGATCTCACTTGCATACACATGCAACTTCTTTGCCTATCTTTTACTTCATTGTAATCACTTTGGTGTTAAATTCAACTCTCATCTAGCCTGTACTTCCATCTACACAGATGATCCCAGTTGGAAGAAAACAGGCATCCATGCCAACTGCCCTCAATTTAAATTTATGATCACTAATCTTCTGTGAACCCGTGTTCAACAGCCATGCTATATTTCTGTATATTCATTCTTCAACTCTCCTCATCAGCTCTTTTATAGCCTCTCTTCTGAAATCTTCAATGCCTCTTTCATCATCCTTACTCTCAGTTGATGAGCTTAATTTTATTTTCACTGAGAAACAGGATGCAATCACAGACCATACACAAGCTCGTTCTGTTGCATCTTCTCATTTAGTGCATCTGGGCATCTTTGCTCTTCCCTCTTTTGAAGCAAAATGTACTATCTGCATTTCTGACTTAGGACAACACCTTCATCTGTGAATCAGACACCATCCATCTGCTATAAAAGGCATGATGGCAGTCACTGTTCCTTTACTCAGATGCATCATCGTTTTTCTTTCTATACTTTGTCTTTCTCATCATACACATATGCTACTTTTCTCCCTTATTAAATCAAAGCAAAACAATGAAAAGCAGAAGTGTTCATTCATTATCTGTTCTGACTATCTCTCTGTTTTCCATTCACAGCAAATCCTTTCCAGAGTAATGTCTACCTTCTGGCTCCAATCTCTCTCCTCCTGTTTTCTTTGGATTCTCATTTACCTCTATTTCTTATTCTTGCTTCTCTATGATAACTACTCTTGTCTAGATCTTCAATTACTGTTCACTGCTCACATAAATCTTGTCATACTTGATCAGCATCTCTGGACATAGTGGACCCCCTATCTTTCTGTCCAGGTCATGCTGGCTGCTGTGTCCTTATCTACCAAATCTACCAGTGTTGGTCACAGGATTGAAAGTAAAAGTTGCTTAGTCATGTCCAACTCTTTGTAACCCCATCACGTATACAGTCCATGGAATCTTCTAAGCCAGAATACTGCAGCGGGTAGACTTTCCCTTCTCCAGGGGATCGAACCCAGGTCTCCTGCATAGCAGGTGAATTCTTTAGCAGCTGAGCCACAAGAGAAGCCCAAGAGTACTGGAGTGGGTATCCTATCCCTTCTCCAGCAGATCTTCCCAACACAGGAATCAAACCAGGGTCTCCTGCATTGCAGGAGGATTATTTAACAACTGAGCTATCAGGGAAGTTTGAGTCTTTGGATTTCTCGCTCTATTCAAACTTATCCCCTAAATGTTGAGCCCATGTTTGTGAGTAATGTTTGTATGCCAATAACCCCCCAAATATATCCTGCCAGTCAAGATTGCTGACTATTAGGCATCCAGTCTCAACACATCCCACACTGATCTTCCCTTAAAATTGCTTGCCACTATGATGTTAGTAAATGTCAACACCATTTTTAGAGTTGCTCAGTACAAAACTAAATTCATCTTCTTTTCACTCCCCATATCCAGTCCAGAAGTAAATAGTATTTTCCCCTCAGTCATCATCTTCTTTTACTTGGATATTTATAATAGTTTTTCTTGCCTGCTCTGCTCCATGGCATTTCTCTTGTTGATCTTTCCTCAGTGTAAAAGACAGAATGGTAAAAAGTCAGCTCACATTATTCTTCTGCTCAAAACTCTTTCAGAGCTTTTCATCTCATTCAGAATAAAACTTAAAGCCTCACAAATTTCTACACACTACCCCTGAGGTCATCTTCCATATCATTTTTTTGTGTTCACTCTGTTTCAGGTCACCAGCTTCCTTGCTGACCATCAAAATAACTAGTGTCACTCTTGATTTGGGTCTTTGTACTTGCTATTTCAAATGCTGAAAACTATTTATCTAGATATACTTTTTGACTATTCTTTAAACTTCCCGCTCAAGCATAATTCTTTTGTTGAGGCATCTCTGATCACTTTATCACTAAGCTTCCCACCCCTCTTTCCTGCTTTATTTCTCCATGGCACTAATTCCCATCTAAGATATTACAGTGGACCCTTGAGCAACACATGCTAGAACTACATGGGCCTACTTACATGTGGATTATCTTTAAATAAACACATAGTGTTACAGTACCACATGATACATGGTTTGTTGAATCCACAGATACATGAACTGCAAATATGGAGGGGCAACAGGAGGATTTCCCACCACACTAAGGTGGGTTTAAGGTCAACTGTACATATTTTATGTTTTGATTTCTTTATTGTTTCTCTCTTTCTACTGAAAAGTGGATTCCAGGAAGCTAGGTTTATTATTTGTATTAGACAAACACAGTGGTTAGAATATAGAATATCTGGCATACAATATTGCTTAGTAAATAATAATATGTGTATAGTGGATGAACCTGCCTGCAATGTGGGAGACGCAGGTTCGATCTCTGGGAAGAGATCCCTTCTCTCATGGGAAGATCCCCTGGAGAAGAGCATGGCAAGCCTCTCCAGTATTCTTGCCTGAAGAATTCCATGGACAAAGGAGCCTGGTGGGCTACAGTGCATGGGGTCACAAAGAGTTGGACATGACTGAGTGACTAACACTTTCACTTTCATTTTTATAGTGGATGAAACAGATGGATGGATGGATATATGGAGGATACACTGTAGTTTTTAAATAGCATCATTGTTTCTTTCCAGCTCATTCAGTTAATAAGTACTGATCATATACTAAGCTAAATTTTGGGGTCAAAAACATTAACATTACACAGTGCCTGCCTTTGAGAAACCCTCAAGTTACTAGGGAAGGATATTACTAAAAGGATGGTCATTATGATAGAATGTGGAGGATTTTGTTAAACAGGCAAACATTTGGTGAAATCAATCAGGATGAATCTTGAAAAATAAGTAAAAGATAAACAATAACATGGCAATATGAGAGAGATGGCTGAGATAGTGAAAGGAATGTGAACAGGATCCTTAGGTGAGAAAGGGCATGAGATGCTCAGAGTGGGCTGCCGAGTCCCTCAGGGAGAAAGAAGTAAAGGGTGACAATGACCCTGTGAAAGGCAGCAATGCTGTTCTGTGATTTTAAATAAAATATATATGTCATCTCATCTGGGGAATATGAGTGCCCTAAATCATTCAAAGCTATGATTTTTCCACTAGTCGTGTACAGATGTGAGAGTTGGACCATAAAGAAGGCTGAGCACCAAATAATTGATGCTTTCAAATTGTGATGCTGGAAAAGACTCTTGAGAGTCCCTTGGACAGCCAGGAGATCAAACCAGTCAATCCAGAAGTAAATCAATGCTGAATATTCATTGGAATGACTGATGCTAAAGCTGAAGCTCCAATACCTTGGCCACCAACTCATTGGAAAAGACCTTGATGCTGGGAAAGATTGAAGGCAAAAGAATGGGGCAGCAGAGGATGAGATGGTTTAGATAGTATCACCAAATCAATGGACATGAATTTGAGGAAACTCCAAGGGATGGTGGTGAAGGACAGGGAAGCCTAGCATGAAGGACATTGGGTTGCAGAGAGTCAGATACAACTTAGTGACTGAACAACAACATCAAAAATCATTCAAAATTAAGCATATAGTCACTTCAAATTGTTTAAAATTCAAGCCCAGAGTATCCCAATTTCTTTCCAGTAAGAAAAATATTTTGATGCTAAAAATCATTAGAAAACAATTCTCCAAAGTACTCTTTTCCAAATTCCTAGAACTGTTTGGGAAACAAGTTAACTGCTTTTTAAAAGTGTTATATACATATAGACACACACACATATGCACACATATATATGGGCTTCCCTGGTGGCTCAGATAGTAAAAAATTTGCCTGCAATGCTGGAGACCTGGGTTTGATCCCCGGGTTGGGAAACAGCTGCTGGGGGTGGGCATGATAACTCACTCCAAGTATTCTTACCTAGAGAATCCCCATGGAGAGAGGAGCCTGGCAGGCTACAGTCCATGGGGTCGCAAAGAGTCGGACATGACTGAGTGACAAAGCACACATACATATATATATGCCAAATTTTCATATCAATCAAAATGTTTGTGCAAAAGTAGATGGAATAATAAGCAGGTGGACCCTTAATAAACACTCATAGATAGTGATCTTTATGACACAGATGCTAGAGAATTATTTCTAGTGTCTGAGCTAGGATTTAGTAATTCTTTGTTGTTTACCATTCATTCTCCAACACCCCTGCCAAATCCAAGTTTGAATCAAAATCTCTGAGGGTGGGGCTAAAAATACTGCATTTTAAGCAACTTTCTAATTAACTCCAATACAAATAAGGTTTTAGAACCTTGGCGTTCAAGTTGTAGGTTATGTGTATGTGAGAGAGAAAAAGCAAGTATGCTAGAATTCAGAGATATTTGCTGTTCTTCATTTACCTTCTCATGTGATGCAGGATTTTCTGTTATGAAACCACAAGCAGACAGGCAATAAGGCCTTAGTGAGGCATATTTTATGCTTATTGAGGCATATTTTAGCTCATGGACTATGTCTCCTATTTCTATTTGTGTTTAAGATCTGCTTCAGTAGGCTCTAACATAATAGGTGTTCAATGAATAATAATGATGATATAATAATTGGTTCTAATCTTAATCATTCTTGCTTAAATTTGAATTAATTTCCTCTTTTTGGTTATTTGTAAGTTTAGAGGAATCTGACTCACCATTTCATTACCATAATTGATGTAACTTGACAATGACTGTTGTTTGACACTGATTTTTTCACTTTTCTCTCTGGAGAAGTCCATATTTCTCTCTCTCTCTCTCTTTTATTTTATTTTATTTTTTTACTATTTTTCACTATTTTATTCTATTCATCTATATCCCCTTCAACTTCATCACATCTTTTTAAATGTGCATTAAGTAGCTTTCCTGGATCTAGACTTGTATGTGACAAAGATCAGATTACATCTCTCAGAATGTGCATCCACATTGCCTAACCAGTGTATCAGTACTCTATTAGAAAATAGAACTGTGACTTTTGGTCACATTTTCTTGGTGAGAACTTAGTTACATAGTTACCACTAACTTTGAGGATGGTTAAGAAATATCACCAGGGATATTTCTGGGAATCATATCTGGGAATAATGTTATAGAGAAACTATTGTGATCAGCTATTAATTTTATTTCTATGGAGGAAAGAAAAAAGCATACATTTGGGTACACAAACAACACAACTCTTATCCTCTTTATTGGGTTAAGGGAAAACCATTCATCCAAATTGACTAAGATTATACCTTTATGATGATAAAATTTTATTGCATGCTTTTTTTCTTTTGCTTGTATGGAAATGATCATATGATATTTCTTCCCTAGTCAGTAAGAATTCAATTTGATTCTCTAATATTAAGACTCCTTGAATTCCAAGAATTACTTAAAACTCTTAAGTTTTCTATTGAATCCAAAATTGTCTTTTCAAATTCCAGTGTGAGAGCCTGTTTTAAGAAAAATTTCCATCTTTTCTTTTTGACTGAAAACAATTTATTAACACTTTTGAAAGATAATTGAAGTTGGTGTAAAACCATAGAGGAGCATTTGTTTTCAGCACTTCAAACATGTAGCGCTCTTCTGGATTCCATTGTAGTTGAGTTGTCCTCTATCACAGACATCTCTATTACTTTATAGATAATCCCTCTTTTTCTCTATGTTTGCTTTTAGGGAGCACTCCATAGTTTGATACGTTGTGCCTGTTTATTATAGGCCAAGTAGTGAAAAGTGATTACTATTTATGGCATATATATTAAATTGTTAAAAAAAAAGTGACCAACATCATGTCAGTCAAAAACTCAAAATACTTATTCAAATAAACACAATTACTTATTATATTAATAAAAGGTTAAAACTTTTTAGAACTCCCATATGCTTTCCTTTTGAGATGACTAGTTTTCTACTGGTTGTTTATTCTGTAGTAAAAGCTGGGTAGGAAAGGAAAAAAGGACTGTAGTATTCTTAGATCTGTGCCATGTTAAAAGTAACCTTGGGTAATAAAAAGCAAGCCCTAACTTGTGGACTGTATGTAAATATTTCTCAGTCTATAGGCCCCAAACTCCCAATTCCTGTATTAGTTAATTTCTGTTATTAACTATCCTACTTTTCTATAATGTCCTCTTTATTCAAAATAATTGCCTAAAATATTATGATCTATAATTTTTCATCAAGTGGTAAAAGAAAAACACTGTTGTCACACTTCAAATGTTATTTAGTGATGGAATTATATTAATCTCCAGCTTAGAAAATCACTAGGTTTTCTCAGCCAGTTTTCCCTAGTTTCTTATTTATAATAGCATGGTATAAAAATAGATTTTCTTTTAGATATTAAAATAGAGAAAGGCAGTTAGGAAGCATTATGAAGATTGAAAGAAGTCTCTAGGAATGCACAATTCCTTATTTCTGGGCTTTCATCATTATCTGTAGCTCAGTTTTAAAAATATTTGAACATATATTTTAGCAAAATCAGTACATAGAGACTATAATTTAACATTTTGGTTTTTCAGAAACAGCTTAGCTGTACTAATTCCTAATTACTTTCCTCATAGCATTTTAGAAAATTTTTGTTAACAGTAAATGTCATGAACATGGATGAAAGTTCTGAATCTCAGTTTTCAGGCTGACATTGGCCTTACTTGTGCATCCATTGTCCATCTCAGAGAACAGTTCAATCAGTCTCTGAATAATTTATCACACATAATGTTTTCCCTCCACAGTTTTCCTTTCTAAACAACTCTCTCAAGCTCTACTACCCAGTGGGGTAGACCCTAACCACATGTGCCTAAATTTAAAATAAAGGTAAAGTAAGCTTAAAAATGCTGTTCCTCTCTCCCATTAGCTACATTTTAAGGCCCTTGATGGCCACACGTGGACAGTACAGTGAGGAGCATCACCACCGTCAGTGGAGGTTCTGTTGGACATGCTTCTGAAGGGGTGATGTGCTTTCATGAGAGGTTCATCCACAGGGTTTTCCTGTTAGAAATAGTAATTGTAATGGTTACAGAAGCTATCCACTAGATTCACTAATGATGGAGATAAATGATTTTATTAGAAGCATACTTTAGTAAGACTCTTATCAGGAAAGTGACAGATAAAATAGAAAGTCTGGGGTTTTTTCCCCAATATTCGATTAGTTTTAGGTATATAGCAAGGTAATTCAGTTATATATATAATTTAAATGATATGAGGCAATCATTAAGGAAACTAAAAAGCCAGGCTGGTAAAGCCTAATTTTTTTAGTTTCCTGATAAAGCCTGGTAAAACATTGCTCTTTCAAATCCAGATAATTTACTATATTTTTCTTTATTTTTGTATTGCTCCAAAGTTTATTACTTTTGAGACGTTGACTAACTGGTGTATATTTTCAAGAAAAAAATAGGTTCTTCTATGCTATGTTCTATGGCAATAGTCATACCTTTTTGAAGAAAAGAGAAAGAAACATTTTCATGGTTATTTTGCATATAGTAGGAAGAGCTTAGAAATTGACTAGTATTTCCTGGTTTTATAAGGTTTCCTCTTGGCTAAATGTGAAGGAGGATCCTTTTGTTGTTCTGCTGCTTCTATATCTCTCCATTTATTGCTATTTCTCTATTCAAGAAAGATTTCTTTCTCATAACTTTTCCCACATCTTCAATGAAAAGATACGTAATTTTTCTTTTTTCCCATTGTAATAGCCATTTGACAAAAAAAAAAAAAAAAGAAAAAAGTGAACCTAGGCTATCCACTGAACAGAGCAAACCTATGTTTCTGTGTCAAGTTTATTCCTTTGATTATGGGGAAACTCTCTGTGATCCGTTGAGTAGAAGCACTTAGCTTATAGAGCCACACATAAACTATAAACCTACATGAACTTTGGTTGTTCTCATATCACACAGACAGGATCAAACACTGCATTGTAGACAGCTGAACACCATGAAATACTGTGCCCTGCCTCTCAGAAGGAAACATGGCAAAAATAAGTAAATATGAAAATAAATAGAATACTCTGCTGAATTTTTCTATTACTTAGTACTACTAATTCAGTACAGTTCAGACATTCATATAAGATGGGTCATTATATATTATTCAAAAATTATTCATTCATACTTTCATGTAAAAGATTGTTAAATGTACTCTCCTTAGACCCAACAATTGTGTTCTATTGTTAGGAAATATTAAGCCTATATATAGAAGTTTAAAAACAAGTATATCTAAATATAGGTAGATACAGATATTGACAGATATATGTATTATTATTATAGCTTCCTTCTAAGCTACTTTCTACACAATAATTATTCCCTTTGAAGAAAAAGAGAGAGAAAGAAAAAGAAATAAATAATTTCATGATTATTCTGTATAAAATAGGGAAGAGCTTAGTAGGAAGCATCAGGGATCTGTCTTCTCCACTAGGCAACAATTTCCCTGAAAGCAACAATTGCACTCTCTGATGTAAATATTTTGGAACTATGGAGTCCACTGAATGCTTGAAACCTCCAGAGGAAGACTTGCATTGTCAACTGCAGTTAGTTTTGGTAAATTTTAGCATATATATGTATGAGCAAACTCTAGGGGATGGTGAAGGACAGGAAAGCCTGGCCTGCTGCAGTCCATCAGATTGCAAGGAGTGGACATGACTTCATTACTGAACAACAGCAACAATGTATAAAAATATAGAAAGGTGGTAGTGGGGATACCTGAAGAGCTATTTAGTGCTACATTGTATATAATATATATATATACAAAATATACTGCATTATATATAAAATATGCTCTCATATATGCATGTATCTGTATCTACACGTGTATATCTATACATCTGTATATGTAATGCTCAAAATTCTCCAAGCCAGGCTTCAATAGTACATGAACTGTGAACTTCCAGATGTTCAAGCTGGTTTTAGAAAAGGTAGTGGAACCAGAGATCAAATTGCCAGCATCTGCTGGAATATAGAAAAAGCAAGAGAATTCCAGAAAAACATCTACTTCTGCTTTATTGATTACACCAGTCTTTGATTGTGTAGATCACTACAAACTTTGGAAAATTCTTCAAGTGATGGGACTACCAGAACACCTTACCTGCTTCCTGAGAAATCTGTGTGCAGGTCAAGAAGAAACAGTTAGAACTAAACATGTAACAACAGACCGGTTCAAAATTGGGAAAGCAGTACGTCAAGGCTGTATATTGTCACCCTGCTTATTTACCTTATATGCAGAGTACATCATGTGAAATGCCAGGCTGAATGAAGCACAAGCTGGAATCAAGATTGCCGGGAGAAATATCAATAAGTTCAGATATGCAGATGATACCCTCCTTATGACTGAGAGTGAAGAGGAACTAAAGAGCCTCTTGATGAAAGTGAAATAGGAGAGTGAAACAGTTGGCTTAAAACTCAACAATCAAAAAATGAAGATCATGGCATCCGGTCTCATCACTTCATGTCAAATAGATAGGAAACAATGGCAACAGTAACAGACTTTATTTTATTGGGCTCCAAGATCACTACAGATGGTCACTGCAGCCGAAAAGCTATGACCAAGAGAGACAGCATATTGAAAAGCAGAGACATTATTTTGCCAACAAAGGTCCATCTACTCAAGGCTATGGTTTTTCCAGTCATCATGTACGGATGTGAGAGTTGGACTATAAAGAAAACTGAGTGTCAAAGAATTGATGCTTTTGAACTGTAGTTGGAGAAGACTCTTGAGAGTCCCTTGGACTGCAAGGTGATCCAACCAATCCATCCTAAAGGAAATCAGTCCTGAATATTCATTGGAAGGACTGATGCTGAAGCTGAAATTCCAATACTTTTGGCCACCTGATGTGAAGAACTGACTCATTGGAAAAAGACTCTGATGCTGGGAAAGACTGAAGGCAGGAGGAGAAGGGGATGACAGAGGATGAGATGTTTGGATGGCATCACTGACTAGATGAACATAAGTTTGAGCGAGCTCTTAGAGTTGGTGATGGACGGGGAGGCCTGGCGTGCTGCACTCTATGGGGTTGCAAAGAGTCAGACACATCTGAGGGGCTGAACTGAACTGATACATCTTTTACTTCTTGGATACTTGAAACCTCTCTCAGGGCAGGAACTGCTATTATTCACATTTTCCAGATGAGAAATTTGAGGCCAAGAATGTGAGATTAGAACCCACTCTTGTTCTAGAGTCTAGAACACCTAACTTCCATATTCTATTGCTTCTCAAAGAGGGAAACTTCTGACTGTAATGAAATTGTTTAAACTACCATATTCTACAAGGAATCACACACATCCATGATTATCACTGTGAAGCCATAGGGCTGCTTGGAAATATTGCAGCTTTTCTTCAATAGAAGCCTTGCACTCACTTTTAAGTAATTCAGTAACTATTTCTGAATATCAGTCATATGTAATATACTATTAACTATGGCTTCTTTTAAAGAAAATGAAGTCGCCGGTCATTGCCATGAATATTGACAAAAGTAATTGCTAAAGCATTTTTTTTCTTCAGAAATGTTTGGACCATGGCAACTTTGAAATGATTGACTTAAGAAATCTTGATTTTAAAAAAGGGAAGAATAGGTAGTGATATGTGAATTCAGTTCAGGATTTAAACAACCTTGAGTATAAAAGACAAAAATAATATTTTCCTGGTTTTAAATAAATACATTAGTGTGTGTAGCATTTATTTACAACAGGAAATCTAGCATTACATACTCAGAAATAATGCATATTTGGATGTAATGCTGATCCCCTGTGTTCTCAAATGTCGGAAGGCTGAAGTTCTTGTCTTCTGGATGATGGACAGTTGTCTGAAGGAGAGATTTACAGTCAGTGCCAAGGCCTGGGAAGGAAAGAGCAGAGAATCCCTGTTTCAAAGCAGGAGACAGTCAGAACATGAGCATCCCCATTTAGCTGATATTCAAGCTCACAGCTGTGATTCTATTAGTCTCATACTAACGCAGTCTTGCCTTCTGCTTTATTTCTGAGTCATATTTATTGTGTTTTGGAGGAGATACATTGTGAGTAGTTAAGCTATTTTATTTCAGGTGAATCTAAAGTATAATAAGAACACATATGCAGATAATAAAACATGGACATATATACAGCCTGGCCTTATTTCCAACTTGAATTCAGTTTTGTGTTGTTTATGACTTCTTTTGATTTTCTTTGCTTCCATTCTTATGCCATATGAATGACACTGAGCACCACAGATCGGGCTTTTGATAATCTTTTATAGGATTCTATTTCACTCACCCTTCATCTTTTTGCTCTAGCAAAAAGGACATTTTAAGGACAAAGAACTAAGCTTCCCCTTCCCTAGCACTGATTCCTGGCACCCGCGTCTCAGGCTGGCAGGACTCACCGCTTCTTATCGTCTTCCTTGTTTCTAGGACACTGTGTGCTAACTGTCCCTTTAAAGAGGCTGCATGTTTAACCTGCTTGGTCTGTGATGGTCAGTTTTGTGTGAACTAGTCGGGGCCACAGGGTTCCCAGACACGTGGTGGACAATATTTTGGGTGTTTCTCTGATGGTGTCTGGGTGAGATCCACATGCTGAGGAAGGCAGATTATCTGCCCAGCGTGGATCGTTAGCATTCTAGCTGTTTGAAGCTTTCCATAGAACGCAAGGTTGACCTTCTATGAGGAAGGCGGGCTCCTCCTCCTGTCTGGTGGAGTTGGGAATCTGATCTCTTGGCTTTGCTTGGCTCTTGAGCCTGCAGCTTTCAGACCTGAACTGTGTCAGCACCCATGTCTCAGGCCTTGGGACTGAGCCTCCCAGGGTTCTACGTGCCAAAGACATCCTTGGAACTTCTCCGCCTCCATGTCATGTGAGGCAATTTCTTATAATAAACTTTATAGTAAATAAATATACAGCAGTCCTTTGGAGAATCTTAACTAATACATGATCTTATTCCATTTGTCCCTGTTATGTTATCTTAATTGTCAAAATGCCAGTCTTTTAAGGTCTTGATTAGTAAGAGATTGACCACAAAGATGCCCTCTGCACAATTGATAGAACAGCTTTTCGCAATGGACACTGTGGCAGTCATGGGCCCTCAGGGTACATTACGAAGAGGGGTGATTATAAAGGCTTTATGGGAAAGTTGGGCTTTACCAGACGAGCTTTGGTTTGAGGGACTGAGGAAGACAATATTTATTGATAGGCTATAGGTGCTGGATCTCTGCAGTCATGATGCTTTTTGCAAACAGCAGAAACTGATTCTGATTCACTTGGGCAGAAAAATAATTTATCATGAAGACTCAAAAATAGGCAAGAGGAAAGATCACTGATACGGGCAAAATACCTCCAAGGTCACCCCATGCTGGCTTTAGCACGGACATGGCTTCTGATCAGTGGATGCACCTGTGGTGGCTGCCAGCCCCATGACTTGATGCCAGGCGCCATCCTGCAAAAGCAGATCTAAACCTTTCCTGGATTTTTTTCCAGGTGGGGTCACCCACCTAGGAAAGCACCATCTGATTGTGTTTAGGATTAGGTTTAGGATTATTGTCTATGCCTTATTCCTATTATTCAGGAAAAGCAAATATCTGGGATTTTTTTGGAAGGGAAGGAAGGGAATTTTCTTTCCCCAAATCTCAGTCCTTAAAAGCAGAAGAAGGAGTTTAGATTCTTAGGAGCAAAAGTATCACCAAATCCAAGAAAAAAAATCATCATAGTAGCTTTAAAGACAGTTTAAGAATGAATTCTCAGGAAAATATAAAGAGAACATATTATTAAGGGCTTTGTGCTGTTTGTGGGCTTCCTTGGTGGCTTAGTTGGTAAAGAATCCGCCTGCAATGTGGGAGGCTTGGGTTTGATTCCTGGGTTGGGAAGATCCCTTGGAGAAGGAAATGGCTACACACTCCAGTATTCTGGCCTTGAGAATTCCATGGGCTATACAGTCCATGGGGTCTCAAAGAGTTGGACACAATTGAGTGACTTTCACTTCACTTCACTTGTATTGTTTTTGCTCGATTCATGGGTGTGGCTGGAGGTGGGGGTGGTGTGATGATGCTCTAGGAAGGCCAGGATCTCTGTGCTGATACCTGTCACTTAACCAGTGGGGTGACTGTGATCCCAGAATTAGTAATAAAAGTCTGAAAATACTCCAACTGAATGAAGATGTCAGGGAGCTTAGTTGGAAAAGGTACAGACATCAGAGTCACTCCTGTCCTACCTGGATTGTGATACAGATTCTACTGACAAGGTTATTTTATTTCTTTTTTAAACCATCTGAGCTTGTTTTCCTAGCTGTAGAAATAGGAACGATGGCAACTTCTTTGGATTTTGGTGACTATTAAATGAGGTTATCCAAGTTAAAAGATGTATATATTATTTTATACAATTTACATATGATAGTCTGAGCATCTAATAAATTGCTTTCTAAAATTCACATAGAAATAAATGAATTGAGTAATTGTATGACAACTGTACTATAAATCGTGGTAACTCAAGACATCATGGATTCAGAAAGATTTCTTTAGAACTGTGAGTATAATCCACACATTTTTATGGAGCTCTATTTAGTCAGTTAATTTGAATTACCATTACAGATTATGAAGCATGAAAAATATTCACTCTTAACAGAAGCTTAGGCAATCATTTGACCAAGGCCCAAGGTGGTGATTCTTATTACAGATTTCAGGCCATGAACAATATATCTCCCATCCCCTGAACAAACCTACCTCTTCACAGGGTTGAAGTTTAAGGTCACAGTGCTAATTTGCGCAGACATACTTTGAAATGTTACTATTCAGGGTTAAAGCTGATGTCATTTGGAAACCCTACATCTAAAAATGGATTAAAGAAGTGAGTCTTTTGGTGGGAAGCATAAGTTAAAAAGGAAATTTCTAAACCTTCATTTACATGCTGAAATAGGGGAAGATAATTCTCATTACTTATGTTGCAATTATATGTCCTTAATTTGACATAAAGCAAAATATAGAACTTCATTTTCTTTTGATCAGCAATTGGATGGAGATTGTGCAAATGCAATTAACCAGCGAATAGCAAACTCCATTTTTCTATTTTATTAAAGGTCAAAAGTTATCTAACACTCTTTCTTCTATTGAAAGGGAATTAAATAAAAGTTTGACCCTTAGTGAGTCAAAGTTTGGATGAAAGACACAAAATATAAGTTGAATCTGCTGAACGACCTTGGTGAGAAGCAGGCTGGAAGCAGGAAGTAGCTGTCCCCACCACTGGTGAGAGGAAGAGGAAATGAGGCAGACAGGTGGTGAAGCACCTGTGCTGCTTATTTTCATAGAATCGACCCCACATGAAAGGAACTCTTATTCTGTCTGTTGGGGAGGGCCAGAGGATTTTGTTTCCTCCAGGGGAGGGCTATTGGCCACTGTAGAATGATAGATGATAAGCTTTTCTTGTTTATAATTGAACAATGTGATAGAAACAATCCAAACATTCTCCAAGGGATGAGTGAATAAACAAAATGTGCTAAACACATATAGTGGAATATTAGTCTTAATGAGAAATGAAATTCTTCCACAGGATGAAATGTGGATAAACCTTAGAAATGCTAAGTGAGACAAAACACACACAACTATGGTTACCAGGAGGTAGGTAGGAGAGGGACAAACTGGGAGATTGGATCGACAGGTACACACTGCTATGTGTAGAATGGATAACAAATGCAAACTTACCGCGTAGCTCAGGGAACTCTACTTGATACTCTGTCATGACCTACATAGGAAAAGAATCTAAGAAGACTGGATGCAAGTATAACTGAGTTACTTTGCTTTACACCTGAAACTAACACACCATTGTAAACCTGTTATACTTCAGTAAAAATAAACAGACAGTTCTCCCCATGGAAAAAGAAAACTGGTTTCTTTGTGGGAAAAAAAATCCCAATAAATCAAAAAGGACAAATACTGTATCGTTCCACTTATTTAAGGTATCTAGAAAAAGCAAACGAATAGAGACAAAAATTATACAAATTATTCCCAGGGAATGAAGGGAAGAGACAATGAGGAGTTATTGGTTAAAGGGTACAGAGCTTCTGCTCATGATGAGAGAAGTTCTTGAAATGGATAGCAGTGATGGTTGGGCAATATTGTGAATATACTTAGTGCCACTGGATGGTAGACTTAAAAATGGTAAAAATGACTCATTTTATGTTATGTAGATTTTATCACAAAGAAAAAGTTCTAGGCAGAAGAAATAGCAGCGTGGAATAGTTGTAAGAAATTCTTATTAATTTTTATCTGAAATAAGGACATTTTAGAATTTTACTCTATTATCTGCCATGGGTCAAAAATTCAACTTGTTTCCTTTTCAATGCTGAAATTGAGTGCAAATGTCATGAGAATTAATTGCTAATATTTTATCAGTACACACAAAGGCCTCAAATGTAACTAATTTCCTCATGAAAGATAGCTGCCAAAGAGCCCTCCCTTAGTATCTGCAGGCTTGACCACACGACCCCTTGGAAATTTATTTGCCAGCCTTTCCCAACTTTCTGTGTGACCTTCTGCTACAGTTTCAGGATTGGGGGTGGAGGTTGCTTAATCTAGAGACAGAAGCATTATTGATTCCTGGTTATTAGGGCAATTGCACTGACAAGGCAGCAGCATTCTATGAATTAGTTGGGAGCCAGTGAGTCAGAAGCCAGGCAGGATGTATATATATAGAGAGACAAAGTGTATGAGACACCATGAAGCACCATACAGACTCTCTTGTGCCTTGAAATCTAAGGAAGTCTTATTTCAAAAGAACAGTTTTTGTGAATGAATTCGTGGAGATGGGTTAGAAATGGACAGGTTATCAATATCTGGTTCCTTGGCTATATCCCAAGGCTATATACATATTACACTTACCTGGGTTTCCAGTTTGCTTTTAGTTCTTAATTTGGAATGTGGCTGTCCTCATGTACTACAGTTACTTTTAAAATTACTCTAAAGCTTTGAAAAGAACTGTTAGATTTTGTTTTGAATAAAAGAACATAAGTTTTTGTGTATTGATAAGTTAACATAGTTCATCAGTTTGAAAGATTTTAAGGAAAATTCATAGTACCCTGGAAAGTTCTATAAAAATTTATATTTAATCATGGAGAAGTCTGATACTGACAACAGTTCCCTAAGGCAAGTACTAATCTCCAGTTAAGGGCTGGTGAATCATGTCCTTTGTACACTGTTTTATTTTGCTTTGTTTCTTTATATTGTATTTCTCTTACCGAGTTCTTTAACTTTGCAACAAAATTATAAAAAAAAAAAAAAAAAAGTCTTTCATCTCTCTTTCATGGAACTACATAATAGCAAATATTATCACCAAAAAGTAGTGAAATTTAAAGAGAGCAAACTCATTTGAGGATAGCTGACAGTTTAACTTAAGAAATCTTAGTCAACCAAAGTTTTTTTTCTTTTTTTTTAAGGTTAGAAAAACTATAAAACTTTGTTCTCTGAAATTAAGTAACCTAAAATAATCTTCAAATCACTTTGAAGAATCCATTAGATTTTACTAAAGAGTTTCTTTAGTAATATTTATATTTACAACTTAACTTTGCTTCTGATTTTGTATTTTATCCAAAGAGAGAGAAAAAAGTCTTTCTTTTGGAAAACTTTTTGCAATAGAAGATGAGAGTAGTCATAAAATGCAGATGCTAACAGTAAGGTCAAATCATATCTGTCTAACTTCCCTAGAGTTTTCAGGGAGAGTTTTGTTGCTTATGTTTTGTGGTTCTTCTTTATTTGCTTGTTTTTACATTAATACTTTCAGATTTCCTTCTGGAGCAAGTTCCTTTGGTCTATATGTTTTGAATCAGCATGTTATGTGTGATGCTATTTCCTTATTAAGTCTCTTGGGGTGTTGCTATCCACTGATTCTGCAGCTATAGCAAAGAGGCTTTATTAGCTATAGCAGAGAGGTTTTAACTCTTCTAGTGAGAGGTATGAACTCTGTGTCATGTTCTTAAAATCATATTTTGAGTTTTCTTTTTCTTTAAATTTAAGAAAATAATTTTGCTATATACAAAAATGAAGGCAACTTGATAGCAAATAGAAATAGTGATCTCCAAAAGCCTGCAGTAGGTATCTTGTCACAGAATTTATATGTGACTATGAGGAATTACACAAATGTGGTGTGTATTTCATAATTATATTGTTCAGTCTAAAATCAGTCAGCTTTGTACTACTAGTCTTAGTAATTGTCATAAAGAGGTTGTGATAAGGCATGTTTAGTTTTTTAAAGGCAAGGACAATACTTATGAGTGTCTTTAACTTGCACCATTTCCACTACTCCAAGCCTAGCTCAGGCTTCACACAGGTGGTTAGTTACTTATGATAGGATGGATGACAGTGGGTTTTTCAGGCTGCAAAGAGCAGTGGGTGCCTATCGATGAACAGCCTGGAGTTCATGCATGTATCAGAGCCGGAAGACACAATGCCATACCCTTTATCCAGCACAGAACTGTTTCTTTTGACCAGCATAGTTATTGTTATGCATTTATATTGAATTTGAATACTTTAAGTAGGGTATAGGCTCTGATCTTGAGGTTTTCAGAGTAATCATTAGTCTCTGTTTGGTAAGAGGAAACAAAGACTTCATGGAGTTTCAAAAGCATGATCTTCATTTTTAAGTTAGCCTTAGAAGAAGGCTACCACTCCAGTGGCAACCCACTCCAGTAACCTTGCCTGGAGAATTCCATGGACAGAGGAGCCTGGCAGGCTACAGTCCATGGGGTTGCAAAGAGTCAGGCATGACTGACTGATCAACTGTCACTAGAAGAAGCAGTATCTCCAGATACAGTGCAAACTACATTGAAATATTCCTTAGTCTGCTTACCCTTCCTTTCTGTCACATAATTCTTCATCCTTCTCACTATCTCCCTCTCCACCCCATCCCACCACTTAGGGAACTAGGACCCTCCCCTCGTTGCTGACAGATAATATATATGAGAATTCAAGATCTTAGTAAAATGTGTTTAATGCTCTTTGCTTTCCAGAATACTCATATTTTAAAGAGGGCAAAGGAAATAAGAACAGAGGAAAGGAATGTGCCCTTGATGAGACCCCAAAATGTATGTGACACAAAGAAAAAATACTTTATAAACATTTTATCAAAATCTTGCATCAATTCTATAAGGAAATAGATTCTTTGACGTGTTAAGCCCAAAGTCACGTAGCTGCTAAATTAGATCTGGAATTGGAAGTAGACTTATCCCAGGGGTAACGTGGGATGTGGTTCCCAGGGCTTGGGTTGGAAACTCCTTTATCCTCAGCCACAACGACTTAACCCTTTGATGTTCCAATTTAGAGAATCTGGTTTATCTGCAGATTTTCTTTGACATGAGGATTACCATTTAAGCTATGCACTCTACTTTTAAACTTGTCCTTGGCACAATAGTAAGGATACATTTTTTCCCCTTGCTGTCATATTTCACCCAAAGAAAATCAGAATTATCTGGTAGAAAAGAGTATCAGTTTTGCAAATTAGACAAATAATTTTTTCTGTCATTGAGAAAACTTACAGCATATGAATTGTGTCTTAATAGTGCTGTTATAAAAATGTTAGGTTAAAAAGAAGACATACAACTTCTTATTCTGCTATGTAGTAGCCATGTGTCCTTATGTCCCTCTGAGTTTCATTTATAGAAATAGAAACTGATGTCTACATGTGGCCTTAGAAAGTTGAATGGCATGACTTGCTGGCCTAGTGAGCAAAAATCTTTTCCATTTCTCTGTGTCTAGACTATTTCTGTTAAGTATGATTCCAGGAAATATTTGTATGTCACAGAGACAACCTCTAGGCAATGTCATATTTAGACATAATGTCTAAATAGATGTAAATGTCTATTTATCTGTATCTTCTAGGAAAGAAATGACAAATAGTTGAAAATTACATCAATATGTGAGAATCATGCACAATAGATTTTCAGTCTTTTATTCCAAGATTTGTCTCTACATGTGTAACATATTTTGACTCTTTTTGGGCAGATGCACTGTCTCTGAAATATTATATCGATCACTCAGGTTGAACATCTCCCCCATCTTTGAGCACTCTTATTATTTAGCTTCCTTATCTCTAGTGGCTGCTGAATTAAAGGAGAAAAAGGGAAAACAGGATTACAAGAGAGATGGGCCAAAAAAGACATGTTAAGGAAGCTCCTTTATGATCTTTATCACCTCTTATTTCATTTTTTGCTTCTCTGCAATGTCAGATTTTCCCACATGGAGAAATGGGAAGAGGGGAGTCATTTATAGCTCCAACAATGTATTATTATATAAATGGTCATGATGATAACAGGACCCTCAGAAGGAGAGGTGAACCACCCACATAACCTCTGTACCCAATTCTGAGAACAGTATCATCATCATTATTCTTATCATCAGGGTTGGAACCATTTACTTCTGGCTTTGTATGTGTCAGGCAATAAAATCAGCATTCCACACATATTTGCTCATTTAATTTTCAAAACACCATGATCCAGGTATTTTATCTTAGCCCATTTGCCTTTGAAGAAATATAGGCACAGTTTGGTTAAACTAGCCACCTGAGGTCACACTTGAACCAGAACTTGGAGGCAAGTCTGTCTGAGTCCACAAGGTATTTAAGTCACAGCAATGCAAACCTGAATTATAGTTCCAACGAATACTTGTTTATAGCTGGAGATGCTTACACAAAGGGGTAATCTTCCCAGGGTCCCTGAGGAAAAATCAAATCTATTGCTTAGATATTAAAGACATATCTAAGTAACCGTCAAGAACTCTGACACTACACGAATGGAGTGGGACATGCACTGAATTCAGTCAGCTGATCTGAGTGTTAAGCCCTTAAACAAAGTTTATCTTTGGCTTCTGTTTCCTTATCTGTGGAATAAAGAGATGAGGGCCAAATAAATGATTATCATTGGTTCATTCTGGGTCAGAGACTCTCCCTTTTTCTTGTTTTCTGAATAAAAACTTTATTTAGAAATATAATTCACATACCATAAATTAGCTCTGTGTAGTGCACAATTCACCAGGTGGTGCTAGTGGTAAAGAACCTGCCTGTCAATGCAGGAGATATCAGAGACTCCAGTTTGATCCCTGTGTGGGGAATATCCTCTGGAGGAGAATGAGAACCCACTCCAGTATTTCTGCTTGAAGAATCCCGTGGACAGAGGAACCGGCTGGCTACAGTCCATGAGATCTCAGAGTTGAACACAACTGAAGTGACTTAGCAACAGCACACAATTCAGTGATTTTTGAAATGTATCCAAAACATTCTGCAATCTCTTATCTATCACCATGTCTAATTCCATTCCTTCATTGCTAGTCACATCCACTTCTTTGCTCCCTCCAGCTCTCGGTGACTTGGCTTACTTTCTGTCTCTATGGATTTGCCTTTTCTGGATATTTCACCTATATGGAATCATGAGCAATGGCTTTCTTTCCAGGTTCACCCATGTTGTAGCATGCCTCCATATCTCATCCTTGTTGTTGACAAAGTCATTTGATTATCCATTCACTGGTTGGTAAATATTTGGAGGTGTTTCTACTTTTGGCTATTTAGAATAATGCTGTTATGAGCATAAGTTTTTTGTGAACATATGTTTTTGTTTTTCTTGAATATAGGTTCAGGATTGGAATTGTTGGGTCCTATGGGAATTTTATCTTGAACAGTTTGAGGAACTGTCAACCTGTTTTCCAGCACGGCTGCAGCATTTTCCATGCCCATTGGTAATGAGTGAAGGTTGTCTTTTTTTTTCCCCACTTTCTCACAACACTTGTTGGTTGTATTGTCTATCTTTTTATTTCAGCCTTCC
Organism: Cervus elaphus; assembly: GCF_910594005.1. Classification (NCBI taxonomy): domain Eukaryota; kingdom Metazoa; phylum Chordata; class Mammalia; order Artiodactyla; family Cervidae; genus Cervus; species Cervus elaphus. The sequence continues at coordinate 28,982,403 of NC_057819.1, forward strand.
TTCTGGGTAGGAAATGGCATCAGATAACAGTGGTTGTAATTTGTATTTTCCTAAAGACATGATGCTGGGCATCTTTTCATTCAGTTCAGTTCAGCCACACTCAGTTGGGTCCAACTCTTTGTGACCCCATGAACTGTAGCATGCCGGGTTTATTTGTCCATCACCATCTCATGAAAGCTTGCTCTAACTCATGTTCAACGAGTAGTTGATACCATCCAACCAATTCTTCAGTACTCAGCTTTCTTATGGTTCAACTCTCACATCCAAACATGACTACTGGAAAAACCATAGCATTGACAACATGGACTCTGTTGGTAAAGTAATGTCTCTGCTTTTTAATGTGCGTCTAGGTTTGTCATATCTTTTCATTATAAATTGCCATTTTCATAGTTTCTTAGATAAATAGTTCAAATCATTCATCCATTTAAAATAGTTCAGGGCTAGGGTTAGTGTCCTTTATATAATAAATTATTTATATGGTTATTTTTCTTGGTGTTATTTATTTCCTCACTACCTTTACCAATGCTACTTATTTATTGGTGTGGATTTGAGTTTCTAGCCCTTGTCCTTTCATTTCCACCTGAAGGAAACCTTTTGCTATATTTTGTAAGGCAGGTCAGCTGATGAAGAATTCTTGATTTTTGCTTATCTGAGAATCTACCAATTTCTCCCTTATTTTTTTTTCTCCTTTATTTTTGAAGGACAGTTTTGCAGGATATGCTATTCTTGTGTGACTTTTTTTTTTTAAAATTTTTTTACTTAGTCTTGAGTATATCACCCCACCTTCTCACCTATTTATTCCTGTTGAGAAGTCAGCTATTCATTCTTGAAGCTCACTTGTGATTTTTCAACATGAAATTGTTATTTTTTTGAGTCTCAAATCTGTAAAATTTTAATGTTGATAAAAAAGTTTAACCATGGTATTTTATAGGTTCTTAATACTAATTTTAAATATAAATATTATGTACCTATCATTGCAGTGATTTTGAATCATTAAGTCAGCAAAAACAAGACCAGAGGCAGACTGTGGCTCAGATCATGCACTTCTTATTGCTAAATTCAGGCTTAAATTGAAGAAAGTGGGGAAAACCACTAAACCTTTCAGGTATGACATAAATCAAATCCCTTATGATTATACAGTGGAAGTGAGAAATAGATTTAATGGCCTAGATCTGATAGACAAAGTGCCTGATGAACTATGGACGGAGGTTCGTGACATTGTACAGGAGACAGGGATCAAGACCATCCCCAAGAAAAAGAAATGCAAAAAAGCAAAATGGCTGTCTGAGGAAGTCTTACAAATAGCTGTGAAAGGGAGGGAAATGAAAGGCAAAGGAGAAAACGAAAGATATACCCATTTGAATGCAGAGTTCCAAAGAATAGCAAGGAGAGATAAGAAAGCCTTCCTCAGTGATCAATGCAAAGAAATAGAGGAAAACAATAGAATGGGAAAGACTAGAGATCTCTTCAAGAAAATTAGAGATACCAAGGGAACTTTTCATGCAAAGATGGGTTCAATAAAGGACAGAAATGGTATGGACCTGACAGAAGCAGAAGATATTAAGAAGATGTGGCAAGAACACAGAAGAGTTGTGCAAGAAAGATCTTCATGACTCAGAAAACCACGATGGTGTGATCACTCACTTAGAGCCAGACATCCTGGAATGTGAAGTCAAGTTGGCCTTAGGAAGCATCACTATGAACAAAGTTAGTGGAGGTGGTGGAATTCCAGTTGAGCTATTTCAAATCCTGAAAGATGATGCTGTGAAAGTGTTGCACTCAATATGTCAGCAAATTTGGAAAACTCAGCAGTGGCCACAGGACTGGAAAAGGTCAGTATTCATTTCAGTCCCAAAGAAAGGCAATGCCAAAGAATGCACAAACTACCACACAATTGCACTCATCTCACATGCTAGTAAAGTAATGCTCAAAATTCTCCAAGCCAGGCTTCAGCAATATGAGAACTGTGAACTTCCAGATGTTCAAGCTAGATTTAGAAAAGGCAGAGGAACCAGAGATCAAGTTGCCAACATCTCCTGGATCATCAAAAAAGGAAGAGAGTTCCAGAAAAACATCTATTTCTGCTTTATTGATTATGCCAAAGGCTTTGACTATGTGGATCATAATAAACTGTGGAAAATTCTTAAAGAGATGGGAATACCAGGCCACCTGACCTGCCTCTTGAAAAATCTGTATGCAGGTCAGGAAGCAACAGTTAGAACTGGACATGGAACAACAGACTGGTTCCAAATAGGAAAAGGGGTACATCAAGGCTGTATGTGGTCACCTTGCTTATTTAACTTCTATGCAGAGTACATCATGAGAAACGCTGGGCTGGATGAAGCACAAGCTGGAATCAAGATTGCTGGGAGAAATATAAATAACCTCAGATATGCATATGACACCACCCTTATGGAAGAAAGTGAAGAAAAACTAAAGGGCCTCTTGATGAAAGTGAAAGAGGAGAGTGGAAAAGTTGGCTTAAAGCTCAAGATTCAGAAAACTAAGATCATGACATCTGGTCCCATCACTTCATGGCATATAGATGGGGAAACAGTGGAAACAGTGGCTGGCTTTATTTTGGGGGGCTCCAAAATCACTGCATATGGTGGTTACAGCCATGAAATTAAAAGACACTCCTTGGAAGGAAAGTTATGACAAACTTAGACAGCATATTAAAAAGCAGAGACATTACTTTGTCAACAAAGGTCCATCTAGTCAAGGCTCTGGTTTTTGCAGTAGTCATGTATGGATATGAGATTTGGACTATAAGGAAAGCTGAGCACCGAAGAATTTATGTTTTTGAATTGTGGTTTTCGATAAGACTCTTGAGAGTCCCTTGGACTGCAAGGAGATCCAACGAGTTCATCCTAAAGAGATCAGTCCTGAGTGTTCACTGGAAGGACTGATGTTGAAACTGAAACTCCAATACTTTGGCCACCTGATGTGAAGAGCTGACTCATTGGAAAAGACTCTGATGCTGGGTAAGGTTGAAGGCAGGAGGAGAAAGGGACGATAGAGGATGAGATGGTTGGATGGCTTGATGGACATGGGTGTGGGTGGACTCCAGGAGTTGGTGATGGACAGGGAGACCTGGCATGCTGCAGTTCGTGGGGTCGCAAAGAGTCGGACACGACTGAGTGACTAAACTGAACTGAAGTTGGTTCTTTAAAGAAAATTCACTGGATAATAGACTCATGCTGTTTGATTTCTATATTGGGCAACTTTTAAGCATAAGGTGAAAAAGTCTGAGGAGATGTAATGCATTTTAAATGAACTTGATAAGTTCTGTGTCTTTATAAGGCTCAAAAATTTATATTCTGATACACAAATAAATGAGAAAAAGCTTGTTGAAGCATCATGTATCCTATATATCTGGGAGCTAGTTGTCTACCTGTTAGAACTAGAACTCTGATTGTTATTATCATTTGGGGTCCATCAAGTTTGTGAGTGGGCCTCCCAGGTGGTGCTAGTGGTAAAGAACCTGACTGCCAATGCAGAAAATATAAGAGATGTGAGTTTGACCCCTGGGTCTATTCTTGCCTGGAGAATCCCATGGACAGAGGACCCTGGAGGGATATAGTCCATACAGTCGCACAGAATCAGACATGACTAAAGAGATGTAGCACGCACACACGCAAGTCCATGAATCTGGGGAAACCAAGAAACTACTAGGAATATCTTCTCTAATTTATTTTCAATATCTGTTGTGTGATATCTTACCCAGGAGTTGTTCCTTTTGCCTCTTTGTCTGATGTTCTGAATTCTTGGATAGGTGCAGCAAAGTTTTTATAGCAGTATCTTGCTTTTTACAGAAAGAAGCAAATTCCAGAAATGGTTGCTAGGAAATAACTACATTCTCTGTTCCTTAGATATGTTACTGTACATTATCTGCTCAGTAAAATTATGTGAACACATGACTAATTTTACAAATGGGGGCGGGAGGGAAGGAGTCAGAGAGGTAAGTTGCTCAAAATCCCACAATGAAGAGGTAAAGGAAGCATTCCTAAGTTGTGTTTCTTTTCAAAGTCTTTCCCACTATTCCAAGGACCTGCAAGAAAAGTTGGAGACTCTGCCCACTGCTCATGTCCCCACATGGCCTGAAGAGTCGATGAACACAGACCTTGATTTACTTCATGCCCTCTCCCTTACACACATTTTGGGCAGCCTTTAAATGATGATTTAAAAAACCCACACATTTCATTCTTTAATTTACCTCTAAATTTCACTTTGTGAGATGATAGTCACCATTTACATACATGTTCTCTGTGAAAGCTTTTGACACAAGTTGCTGATTCTCTCCTATTTTTTGCCCTGGGGCTATTTCTTAAAGCGAGACAACGTTTAAAGAATCACTAAACAAAAAACGTTGTGTATAAAATGTATGGCAAAAATGTTAAGGCTTCACTGAGGTGTTTTACCCTGCTTGATAAAGAAGATCACTTCTAAGTTGTTTCCTCTTCTTCATTAGTCTCAAGGTGGCTGCTCATTAAGAACTTGCATCAGGGAATTTACAAAAAGGAAATCTAGGATCTACAGTTACTTGCAAACAGTGGCTCTTTCCCTTTCGGAGAACACCAAGGGAGAAAGCATGTCATTCAACAAGGACACACGGGTGCTGCATTGATTGGAATGGAAAAAAGCATGGAAATTCCTATGTATAAGGGGTCTTGTAAGAAAGCAGTTACCATAGTAACTGTGGCCTCATAGACTGTACTGAATGGTGGGATTTATTTCAGCATAATCACCCAGTCATTTCCTGTATATCCTTCCCTGGAGACAATGAAGCCATGTAACACAGCTACACAGAAAATTATCCTGCTTGGAAAGGACTCCTCTCTTTAATATATGCTGGCTAATGTATAAATATCAGTATTTGAGGAGAAATTGTCTTTTGTAGTTACCCTTTCAGAGACATTAGGTTAAAACATTCTATGTAAAAGCTGAAATAGTCAGTCACATTTGTGATATGAATACAAATAAGACAAGGAAGAATAAGCAAATGTGTGTGTACTTTTTCTACAGGATCATGAAATTATAACCTCTGGCTATTCAAATAAATTAAACTATTAATTAAATTGTGATTATTCAATTACTTTTTTTCCTCCATTTTTGAGCTTTCCTTTCAGATACTCCAGTTCACAACATTTATTACAGAATGGTCATGATGTTTTTCCTCTGGTGAGGTTATTAATAGCAAACTTGATTGACTTCCCTGGTAGCTTAGCTGGTAAAGAATCTGCCTGCAATGCAGGAGTCCCCAGTTCAATTCCTGGGTAGGGAAGATCTGCTGCAGAAGGGATAGACTACTCTCTCTGTGTTCTTGAGCTTCCATGATGGCTCAGCTGGTAAAGAATCCTCCTGCAATGTGGGAGACCTGGGTTTGATTCCTGGGTTGGGAAGATCCCCTGGAGAAGGGAATGGCTACCCACTCCTGTATTCTGACCTGGAGAATTCCATGGACTGTACAGTCCATGGAGTATCAAAGAGTAGGACACGACTGAGTGACTTTCATTTTGACTGTTTTCAAACACATGTTGAAGTGTGCATTCATCTCTACGATTTTCATTTTGAAGAAGAAAGATTCTGTTTCTCACAGAGCAGATGAACTTTTAAAATCCCAAAGTCTAGTCAGCAGGTGCACATTATTCATAATCCTTTAATTATGCTGCTGAAAGAGGATTTTTGTCACCTGCCATTAGTGGAATGGCTCAAGGATGCATCCCCTGGGGTGTTTATACTCCCTGACATCCTACAGTATGCTCTGCCCACACAAGGAGCTTTTTCACAGAACTCTGAAGCTTTCCTTCTTTCCTATAATTTAACTAAGCATAAAATCCATCTCAGCTTTGATTTAGGGACCTGGGATTTTAACCCTTCCAGAGACAACAAGTCAGCTGGTTGCATGATCACCTGTTGAATTCACCACCTAAAACTAATGCCCAAAGATCTCCTTGCTCTTCCCTAACCTAGATGACATGTGCCATGAAATGAGACTTGACCTCATAAAATGGGCTTTCTGTTAACTTCCAACTTCTAATTAAATTTAAATATTATGACTTCATACTGTTAATGTGGCTCATCATGAACCCCCAAGAGGAGACCTTTAATTCTAAACTATTTAAAGGAACAAAAATTAAGTTCAGCACCGTTTGGCTGAGTCCTCTTAGTTAAAAATCAAGTGAGTGATTTTTAAATCGATAGAGAGAAATGCCAGTAGCACCATCTTGAGAAAATCTGATTACACCTTAATGCTCCAGATCCTCCAAAAAGGGTGCTTTTCTTCTGTCCCCAAGAGTCTCCTGGATGAAAGCTCAGGGTAGATCCAGAGGGAAGGGAGGTTGCCCTAAACAAAGGGGGTGGGACATGTAGTCCTCTGTCCTGAATGAAGCCACTCCCAGCACGCCCTGTTCCTTGCCTCCCCATGGAGAGAAAACATAATAGGTGTGTAGAGTTCATATTCACCTTGATTTTGTCTGTTTTTTTTTTTTTTGTGTGTGTGTGTGAAACTACAATATCAGGCTTTAAGTTGTCCAGGACTCATCCATTCACACCTCATTCAAGCTGTGTTCTATGTTCCCCTGGCCCTTCTGAAAGCAGCCCAGGGCTCTGAGAGGTGGCCCAGGAAGGGCTGCAGACATGCTTCAGTATTTTTCAAATGTGTAGTTCCGTTCACTGTCTGATGCCTTTTTTGATGATAGCTGCTGCTAAGTCGCTTCAGTTGTGTCCGACTCTTTGTGACCCCATAGACTGTAGCCTGCCAGGCTTCTCTGTCCATGAGATTCTTCAGGCAAGAATACTGGAGTGGGTTGCCATTTCTGCTTCCAGGGGATCTTCCCAACCCAGAGATCGAGCCTGCATCTCCGGTACTGCAGGTGGATTCTTTGCTGCTGAGCCCTCAGGGAAGCCCAACACCCCTGGGCAAAGCTCCTTGTTCTGGATGACCAAGACTCCAACCCTGTCTGCTCGAAGCCCTGGGACCCTGCAACCTGGCTTCTCTCGGCCCCAAACCCCAAAGCTCCCACATAGCTCCCAGCCATAAGCTGTCTGTAATTTTCAGTCTGTTCTCCAGATTTTGTTTAACACTTGATTCAGCTATAGCAAGACTGTAACTCTCATACATGACAAACCAAGGATGGATGAAGACTTTGTGAGATCTCCCCCGAACTCTTCTATGACAGGTGTGTTTATACAGAAGTATAAGGCTTTCCTGGTGGCTCAGATAGTAAAGAATCTGCCTACAATACAGGAGACTGGGTCCTTTCCGTGGGTTGGGAAGATCCCCTGCAGAAGGAAATGGCTATCCACTACAGTATTCTTCCCTAGAGAATTCCATGGACAGAAGAGACTGGTGGATTACAGTCCATGGGGTTGCAAAGAGCTGGACAAGACTGAACGACTCACACTTTCACAAAGTGAGCATAATTTTCCAGAGTCCAGTCATCCCTCAGACCCACAACCTGGAAACAACTTCTCAGCATCTTTTTTTTCTTTTCCAGAGTATTCTTTGGAAATAGAAGAAGTAAAGCATAGGGTGATGTGTCCCCAATAACAACAAGGAGAGAAATTCTGTAATTTTTTTAATTCCAAAGATAGGAATAGGAGTAGAAAAGAAGTGAAAGTAAAAGTTGCTCAGTCACGTCCAATTCTTTGTGACCTCATGGATTATACAGTCCATGGAATTCTCGGGGCCAGAATACTGCAGTGGGTAGCCTTTCCCTTCTCTAGAGGATCTTCCTAGCCAGGGATTGAACCAGGTGGAACCCAGGTCTCCCACATTGCAGGTGGATTCTTTACCAGCTGAGACACAAGGGAAGCCCAAGAATACTGGAGAGGATAGGCTATCCCTTCTCCAGAGGATCTTCCTGACCCAGGAATCGAACCAGGGTCTCCTGCATTGCAGGTGGATTCTTTACCAGCTGAGCTATCAGGGAAGCCTGTAGAAAAGAAGAGGTTACTCTTAATTATCTTTTACCTTCCATACTTTCTTCTACTCTGCTTCCCTGACACGCCAAAACTGCCCACGCTCCAAACCATTGTTCTTGGGCCTCTGCCACTAATCTCACACACTCAGTAAGGCATTAAGATCTGTGCACAAAACCAATTTAATTACCCTCAAATCCATCACCAATTCCCCATTATTTTCAAATGCAAATCAAATCATGACATTTTTGCTAGAACTTCTTAATCATCCTATCAATCGTTGTCATTCTCATGATGCTATTTAAATTCTTTAACTTAGAGAAACCATGCAGTGTTCCAGTTTTCAAATAATGGAGATCCAGCCTAATATATAATACAATATGAAAATATATAAAAATGTATTAAGTTATGCATATATATATATACATACTTATACACATATGCACATAGTTTTCTTCCTCTAGGCTCTTGCACATTCAGAGTTCTCCCCATTTAAGGCCTTTCTATCATGTCCACCATCTGCAGAGAGCCCACTCACATAGGGCCAGTGTTCTTCCTAAGTGGTTGTCCTTGACCATCACAACTTTGTGCCTGACACTACTTAACACATTTTACTGTGCCGTGTAGTCAAGGGACATCCTTCTTGTCTCCGTGCAGATGGTGAATTTACCCAAAGCAGGGCTGTGTGTACTTGCACCATCTTGACATAGATTAGGGTCACTGCAGGGAGCTGGAGGCTTGACCAGCATCACAGAAAGCTCTTACAGCACTCAGTCTTCGAAGAGGAGGTGCTCAGTGATCTCTGTCGTCAGCTGTGTTAATGTAAACCAGGCTTGTGTCACCTGTGTAGTAATCCTGATCACATGTTTAGTGTGAATCTCTTATTAAGTAAATAACCAGAAAAGTCCAAATTATGAAAAATCCTGCAGAAGCACCGCCCTATACTCTTCAAGAATAACAATGTCATTAAAAACAAAAAAGCTGGACTTTTCTACATTAAAGGAGATGGAACAGACATGATATCTTAATGTAATCAATGGGTAAATTTTTGATTGCATTCTTAATTGACAGAAAAAGTAGCCATAAAGGTCACTATTTGGGCAGTTACAAAAACTTGAATAGGGAAATTGTGTACTAGATAATATTGCCAGATTAAATTTCCTGAGTGTGATAATTATATAGTATTTTATTATTACTGCCAGATATTTGGAGGTAAAGTTTTATGTATCTTTATGTTTTCAAAAGGATCAGTCTTCAGTTTATGGTTGGGTGGACATACATATACTCACACACACATATTCAGAGGGAGAGAGAAAGAGAGAGAGGGAGAAAGAATGTAGCAAATATTAAAAAATAATGAATTTTGGTGAGTAACATGGATATGCATTGTATTCTTTCAATTTTTCATGATTGGAAATTACTTTAAAAGTTTAAGTGGAAAACTTCAGTTCAGTCGTTCAGTCATGTCCTACTCTTTGTGACCCCATGGACTGCAGCACGCCAAGCTTCCCTGTCCATCACCAGCTCTCAGAGCTTGTGCAAACTCATGTCCATTGAGTCGGTGAAGCCATCCAACCAACTCATCCTCTGTTGTCCCCTTCTCCTGCCCTCAGTCTTTCCCAGTGTCAGGGTCTTTTCCAATGATTAGGCTCGTCACATCAGGTGGCCAAAGTACTGGAGCTTTAGCTTCAGCATCAGTCCTTCCAATGAATATTCAAGGTTGATTTCCTTTTGGATTGACTGGTTTGTTCTCTTTGCATCCAAGGGACTCCTGAGAGTCTTCTCCAACACTACCGTTCCAAAGCATCAATACTTCAGCACTCAATCTTCTTTGTGGTCCAACTCACATCCATACATGACTACTGGAAAAAAAACACAACTTTGACTAAATGGACCTTTGTTGGCAAAGTGATATCTCTGCTTTTTAATATACTAAGTTTCCTTCCAAGGAGCAAGAGTCTTAATTTCATGGCTACAGTCACTCTCCGCAGTGATTGTGGAGCCCAAGACGATAAAGTCTGTCACTGTTTCCATGTTTCCCATCTATTTGCCATGAAGTGATAGGACCTGAGGACATGGAAATGGCAACCCACTCCAGTATTCTTGCCTAGAGAATCCTGTGGACAAAGGAGCCTGGTGGGTGACACAGAATCAGACACGACTGAAGCGGCTTAGCATGCATGCATGCATTGGAGAAGGAAATGGAAACCCATTCCAGTGTTCTTGCATGGAGAATCCCAGGGACAGAGGAGCCTGATGGGCTGCCGTCTATGGGGTCGCATAGAGTTGAACACGACTAAACTGATTTAGCAGCAGCAGCAGATGGGACCTGATGCCATGATCTTCATTTTTTGACTGTTGAGTTTTAAGCCAGATTTTTCACTCTCCTTTCACCTTCATTAAGAAGCTTTGCCATTAGCATGGTATCATCTGCATATCTGAGGTTATTGATATTTCTCCCAGCAATCTTGATTCCAGCTTGTGCTTCATCCAGTCTGGCATTTCACAAGATGTACTCTCATATAAATTAAGTAAGCAGGGTCTTAAAAAAAGTAATAACTCAACCAAAATCTGAAGGCAGTAATATATGACCCATGAAGATATTGCAGGCAGTAAAACCAGTAAGCGCAAAGGGCCAGTGGTAGAAGCATATCCGCCATAGGAGACCAGTGAACCCTGAGAGAGCAGGAGGGGATGTTGTGCGAGGGATGGGAGCCAGGAGGCTGGACAGCCCACACAGGGCCTTAGAGACACCTGCAAGGAACTTGACTTCAGAAACTTGTTTGGAGTTCTCAGCCTATATACAAAAATGACTATGATGTTTTCTCATTATTTTAATGCCGTTTCCTTAGAAAGTGATGTTAATGTACAGAACCAGGGATATGAAATGGAGGATAAAGAACAAACTCATTCATAATCAATTACATATGTTCAATTTTATATTGACATTTTTGTGGAATATTTTCATGAACAACCATCTCAAAATAATGTCTGTCTGTGATGTGCTTAAGAAGGTCAGTGTCAAAAAAAAAAAAAAAAAAAGGTCAGTGTCCAAAGAATCCCACGTGAATTCTGTGTTTGTAAAACCATAAAAGGGACTAATGTTTTTAGGACCTTGGAGAATGAATATTACTTTAATAATTATTACAATGATGAAATTATCCCTTGTTTCAATAACTCACACATGCTTCATTTAAAGTTGGAACTAATCACTAAGTATACTATTTGTATGGATAGAGGGACAATAATCTGGGATTATTCTTTCAATTTTGTGAGAATTTCTGTCTACATTTTGTTTATCACTATTTATTGCATCTATTTGTGCTGCTCCCTTTTTTCATGATTAGATTATCTCACAATCTTAATACTTCTTGATTTTTGTTTATTTATTAATTCCAGTTTTCCTGCTCTCATTTATTCTTATGGTTTTTATAGCTATATTTGTACATTTATTAATACCACCCTTTCTTTTTCCTATAGTTTGCTTACCTTTTACTAGCTTTTTGAGAGTGTTTAGATAATTTATGTTCAATATCTTTTTAAGTGATGAAAATATATGAATTATGAACTTTCCAATAAAAGTGCCTTTTTAGTTATATCTGATAGGTTTTGATATTTTTGTTATATTCTGAATTTTGCTTCATATTTCCTCTTTGAACCAAGATTTGTTCAAGAAAGAGTTTTAAAGTTTTGCATTAGAAGAGGCATTTTAGAATTCTGATAGTAGATTTTTGCTTTATTGAGTTTTGATTAGTAAATATTTTCTATGCTATTTTTGATATCTTTTAAAATTTATTTAGATTTTCTTTGTGAGTAAATTTATGGTTAATTTTCATAAGACTGTTGTATACAGTATAGATTTAGATTTTATTTTGTGAATAGATCAAAAAGATCTTTTATAACAGGAGAATAAAGCTACATACATTTAAAATCAATCAAATTGGTCTTTTGTGTTACTTTGTGTTTTAACTTTATAAAACAGTTATTGAAAGAATTTTGTTTTGTGGGCTATTTCTTTGCTCTGGGTTTATGTGTGTGTATATGTTTCTTTTTGATTTTGAAGAATTTTTGTGCTGTTTTGATAGGTTGTGATTTTTAAAATTCTTATTCTTAATAATATTATATCTTTCTCTTAGATGTCAAGTTTTTAAAGACAATCTCTTCCTTACTATGAACCATGCTAAAATGGCCTATTTCCTTTTTATTCTTTTTTTCTCTTTCTCAATGACCATGCTATTTTGATAAATAATGTTGCTTTTCTTAGTTTTTGACTCTGTGTTCCATTCTATTGCTATGTTTTCTTTAGTGCTTAAATTATGTTTATGCTGGTGCTTAAATTATGTTTATTTATAAACAAATACATTTATTTATACTTTGCCTATCTTTTAGAAACGTTATTTTCTTTTTAAATAGTCTATATTTTCCTCTCTTTATGTCATTATTTTTATTTCTTGATTAGATGTCCTTTATATGTTTTCCATAAAGTCTATTTTCTTTTGTGTTCTTGCAATATCAACTTTATTTTTGTTATACTTTCTTTGATTTTTTTTCCCCTGTAGCTTCCAGCTCCCATTTATTTCCTTCTGTCATCTTGACACCAGTTTTTGCAGTTCTTGACTTTCTGATCAGTGATTTTCTTTAATGAATGCTTTTAATCTTAAGATTTTTTGATTCATGGCAAACTATTTGGACATATTTTTTTTAACTGCTCCATGGCAATATTTTGTTTTAATAAATTTTCATCCATTGTTTATTTTTCTGCTCTTTCAAAAAGTTTTTTCCCCTTTCGGTATACATTTTGGATGCTGTGTCAGATGGTGTTTTAAAATTCACCACCATATAAGTCACATTTGCTAGAATCAGGGCCCATGCAGCCAACCAGACACAGTGAAATGCCCCCTGAGGACCCGCTGGGGCTGTGGCTTCCAACAAAAGGGGTCTCGGTAATTCTTCCTGCAGCCCTGCCTCTCTCGTCTGTTTGAATAAAAGCTGTGATGAGAAGTCATCTTCCCATCCTGCTGAGCCAATAGCTCCTTCCTTCATTATTGTAAAGAATAGATACGACTTTGCTCTGTTGGATAACCTTTTCACTTTTAAGAAATGAACCTTTGCTGAGACAAGCTGATCTGCTGCCTTGAGCCATGGGCCACAGCATTTTTCTCTTTTCCTCCAGGCTCACGTCTGTTCTATTTCACCTGCTTTTGTAAACCTTACATATTTTTGAATCTGAAAATGTATCTTTTTCATCTTAGCTTTGCTGAACGTTTGGTTTATAGCTTTTAAAAAACTCTTCCTTTTTTTTTTTAACATATAAATTCTGGAACGAGTAATGGGAAAGATGACATATTTTATCTAAAGTCCTGTAATGTAGGACTTATGGTTAAAGTTGCTTTAAAAATTGCATTTTGACTTTTTAAAGGTCATCCTTACATTTTTCTTAGAGAAATATATCTTAAATGTTTTTCAATCCAATCTTTTCTCTATCCTGGGATTCTGTTTTGGGAAGCAGAAAGTGACTGATTTTGGCCAATGCTTCGTATGTGCTTACAGCTTCTACAACTTATAGGCGCTTACTGATATAAGCTTAGCATTGCAAGGTGAGCAGTTATGAAAATATTAAATGACTTTCCCTGAGCCATAAAACAATGATCTGACTTTACCAGCTGTCAACACTGTCAGTACTTGTCAATACAAGATTTGAACACTTCTTATGACAGTCCGAGTTGTGCCCTCTTGGGAATGTAACATTTAACAACTTGAAAATCAGTCCAGAATTCAGCCAAAGAACCAACTTCCAGTGTCTTATTTTCATGCTTAGAAAAAGAAAGTTTCAAATGATTATGTACAATATAGAAAAGAATATGTACTTTTTAAAAAGCAGATAATAATGACAAAGTGAACACCTCACTGGTCTGGCTTATGCCAGTAAATGCATGTTATAACTTGCAAACAGGAGTCCTAGGGTTTCCAGCAGCCACAGATGATAAGAGAAACACAGATTGTGTAATAATTATTATTGGATAAAAGGAGACTTGCTGATATTTTAAAAGAGATTGATTTTCTAGGTACTGAAATGTAAAGGAATTTTCAGGTGAGTTTGTAGCCAAGAACGATGGAGTGAGCATGGACACTTTTTGGCAGAAGGGTTCTGTTTGCTTGCTTTATGGTGGGGTTGTTGTTTTGATCTTTGATGAAAGCAGAGGGCTGGCTGTGGGGAAGTGAACCCTTGTAAGTGTTCCAGCAAGACTGGCTCATGAGGCCTGGAGTGTAGATTTCCAGTGAGTTCTGTTTGGTGATTCTCAGCTATACCCTGCAGGAGACAGAAGCTTACTGCTGCAAAACCTGGGCCTGAAGCATATTTACTTATCAACAAATAAAACCTCTCACAGACTCATTTATAAAAAAGCTTCTCCCACTCTTAATGATTAGCAGTCTATAGGTCCTTGTTATTTTAGTGTTGACATACTTAGGTCTCTGAATTAATGATCCAGATTTCTTTCATATGAGTCAACTTCGGAGAACACCTTCCACTTGGGCCTCAAGAAACAAAAAACTAGGGGAGGGAATTAATACTTATCCCTGTTCTGGTCACTGTGTGATACTGCACAGGTGTTAGCTCATTTAATTATTCCAAGGCCTCCCACCATTTGTCTCTTCCTGCCTCTGTGCTCAGGAGAAGATGTGAGTGAGGATCCTGGGACCAGAGCAGCAGGAAGTGAAGAGAAGGGTGTCACCCTGGAGTCCTTGCTCCAACTCTGATCACTTTCTAGGAGCTCAGACCACTCTAAACAGGTTGCCACTGTCTATATACTCATTAAAGATGAAAGGTAAATTTAAGACTGAGATACATTAAAAATGAAACCTGAAGGAAGAAGAAGCACTGAAACTTATTTTATTTCATCAAAATCAGTCAATATATATTTCAATATATATCATATTCTTGCTTCTTTTATTTATAATGAACTTCATTTCTTTTTGGAGGGTTAATTAGGAGAATGAAATCCCAAAGATGTAATTTTTTAAAACACTAATGTCTTCTGCTTCCTGTTAGGTTCATTTATAAGTGTAACTGGGTTTATCAAAGGGATAATTTCAGGCTTTTTTTGACCTAAGCATCAGAGTTCAAACAACTAGATTGAAAGGTCAAACATATTTTTTATATTAGCATGAAGATTGTTTGATGTTTTTATGTTTTATTTTAAATTGTTGTCTGGAAATGAGCAAAGAAAATAGCAGTGTGGTTTGTTATTGTTTTTCTCTATTTGTCATTCTTTTTGGAAAGTGATTATGAAGTGATTATACTGCAAGAAAATTCTGAGTCCTCCCACATTAAGGTCTGGAGGGAAATATGAAGACAGAATAAGCTGATGAAGTTTATTGATGAAATAGCATTACACTTAAAGTAGATGATTATTGGAAACCTATTGATAGGCCATGTAAAGCCTAAGTGATCAATAGACACATTCCTAACTGTGCCCCAACTGTGACTGGAAACGTGATCAAAACATCTGCAAGCATGTCTTAACATTTTGTTGTTTCTTTTCTAACAAAAGAAAAAGAAGTGAGGAAAAGTCAAAGGAAGTCTCCCTAAAAGAGTCATCTGTGCTCCTTCTAGAAGATTTCAGTATCCTCCATGTCCACGCTCTTTTTACCCTGTCCTGACTCTGCAGTGAAAATCTAACAGCGTCTTGAGGTTGCACATGTGAAAAGTATGGATGTTGGCCACTTCACCCCAACAACAAGTGAAAAGCCGAACAGACTAGAAAATCAGCAGCTCTTTGAAAGTCCCTAAGAGGGGTAAGGATACATAGCAAACCTCTGCCTGCAAGCTTGGCGAGATGGATGACCCACATCTTTGCAAACAGCAACCAGCCTGGGAGCCAGCACGGGGGTAGGAAACCTCACCTGAATTTGGTGACTTGCTGGAAGTTCAGTGGGAGTGAGCCTGAAAAATAACAACTCCAGGGGACCAAGTTGTTGAAGGGGGGGGTCCCACATTTTGTGAGATTTACCTCCAGGCACTAGATTGGATTCTCACAATAAAAACTGGAAAAAAATCTGCCCCCCTTGCTCAATTCTGGTGGAAGAGTGGGGATGGGACCATCTAGAAATGCATGGAGCTCTCTCTTCTTAACAAAGCTGACTCTCAGGAGAAGCTCGTTACCCAGAACCCTCACTGCTGGGGTGTTATCAGAGCCCACCTGCCAGACAGGAGGAAAGTGTATGGCTTCTGCCCCTCTAGCTTCCTGTCTCCCCTAAGAAGGCAGAACAAACCTGGGGCACGGTGGGAAGTTCACAGTCTGGAACAGAGACTCACCAGCACATATAGACCTACTCATAGGACCTCAGAATGCACTCATCCCCAACACCTCACCACCAACTTACTAGATGCTTGTTTATTCAATTTACCAGTCTAATTATAAGGCACAGTGTCCAGCAATAAAAAAATTACAAGGCATATTAAAAGGCAAACATGAGGTTGGAGGATACAGAGCAAATATCACAACCAGGCTTAGCAAGGATGCTGGAGTTTAAAGCACTATGATCAATATGCTGAGGGTTGTAACGAATAAAGTAGAGTATGTAAGGATAAGGATAGACAGGCAACACAGACAGATGCAAATCCTTAACAAAAAAGGGAAAAAGGGATTCTAGAGGTCATAGCATTGTGACAGAAATGAAGAATGACTTTGGTGACTCAGTAGTAGACTGGACATGGTTGAAAAAATCTCTGAGTCTGAATATCTCAATAACCACCGCCCCCCCCCCCCCCCCAAACTGAAAGCAAAGAGAAAAAAGACCAAGAGAAACAGAAGAATACATCCAAGGACTTCGGGACAAGTATAGAAAGTGTAAATGCTCATCATGGGAAAACCGGAAGGAGAAGACAGAAAGGATGGATGAATCTTGGAAATAATAATAATGGAAAATATCCCTAACTTAAAATCAGACACCAAAGTTCAAATGCAGGAACTTAGAGAAAACCAAGCAGGTTAAATAGCAAAAATGCACCTAGGCTTTTCATTTTTGAACTACAGAAAATGAAAATAAAGGAAAACTCCTGAAAGAAGCTAGAGGAAAAATTACTTTACCTGTAGAGGATCAACAATCTGAATCACATCTGGTTTCTCTTCAGACACCAGCAAGCAGGAGAGGAATGGAATTAAGAAAGTGCTTAGAGGGGAAAACTCACCAACTCAGAATTCTGTAGCCTTAAAAATTATCTTTTAAGTGAAAAAGAAATAAAGACTTTTTTCTGGTACACAAAAAACTGGAGGAATTTGTTGTCAGTAGACCTGCCTTGTCAAAAATATTTTCCTTTTCAGAGGAAGTATAAAAAATATAGGTCAGAAATTCAGATTTACCTGAAGAAAGGAAGAGCATTAAAGAAGTAAAGGGAAAATAAAAATTTATTTTTCTCATTCTTAATTGCTCATTTTGAATTCAAGAAATCTCCTGTTTTTGTTTTCAGCAGTAAAACAGAATTATGCTGTGATACAAATTTTACATTTTTTAAAGGTACAATATGGTGGCCCCTGACTCTTATGTCTAAGGCACAAATCATTATCTACAAAACACTGACTTAATCACATAAATCCATGTTGATTGAGGCTTGAGAAGCCACTTAAGATACTGTGGAGCTTAAACGCCATCAAAATCATTTATGGTACAGCTGTACTACCATTACGTTTAAGTGTTCCTTGCAGTAGAAACACAGCTCATCAGCAGAGGAAAATGTTCAGGAAATGGTCCAAAGGTGCCAGGAAAAACATCTGTTCAGCTCATAAATTGATGTGAGACAATTCAGCTGTATAGGATTAAGATAAGTTTTCATTAATACCTCATAATAAACTGTGAAATGGATTATACCACAAGTTATATAGATGTCTCTCACTGAAATAAACACAAAGCCTTGCTTTTAATTCAGTTATAATTACTGAATCATCGCAGCCTTTTAATAATTAGAAGTCTCCCCATAAACAGTCTTGGTGGTTTTATCTTTAGACTGACCAATGTTTTAGTTTCATAAACAGATTTATGCCCAGGAAAAGACAGGATACTTTAGAAATTGGGTTTGAAGGAAAGTTTCTGATGGACTGTTAACAATCCCTGGTACACTTGACTTGTTACAGCAGAGGTAAAATCACACACACTGCAATACAAAGTTGTATTGCTGGGCTTTTCCAGGACAGACACTGAATTTAGGGCCAAACTCAATTCATCATTGTTTGGTCAAAGCCATCTTTCGGTAAAGGGTATCTTTATTGTACAATGAAGCTAAAATAAATGAAAGTTTAAAAATGAATTTGATCATTTGATCATAAAAATGAAAATGATCATTGAAACAAATGATCATTTTAAAACCTTTTGTAAATGGAAGGGGAGCCTGACTATTGATTCTGTAACTCTTACCAAAACTAAGAAAATAATTCAGGCTTCATCCAGATAGTTGACAATAAAAGTTAAGCCCTGGCAACAATTATAATTAAATTCTTTTGAAAAGACTTTATTATTTTAGAGTAGTTTTAGGTATACAACAAAATTCTGAGGAAGGTACAGAGGTTTTACCTTCACACATGCTTAGCCTCTGTGTTATCAAAATCATTTATCAGAATGGTATTTTTTTTTTTAACCAAGGATGAACCTATGTTGACACATCATAATTACCCAAAGTCCATAGTTTACATTAGGATTTTCTCTTGGTGTTGGGCAATCTATGAATTTGGACAAATGTATGGTGTCATGTATCTATCACTGTAATATACAAGGTATTTTCACTGCCCTAAAAATCCTCTGTGCTCTGCCTGTTCATCACCCCCAGCACCATCCCAAAAAAATCACTGCTTTTTTTAGTGTCTGCATATGTTTATCTTCTTCAGAGTGTTGTATAGCTGGAATCATGCAATATGTAACATTTTCAGATTGGTTTCTTTATCTCAATGATAGGCAACATTTCTTCCATATCTTTTAATGGCTTTATAATTCATTTCTTTTTTGTGCTGGATAATATTCCATTAGGGAATTAGTGGTACATTAGTGAATGCACCACTATGTATCCATTCACCTACTAAAGGATACCTTGGTTGCTTCCAAGTTTTGGCAATTATGAACAGGGCTGCAATCAACACATATGTGCAACTTTTTGTGTGGGCATACATTTGCAACTCCTCTGATAAATACCAAGGAGAAACACTGCTGGACCCTATGGTAAGAAAATGTTCAGCTTTGTGAGAAACCACAAAACCACCTTCCAAAGTGGACTGCTCAATTTTGCATTTCCAGCAGCAATGAGTGGGGGTTCCTGATACTCTGCATTCTCACCAGAGGTTGTCGTTGCCCATGTTTTGGATTCTAGCTATTTTACAAGGTGTGTAGCCAGATCTATTTCCTTTTAATACTACTGGGATATTACTGTTAAATGAAAACCTATCAACCACTTTCTAAGATCTGTGTACCATTGTATCACTTGTCAAATCTCTTTCTTCTTTGATAATTATGGAGCCAAATTTAAGGTTTCAAGCCACTCATTAGACTCCATACATGTTGAAAACCATTGGCACAAAAGTATGGTTTCCCTGGTAGAGGTAAATAATTCATCTGCCAATGCAGGGGCTGTGGGTTCAATCCTGGGTCAGGAGGGAATCCCTTTAGGAAGATACTCCGGAGAAGGAAATGGCAACCCACTCCAGTATTCTTGCCTGGGAATTCCCATGGACAGAGGAATCTGGCAGGCTACAGTCCATGTGTTGCAAAAAAGTCAGACATGACTTAGCAACTAAACAGCAAAAATTTTAAGCTACATGAGAGAAATTTTTCTTTTATAAGGAAGACATTGTGATGGTTTCAGAGAAGAAAAGCCTGTGCAGTTTGCCAAATGTGATATGGAGCAATGCTGCTTTGGAATAAAAATTGCACTCATCTCACAGGCTGGCAAAGTAAAAGAAATTCTCCAAGCCAGACTTCAACACTATGTGAACTGTGAAATTCCAGATGTTCAAGCTGGATTTAGAAAAGGCAGAGGAACCAGAGACCAAAATGCCAACATCCGTTGGATCATTGAAAAAGCAAGAGTGTTCCAGAAAAATATCTACTTCTGCTTTATTGACTATGCCAAAGTCTTTGACTGTGTGGATCACAACAAACTGTGAAAAATTCTTTGAGAGATGGGAATACCAGACCACCTGACCTGCCTCTTGAGAAACCTATATGCAGGTCAGGAAGCAACAGTCAGAACTGGACATGGAACAACAGACTGGGTCCAAATTGAGAAAGGAGTACATCAAGGCTGTATATTGTCACCCAGCTTATTTAACTTATAAGCAGAGTACATCATGAGAAACGCTGGGCTGGAAGAAGCGCAAGCTGGAATCAAGATTGCTGGGAGAAATATCAATAACCTCAGATATGCAGATGACACCCTTATCAAAGAAAATGAATAAGAACTAGAGAGCATCTTGTTGAAAGTGAAAGAGGAGAGTGAAAAAGTTGGCTTAAAGCTCAACATTCAGAAAACTAAGATTATGGCATCTGGTACCATCACTTTATGGCAAATAGATGAGGAAACAGAGGAAACAGTGAGAGGCTTTATTTTGGGGCTCCAAAATCACTGCAGTGGTGACTGCAGACATGAAATTAAAAGATGTTTGCTTCTTGGAAGAAAAGTTATGACCAATGTAGACAACATATTAAAAAGCAGAGACATTACTTTGCCAACAAATTTCCATCTAGTCAAAGCTATGGTTTTTCCAGTAGTCATATATGGAAGTGAGAGTTGGACTTTAAAGAAAGCTGAGTGCTGAAGAATTGATGAATTTGAACTGTAGTGTTGGAGAAGACTCTTGAGAGTCCCTTGGACTGCAAAGAGATCCAACAAGTCCATCCTAAAGTATATCAGTCCTGAATATTCATTGGAAGAACTGATGCTGAAGCTGAAACTCCAATACTTTGGCTACCTGATGTGAAGAACTGACTCATTGGAAAAGACTCTGATGCTGAGAAAAGATTGAAGGTGGGAGGAGAAGGGGATGACACAGGATGAGATGGTTGGATGGCATCAACAACTCAATGGACATGTGTTTGAGCAAGCTCTGGAGTTGGTGATGGACAGGGAGGCCTGGCATGCGGCAGTCCTTGGTGTTGCAAAGAGTCGGACATGACTGAGCGACTGAACTGAACTGAAGGGAATAGGAGTCCAAAGTCATTCTGAAATGGAGCCTCAAAGGGGCATGCTTTATTCTGAAATTTTAGAAGCCATGACTCACTCATCATAACTTTTCATTAAGATGAATCAAATGATACTTTTAGGAAATTAACATACAGACATTTAGAATGATGTGTTAGGGATATAGAAGACAGGAGAGAAATCAAAGATGAATCTGGAGTTGAGTCTTGAAAATGAATCCTCCTCCCCTAAATCCAGAAGACAACCTACGATGTATCCTGGTTCTACTCTCTACTGCAAATGAAGGGCCCCATTAAAGTACCTGATCCAGTTTTTCCCCTGGACACCAATGTGGAGACACACAGCAGTGTTGGTGTGCCTAATTCCCTGAACGATGATGTGCCTTTGGGGCCAGAGTGATGCTTTAGGGACAAGAACCTGAAGGAACATAGGGAGAACCTCAAGGAAAGAAGCAGAAGAGTGAGATAGAAAATAAGAAGAAATGATTGGGAGAGAGAGAAAGAGATGGTTAGAGACAGAGATGGTACCTTTCTTCTGCTTCTGATAACAATTATGTCTTAGTTCCAGCTCATCTTTAGCATCCCTCCTTGGGGTCCAGGAGACACTAGTAAATTCTTTAAGAAGGTCGTTTTTGTTTTTTTTTTTCCTTGAAAAATTTCTGAGGACTTTATAATCCTTGTAGACTAATCATTCCTAAACAAGACAGTATGATTTATTTACATTTATACTAATTCACATGTTTTTGTGTCATACAATTATTTTGTGTGTTTTGATGTGGACAGAATTAATATTTGAGCAATCCAGCACACACTTGAAGAGCTAACAGTGAGGTATCTGAAGGAACCAAGAATTGCAATAGTCTCTTACAGGTAGTCAAAGATTTTATACTTGAACGTATATTCATAGAGTGATTGCTTATATCTTGTTCTGTTCTAAAAATCCTTTGAATAAGTTTGGCTTGCTCGTTGTATCTATTCTAGTAGTCCTAATTAGCTACTGATATGTGCGAACATTGGGCTCAATTTTAAGGGTACAGAAAGCACAGGGCATGTATTTTAACCTTAGTAATTTGCAATCTAGTTTGGGAGCTGAAATATACACATCAGACATCATCCATCGTAGTGAGAAGCTGGCAAAGAAATGGTATGGATAATGAGTTTGGGAAAAAAATGCTGTTTTCACCAAAAAAATTCCCTTATTCAAAAAACCTAATTCACAAAGTAAGCATCTCTTGAGCTCTATCAACAGTGAGCAGATGCCCCAGACACTAGGAATTCCAAAGTTAAATAACATAATGTTCTTGAGCAAGAAGTATCAGAGAAGTAAACAATTACAGAGCAATGTGCCAAATGCTATGACTCAGGCACTCAAATTGTCCTGCTGGGCTTCCAAAGGGAAGCTCCAGCTCTGACTGGGGAAGTCAGGGATTATTTCAAAGTTGGGGAGGATATATTCTTGTAAATCCAGAAGAGAGAGTACAACTGTCAGCAGAATGGGTTGTAAAACAAGAGATGCTCAGCAAGAGAAGATTCTGTGCGTACATGCATGTGTATGCGTGTGTGTTTAGAGTGGGCAGAATGGGGAGGGACAAGGTGCTGTAAAATGTAGGTTTGCTGTTATTCATTTATGGTGAAGCCTGCAGATGAGAAGGTGGTTCCCAAGTCAGGGACACTGTGGCCATCAGCTGGGTGGGAGGCAAAGCGAGTGGTTCTTGAGCAAAGGAATGGACTGGCTTGGACTGGGAAAACAGGTTACCTGGGCTTAGGCTGGGCTAGTTGCACAGTTTGGGAGGCTCTGGGGCACAGTGGCTGTGCCACAGTTTCCAGTTCTGGGTCACTAGGGTAGGGAGGATGACCAGGAGTGCAGAAATTTGGTCAAGGAGGTGGTTTAGAGGTTGTGCTCTGGTTGCTTGGTTTGCATAAGAAGGTGAGCTTCCTGGCATGTGCTTGTTCTCTTTAGGAATTAGCAAATCCTGGGAGGGACAGTCCTAGAATAAGTAAGGCTCCAAGATATTAAAGCATCAGGAAATAAAGAAAACCAAAAGCATAATTAATACATATTAATTATACATATACATTGTACATTAATTAATACATAATTAATACATAAAGTACACGATAAAGCAAGGACCAGAAGGCAAGGCTTTTCACTGCCTATGAAGGGACCCCAGTAGAGGAGCCCTGAGCAGCCTCAGATGCAGGGTCTTTTGGTGGCAACATGCCGAGTTTAGTCATGGAGCCAGGGAGAGCTGCCAGGATCCCCCAGAACCTTCCTCAATGTTCTTATTGTCACTCATGATGTCTGCTTCCTTGATCCCTTCGACCCCTGTCTGTCTGGTAGCGCAAGTGCCAGGGACTAAGGAAAGCAGGGACCAGGTTTTCCTCACCTGGTCTACCTGACCCCTCATTCCCCCTGGAGAGACATCCATGCAGAGATCAAACATCTTTACATTTCTTATAGAAAGTACAAAACTTGTATATAGAAATACCACCCAAGTAGTTACTGAATTTCAGGGAAGGGGCTTGGAAATCTGTTTATTTTGGAGCTAACAAATAGCAAAAGAGCCCTTTCAAGAATTTTTGCTTAAAGGCAATTTTTTCAGGCTTTATAAAACATATTAGTTTGGCATCAAGCAGAAAGAATGTATATATTTCCATCAAGAAGACTTAAAGGCTACTGTGAGATTTGGGGGGCTTGATCCATGCTTTCCTTAACAGTCTCTTTCAACCCTGGGTCATTAGTCACCTGACAGGTATGATTATCTCTCTTTTGCATCTAGAAAGCCTGAGACAGAAGGAATTTATTTCTTGAAGCGGCATTCATTTTTAATCTGTAAAAATAGCTAGTACTTACTGGCTACTTTACATTCTTGTCTCTAAACAAATCAACAAATTGTAGGCTTGCCCATTTTTTCCAATACCAAAAATTATGGTTTTTATTCCCAATTTCCAAAGAGAGTCATCCTTATAAGGTGATCTCTAAAAGTCTTTATGAAAAGGGCTTCTAAATTTTTTAAAAAGTATATATTTCCTCCCACTGAATGCACCATATATTTAAATGCATTTAATATCCAAGGAAAATACTTGTGTTCTGATATAGTGTAAGAATTGGGTTTCAGTTCCCAAAATGTTTTATTTCAGTTCTATTAATTATTCCAGCACATCTGCCATGTTTGTTTAAATATTTCTTTTTCCCTTATTTTGAGAATGTTCGTCAAAAATATATATATATTTTTTCTCCCCCTAGACATTCTTTACCCACCCAAGCTCAGACGAAGCACCCACAGCTGTCAGGGGAAGGTGTTATGGACGGACCGTGAGAATAAGGGCATTTTAATAGGATTTAACAGCTGGAGAGTGGGCACATTTATAAGGGATTGTTTTTCTAATGTGCTTCTCCATCAGCACCCAGCTGCTTTCCTCACCGCACTTGGCGAAGAAGTCAGTGAGAGATTCTGGCCCAGCCGTGATCAGCTTCTTCTTCCCATCTTCCTTCCTTCCTTCCTTCCCTTCCAGGCCTTTCAGATGGTGGCCAGATGCCACACTTGGTGAGGAGCACATTGCAGTAGCCCGCGCTCAGCTAGTTCACCCAAGACTGTGACATCCTCCTCTACCAGGGGATACTAACCTTATGACATGGGCCCATGCCTCTTGTATCTCCTTGTTCAATTCACCAAAGAATCCAAAATAAAGTAAATCCTAAACTCTAATACATAAAAGAGATATAAAAATAGTAAAAAATAATTTATTAGACTAATAAGCAATCATCTATAGTAAATGCAACATTTTCTTAGGAAAAAGCAATTACTACATTGATTCAAGAGAAGTAGCACTGTGGGGAGGGGAGGGATGGACTGGGAGTTTGCAGTTAACTATTTTATATAGGATAGTTAAACAACAAGGTCCTACTGTATAGCACTTCACGTAGGGAATATAGAGAACTATATTTAATATCTTGTGATAAACCGTAATGGAAAAGAACATGAAAAAGAATACACATGTATGTATAACTGAGTCACTTTGCTGTATAGTAGAAATTAACACAACGTTGTAAGTAAACTATACCTCAATTTTAAAAAGAAGGTAGCATTATTTGTAGATGAGCCCAACTATCAAAAATCTAGGAGAGTGGGATGGGGAGGAAGATGGGAGGGAGGTTCAAGATGGAGGGGACATATGTACACCTGTGGCTGATTCATGTTGATGTTTGACAGAAAACAACAAAATTCTGTAAAGCAATTATCCTTCAATTAAAAATGAATAAATTAAAAAAAATTAAAATTGATAAAACCTTGGAGAACCTAGTTAAAAACTAATTAAATTAATAAATGGGTTTAGCAATACATGATTAGCATAAATAGTAATTTCCCCTTATATCTGAACTGATCACTCAGAAACACATGGTGTGGGCACAAGATTATCAATATAGAAAATTAGCCTGCAGTATCATTTATGAACACACATATGCAAATTCAAAGAAGACTAAATAGTTAAACAAACTATATGAAATTGCAAAAGAATCAGAAGAAAATATATTTTTTAATGACAAGTATGCTTCCTAGAATATTTGTAACTAGGAGAAGAACACAGGGAAGATGATGACAATTATTCTAAGCTCTGCCTGGGACAGATTTCAATTTCTCCACATTTCTTTTACTGCAGCTTCCATTCTGATCCTTGCTAGATGAATCTGAAAGAAAAATGGAAAATAAAGACTGGCCTTAAGCCTAAATTGCAGAAAGCAAGTGAAATATGGAATCTTATCTGCTAGCTTTCACCATTTCTCTCACGTTCAAGCAGCAACATTTTGCCAAAAATAAGATACAAATGGGAGACACTGAAAAAGTTTCACTTGGTGTTTTCTTGGCTACCTACTATTAGACATCTATTTACCAATAGAGATAAAATATATTAAAAAATTTTAGTTTGCCTTTTGAGTAACTTTGAATAAAATTTCATCAACATGAATTTGGCCAAATATATTCTAGTCTAAAAATGGTCATTCACTTTACAATAATTTGTCTTCCTTGGTAACTAATGCTTATTATTTTTGACCAAAAGTGGAAGCACAGGTGCTTTGTGCACCAAATGCTTTGTATAACTTTGGAGTTCTTTTATTTATTTTTCCATGAGGGGTTATTGGTCATGAATCACTGCAAATATTGTCTTCTTAAAACAGAAATTCTTGTAGTATAATAAAATCATTTTGCCTCAAGGTGGAGCTGTTCTATTTTCAGAAGAGAAAAGGACTAGCAACACATTTGCCTTATTCTAGAATTTTGTCATAATTCAGAGGAAAAGTTTCTGCTCTTTTAAATAGGAATTGACAGAAATGACTCTTTTTCCTCTTCTTCTCTCTTACTCTAGAAAACAGTGGCTGTGATAAAGGTACAGTAGCAGGTGGCTCTGGCTGTCACCATCTGTCACTCAAGTGTCCACTCAAGCTGCCCGGCTCTTCCTTGATGTTTGGTATGGAGCATCTTTTGGTTTAGCTGCCTGAGTGAAGAGTGTACAAATGCACGTAAAGTAGTTGAAACCACCATGTTGTGAACAAAGTTTTGTGTATATGTCTTCTGTTGGCCAAACGGTTATTTTAGACAATTCTGGCAGATTTCCAGATTAATGATGTAATCCTGGATACATTAAACTCTGACATCATAGGTTTTTTTTTTTTCTTTTGGGACAAAATAGAAATAGTCTTATTAGTAACTATAAGCAGTAGCAGCAGCGGAGTTAAAAAACATCAGCAGAAGGAAATTAAGCAAGATAAAGTGAATTTCATCAGATTAAATCAAGATCAAACCATGTGATAATAAAGTTTATGAGTTTTCATATTCTTATTGTATTGATTTGTAAATATTGAATATATAATGCAATTTCCACTCAAAATGTATAAATACCATACAATATGTTTCTTTGCCATGATTTTTGTGAATATTCTTAGCTGCTGGAAAATTCTTAATGAGCAACTTTCAGATGCTCTTATTTCAGAGAATATTCTCTTTTGTAATGAGGACTGCATAGTTTTCTCATCCATCCTACCGCCTTTTTTTTTTTTTTTTTTTGATAAAGAAAAATGTCTTAACTGAAAGGATTTTTTAAATTATTTATTTTAATTGGAGGCTGATTACATTACAATATTGTGGTGGTTTTTGCCATTCATCGACATGAATCAGCCATGGGTGTACATGTGTCCCACCATCCTGAATCCCCCTCCCACCTCTCTCCCCACTCATCCCCCTGGGTTGTTCCAGAGCAACCAGCTTTGACTGCCCTGCTTCATGCATTGAACTTGCACTGGTCTTCTATTTTACATATGGTAATATACATGTTTCAATGCTATTCTCTCATATCGTCCCACCCTTACTTCCTCCCACAGAGTCCAAAAGTCTGTTCTTTCCATCTGTGTCTTTGTTGCTGTTTTGCATATAGAGTTTATTGGTGTTTCTCTTTCTGGCTTACTTCACTCTGTATAATAGGCTCCAGTTTCATCCACCTCATTAGAACTGACTCAGATGTGTTCTTCTTTTATAGCTGAGTAATATTCCTTTGTGCATATGTACCACAACTTCCTTATCCATTCATCTACCGATGGACATCTAGGTTGCTTCCATGTCCTAGCTATTGTAAAGAGTGCTGCAATAAATGTTGGGGTACATGTGTCTCTCAATTCTGGAAGGATTTTGTAAGCTATAACATACTATACATTGAATCACTGTTACACTGCAGTGTAACATTATGCATTTTGTAATATGGGTGGGGGCAGTCATAAAGATAATTAATATGGTTAATATGTTGTCATAACTTGCCAAACTATGGAAGAATTTGAGTATCTGCTTGCAATAAAATGACATTTATTAAAGACAGTATATTATTAAAAACAAGAATGCTTAGGTGCTATGTGATATCATGAAACTCCAGTGTAGACATAATGTTTGCTTTTGAAAAACAGCTTGATCCCAAAACCTAGTTTCTCAATAGCCTGATCCCAAAGTTTCCCAGTGTGTCCTGGGCGTATCATGGTATAGACAAGGTGGGAACATGATGGAGCAGAGTGTATGAAAGAGGATAGAACTTCTCATTTTCTCTCACCTGTCTGATCCTGGTCCTTTCCCAGAAGATTCAAATAAAACAGGTTTGCTCCAAAATCGAGTCCAGATGTGATCTGATTTATCTTTGTTGTTGTTCAGTCACTAAGTCATGTCTGACTCTGAAGGGACTGCAGCACACCAGGCTTCCCTGTCCTTCACTATCTCCCAGAGTTTGCTTTTATTCTATTTTGATTAATAAAGGAGTTTTTGAAAAATCAAACTGGATTTCAATATGTGTTTCCCTAATGAGATAGTTTTAGTTTTAATTGTGTTAAATTACCTTCACAAGAAGAAAATTTCCAAATCAAACTGCAGGAATCAAGTCTAAATTATTGCCCAGCTACTTACCACCGAGCTGCTGAATCCCTCATAAAGACACCTATGGTGCTTCTATTGTAAGGTTCATTATTAAACCAGAAGTACCCAGATTCCCTGTCAAAATCTAATGAAACCTTTAAATAAAGAAAATAAATAAAGGAAATAATAAAGGGATAATAAAGGAAAATAAAAAGTCAACTATCAGACTCCATAGAACTTGAAATCACACACTGATTCAATGAACTTAGTCTGAAAGAACATCTTGGTATTTAGCCTTCTATAAAATAGAATGGATGCTTTTAGAGTAAATTCTGATGGATCTTAGACAACTTTCATATTACAAGTCAAATTATTCTAAGTTTGTTCCTTTATATTCTTTGTTGTATTCCAAGAGCAGTGCTGTCCAATGAAACATTTTAAATAATGGAAATATTTCTGTGCTGTTCTGAAATTAAGCCGTTATTTGGATTGTGGTTATCTATGACTTGAATGTGTATAGTATGCCTGAGAAACAAAATTTTAATATAATTATAATTTTTAGCTTAAACATTCACACGTAACTAGTTCCTATCATACTGATCAACGTGATTCTAGAATCTTCCCTTGAGTCTTTCAAGGCTCACTCTCCCCAGATCTACCCTTCCCACTGCCCACCAACACACTTGAAAAAATTTCTCCTTCAGATATTATACTTTAGATTTTTATGTTTTAAAAAAGAGCCCTCACTTTTAGAAACATAACCTGAACATTACTCAAATATATAATATATTTGAAGATGACAATTTTAAGAAAAGAGCATTAGCTAGCACTATCCTATCTAGCAAATTCCTCTCTGATCTCAGATTTAAAGGCTGATTTATTTTGTACACAAAAATGAGTCCTATTTTTCATCCTTTCTTCCAGATGTAAGGACTCATTCAAATCCCCAATCAATCAATGGGTTTATATTTTAAGTGACTTCTGATTGAATTACTATCCTTTTAAGCATCTACAGGTGCCCATGAAATAGCCTCTTAACCCATAAGTAAACTAAACACATGCTCTTCTAGAAATTCCCAGAAGCGGTAGCTCTAAGGCATTGTCCCTGGGAGTCCTAATTCAGGTATGGACTATTTCAAAGTCAGTCAAGGTGATTTTAGATGTCAGTGTGTTCCAGAAAAGCAGTCAAGTAGCAGACACTCTGGAAATGCTCTTGTCAAAATGAAGTAAGTTTTGGTATTGTATTGTTCAGCTGTTTAAACTCATATATAAGCTTTTGGAAAAACTGAAGAAAATATTGAAAGTTTCTGAGAAACTTGAAGAAAAATCATGCTGGTTGGTTATTGCTGAAAAAAGGGCTTTGATTTAGAATTGTATCTACTAGGATCTGAAGCACTGTTACTGATTAGCCAGTAATTTGCTAACTGAAACCCGAGTTTGATCCCTGGGTCAAGAAGATCCCCTGGAGAAGGGAATGCCAACCCACTCCAGTATTCTTGCCTGGAGAATTCCATGGACAGAGGAGCCTGGTGGGCTACAGTCCACGGGGTTGCAAAGAGTCAAACACTACTGAGTGACTAACATTTTATTTCACTTCACTTTTGCTAATTGATCTAAGCCAATTGGCTTTCCAGTGACATTTATTTTTATTTATTTTAACTGAGGCAACATTGGTTCATAAATTTATAAATTTCATGTGAATGACATTGCATTTCTACTCCTGTTTACACTGCAGCATGCTCCTCACCAAGAATTTAGTTTCTATCTTATCACCACACAGTTGACCACCTTTGCCCATTTTGTTCTTCCCATCCCTTCTTCTCCTCTAGTAACCATCTCTGTATCTATGTGTTTGGTTTTGTTTGGTTTGTTCATTTATTTTATTTTGTATATATCCCACATATGAGTGAAATCATGTGGTGTTTGCCTTTTTCCATCCGGTTTATTCCCCTTAGCATAATACTCTTAAGGTCTATCTATATGGTGGCAAATGGCAAGATTCCATCTTTTTTGTGGCTGAGTAGTATTCCATTGTGTATATTTATATATACATTGATGGGCATTTAGGTTGTTTCTGTATCCTGGCTGTTGTAAATAAGGCTGCATGAACATATATCTGCATATAAGTTTTTGAATTAGTATTTTCATATTCTTCTGGGTAAATACTCAGAAGTGGAATAGCAAGATCAGATTCTTAGTTTTTTGAGAAATGTCCATACTGTTCTCCATAGTGACTGAACCAACCAATTTATATTCTCATCAGTAATGTGGAAGGGTCCTCTTTTTTATCCTCCTCCTTGCCAACACTTATTATTTCTGGCCTTTAATGTGATAACCATTCTAACAAGGCATGAGGCGATATCTTATTATGGCTTTAATTTGCCTTTCCCTGATGATTAGTGATGCTGATTCTCTTTTCATGTGCCTGTTGGACATCTGTATGTCCTCTTTTGAAAAGTCTGACTCTTCTGCTCATTTTTAACTAGATTGTCTATTTTTTGTTATTGAGTTGTATGAGTTCTTTGTGTATTTCAGTATTAATCCTCATCAAATATGTGATTTGCAAAGATAGTCTGCCATTTGGTAGGTTGTCTTTCTCTATTATTGATGGTTTGCTTTTGCTGTGCAGAAGTTTTTTCTTTGATGTAGTCTGATTTACTTATTTTTACTTTTGTTTTCCTTGTTTGAGGAGAGAGATCTAGCAGGATATTGCTAAGACTGATATCAAGGATCATACTGTATGTGTTTTCCTTTAGGAGTTTTATGGCTTCCCATGTGACTTCCCATTAAAGTCTTTAATCCACTTTGAGTCTTTAATCCATTTAGGTATGGTGAGAGTCAGCGGTCTAGTTTCATTTTTTCAAATGTGGCAGTCCAGTTGCCCAACAGTGCTTATTGAAGACACTGTCTTTAATCCATTATATGTCTTTTGCTCCTCTGTCACAAATTAGTTGTCCATATATGTGTGAGTTTATTTCCAGGGCTCTCAATTCTGTTAAATTGATCTATGTATCTGTGTTTTTCTGCCAGTGTCATACTATTTTGATCACAATACCTTTGCAATATGCTTTAAAATCAGTAAGTGTGATACCTCCAGCTTTGTTCATTTTTTCCCCCTCAGGAATGCATTGACTATTTGGATTCTTTTGCGGTTCCATACACATATTTAGGACTTTTTGTTCTATTTCTCTGAAAAATGCCCTTCAGATTTTTACAGGGATTGAATGAAATCTGTAGATTGCTTTAGGTAATATGCACATTTTAACAAAGCTATTTATTCCAATCCATGGACATGGAATATGATTCCATGTATTTGTTACTTCTTTAATTTCTTCCAATAATGTCTTACAGTTTTCAGTGTACAGAACTTTCACCTCATTGGTTAAATTTATTTCTGAACATTTTATCCTTTTTGTGGTGATTGTGAAAGGTTGTTGTTGAATGATAAGACGCTGGGATTCTTGGCCTCCGGAGGAGACGAATTCAATCCGGGGCCAGAGACGAGGCTGGATCACTCAGAGCTTTTGTGTAATAAAGTTTTATTAAAGTATAAAGGAGATAGAGAAAACTTCTGACATAGGCATCAGAAGGGGGCAGAAAGAGTACCCCCCTGTTCGTCTTCAGCTGGATGTTATATAGTCACTAGCAGTCTTAAGGAAAAGAAAGGAATGTCTTAAAACAGAATGGCACCAGGCCCCTCATCCATAAATTGCATTTTGTGATAATCCTGGCACCAGATGATTCATCCCAGGCCATAAAATGATTGACTTGAATCTTGTAGAAGGGCAGATTACCATACAAATAGTTTCGTTTACATAGATAAGGGGAACAATGTCTGAGTACAACCTACTGGTTTGTCAAGTAGGTTGTAAGCGACTTGAAGACAGAGTCTGGGGTAAATGCATAGCACATTAACACAGCTTAAGACAAACATTTCCATAAGAAACATGTATTGGTTAACTCAAGGTTTGAGAATAGTTAGCTTCAGGTGAAACCAGGTGTCATGGCAACACAGCATTTTAAGAGAAACCTCTTTTTAAATTTGTACAGAGAAGGAAAAAAAATATTGCCAGTTTGTGTCCTCCTGCCTCTTAAGAGAGATAAAAATGTCTGGCACTTGCAGCCTGTTTCCTCCATTTGGAGACCCCTGGCCTTCCAGCCTGTTACCCTCTCAATTGTAAATGGCTTAAATCTGCATTTGAAATCTTCAACAAGTTAAAGCACACTTTTTCAAACAACTGTATGTCCATTTGAATTGAATGCAGTAGCTCTGGCATGGAGCTTCGGATTTTGTATTTTAATAAGTTCATAGGTAATTTCAATGCTTCTGTTCAGTGAACCACTGCTTTGAGTATCAAGTTCTTAATGTATTCAGGTTAATGTAAATGAAAAAGCTAACAAAAATCTGGAGTTTGTATTATTCTGTTTTTCTTTATAGTCCAAAGAGCTCTCCATTTGTATTTCATTTTTACTTTTAAAGCTGAGGTCGTCAAGATTTTTCTATAAAAGGCCAGATAGTAAATATTTTCAAGTTACAGGTCATATAATCTCTATAGTCCAACTACTCAATGCCACCATTGTTAAGTAAAAATATGTAAATTAACAGAACTGGTTATATTTCAGTTAAGTTTTATTTACAAAAAATAGGTGGCAACTGGATTAGTCCACTGGCCGTAGTTTGTTGATAATTGTTAAAAGTACCAAGATAATAAGAAAAGACTTATTCAAATTTGCATTTTAAAAATATTTTATTAATTTACTTATTTGGCTATGCCAGGCCTTAGTTGTGACATGCAGGATCTTTGATCTTCATTGTGACATCTGGGATCTTTAGTTGCTGCTTGTAGGATCTAATTCCTTGACCAGAGATCAAACTCAAACCTCCTGCACTGGGAGCTTGGAGTCTTAGCCACTGGACCACCAAGAAAGTCCCTCAGAATTGCATTTTGAATACAGGGTCCTCAAGGCACTGAAAAAAGTCTACTTGATTGCAGCAGGTCATTTAGTTAGTTTATGACCTATTCTTCAGAACCAGTTCAAACCCACTTCTACTATGAAGTTGCCCTTGTTGTTAATCAGTCGCTAAGTCATGTCTGACTCTTTGTGGCCCCATGAACTGCAGAATGCCAGACTTCCCTGTCATTCACTATCTCCCAGAGTTTACTGAAACTCATGTCCATTGAGTCAGTGATGCCATCCAACTATCTCATCCTCTGTTGTCCCCTTCTCCTCCTGCCTTCAATCTTTCCCAGCATCAGGATCTTTTCCAGTTGAGTCAGCTCTTCACATCAGGTGGCCAAAATATTGGAGTTTCAGCTTCTGCACCAGTCTTTTCTATGAATATTCAAAGTTGATTTCCTTTAGGATTAACTGATGTGACCTCCTTGCAGTCCAAGGGACTCTGAGGAATCTTCTTCAGCACCACTATTTGAATGCATCAATTCTTTGGTGCTCAGCCTTCTTTATGGACCAACTTTCACATCCATACATGACTAGTGAAAAACCATAGCTTTGACTATACAGAACTTTGTTGGAAAACTGATGTCTCTGCTTTTTAATACCCTGTCTAGGTTTGCCATAGCTTTTCATCCAGGGAGCAAGGGTCTTTTAATTTTGTGATTGCAGTCACCATCCACTGTGATTTTGGAGCCCAAGAAAATAAAATCTGTCACTGTTTCCACTTTTCCCCCATCTATTTGCCATGAAGTGTTGGGACCAGACACCATGAAAGTTAGAGATTTCTAGTTTCCTGACTGGCATGTAAGAAGTTTAGAAGTGTTCATTATGTATTAACAACACGTAAAAAACTGAACAAATGAAAAAATCAACAACTCTTCCTGACTCTATCAGAAAAGATGACCCAGAGGGATGGGATGGGGAGGGAGGTGGGAGGGGGTTCAGGATGGGGAACATAAGTACAACCGTGGTGGATTCATGTCAATGTATGGCAAAACCAATACAATATTGTAAAGTAATTAGCCTCCAATTAAAATTAAAAAAAAAAGAAAGAAAAGTGAGCCCACCATGTAATCCATTGCCTCCCAAACTGGAGTGAAAGACAAAGCAGAGATTCAATAAAAAAACTGAAAAGAGGGAAAATGAAAAGAGGTCAATAGCATTGACCATATATATTAGAAAACAAGAAAGCTCTAAAATCCATAATCTAAGTTTTCACCTTAGGAAATAAGAAAAAGAAGAGCAGATTAAATCCAAAGTAAGCAGAAATAAAAGAATCAGTAAAAATTAATAGAAATCCATGAAATTAAAACAGGAAATCACTGGAGAATTTTTTTTTTTGGAAAAGTAGTTCTTTGAAAAGATCAGTGAAAGCAAGAAACCTGTTGTTAGTTTAACAACAACAACAACCAAAAAAAGACTCAAATTACTAATATCAGTAATGAAAAAAATGACATCACTACACTACATTGCAGTTTCTATTGACATTGACAAGGGTAATAAAAGAATATTATGAACAGTTATATACCCACAATTTTAATATTTTAGATGAAATGGATCAATTTCCTGAAAGACACAAAGTGCCAAAAAACATACAATCAAAATTGGTCTTGATAAATATTTATTAAAGAAACTGAGTTGGTTATTAATAAATTTTCAAAACACAAAACACTGTGTCCATATGTATTCACCAGTGAACTGTATCAAACACTTAAGAAGGAAATTACATGAATTCTCTACAATCTCTCCTAGAAGGTAGAAGCAGAGGGAATACATCCTAATTCATTCTGAGGTTAGCATTACTTTAATACTAAACCCAGACAAAAGCATTAAAACAAAGCAAAACTACAGACCAATATTTCTCAAGAACGACATGCAAAAGTTCTCAATAGTATGTTAGCAAATTAAATCCAATAATGTATAAAAAGGAGCTGAGCACCGAAGAATTAATGCTTTTGAACTGTGGTGTTGGAGAAGGCTCTTGAGAGTCCCTTGGATTGCAAGATCAAACCAGTCAATCCTAAAGAAAATCAGTCCTGAATATTCATTGGAAGGACTGATGCTGAATCTGAAACTCCAATACTTTGGCTACCTGATGTGAAGAACTGATCATTAGAAATGACCCTGACACTGGGAAAGATTGAAGGCAGGAGAAGGGGATGACAGAGGAAGAGATGGTTGGATGGCATCACCAACTTGATGGACATGAGTTTGAGCAAGCTCTGGGGGTTGGTGATGGACAGGGAAGCCTGGCGTGTTGCAGTCCATAGGGTGCAAAGAGTTGGACATGACTGAGTGACTGAATTGAACTGAACAGCCAAGTCAGATGTATCCTAGGAATGCAAGTTCAGCATTTGAAAAATCAATGCAGTACATTACATCAAGAGATAAAAGAAAATAAAATACATATTCATATCAATAGATGCAGGAAAAGCATTTGACAAAGATCCAATGCACATTCATGATAAAAACTTTCAACAAAAAAGGAATATAGGGATATCCCCTCAATTTGATTTTAAAAAAGTCTACAAAAACCTACCAACAGCATCATGCTTAATGGTGAGAAACTTGAAGCTTTTTTGTTGCGATTAAAAACAAAGCAAGGATTTTTCCTTTCACTACTGTTTGTCAACATCATACTGGAAGTTCTAGCTAATACATTAAGAAAAGAAAAGGAAATAACTGGTATCCAGGTTAGAGAGAAGAAACAAAATTGTCTTTTTTTGGCAAATATTATGGTCTTTTATGTAGAAAACCTTAAAGAATTGATAAAATAGCTCCTGGAACTAATGAGTGACCAAAGCAAACTTATGGATAGAAGTTTAATGTACAAAAGTAAATGTTTTCCTATAAATAATTAATGACCAAGTGGAATTTGATATTAAAAACATAAAGCCGTTTACATTAGCACTGCCCTCAAAATCAAATGCTTAAGTAGGAATGTAACAAACTATGTATAAGATCTATATCAGGCAATCTACAAATCTCTGATGAAAGATATCAAGCAATTAAATAAATGGAGAGGGGACTGCATATTCATGGGCAGAAAAACTCAATATTGTGAAGATATCAGTTCTTCCTAACTTTGTTTTAGATTCAACCCAGTCCTAATCAAAATCCCATCAAGTTATCTTGTACATTTTGATAAACAGATTCTAAAGTTTATACATAGAGACAAAACACTCAGTAAGGCTAATTTAATCACAAAGGAGAAGAAGAGAGTCAGAAAACAGACACTAACCGACTCAAGACTTAACAATAAAGCTACAATAATCAAGATAGTGTTGCCTGAGCAAAAGAATAGAGAAATAGATTAGTGGAAAAGAATAGAGCCCAGAAACAGATGCATAAGAATACTCAACTGGTCTTTAGCAAAGGAGTAAAAGCAAAACAACGGAGCAAAAATATTTTTTGCAACAAATGGTGCTGGAAGAACTGGGCATTCACATGCAAAAATACTACAAAAGCACAAACCTTACACTTTTCACAGTAATTGACTCAAAATGGATCATTGATCTAAATAAAAATGAAAAGCTATAAAACTTCTAGAAGATAACATAGGAGACATCTTAGATAATCTTGGGTATAGTGATAACTTTAGATACAACATCAAAAGCATAATCTATGAAAGAAATATATTATCAACTGGATTTCATTAAATTAAACTTCTGCTCTGCAGAAAATAAAGTCAAGAAAACAAAAAGACCAGACATAGACCAGGAGAAAATATTTACAAAGACCCATCTGATCAAGGACTGTTTTCTTACATATACAAAGAACTCTTAAAACTTATCAATAAGAAAATAAACAAACCAATTAAAAATGAGCAACAGACTTTAATAATACCTCCCCAAAGAAGATATATGGATAGTGAGTAAGCATATGAAAAGATACTCCACATCATATATCATTAGGAAATTTCAAATTAAAACCATAGTGAGATGCAACTTCATACCTATTAGAATGAGCAAAATCTAAATCTTTGACTATATCTAATGAGGATGTGGAAAAACAGGAGCTCTAATTCTTTGCTCTTAGGAATTCAAAATGGAGCAGCCAACTTGGGAAGACAGCTTGATGGTTTCTTACCAAACCAGACATACTCTTACCATATGACCCAGCAGTCATGCTCCTTGGTGTTTAGTCAAAGGTGCTGTAAAGTTATGTCCACACAAAAGCTTGCACATGGATGTTTCCAACAGTTTTATTTATAATTACCCCAAATTGGAAGCCACCGTGATGTCCTTCAGTAGATCAATGGTCCACCTGTGGTCCATCCAGGCAATGGACTATTATTACTCACTATTAAAAAGAAATGAAATACCAGGCCATGAAAGAAATAGAGGCAGCTTAAATACATATTGAGTAAAAGATATGACTATGAAAAGTGACATACTATGTGATCCCAAGTTTATGATATTCTGCAAAAGGGAGAAGTGTAGAGACATTAGAAGGGTCAGTGATTGCCAGTGTTTGATATTTTATATTTAAGTTTCCAGAAGACTATCTAATCGGAGGTAGTAAAAAATACATGGAAAGCTTGTTTAGAGCTCAGAGAAAAGATTAGGGTTACAAATGTAGATTTGAAATTGACATATGCACAGAGAAAATGGAAAACATAGTGGTGTTTGCAATCCCTTGGGAAAAGGATGCAAAGAGGCAACAACTGTCTTGTGACCAAAGGTTAGAGTGATGCCTGTATTTTGGGCTTAGGAAAGATATCCTTTGAGAAGGAAAACCAAACCAAACCAAACAAACAAACAAACAAAAACAAACCCAAGTAGACACAAAAGCACCTGGAAAGGTAGATCACTTAACTAGGAAGAGGCTAGTTGGTCAAAAAGAACCAAATGTTCAACCAATCTTGGTGTTGGCTATCTGAGGAGGTCTGGAGATTTTGATCTTGCTGATAACCTCCAGGTAAGAAATCTCAGTATAAAGTTTAGATACAGTTGAGGAAAGAATAATAATTGATAAATCCTGTGTATTTATGTCCCCTAAGACATGTAGGGGACAAGAGAGCAAATCACCACATAATGCTGACTTTTTATGCCTGGAATTCTGAAAGAAGCAATAGGGATGAAGAATCCAACATAATCACAGAAGCTTTATGTTCTGTGTGTGATCAGGAGACCTGGGTTCGATTCCTGGGTGGGGAAGATCTCCTGGAGAAGGAAATGGCAAACCACTCCAATATTCTTGCCTGGAGAATCCCACGGACAGAGGAGCCAGGCAGGCTGTAGTCTATGGGGTCGCAAGAGTAGGACACAACTGAGTGACTAAGCATATACACACAATCATATAAGTAAACACATGAAAAAGAAATACAACAGGAAGAATTTTTAGCAATTGAGGATAATTCTAGTCCTGAACATCAATCTTGGGCACAGAGATCCTTAATAAAAAAATAAAGAAGCAATTGATTTAGTGGCAGCAGAGTTTAAACTGAGGTAGTTACTCAGAAGGAGAGATATTTAGTTGTTCCTAATTAAGGGCAATACCAAAGAATGTTCAAACTACCACACAATTGCACTCATCTCACACACTAGCAAAGTAATGCTCAAAATTCTCCAAGACAGGCTTCAACAGTACTTGAACTGTGAACTTCCAGATGTTCAAGCTGAATTCAGAAAAGGCAGAGGAACCAGAGATCAAATTGCCAACATCCATTGGATCATAGAAGAAGCAAGAGAATTCCAGAAAAACATCTGCTTTAGTGACTACACCAAAGCTTTTGACTTGTGTAGATCACAACAAACTGGGGGAAATTCTTCAAGAGACATGAATAACAGACCACCTTACCTGCCTCCTGAGAAATCTGTATGCAGGTCAAGAAGCAACAGTTAGAACTGGACATGGAACAACAGACTGGTTCCAAATTGAGAACGGAGTATGTCAAGGCTGTTTATCGACACCCTGCTCATTCAACTTATATGCATAGTATATCATGTGAAATGCTGGACTGGATGAAGCACAGTTGGAATCAAGATTGCTGGGAGAAATACCAACCTCAGATACGCAGATGACACCACCCTTATGACTGACAGTGAAGAGGAACTAAAGAGCCTTTTGATGAAAGTGAAAGAGGAGAGTGAAAAAGTTGGCTTAAAGCTCAACATTCAGAAAACTAAGATCATGGCATCCAGTCTCGTCACTTCATGGCAAATAGATGGGGAAACAGTGGAAACAGTGAGAAACTTTATTTTCTTGGGCTCCAAAATCACTGCAGATGGTGACTGCACCCATGAAATTAAAAGACCCTTACTCCTTGGAAGAAAAGCTATGATCAACCTCAACAGCATATTAAAAAGCAGAGACATTACTTTGCCAACAAAAGTCCATCTAGTCAAAGCTATGGTTTTTCCAGTAGTCATGTATGGATGTGAGAGTTGGACTATAAAGAAAGCTGAGTGCCGAAGAATTGATGCCTTTGAGCTTTGGTGTTGGAGAAGACTCTTGAGAGTCCCTTGGATAGCAAGGAGATCAAGTCAGTCAATCCTAAAGGAAATCAGTCCTGAATATTCATTGGAAGGACTGATGTTGAAGCTGAAACTCCAATACTTTGGCTACCTGATATGAAGAACTGACTCACTGGAAAGGACTAATGCTGGGAAAGACTGAAGGCAGGAGGAGAAGGGGATGACAGAGGATGAGCTGGTTGGATGGCATCACTGACTCGATGGACTTGAGTTTGAACAAGCTCTTGGATTTGGTGATGGACAGGGAAGATTGGTGTGCTGCGGTCCATGGCGCTGCAAAGAGTTGGACAGGACTGAGTGGCTCAACTGAACTGAATTTAGAGGGAGCATCAAGGATGGGAGGATCAAGGACTCCCCTGTGGGGGATTCACAGGGGAGTGAAAGTGAAAGTGTTAGTTGCTTGGATACTCACTTCTCCAGGGGATCTTCTCCACCCAGGGATTGAACCTGAGTTCTCTGCATTGCAGGCAGATTTTTTTTTTACCATCTGAACCACCAGGGAAGCCCACACAGGGGAGAGAAGCTGTTTATTTGGAAACAGGATTGTGCAGGAAACCAGCAGAAAGTGGATGTGGGGGTAGGATCCCACTCCCTCAGGGGAGCAGAGAGAGATAGTGAAGGCACGGGGGTGTTTTCAAGCAAGAAACAGGTAAGTGGGAGCAACCCCCCTCTCCTCCTCCTCACTGATTTTCCTGAGGGTCTGTCTCAATTTAGCACAGATATGTATAGTCTTGTCTCACTATTAAAATCATCACCTGTGTGTAGATACTATTCTTGGATCTTTACGTACATTGAGAGCAACTTATATTCTCTCAGCAGTCACGGAGAACTAAATTTTCCATGAAGGAGCCTTACAAAGCACTTCATGGGCATAGTCAGCACTCATGACACGTATATATGTGCTAATCTCTGCTTAAATGTTTTACCTGCGTGTGTCTCAATCCATCGCCTCTTTTTAGACATTTGAATAAGTGAAGATCCCAAGAGGCTAAAGGGGGGTTTTCCCTCAGTGGCTGATGACGGTGTTGGGGAACAGTAGTCAGGATGGCTCAACTTTCAGGTCTCCGCCTGTTTTTAATCTAAACAGCCCTGCCCTGGAACTGTATCTCTTTGGGCAGGAAGAGAAACAAGCAGAATGTTTGTCCTCCAGTCTTTTTTAAGACCTCAGTCCTCAGGTCTTCCGCAACTTCCTACCTTGGGCACTTTCTTCTTTCCTTTTAAAGTTTTAGTCACATGGAGGAGAATGCAGCCAATATTCCTCTTGCTGAGTCTTTATGAGCGTCTGTGCCGAGGACAGCATGCCAGAAGCTATTTTTGGGATATATGGTTCAAAATAATGAGAAAACCAACACAAGCAGTTAGGTGAATGGAACGCACATCAGAGCAAGTGGCAGGGAGCACCCAGGCACAGTGGGGAGGAGGCCAGTTCCTTGAGTTGGGGGGGAGGGTGTGCTTCCCAGGGGATTCTGCCCTTCCCTCCTGAGAGGACACTTACTGCTCTGGTATTTGCTGGGCTAGAGGGGACCAGAAAGAACTCTCCAGAAAGGCTTCCATGCCAGCGGCTCAGCAGAGAAGGGAGTTCCCTCTTCTGAGCAATGATTTGCACTGAATGAATATGAGCAGTCGTTACAAAGCCCTGCTTTTACATGATTGCTCTCAGGATCTGCAGGAAGGAAATTGTACAAATATTGCAGAAAATAATCAGACAGTCAGGGACAGCAAGGAAGGAACCATGAACAGATCAGTTATTTCCACTGACACATTGTCAAGAGAAAAGGTAAAAGCCCAGGGAAGTGCTATGCAAGTTGATTTTCTTTTGTTGGAACTTGAATATGTATTACCTTTTTTAAAAAGGTAATTCACTCATTTTCATCTCAAAAATATACAAGCAACTCCTGCAGCTCAATTCCAGAAAAATAAATGACCCAATCAAAAAATGGGCCAAAGATCTAAACAGACATTTCTCCAAAGAAGACATACAGATGGCTAACAAACACATGAAAAGATGCTCAACATCACTCATTATCAGAGAAATGCAAATCAAAACCACAATGAGGTACCATTACACACCAGTCAGGATGGCTGCTATCTAAAAGTCTACAAGCAATAAATGCTGGAGAGGGTGTGGGGAAAAGGGAACCCTCTTACACTGTTGGTGGGAGTGCAAACTAGTACAGCTGCTATGGAGAACAGTGTGGAGATTTCTTAAAAAACTGGAAATAGAACTGCCATATGACCCAGCAATCCCACTCCCGGGCATACACACCGAGGAAACCAGATCTGAAAGAGACACGTGCACCCCAGTGTTCATCACAGCACTGTTTATAATAGCCAGGACATGGAAGCAACCTAGATGCCCATCAGCAGATGAATGGATAAGAAAGCTGTGGTACATATACACAATAGAATATTACTCAGCTATTATAAATAATACATTTGAATCAGTTATAATGAGATGGATGAAACTGGAGCCCATTATACAGAGTGAAGTAAGCCAGAAAGATAAACATCAATATAGTATACTAATGTATATATATGGAATTTAGAAAGATGGTAACGATAAACCTATACGCAAGACAGAAAAAGAGACACAGATGTATAGAACAGACTTTTGGACTCTATGGGAGAAGGCGAGGGTGGGATGATCTGAGAGAACAGCATTGAAACACGTATATTATCAAGTGTGAAATAGATCGCAAGTCCAGGTTAGATGCATGAGATAAGTGCTCGGGCCTGGTGCACTGGGATGACCCAGAGGGATGGGATGGGGAGAGAGGTGGGGGGGGGGGGTTCAGGATGGGGAACACATGTAAATCCATGGCTGATTCATGTCAATGTATGGCAAAAAACAGTACAATATTGTAAACTAATTAGCCTCCAATTAATAAAAATAAAGGAAAAAAAAGGTAATTCACTCATTTTAAGTTTCTGCATTAACAAAAATGATATAAACTAAACAAAACAGAAATAGACCCACAGACACAGTAAACAAACTCACGGTTACCAAAGGGAAAAGGGAAAAAGATAAATTAGGAGTTTGGGGTTAACATATACACCCGACTATATGTAAAATAGATAATCAATAAGGAACTACTCTATAGCACAGGGAACTATATTCAATATCTTATATTGATAATAACCTATAAGGGAAAATTATGGCATTTGGTCCTATCAATTCATGGCAAATAGATGGGAAAAATGTGGAAACAGTGTCAGATTTCATTTTCTTGGGCTCCAAAATCAATACGGATGGTGACTGTAGCCATGAAATTAAAAGATGCTTGTTCCTTGGAAGAAGACCTATGACAAAATCAGGCAGCATATTAAAAGCAGAGACATCACTTTGCCAATAGACGTCCATATAGTCAAGCTATGGTTTTTCCAGTAGTTATATATGGATGTGAGAGCTGGACCATAAAAAGGCTGAGCACCTAAGAATTGATACTTTTGAACT
This sequence comes from Cervus elaphus, assembly GCF_910594005.1. Classification (NCBI taxonomy): domain Eukaryota; kingdom Metazoa; phylum Chordata; class Mammalia; order Artiodactyla; family Cervidae; genus Cervus; species Cervus elaphus. The sequence goes on from NC_057819.1 coordinate 29,025,785, forward strand.
GTGGTGTTGGAGAAGATTCTTGAGAGTCCCCTGGACAGCAAGGAGATCAAACCAGTCAGTCCTAAAGGAAATCAGTTCTGAATGTTCATTGGAAGGACTAATGCTGAAGCTGAAGCTCCAGTACTTTGGCCACCTGATGCAAAGAGCTGACTTATTGGGAAATACCCTGATGCTCGGAAAGATTGAGGGCAACAAGAGAAGGGGGCCACAAAGGTGGCTGAATGGCATCACTGACTCAATGGACATGAATTTGAGCAAACTCTGGGGGATAGTGAAGGACAAAAAAACCTGGGGTGCTACCGTTCAAGGGACTGTAAAGACTTGGACATGACTTAGTGATTGAGCAGCAACATCATAAGGGAAAAGAATCTGTAAAAGAACGTGTGTGTGTGTGTGTGTGTAACTGAATCCCTTCACTGTACTCCTGAAAAAAACATTGTAAATCAACTGTACTCCAATAAAAAATAAACTTAGAAAAAGTCTTGTATGAAACTACCAATGAGATGCTTAAATTCTACAATCACAATTTTACTCCCTAGAAGCAATGACTATGAAGAATTAGTTCACATCCTTCACAAACTGAGAAATCGTGTGTGTATACATTTTAATATTTAAAAAAATCTTTAAAGTCCTTGTAAAAAAACAAAAACAAACAAAACCCAAAAAACTATAGATCTAAGCAGTCATAATCCTCCAAAAGGAAGAAAAAGATTAAGAGAAGTAAGTAAGTCATTGTGTGACAAATATAAACTCTTAAACTCTCTCGTCGATTTTAACAATATTTCATAGCTTATTGCATTAACGTCTGTCTTTGGTTATATCATGTCGAGTTAGGGCATGCCATTTGACACATCACTTGAAAAGAAATACTTATAAATTTTCTTTAAACATCAAAGCTGGCCAAAGTGGAATTTAGACTGATGGCATTTCTGTCCTTTTAGAGCTCAACTGAGCAAACCATGGGTCTTTAGGAATGGAGAAAAATAGACCCAGGGAACAAAAGTAGCTGTGATAAAGAGCTTTCTGTAAGGTGGTTACAGCCAGTAAGAACCAGGGCATTTACTGTCAAAATGAAGTTTCAAACACTTGAATACAGAATGGCCACATATACCTCATATTGTGTGCGTGTGTGCTAAGTCGCTTCAATCATGTCTGACTCTTTGCAAAAACTTTTTTACTTTGTTTTGTTTGTAATAATAAGGACATTCCAAAATCAATGCAAAGTACCTAAAATTATTTCAATGTGATATGGAATTTCTGTTGTCTGAGCATATTTCAAGGAAGGTAAAGAACACTATTTTTAAGAGAAAAGTAAATACTTCAAAATCAATTTATTTTAATAGAAAGAAAGCCAAATATTTCTGGTTTGGTATTAATATAATTTATTATTATTACATATGATTTGGTATTAATATATATTATTGTTATATAATAATAACTGGTAGTAAGACAACCACAACCCCCTTTTAAAAGTTCTTTTTAAAATTAAATTAATTCATTTATTTTAAGTGGAGGATAATTACTTCACAATATTGTGATGGTTTTTACCATATATCAACCCAAATCAGCTAAGCCCATCAACTAAGAGAGCTATGCCAAAATTTTAACACATTTACTTCTTTTCAGACACATTATTTATAGCTATTATAAGCTAAGAAAAATGAAATAAATTTTCTGAAAAACTACTGCAATTTATTTATTCAAGTTTTATCTTGCCGTCTTTTTTTCCCTTTCTGGAAAAACCAAGCGCTTTACTTTTAAACAAACTTCTCTCAGTTTTCCACTCTATAAACAGAAACATATCTAAAGTTGTAAGTTTTACCACTGTGACCTCTAGGAGAGTCTAAATGGCTGTTAACCAAATAAAGTACATTCTAAATCACAGACAACACTAGGGGTAGGGGGTGGGGGTGACTCAGTACTGTCTGATATGCAGTGTATTTCAACAGTCCAGCAGAGCTTACAGCCACTCACATCACTTCTGCAAGTTCTTGCAGAAGCAAACACACGTTAACATGATTAGAACCTCATCTGCTCTGTAATAAGGATTCAGTGTTATCTCTTATTTAAACATTATCCATATAACTAAAAATTACCTATTAGTCATTTCCAAGGAGTTAACTAAGAATTTCAGACTTTAAATAGGCATACTTCAGAATATAATTAATATGAAGACATTGGCAGGATAATGATTAAATTTGACAGAACACTAGTTTTCCATTTTCACAATCCTAAACAGTCTGTAGAAGTAATAATATATTCTATGCAGTAAATCAGTATAAGAAATGTAAGCAATCCAGATGAACTAGCTTCATAAAATTACAAACCCAAATCCTATTAAAAATTAAAATGTATGCCTGTTTTTGTACAACAGACTGATCAAGTCAGTGAATTATATATACTTTTTAAAGCAAAATTATTAAGACAGTCTGGTTTGTTCAAAGATTTACCTTAAATTAGTGAACCTGAATTTTTATGTAAAAATGTTAATAATTGCTAATGGTTTCATGCAGAATTTTTTTCTTAAAAGATTAACATATTTAAAGTATTAAAAATTTGGTTTCATTATTGTTCTGAAAATATTAAATGTATAGAATCATTTGTTTTTCTCTAAATTTCAATTAAACCAGAACTTCTTTAACTTGGGTGCTTTTATTTTTTTGCTGTTGTTGCTCATAATCCAGTGTAATAATATTCTCTAGAGGTAGGAAGATATATTCACATAATGACAGGAAATTCACATAATGATAGGAAAAGACTTTTTTCATTTTACAGAAACAAACAATTTTCAGTTTTAATTCCACAACCTTAGCAACAGGTCAAGAATAAACAAAGAAATACAGATCTCAGGGATCTGTTCTATTTTGTATTCAAAAATATTTTCTTAATTGATTTGTGTTCATATATAGCAAAATGAACAAACAAAGGATAACAAAACAGATTTTCTGTTTCCTCTCACCAGATGGGCTAGATGCCTATCATTCTGGTGGAGATTCTGATTCACTGATGCATACAGAACTCACTTGGGTCTACACTGGATGTTCCGAAAACTGCCAGGAAGCTGGCTGGCTGAAAGGGTTCTAGGAAATCCTTGCCTCTGGCCACGGATGAGTTAGATAATGCACAGACAGACTAACAGACTTGACCAAGAACTGGAAACAACCTCCCCCTTCCTAAAAAAAAGGAGGGGGGTAACCCGGGAAGCAGAGAGTTATCAAAGATCAAGTTCTGGTGCACTTGGACTTTGGAGGTCCCAAGGTTTTGGGACCAAAAGCCAGGAAAGGAAGTACTCTGGCAACACTGTTAGATTATCTCCCATAGACAAGTCCACTGGGGCATCTTGGGAAGAAACTCTAAACCTGTAAAAGTATGATTTTCAAACAGTTAGAAACATGATGCATACAGATCCAAGACTGTATAAATGTTAGCCATCACAATGAAGTTATTCAGAAAAAATTAGACTAGACTTTAGCTTTCCATAGAAACATGTTAGAACGAAGACAAGTAACTATAGCATTCAGGGTTGTAATCCCTATGAAATAAAATTCAGTTAATTGAATGGGCAAATATTTGTATTTCATTAGGAGAGAATTCCAACTTCCCAAGCAATTATCTCTAAATAGGGATTCTCCAATAGTAGCTTCTGATTCCACAACAACAGCAGAAGCAGTAACACTGAGGAATTTGTTAGAAGTGGAAAATATCCAGTCCCTGCCCTCACCTACTGATCCCAAGCTCTAGGCATAAGGCCCAGCAATCTGAGTTTAACAATGTTTCTGTCATTTGATACAAACCTAAAATTCAAAAGCTGCTGATCTAGACCAACCTCCAGCATACCTAACCCAATTCCTTCATGAAGTTATCTCATGAACACTTCCAAAGCAGGGAGTCAAACCGTGAACATCACACATCTAAACTTTGCTTACTGTGATTTATTGGCATCAGGTTCCTGGGCCTGATGGAGCATCATTTGGCTCTAATATCTAGACTGTCTGATTCTTAGCACTTGGTAGTTTCATTGTGAAGAATCCCTGTTAAGATTTTTCTATAAGAGAGGGAATTTTTCTATTTACTGGCAACCTCAAAAAGCTGCAACCAGACTTTTTTCTGGAGTATTTCAGATGCTATGACCTTGTAGCTGGCTCTGAGCACAGAGGGGTTGCATCTTGTCAGAGGAAGGCCTAGAGGTATTTTTGCAGCTTCAGAATATTCTCTTTAGTAACTTTCCTGCTTCTGTTTTAGTTTAAAACAATTTTTATCCTCAGCTTCACAGTCCAGGGTGTTGCCAGGAGGCCTTAGCAACAATGGGAGTAGAAGAAAAGAAGAGATTACTTTAAAAAAAAAAAGTGAATTCAAACCTCATTTTTTTGTTTTCTTTTTAGCTAAAACAAATTCACAGGTGTAGTTCTTAAAATTAGATGTTTTTATAATGCTACATTTGTTAGAATATCAGAGATAGAAAGAATTTAATGATAATTTAATTACCCAGGCAGCTATTAAATACATTTTCATTTTGATACCCACTAAGGGAAGAGTATTCATGAACTAGCTCTCTTCCCTGGGAGAGATGTCAGTCACAGAGAAGAATCTTTCCCTGGAAATGTCTATAGTGGGTTTGATAACTTAAAGAAAGACTATCCTCACCCACCAGCTAGTACAATGAAGACACATGTGGAAGACTGTACATTTCACCTTTGACTACAGCATTACCAGAGTAGATATAGTTTAGCCATATGCAGGAAAACTGACTTTTCCAAAGCTTTCCAAAGCTTTTCTTACAACAACCACAAGGTTCAATAGTTGTAAGTATTGGCTTCAAAGAGCAGACAAAAGATCACCATTTCAAACATCTATCTGGGTGATTTATCCAATTTTCTTGCTCTATTTCTTCTCTCATACTTGGAGCAAATTTTGATTTTAGCTAATTGTTTTCTCTGTTTGTCATACAACTTGTTAGTAATTTTTTCTGTTTCTCAAACTCTTGTTTTCCTGATTTCTGGTATTGGCCTGATCCCATATATATTTCATACTTATATGTTCATGTCGTTCAGTTGTGTCCAACTCTTTGTGACCCCATGGACTGCAGTATGCCAGGCTTCCCTGGCTTTCACTATCTCCCAGAGTTTGCCCAAACTCATGTTCATTGAGTTGGTGATGCCATCCAATCATCTCATCCAAACTCACTTGTTGGAGCCTTGCAATCAATTGATATAATGAGTATGTTGTAACCCATGCCCCATGATTCTCTCTGTCCATTACATTTTCCAGTAGATTCATAAAGTAGTAATAGCTTAGATATTAGTAAGGAGTCTTAAAAACAAACAAACAAATATGAATCATAATGCACTCTAGTAAATGTGTGATAGAGGTTTGCAAAAGAAGTTCTATGGAACACATAGTACAAGAGGTTATAGTAAATCCTAAGCAAAGAGGGAAACTTTCCCAGAGGAACCGATGTTTGAGCTGAGATTTTTACTAATGTATAAATTGACTAAGATTGATTGCTAATAACATCTTATGGCTGCTTACAGATGGGGACTCTACATACATCCAAGCCTGTGGCAGCCTCTGAGTACCACCGTATCCTGTGGGATCTGCTCCCTGGCCTCAGTCACATAGAAAATATTAGGGACAAAGAAACTTGGCATTTAGATGACTTCGTGGGACTCACCTCTCTGACATTTTAATTGGTAGATTTATCTTGAATCTGAGAGTTCTGATTGGGTAAGAGTAAAAATGAATAACTAGGAGCATATTAGTTATCTAGAATTTGGGAAAGGTTAGCTGGGTGGTCTGATTTAGAGTTCCTCATGGGGCTGCAGGTAAGGTGTTGGCTAGGGTGTCAATTATTCATGGTTTGATTGGAAAGGGATCCATTTCTAATATGATTAATTCATGTGGCTGGTGGCAGAAGCCCCCATTACTATTGGCTATTGAAAGGAGATTTCCATTCCTCATTGTTTGTTGGCAGGAGACCTTAGTTGTTCATTTCATTAGCGTCCCCTTTGGGCTTTTTATGTGTTCTCATAATATGGCAACTGGCTTCCTCCAGGCCTGAGAAGAGGGAGATAGTGAGGATGGAAAGATGCCAAAATCACACCAGAAAAATATATAAACAATTTGGATTGGAAGATTGGCAGAAGAGACTTATGAAAAATAAACTAAACAAGTTAGGAAACTACTGATTCCCTTTGCTTGTGGGGAACATCCCAAACATTAACATTGCTTTCAAGATTCACATGGTCCAAGACTTGGCTCTCTCTTAAACCTCATCCCCTTGAATACTTCTGTGCTTCTCTCTCTTCCCCTCCCTCACTGTCTCTCAGACATGTTTTCCATCTTCCTTGGAGATGCTTAAATAAGGCACATTCCTGTCCTTTCACATTATGTACTCTTCATTTGGTGCTAGCAGTAAAGAATCAGTCTGCCAATGCAGAAGATTCAAGAGATGCAGGTTTGATCCCTGGGTCAGGAAGATCCCCTGGAGGAGGGCATGGCAACCTATTCCAGTATTCTTGCCTGGAGAATCCCATGGAGAGGAGCCTGACTTGCTACAATCCATAGGGTCGCAAAATGTTGGACATGACTGAAGTGACTTAACACGCACACATGCATACACACACACACACACACACACACACACACACACAAATCACTTTAATATGTACTTGAAGCTAATTAACACTGTTGAGCATCTTTTCACGTGCCTTTTGGCCAACTGTATGTCTTCTTTGGAAAAGTGTCTGTGTAGGTCTTCTGCCCATTTTTCGATTGGGTGGGTTTTTGTTTTTGTCTACAAAGTTATATGAGCTATTTTATTTTGGATAGTGACCCTTTGCAGGTCACATCATTTCCAAATATTTTCTCCCATTCCGCAGGTTGTTTTCTTATTTTGCCAATGGTTTTCTTTGCTGTGCCAAAGCTTTAAAGTTTAAATTAGTCCTGTTTGTTTATTTTTACTTTGATTTCTTTGCCTTAGGAGATGGAACAAAAAAATATTGCTATGATTTATGTCAAAGAGTGTTCTGTCTAAGTCACTTCTTATTTAAAGGATGAATGCAATGTTCCATGAGATAGATGATAAAAATATGGATTAGTACAGTGTGTGGATTAGTATGAATTAGTGTGCTGGTGAGAAGGGAGGAGGTACACAGTACATTCAAGACAGATATTAAATCAAGACAAAGCCTTGACGGACTGGGAGTGATCAATGGAGACACTGAAATTCTCTTTTTTAAAAATTGGATGTTAGGAAGAGATTGGACTTCCCCGGTAGCTCAGAGGTAAAGAATCCGCCTGCAATGCAGGAACTGCAGAAGACTTGGGTTCAATCCCTGGGTCAGGAAGATTCCTTGGAGGAGGGCATGACAACCCACTCCAGTATTCTAGCTTGGAGAATCTCATGAACTAAGGAGCCTGGTAGGCTATATAGCTCATAGGGTCGCAGAGTCAGACAGATGAAGCAACTGAGCATGCAGGCCCACAGGGAGAGATTATAGGAAGACAATTCTATAAAATGAAGGTCTTAACTTTGAGAATTTTATCGCCCAGACCCTTATCAGGAACACAACACGAACTGTGCCAATTTCAATAAATTGCCTCTCAGCTCCAAATTCACCCCTGTGGCAAGAACTAGAGGCATTGCTGTCTGATGCCTTGCATGCATCTTGCTTTCCCTCACCAGACAGTTCCATGTAGGTGCTTCCTGCTGGTGGCAATCAGCTGAACCAGCGGTTCTGGGAGTTTGGGAATTAATCGCCCAGTCCCGGCTTCTTGGAAACACACTGTGGTCAAGAGAAGGGCTGTGGATGTATCTGGAGCAAGAAGACCGGTGACTGGCAGAGGCTGACTCTGGTCTAAAGAGCAGTCTGGTGATAAGTGCTCCACACTCAGCTCTCCAGGAAAAAGGAAAGCCCTGCTTTGTAGCTTTTGTCTATTTTCCTGGTGTCACTATTCTTGAGAGACTGGTTTCAAGAAACAAACACCCCATCCCTGACCACAGGTTCAGAAGGATGTAGGTTAGCACACCAGTGTAGAGCATTTCTGCTACACAAATACAACAGATGAAAATAACCTCAAGGACAAAGATAAGACTAAAATAATAAAGCAATGCAGAAGTGATGGGTTGACATGTTTAATATTTTTGTTTCTAATGTAATTGATGTGACTATAACTTTGTGTAACTTAGTTTTTAATGATGTTTTAATGATCTCAAAAATGACAGAATGATCTCTGTTCATTTCCAAGGCAAACCATTCAATATCACGGTAATCCAAGTAAATGCCACAAGCAGTAATGCTGAAGAAGCGAAAATTGAATGGTTCTATGAAGACCTACAAGACCTTCTAGAACTAACACCCCCCAAAAAAGATCTTTTTCATTATAGGGGACTGGAATGCAAACATAGGAAGTCAGAGATACCTGGAGTAACAGGCAAATTTGGCCATGGAGTACAGAATGAAGCAGGGCAAAGGCTAATAGAGTTTTGCCAAGAGAACGCACTGGTCACAGCAAACATCTTCCAACAACACAAGAGAAGACTCTATACATGGACATTATCAGATGGTCAATACCGAAATCAGATTGTTTATATTCTTTGCAGTCAAAGATAGAGAAGCTCTATACAGTCAGCAAAAACAAGACCAGGATCAAACTGTGGCTCTGATCATGAAGTCTTTATTGCTAAATTCAGACTTAAATTGAAGAAAGTAAGCAAAACCACTAGACCGTTCAGGTATGATCTAAATCAAGTCCCTTATGATTATACAGTGGATGTGACAAATAGCTTCAAGGGATTAGATCTGATAGACAGGGTGCCTGAAGAACTATGAACAGAGGTTCTTGATATTTGTGCCAAAGGCAGGGGTCAAGACCATCCCCAAGATAAAGAAACGCAAAAAGGCAAAATGGTTGTCTGAGGAGGTCTTACAAATAGCTATGAAAAGAAAAGAAGCAAAAGGCAAAGGAGAAAAGGAAAGATATACCCATTTGAATGCAGAGTTCCAAAGAATAGCAAGGAGAGATAAGAAAACCTTCCTCAGTGATCAATGCAAGGAAATAAAGGAAAACAATAGAATGGGAAAGACTAGAGATCTCTTCAAGAAAATTATAGATACCAAGGGAACATTTCATGTACAGATGGCCACAATAAAAGACAGAACTGGTATGGACCTAACAGAAGTAGAAGATATTAAGAAGAGGTGGCAAGAATACATAGAAGAACTATACAAAAAAGATCTTCATGACCCAGAAAGCTATGATAGTGTGATTACTCACCTAGAGCCAGACATCCTGGAGTGCAAAGTAGTAGGCTTTAGAAAGCATCACTATGAACAAAGCTAGTGGAAGTGATGGAATTCCAGCTGAGCCATTTCAAATCCTAAAAGATGATGTTGTTAAAGTACTGCTCTCAATATGCCAGCAAATTTTGGAAAACTCAGCAGTGGCCACAGGACTGGGAAAGGTCAGGTTTCATTCCAATCCCAAGAAAGACAATGCCAAAGAATGTTCAAACTACTGCACAATTGCACTCATCTCATACACTGGCAAAGTAATGCTCAAAATTCTCCAAGCCAGGCTTCAACAGTTCGTGAACCGTGAATTTCCAGATGTTCAAGCTGGATTTAGAGAAGGCAGAGGAACCAGTGATCAAACTGCCAACAGTTGTTGTGTCATCAAAACAGCAAGAGAGTCCAGAAAAACATCTACTTCTGCTTTACTGACTATGCCAAGTGTTTGACTGTGTGGATAACAACAAACTGTGGAAAATTCTTCAAGAGACGGGAATACCAGACTACCTTACCTGCCTCCTGAGAAATCTGTATGCAGGTCAAGAAGCAACAGTTAGAACTGGACATGGAGCAACAGACTGGTTCCAAATTGGGAAAGTAGTATGTCAAGGCTGTGTATTGTCACCCTGTTTATTTGACTCTTATGCAGAGTACATCATGCGAAATGGCAGGCTGGATGAAGCACAAGCTGGAATCAAGATTGTGGGGAGAAATAACAATAACCTCAATATGCAGATGACACCACCCTTATGACAGAAAGCAAAGAACTAAAGAGTCTCTTGATGAAAGTGAAAGAAGAGAGTGAAAAAGCTGGCTTAAAACTCAACATTCAGAAAATTAAGATCATGGTATCCTGTCCCATCACTTCATGGCAAATAGGTGGGGAAACAGTGGAAACAGTGACAGATATTTTTTTTTTGGCGGGGGGGGGGGGGGCGCTCCAAAATCACTGCAGATGGTGACTGCAGTCATGAAATTAGAAGACTCTTGTTCCTTGGAAGAAAAGCCATGACCAACTTAAATAGCCTGTTAAGGGACAGAGACATTACTTTGCCAACAAAGGTCTGTCTAGTCAAAGCTATGGTTTTTCCAGTAGTCATGTATGGATGTGAGAGTTGGACTATAAAGAAATCTAAGTGCCAAAGAATTGATGCTTTTGAACTGTGGTGTTGGAGAAGACTCTTGAGAGTACCTTGGACAGCAAGGAGATCCAACCAGTCAATTGTAACAGAAATTAGTCCTGGATATTCATTGGAAGGACTGATACTGATGCTGATGCTGAAACTCCAATACTTTGGCCACCTGATGCGAAGAACTGACTCATTGGAAAAGACCCTGATGCTGGGAAAGATTGAAGGCAGGAGAGGAAGGGGACGACAGAGGATGAGATGGTTGAATGGCATCACCGACTTGATGGACATGAGTTTGAGTAAGCTCCAGGAGTTGGTGATGGACAGGGAAGCCTGGTGTGCTGCAGTCCATGTGGTCACAAAGAGTCGGACACGACTGAGCAACTGAACTGATGTTTGTGTTCAATCTGGACTCGTGTGAGTCAGTATGATCTGCCCCAGTGTCCACTCAGCTTCAGATCCTTGGAGGGAGATGAGGGGCAGATATTTAGATATATTATTATAAATCTGTCACCTAGGAAAGACATCTGAAATGAGGATAGAGATTGGGGAGTTATCATTGCATAAGTGATGCCGAATTGATGGGAGAGACCATGGGGGATGTAAAGAGGTCTGAGCACTCTATCGTCACTAGTTAGAGAACAGGATTTCCTGAAGGAGGTCAACAAGGCAATTTCAGAAATGGAAGAAAAGACCAAGCGACCTTCAAAATTTTATTATATTGCTTTCCTACCAAGTTTATATCATGACAGTTAGGAAATTCAATCTACAGAAAATAGTACTCATAGAAAAATACACAAAGAAATCAGAAGTATCATTTATTATATCAAAGGTGTATGTGAGTCTATAAAAGGATTTATCATAGAGTTTATTTAAGCAAAGATGTTCCTAATGCCTTTGAATTGTTCCATATCATTATCAGAGCTTCCCTGTTGGCTCAGAGGTAAAGAATCCCCCAGCAGTGAAGGAGTCTGCTAATGAAGGACATGTGGGTTCCATCCGTGGGCTGGGAAGATCCTCTGAAGAAGGAAATGGCAACTCTTTCCAGTATTCTGGCCTGGAAAATCCCATAGACAGAGGAGCCTGGCAGGCTACAGTCCATGGGGTTACAGAAGAGTCAGACATGACTTAATGACTAACCAACAGCATCATTATTGTATTAATATATGTAGTGAGCTAATATCCATGATGTGTTAAATATGTATGTATCTACATGCATGCGTTTTGCTGGCATTATTTTTTAAAGTAAAGTACTTCCGTTACATAAAAAGTATGGAGTATACTTAAATGTTGTACTTTTTTTCAAGTATAGATATTGGTGTATTAAACAAACATTATAACTATCATCATATAATTTGTTTAATAACAAAATTTTCTTCTTTTCAGAAGCTAGTACCTAGATATTATAATGGATGCTAGTCATTTCAAAAGCAAGTCAATCCATACTTTAAAATAATACATACTTATAGATATTATTTAAATGCCTGCAATGTTTTATTAAAAGTATATGACCGTATGTAAATCTGATAAGAACATCCTCCTGGATTCTAAGAAAGCAAACAAAAAGGAGAGGGACAGGAGAAGAGCTGCTCATGGGCATTTATAACTGCCTATTCCTTCTAGAATATCAGATTTCATCTGGACAGTAGGTTAGACATAAAGAGGGGCCATAATATCACATTTGATTTCTACAAGCTCTCAGAGAGGAGGAGTCATAACTGAGGTTCTTCTCCCTCACTCAGGAGAAGCCACAGAGACTCCCTCAGGAATTGTTTACATCTGTACCAGCATCACCAGCAGATCCCTTAATAAAGAGGGGAGCCCAGGTTGGGGATTGCAGCTGAACCTCGCAGCTCACCTGCCCCACCAACCTGACACTCAACAAAGGACTCTGCCTTTACGTGGTACCTAATAATACTGGGTACCACATCCCAGACCATTTATTGCAAGCTCGTATACGAAGAAGTAACTTAGATGTGGCTGAAGGGAACGATATGTACCTCTAAGTTTGAAAAGTAGCACAGTAGTATACACAGCTGCACAGTCAATATAACCTAGAGTTTGTAAAAACATACAGTACTCAGTTGTATATATACATACATCACATGCATATCACATCATTGCATATACAGAGAAGATCCTGACAAAATTCCTCAAAATGGTGATAGAAATATTAGATGGTTTTATTTCCCTCTTTTTGTTATTTTATTTTCTCAATTGTCTAAAATCAGTGAGTCATGTTTTCTCTTTCAAAAAAATTAATAAATATTACTTGAAGGAAAAAAAGGCTAGGGATTACTGAGATTACTGTGTAGGCAGTTATTAATTTTTTATCTAAATGTTAAAGCAAGATAAACATCATTTTAGATGTCTCCCTTTGATGTATCGTAAAATCAATGGTGTTAGCAAGTGAAGTTATCTATGAAGGAGAAACAGCCTCACAGACATAGAGAACAGACTTGTGGTTCCCAAGGGGCAGGCAGGTGGGGGAGGGATGGAGTGGGAGATTGGGATTGGTAATGTAAGCTATAATATATAGGATGGGTAAGCTATAAGGTCTTACTGTACAGCAAAGGGAAATAGAAAATTCAATATCATGCATGCAATAAACCTTAATGGAAAAGAATATGAAAAAGAATATATGTATGTATTAATATATGTATGTGTGTATAAATGAATGGCTTTGCTCTATAGTAGTAATTAACTCTATGTTGTAAATCAACTACGTGTGTGCTATATGCATGTGTGTGTACTAAGTCATTCAGTCATGTCTGACTCTTTTTGACTCCATGGACTGTATTCCGTCAGGTTCCTCTGTCCAAAAGATTCTCGAGGCAAGAATACTGGAGTGGGTTGCCATGCTCTTCTCCAGAAATACTACAATAACATAAATAAAAATAAAAATCAGTGGTGTTGGCGTTTTACCCATTAATTTGAATGTTTAATTAATGGTCCATAAGTGAAATGTTAGAAGCTAACAACTTTTTATCTCAGGTCAATAATTAGAAAAGACATGCGGCTACACACATTTTTTTTATTAAATAGGCAGATTAGTTTTTAGCATCTACTCAATGAGATGTTTTGCCAGAGAATTACATTGCTATTCTATACAGCTTTGCCTGGCCAAACATGGCTTTCATTTTATTTCCTGTCTTTAATGAAGTTAAGCAGTCCCAAGACTGCTCATAGGAAATGAGCAGAGTCAGATAATGCACTGCTTGGTAAATGAAGTGCAGTCTTGTAAACTGGACAGAAGGTGGAGGAAGGTGCCATCATGATTATCTGAACCTGGGGAATCCATCTGTTGTCCTTTTAGCAATTGTACAGAACTTTAAACCAGCCCTTGATCCACCTGCTTTTAAAATGAGCTTGGATTGTATGCATTCAGCTGAAATGCACTCAGAACAGGACATATTCTTAGTGGATAAGTGCTCATGACTGGTGAGAGTTGGCCTCAAGTTCTGGAAGCCTGTTACTACCAAAACAGCTCCTGTTTTACTACCCGGGTTCTTCTTCTCTGAACCATAATCTCAAGCTCCAACATAGAATCACTCATACTGCTGTTTTGATTTGTAGTGTATGTGAAGAGGTAAAAAGATGCTGGGCTTACCCTCAACCCACAGGCTGGGCAGGAAGAACAGACAGAGGGCAGCAAACTTACAAAAAGCCTCTGAGTAGTAAGTCAAGAAGAAACTGCTGTGTCTGGGTAGAAAGAAAGAGTCCAAACAGTGCCAGCCTGAGAAAAACTCTGAAATAAGGAGAATTTGTCTTTAGCCCATTCTTGGCTTTCTTTCCTATGCTGTTTATTTTTATTTATTTTTTTAATTCAGAAAGTGAAAATTCTTCTTGGCTGGTGTCAGCCTAAGAAGTTTTTCATGCCAGATCCATCCTTCCAGAGAGCACTTCATGTTCTGACCCTCCATTTAATTTTTTAAAAATATATGGCCTCTGTGCCCATGGTTTAAACTCCTTTGCTTCTATTTCAAACTCCCTTTAGAAGAGGATCGGTTTCATTATTCCTTAATTACTAAGTTTAAACTGTAACTAATTACAATTCTTTTTCTCTCCCCCTCCCCAGGAAACAGTGGGGGCTTTGAAGCTGAAAGACTTATCCAATCAATTCCACAAGTAGTCGCTGATTATCTGTTGCTTGCTCTGTGGATGGGCTTCTGGGAAAGCAAACAAAATGGTTAGCCACAATCTTCCATGAAAGAGCTCACAACCTGGACCACAGAGTGGTCCAGTAGCTTGTATGCTTAAGGGATTCAGAAAAAAGATAAATCTAAGTGATGAGAGATGTGTGGAGAAGGTAGGCTCTGGGCCAGGTTATATAGGAAATATATCACATGTGTGAATCAAAGAGGAGAAATGCCCCGAGGGGCCAGGGAGAGTGCGAAGGGGTAGGGCTGACCACACACATTCCATTTTGTATGGAATCAAGCTGAGTATAACTGTGGTCCTCCTCTAATTTTTAGTAGCTCCCTTTCTCACTCTGAAAAGTGTCCCATTTGTATGGGAATTACATATCTTTTTACCAGCAGGGCTTACTAGTAGAGTGATGAGATCAGGATAACTAAAGGAGAAGAATATATTGGGGATTAGGGGGACATGATATTGAGTTGCTCAGATTCATCCAGGTTACATGGGCACCTACACTTAGACATGGAAGTAGCAGAAAAGAGGAAAACAATTATTTACTGGAGTTAGGAATGGCATCACAAAGTAATGTTGAAAGAATAATCTGGTACAAAATAACAATCATATATATAATTTAAATCTTTATGTATTTTTATATTATATGTCTTTATTATATCTTGCCAGCTCATTGAAAAAATGATAGCATAGTTTATGAAACCATGAGAAAAGAACATTAGTTTTTGAGTTATGACTGACTGCATCTTTGTTCAGTACTTTCTCTTTTTTCTATCTTTAACCCATGCACAACCCTGAGAACCTTTAAATTATTAGATGTTCTGAAGAGATAGACACTAAATTTAATGAAAGTGTAATGCATTGCCTAAAAATGACACTATCGCTGTTTTTACTAACAATTTTACAGTCTATAAAATGATCTGCACTTTTGAAGCCCAGAGTTGGAGTGAAAGGGTTTTATTGTGGAATCCATCTGTAAAGCACTGTTGGATTAAAATGGAGCGGTAGCCAGGAATACAGTGAATAATAGTTATACATGAGTGATATATACTGAAACTTAATATAGGTTGTAAGAACCTATACAGAGGAAAAAATGTAAGATTTCTAGACTTTTATATTAGAATAATTTGGGAAAAATGAATCCATTTGGAATCATGTATAATAAATGCATTGTACATGAAGATATGATTTCCTTAGAACAATAAAATTACCATTTGTTGAGCACTTAGTCCATGGTCAGTAACCCTTAAAGCAATACTCCTAAGTAGACTTAATGTCCATCTTTTACAAATGAAGACATGATAGCTGAAAAAAGATGAGTTATCCAATACAGGGTCACTGAGGATGGGAAGTAACCAAGATCTGGACCACACGCCTCAGCCATATCTGCACTTACAGTGCAACCTTGAGACCAATGATGGCCTTCAAAACAGTATTCAACAAATGATGGATACTGAGAAATAATTATGAAATTTTCTCATTTGAAGATCACCAGCAACCTGATCGTTAAAATGAGTAGGCCAGAACAAAAGGATTAAAGAGGTTTAATCTTGGGACAATTTTTGTAAGCATATAGTAATTTTGGATTTATCTTTTAGGAAGATCTGTAAAAATGTGTCAGCTGAGAAGGCTGTGTTGATTGAGAGCACTCAAATCCATTAGTGAGAAAAGGGAGCAGAAGTTATGTGAAGAAATATTCCCTCCAAACTTCCATAACCTGAGGAAGGAAACAGATATCTAGGACCCAGAATCAGAGAGAGTCCCAAAAAAGGAACTCAAAGAAGTTCCATAACAAGCCAACTTATAATTAAAAGGGCAAAAATTAAAGGTAAAGAGATTGTTTTAATATAAATAAGCAAACAAAGCAAAACAAATCAAACAAACAAAAAAAAAACTCATAGATACAGAGATACAAAATAAGCCACTCAGATGAAATATGCAGCATAAGGAATATGATCAATCATCATGTAAGAACTTTATGGGGACAGATGGTCATTAGACTTTCATGGAGATTATTTCATAATTTATGCAAATGCCAAAGCACTATATAGTACACCTGAAACTACCATAATATTGTACATCAGCTATATTTCAAGAAAGTTTTCTTTAAGAACACATATATTATAAAAGAACATTTATATAGCAAACATAATTCCACATCTCCAAATATAAAATTGTGAAAAATAGAAGTATACATTTCAGAACATAAAAACTTTATTCAGTTTTAATATAAAAGACGTAAACATTTTCTTCATATAAAAAGTATTTTAAAAAAATAAAAAGCATTTAAACATCAGAAGAAAAAGGATCAACCTCTGTAGAATAGAAAAGAAATACAAATGGTTAATAATGAATAGCATCAACCAAAATAAAGTAAGTATAAATGTATAAATATTGAGATACTGATATAGAGCTATCAAATTTGCAAAGTTTACCTAAGTCACTTCTTAGCAGTGTGTGTTGGGAGAAAGAAGGACCATCACAGAGTTTATGGGAAAGAAATTCAACAGTAAGTTCAAAATTTAAAAGGCTCAAACTGTTTGACATATATCAATTCCATTTTGGAAATTTTTATGGTTGTACCACATTATTATTTTTTAATTGAAGTAGTGGGCTTCTTGGGTGGCTCAGTGATAAAAATCTGCCTGCCAAGCAGGAGATGCAGGTTCAATCCCTGGATTGGGAAGATACCCTGGAAAAGGAAATGGCAACCGACTCCAGTATTCTTGCCTGGAAGTCCCATGGACAGAGGAGCCTGGTGGGCCACAGTCCACGGGGTCGCACAGAGTCAGACACAAGTTAATCACTGAACAATAACAACAAAATAGTGATTTAGAATATTGTGTTAGTTTCAAGTGTATATAAAAGTGATTCACATGTGTGTGTGTGTATGCACGTGTGTGCTAAATCACTTCAGTCATGTCCAACTGTTTGCGACCCTATGGACTGTAGCCCACCAGGCTCCCCTGTCCAAAGGCTTCTCCATGCAAAAATACTGGTGTGGGTCGCCATGCCCTTCAGGGAATCTTCCTGACCTAGTACACATACATATATTCTTCTTCAAATACTTTTTGATTATGGGTTATTACAAAATACTGAATACAGTTCCCTGTGCTATACAATAGGTCCTTGTCATTTATATATTTTATATACAGTCATATGTACCCATATTATTGATTAAATATTCCAGTATTGTTAATTGGAGAAAAAAACTAAAGATAATCTAAATCTTAATTACTGGAGAATAGTTTAAATAAATGTGTTATATTCATATAACAAATCACTGATTAGTCCTTGTAAATAACGAGGTAAAATATTATAAATTAACATGGAAAGGTATCTACACTATCAGTTCAGTTAAGTTGCTCAGTCATGTCCAACTCTTTTCAACCACATGGACTGCAGCACACCAGGCCTCCCTGTCCATCACCAACTCACAGAGCTTGTTCAAACTCATGTCCAACAAGTCAGTGATGTCTTTCAACCATCTCATCTTCTGTTGTCCCCTTCTCTTCCTGTCTTCAATCTTTCCCAGCATTAGGGTCTTTTCAAATAAGTCAGTTCTTTGTATTAGGTGGCCAAAGTATTGGAGTTTCAGCTTCAGCATCATTCCTTCCAATGAATATTCAGTACTGATTTCCTTTAGGATTGACTGGTTGTATCTCCTTGCAGTCCAAGGGACTGTCAAGAGTCTTCTCCAACACCATAGTTCAAAAGCATCAACTCTGTGGTGCTCAGCTTCCTTTATAGTCCAACTCTCACATCCATACACGACTACTGGAAAAACCATAGCTTTGACTAGATGGACCTTTGTTGGCAAAGTAATGTACATGCAGTGATTTTGGAGCTGAAGAAAATAAAGTCTGCCACTCTTCCCATTGTTTCCCCATCTATTTGCCATGAAGTGATGGGACTGGATACCATGATCTTAGTTTTCTGAATTTTGAATTTTATGCCAACTTTTCATTCTCTTATTTCATTTTCATCAAGAGGCTCTTTAGTTCTTTGTTGCTTTCTGCCATAAGAGTGATGTCATCTGCATATCTGAGGTTATTATTTCTCCTGGAAATCTTGATTCCAGCTTGTGCTTCATCCATCCTGGCATTTCATATGATGTACTCTGCATAAAAGTCAAATAAGCAGAGTGACAATACACAGTCTTGACATACTCCTTTCTCAATTTGGAACCAGTTTGTTGTTCCATGTCCAATTTAAACTGTTGCTTCTTGACCTGCATAGAGATTTCTCAGGAGGCAGGTAAGGTGGTCTGGTATTCCCACCTCTTGAAAAATTTTCCACAGTTTGTTGTGATCCACACAGTCAAACACTTGGCATAGTCAATAAAGCAGAAGATGTTTTTCTGGAACTCTTTTGCTTTTTTGATGATTCAATGGATGTTGGCAATTTGATCTCTTGTTCCTCTGCCTTTTCTAAAACCAGCTTGAACATATGGAAGTTCATGGTTCACAAACTGTTGAAGCCTGGCTTGGAGAATTTTGAGCATTACTTTGCTAGTGTATGAGATGAGTGCAATTGTGCAGTAGTTTGAACATACTTTGGCATTGCCTTTCTTAGGGATTGGAATGAAACCTGACCTTTTCCTGTGGCCACTGCTGAGTTTTCCAAATTTGCTGGCATATTGAGAGCAGCACTTTAACAATATCATCTTTTAGGATTTGAAGTAGCTCAACTGGAATTCTATCACCTCTACTATTTATGTTCCGAGTGATGCTTCCTAAGGCCCACTTGACTTCGCATTCCAGGATGTCTGGCTCTAGGTGAATGACCACACCGTCATGGTTATCTGAGTCATGTAGATGTTTTTTGTGTTCATTCTTTTATGTGTTCTTGCCACCTCTTCCTAATATCTTCTGCTTCTATTAGGTCCGTATGATTTCTGTCCTTTATTGTGGCCATCTGTGCACGAAATATTCCCTTGGTATCTATAATTTTCTTGAAGAGATCTCTAGTCTTTCCCATTCTATTGTTTTCCTCTGTTTCTTTGCATTGATCACTGAGGAAGGTTTTCTTATCTCACCTTGCTATTCTTTGGAACTCTGCATTAAATGGGTATATCTTTCCTTTTCTCCTTTGCCTTTCACTTCTTTTCTTTTCATAGCTATTTGTAAGGCCTCCTCAGGCAACCATTTTGCCTTTTTGCATTTCTTTATCTTGGGGATGGTCTTGACCCCTGCCTTTGGCACAAATGTCAAGAACCTCTGTCCATAGTTCTTCAGGCACCCCGTCTACCAGATCTAATCCCTTGAATCTATTCGTTACATCCACTGGATAATCATAAGGGATTTGATTTAGATCATACCTGAATGGTCTAGTGGTTTTCCCCACTTTCTTCAATTTAAGTCTGAATTTTGCAATAAGGAGTTCATGATCAGAGCCACAATCAGCTCCCGATCTTGTTTTTACTGTCTCTGTAGAGCGTCTCCATCTTTGACTGCAAAGAATATAAACAATCTGATTTCGGTATTGACCATCTGATGATGTCCATGTGTAGAGTTGTCTCTTGTGTTGTTTGAAGAAGATGTTTGCTCTGACCAGTGCATTCTCTTGGCAAAACTCTGTTAGCCTTTGCCTGCTTCATTTTGTACTCCATGGCCAAATTTGCCTGTTACTCCAGGTATCTCTTGACTTCCTACTTTTGCATCCCAGCCCCCTATAATGAAAAGGACATCTTTTTTGGGTGTTAGTTCTAGAAAGTCTTATAGATCTTCATAGAAATGTTCAACTTCAGCTTCTTTAGCATTACTGGTTGGACCATATACCTGGACTACTGTGATATTGAATGGTTTGCCTTGGAAATGAACAGAGATCATTCCGTCATCTTTGAGATTGCACTCAAGAACTGTATTTCGGACTCTATTGTTGACTATGAAGGCTACTCCATTTCCTCTAAGGGATTCTTGCCCACAGTAGTAGATATAATGGTAATCTTTGTTAAATTCACCCATTCCAACCCATCTTAGTTCACTGATTCCTAAATTGTCAATGTTCACTCTTGCCATCTCCTGTTTGATCACTTCCAATTTAGCTTGATTCATGGCCCTAACATTCCAGGTTCCTGTGCACTATTGTTCTTACAACATTGGACTGAGCATTGTTTTGCTTTGGATCTGCGTCTTCATTCTTTCTAGAGTTACTTCCCCCTCTTCTCCAGTAGCATATGGTGTACCTACTGACCCGGGGAGTTCATCTTTCAGTGTCATAGTTTTTGCCTTTGCATACTGTTCATGGGATTCTCAAGGCAAGAATACTGAAGTGATTTGCCTTTCCCTTCTCCAGTGGACCAAATTTTATCAGAACTCTCCACCCAAATCACTTTAAGTTAGGTTGATTTTCTTTTAAAGAGCAAGCAGACATTATTTTTATAATCACTTCGTTAATTGAATAATGAAAATTTAAAATTATTTTTACATTAAGTTTTTTATTTACTAATTAAAAAATACTTTTTATTTTGTATTGGGGTATAGTTGATTAACAATGTTTTGATAGCTTCAGGTGAACAATGTAGGGACTCATCCATATGTATACATGTATCCACTTTCCCCCAACCCTCCTACCATCCAGGCTGGCACATAATATTGAGCAGAGTTCCATGCACTATACAATAGGTCCTTGTTTGTTATTTACTTTAAACACAGCAGTATGTATGTGACCATCCCAAAGTTCCTAACTGTCCCTTCCCCCTGGCAACCATAAGTTCATTTTCTAAGTCTATGAATCTCTTTCTGTTTTTTAAGTAAGTTCCTTTGTATCTTTTTTTTTTTTTTAAGATTCTACATATAAGAGACAGCAGGCTTCTCTGGTGGCCCAGATAGTAAAGAATCTGCATGCAATGCTGGAGACCTGAGTTTGATCCCTGGGTCAGAAAGATCCCCTGGAGGAGGGAATGACTATCCACTCCAGTCATTTTTGCCTGGAGAATTCCATGGACAGAGGCTACAGTCCATGGGGTTGCAAAGAGTTGGACTCAACTGATTGATGAACACTTTCACTATAAGGGACATCATACAATATTTCTCCTTCTTTCTCTGAGCTATTTCACTCACAATGAGAATCTCTAGGTCTATCCGTGTTACTGAAAATGGCCTTAAGTCATTATTTTCAAAGGTTGAGTAATACTCCATTGTGTATATGTACCACATCTTTATCCATTCCTCTATCAGTGGACGTTTAGGTTGCTTCTATGTCTTGGCCATGGTAAGCAATGCTGCAATGAACATTAAGGTGCATGAATCTTTTTGGATCATATTTTTGTCTGGATATACACTCATGAATTGGGTGGTAGGATCATACGTAGCTCTGTTTTTAGGGTTTTTTTTAAGGAATCTTCATACTGTTCTCTATGCTGGCTGTGCCAATTTACTTTCCCACCAACAG
Organism: Cervus elaphus; assembly: GCF_910594005.1. Lineage (NCBI taxonomy): Eukaryota > Metazoa > Chordata > Mammalia > Artiodactyla > Cervidae > Cervus > Cervus elaphus. The sequence goes on from NC_057819.1 coordinate 29,047,752, forward strand.
TGTAGGAGGGTTCCCTTCTCTCCACACCCTCTGCAGCACTTGTGTGTGGACTTTTTTTTTTTTTTGGTGATAGCTAGTCTGGTTGGTGTGAGGTGATATCTCATTGTAGTTTTGATTTGCATTTCTCTAATAATTAGAAATGCCTGTTGGATATCTGTATGTCTTCTTTGAAGAAATGTCTGTTTAGGTCTACTGCCCATTTTTTGAGTGGATTTTTTATTTTGATGTTATTAAACATCGTGAGCTGTTTGTAAATTTTGGAGGCTAATCCCTTATTGGTCACTTTATTTGCAAATATTATCTCCAATCTGTGGGTTGTCTTTCTGTTTTGTTTATTGTTTCCTTCTCTGTGCAAAAGCTTTTGAGTTTAAATAGGCCCCATTTGTTTATTTTTGCTTTTTCCCAATATTCTGGGAGATGGATTAGAAAAGATGTTGCTGTGATTTAAGTCAGAGAGTATTCTGTCTATATTTTCTTGCAGATGTAGATTTCCTTTCTCTGCAATTTTTTTGGGAACAGTTTCAGAAGGATTGGTGTTAACTCTCCTCTAAATGTTTGATAAAATTCACCCATGAAGCCATCAGATTCTAAAATTTTGTTTCTTGAAAGTGAAAGTGAAAGTCACTCAATCATGTCCAACTCTTTGCGACCCCATGGAGTATACAGTCCATGGAATTTTCCAGGCCAGAATACTGCAGTGGGTAGCCTTTCCCTTCTCTGGGGGATCTTCTCAACTCAGGGATTGAACCCAGGTCTCCAGCATTGCAGGACGATTCTTTGCCAGCTGAGCCGCAAGGGAAGCCCAAGAATACTGGAGTGGGTAGCCTATCCCTTCTCCAAAGGATCATCCTGACCCAGAAATCAAACCCGGGTCTGCTGCATTTGCAGGCAGATTCTTTACCAACTGAACTATCAGGTTCTTAGGAGGCTTTTAAACACAGTTTCAACATCAGTGCTTCAGATTGATCAGTTCATATTTTCTATTTCTTCCTGATTCAGTCTATGGAGATTGTACCATTGTTAGAGTTTGTCCATTTCTTCCAGGTTGTCCATTTTATTGCCATACAGTTGCTCATAGTAGTCTCTTATGATCCTTGGTATTTCTGTAGAATTAGCTGTAACTTCTTCTTTTTCATTTCTAATTTTATGGATTTGAGTCCTCTCCCCCCTCCCCCCCCTTTTTTTGATAAGTCTGGTTAAATGTTTATCAATTTTGTTTATCTTTTCAAAGCACCAGTTTTAGTTTCATTGATCTTTGCAATTGTTTTCTTTGTCTCTATTGCATGAATTTCTGCCCTGATCTTTATGATTTCTTTCCTTCTATTAACTTTAGGTTTTGTTTGTTCTTTCTCTAGTTGTTTTAGGTGTAAGTTTGGGTTGTTTATTTGAGATTTTTCTTGTTTCTTTTGGTAAGATTTTATTGCTACCAACTTCCCTCTTAAAACTGCTTTTGCTGCATCCCATAAGTTTTGTACTCTTGTGCTTTCATTTTCTGCTGTCTCTAGGTATTTTTTATTTCTTTGATTTCTTCAGTGATCCATTGGTTGTTTGGTAGCATATTGTTAAGCCACTACATGTTTGTGATTTTTAGTTTTTTAGAGTGTTTCTTGTAGCTTATTTCTAACATCATAGCATTGTAGTCAGAAAAGATGTTTGATATGATTTTAATTTTCTTAAATTTACCAAGGCTCACCTTTTTGGCCCAGCATGCGCATATGAGAAGAATGTATAGTCTCCTGTTTTTGGATGGAATGCTCTATGAGTATCAATTCAACTCATCTAATGTATCATTTAAGGGCTGTGTTTCCTTATTAATTTTCTGTTTAGATGACCTGTCCATTGTGAAAGTGGAGTGTTATGTCCCCCATTATTGTTGTGTTGCTGTTGATTTCTCCCTTTATGATTGTTAGTATTTGCCTTACATATTGAGGTGCTCCTATATTGGTTGCATATATATTTGTAATTGTTATATTTTATTCTTGGACTTTGTTCATTATGTAGTGTCCTTCTTTGTCTTTTATAACATTCTTTGTTTTAAAGTCTATTTTTTTCTGATATGAATATTGCTATTCCAGCATTCTTATGATTTCCATTTGTGTGGAATATCTCTTCCCATGCCATTACTTTCAATTTGTAAGTAAACCTAAATCTGAGGGAAGTGACTTTTAGATAACATATATTTGGACCTTCTTATTGCATCTACCCAGTCAGTCCATCTCTTTTGGTTGGTGAATTTAATCCATTTACATTTAAGATAATTATTGATATGTATGGTCCTTTTACCATTTTCTTAATTGCTTTGGGTCTATTTTTTGTGGGTCTTTTCCTTCTCTTGTGTTTCCTGCCTAGAAAAGTTCCTTTAGCATTTGTCATAAAGCTACATTAGTGGCACTGAATTCTCTTAACTCTTGCTTCTCTTTAAAGCTTTTGATTTCTCCATCAAATCTGAATGAGAGACATTGGGTAGAGTATTCTTGGCTGTAGTTTCCTCCCTTTCATCACTTTGACTATATTGTGCCATTCCCTTCTGACTTGTGGAGGTTCTGCTGAGAAATCAGCTGATAACCTGATGAGAGTTCCATTGTATGTTATTTATCTTTTTTCCCTTGTTGCTTTTAATATTATATCTGTGACTCTACTTTTTGTGAGTTTGATTGCTATGTATCTCAGTGTCTTCCTTCTTGAGTTTATCTGATACTAACAAATCCTTCTGGATTCCAGGATTTGGTTGACTATTTCCTTTCACATGTTAGGAAAGTGTTCAGCTATTATGTCTTCAAATATCTTCTTAGCTCCTATCTCCTTCTCTTATAATTCTGGGATCCCAATAATGCAAATGTTAGTGCATTTAATATTGTCCCAGAGGTCTTTTAGTCTATCTTCATTCCTTTTCATTCTTTTTTTTTTCCTGTTTTCAGCTTTGTGGCAGTAATTTCCACCATTCTGTTTTCCAGGTCACTTATTCATTGTTTTGCCTCAGTTATTCTGCTATTGATTCTTTCTAGTGAATTGTTCAAATCTGTTTGTTTGTTCTTTAGTTCTTCTAGTTCTTTGGTAAATATTTCTTGAATCTTCTCCATTCTTTTTCTGAGATCCTAGATCATCTTCACTATCACTATTCTGAATTCTTTTTTCATGGAAGATTGCCTATTTCCAGCATGTGGTCAATCCTAGGGGATGTTCTGTGTGCACTGGAGTAGAATCTGCAGTATGCTGCTTTTGGATGGAATGCTCTATAAATATCAGTTAAGTCCAGCTCATCTAGGCACTTCATTTAGTTTTTTTTTGTAATTTATCTTGCTCCTTCATCTGTGTCAGAATCCTCCTCCTTTTCACTGTGATTAATTATATGTGATTGTGGTTTTTGTTCTGGAGGCTGTGGGATTGTAGTTCTTCTTGCTTCTTCTGTCTGTCTTCTGTTGGATGTCTACTGTTTTTTATTTTTTTTAGTATCAGTTTTGGAAACCCCAATGGAACAGCATTTCACTCTACAGAAAAATATCAGGGCTTAGGCTTGGCCAGAAGTGTGAAGCAAAATTCTGGACCTGTCCAGCTGGAGCAGTGTACTCCTGGTAGATGAGGATTTCTTCTCATTAAATTTTTTATTTTTTTAATTTACCTTTATACTTTCTGGTAATTTATGCTGTAGTATCTACTATTTTCTCTTCAGATCTCATAGGAATATTAATATTTTCTTTAAAATATGTGTTTGTGGAGAAAAAAAAATCCTACATTTCCATATAAGCAATGTTAAAACATTGTCATATTGCTAAAATCTTAATGATTTATATGTGGGCATTATATTGAGATAAGAGATATGGCAGCATTCTTAGTGGTCTGAATGAAAGTTTTATTTGTTCTATTTGCACTAAAATGCCTAGTAATTATGTTCTGAGCCCCTAACTCTGCCTTCGTATTTCAACTTATACAACTTCTAAAGGTATGTATGTTATGCATATAATAAAATAATAGTGATCTAATGATGCCCTAGTACATGGAAAGGGTTAATTAACTTTCATAGGTGAGCAGTACACTCAGGAAATTATGGATATAATTTAACTACTAGTCAGGCAGCAAGAGGTTTATAAAAAGCTTTGAACTTTCCTAGTGAACTAGTCAAGTACCAGAGGCCAACCAGGTGTTTTTGTTTAGTGCCCTTTACTGTTTTGTTAGGGAATGAGACAGAGAGAGATGTCCATAACTTCTAGCCAACATGCAAGGCAGCTTTCACTTTCTCAGATAATTTGGTTCCTGCAGCTGAAGCTGAGCTTTTTTGCTGGTGCACTTGAGACTGTAAATACCATATTTCTGGAAAACTTTTAAAATGTGTGTTGCTAATGATCTCATTGAGAATATCAATGCCTTGTTTGTTAAATAATAGCATCCTAGAATCAGTCATTTGTATTTTTGGTGTTGGTTTATGTACATTTCTAAAATTACTAGTTACACAAATCATGTGTGAAAAGTTACTATCTGCATTCAGGCTTTCAACCAGAAGTTTTAAAAGGCATTTTTAAAAGCAGAAGTTTTAAAAATCCTCTCTATGAATATTCATCAATTTCTACTTAGTATCAATTTCCTGCTTTGAATTTTAATACTTTTTTTGAAATTTAATATCTTAAATAATTTTGAACTAGTAATTATTTGTATGCACACATCTAGTTCACATGGGGGGATGTGTAATGTCATATGACATTCTTACCGTGAAGATAATAGGACCAGCTTCATGTGTTGGAAATAAAGATGTGTCCTAGATTAATGCTATTTGTATGAGACAGGAAGCATGTGGCTGGGCTTTTAACAACGTCAAATTCATTACAAGGAACACAATTCTTTTACTATAGGAAAGTGTGTCAGAGACATAGAAAAAAATAAGCACAACATAAATAAAGGAATTGACCTAAGTAAACCAGCTTTTAAGACTACTGGTGATTATTACAAAGTTTGCGATTTATTGAACTAACATTGGGCCTCATGATGTGAAACTTTGGAAGTCTTGCTTTTCTACTTGCCCTTAGAAAATTTTACATTAAAAATAGAATTCATAATTCTGTTCTCCTGGGAAAGCCAAGTGCAGAATAAAAGCCAGTTGTGGCATTTATAGACATTTCAAAATCAAACAACAGAGGATTTGTCATTGCTTCAGAAGCCACATTGGTGATTATTTTCCAGTTAACAGTACAAATATTTCACCCTTTTTTGGATCTCTAACTTTCACCTAAGTTAATAGTTTTCTTTACTAGGAACTATATTCAATATCTTATGGTAAGCCATAATGTGAAAGAATATGGAAGACATCATACATATATATACTTATATATAGATATGTATATATGTATATGAATCATTTTGCTGTATTGCAGAAATTAACCCAACACTATAAATCAACTATACTTCAGGAAATAGGTTAAAAAGTAAATTTTTGAAGTCATCTAGGAAAATGTTTTTTATGATATTGCAGAATTAAGACAAGAAATGTCTGCTAATGGGATATCCCTTCTTTGCATTATGTTTTCCCTTAACCACTGTAACAGAAATAAATATACATATGGAATAACTGTGCATTTTTCTCAATTTCTCTTATAATTATAGACATTTCAAGGTGGTGTGTACCAGTGTTGACATGTACTAGATAAGATTCTTTTGACCTTTGATTTAAAGAAAAGTGTGATATTTCAGGTGACAACAGGCAAGATTGATTGCAATGCAGCTCTGCATGATCTATATAGCCCTCTCCTGACATCTATATATGACAGGTCGTTTACTTGGATATTATTTCTCACAGTCTTGGTATAATCATACTTTATCCACTCCCAGTAGTTACTTTACATCCCCCTAGCCTCAGGGGAAATTAAGGACTAGCCCCTTTCTGACTTTTGTTCTTGAATTTCCCTGCTGCTGGGGAGGATTATCCTGGGATAAGAGGGAGTGGGTTTACTTTAACAGAGCAACAGAGGTCAGGATGGAAGCCGAAGGTCAGAGACACTGCTTTACCTGACCACTCATGAATCTGACCACTCATGAATCTAACCCTGTGGGGCTCTCAGCCACAGAGAAGGCTTACAAAGTCCTGAGCCTAATTTCAAAATCATATTTTTTTTTCCTAAATTTTTTCTTGTCATATAACATTCAGATGGCAAAATACACAAGTCCTAAGTGAATTCATCCTAATGCATGTATCCTTGTAACTACCACTGGGATTAAGATAAAGAAATTATATTGATATTTTCCTTTGATCAAAAATAGCTTTTCAAGCTATATATGCTCAGCTTCCCATAACACTTAGGCTCTTACCTGTTACAGGTGTTAAACATAAAAAGAGACAGAACCTGAAATTAAAGTAAGGGTATCAGGAGATAGGTCTTTTCTCTCTGCTTTTATTTTATATTTTGCCCACCCTTGGTGTGCCCAGAGGGAAGCAAAGTTCCCACCATCCAACAAGATTATTGGATACCCATAGGATTCAGACAACAGTCTTCTTAAAAAAATTATTTTATATTGAATATAGTTGATTAACAATGCTGTATTAATTTCAGGGGTATAGCAAAATGATTTATAAACATATACATGTATCTATACTTTTTCACATTCTTTTCCCATTTAGGTTATTACAGAATATTGAGCAGAGGTCCCTATTATATACAGTACATTCTTGTTGGTTACCTATTCTACATATAGTAGTGTATACATGTCAATCCCAAACTTCTAATTTACCTGTCCTCCCATCCATCTTCCCTGATAACCATAAACTTATTTTCTAAGTCTGTGAGTCTGTTTTATAAATAAGTTCATTTTTATCATTTTTAAGATCCATCTGTGTTGCTGAAAATGGTGTTATTTCATTCTTTTTCATGACTGAGTAATGTTCTATTGTGTGTATGTACCACCTTTGGAGCAGGAAATGACAACCTACTTTAGTATTTTTTTTTTCCATTTATTTTTATTAGTTGGAGGCTAATTACTTTACAATATTGTAGTGGTTTTTGTCATACACTGACATGAATTAGCCATGGATTTACATGTATTCCCCATCCCGATCCCCCCTCCCACCTCCTTCTCCACCCGATCCCTCTTGCCTGGAGAATTTCATGGACAGAGGAGCCTGGTGGGCTACAGTCCACGGGGTTGCAAACAGTCGGACACGACTGAGTGACTAACAGACACACACAGTACATCTTCTGTATTTATTCACTGTTCAGCATCACATAGCCCTGGGTGGTCTTTACCAGAGATAACCATTTGGTAGAGGAAACCAAAGGGGATCCCCTGACATTAAGTTGTTGTACAAAATATCAGAATATTGATAAAATTTAGGAAATAGGAAGTGAACTCCAATATAGAATAACATTAAATTTACTGTCAACCCAAGACCATGGAGGCCTTAAGTTAAATTCTGGTTTCTGGTTCCATGATAGAAAATAAAGGAATGACCTTTTCTTTTTTACTTTTGAAACCTGAGTTTGTGGAGGCCAGTGTGTATTTGTCAGGTTAGGTTGTGATGAAGCATATCACCCCCAGCCAAGTCCTAAGTTTCCGAGACTTAACACAACAGATATGCATTTTTCTTGGTGCCAGGAGGGTCTCAGCCTGGCAGACAGCTGCTTGCCATGTCTGTCTGAGACAGCACAGCAGGGGAGGGGAAAGGGCCCAGAGTGCAGGGGCACTCAGAGATGGTGCTCAGAGGTGACACCTGTCACACCATCCCCCTCAAGTTCAAAAGTAAGAAGCGCAGCCTTACCACTTGTTTGGGTGATCAGCATTAAAGACAACACAATATTCATCCCAGCTACAGAGCTACAGCTTTTCCATTTCCCCCAAAGAGCTTGTTTGAATGTTAATGCAGAAAGAAGCATATTATCTTTCTTTTCAATTTGAAATATCCTCAGTGAACATGCTAACCTCTTCTGCATGCCATTTCAGGGTACTTCCACTTTTCCTGCCTGCCAGAACTGAAGGTAATAATTGTTTTTGAATTTCCCAAAGATTACTTGCTACCATAGACATTCTATCAGGTTTCAGAAAGGTATGCCAAGGTGATTTGAGTACATATTTTACTTCCTTTATTGTTTCTTGCAAATAGAGAGGCAATATTCCTTTAGATGCTGATTTTAAGGAAGTGCTTTATAAGCGTTTGGGTGATTTATGCTTTATTTTGTATTCCATTTTTATTAGAAACAGGCCAGTGGCTTCTAATGTTTGAATTGGAATTTGGTTCACTGACAGTAAAATAGCAAACGTTTATCATAAGCTTTCAGTCCATTCTTGTTCTCTTCATTATTTGAATGTGGATCAGGTCCATAAAAATAAAGTAGCTTTCACACTCCAGAATAGACATTCTACTTAATGCTTGCAAGTCAGTAGAGTATAGTAGTGAAGTACATACATGCATGTGGAAGCCAGGCTGTCTGGGTTTAAATTCTAGCCTTGCCACTGTGTGACTTTGGGAAAGCCTAAATTCTGCATAATTCAATTTTCTCATCTGGGGAAGATAATAGTAACCACCTCCATAAATTGCAGGGTCTGTGAAAGGACTTTGAATGAATACTTGTAAAGTATTAAGAATGTTTGCCATATAGTAAGTGCTATATGAGCTTTTGCTATTACTGTTATTATTAGCATTGCTATTATTATTTTAATCAGGGTGAAACCTATATGACTGTTTGCCAATCAAATGATTTTATTGTATTATATAAATTATATTATGGCAATGACAGGGTGATTCCAAAAAATGTGAATGGAAGTAGTGTCACACATTTTCAACTGCTATCTCCTGCAAAAAGACAGAAAAGGTTGAGTAACATGTATACAGCTACATAGCTCATAAATGATATTGTGTATGTACCAAGAGAGTCCAGTGCAGAATCAGAGCTCTCAATGCAGTGCACACTGTATCTGACACCATTATTGACAAGTGAGGTCCAAACTTGGGGCTGATTAAAAAGTAAGCTTTATGGGGAAAAAAAGAAGCCAGCTAAGTTAGGGCTGCAATGGTGACTGAAAATGTAGATATTTTATTCTTTTCAGTGTGAAAAAGTGTTATTTTACACCAAGGCTGTCTATCAGATAATGCATGCACGTCTGCTCAGTCGCTTCAATCATGTCCAGTTCTTTGCAACCCTATGGACTAGAGCCCACCAGGCTCTTCTGTTTATGGGATTCTAAAGTCAAGAATACCAGAGTGGATTGCCATTTCCTCCTCCAGGGGATCTTCCTGGCCCAGGGATTGAACCTGAGTCTCCTGCATCTCCGGCATTGTAGGCAGGTTCTTTTACTGCTGAGCCACTAGGGAAGACCCTATCTGATGATAACATATCTAAAACAACTTCTTCATTTGAAGACAAAAGTAGGTTCACTGTCCTGTTACACACCAATACATTTCCTAACCAAAGAAAAGTGTAAAAACATTTTCTTGATCAAAATATTTCACACTAGCTTGCTTTCAGCTTTGTTTCTGTTTTTCTACTTTGCATGTTTCTCTTTAATAGAGACTAAAACTTCCTCTTTCCCATTGTATTTTCAGTGATGGGTATTCTAAAAATTGATCCTTCTATTGTAGAGCTGATTTCTGCCCACAGATTCAGGTATCTTGAGAAACAGATTCTTGATCCTTGAACATTCTCCAACATGTGTGACATTATGGTATAGTCTCTGTAGATGAGGTCACATCTTTGTTTGTTTTCCTGAAAAGTTTACCTCTGTGAAACAGTTAAAGATGATAGCTATTAGCTGGTGAACTCTGTTTTATTGGAGCCAAAAGTGGGTGACATGGAAAGATTTGAAATTTACTGTCCCAGGTGGTGCTAATGGTAAAGAATCCACCTGCCAATGCAGGTTAGATATAAGAGATATGGGTTCTGTCCCTGGGTCAGAAAGATCCCCTGGAAGAGGGCTTGGCAACCCACTCCACTACTCTTGCCTGGAGAATTCGATGGCCAGAGGAGACTAGCAGGCTGCAGTCCATGGGATTGTAGAGTCAGACATGACTGAAGTGACTTAGCACACATGCACGAACCTGTAAAATTCTTTTTCTAAGCAACCCCTAAAAATCCTCTCATTGCCTGGCTTGATCCCAAATGGATTTGGAAACACATGGTTGTGGGGATTTTTTGTTTGTTTTATTTTTGTTTTTTGACCATGGCACTCAGCATGTGGAATCTCAGTTCCCTAACCAGGGATGGAACCCTTGTCCCCTGCAGTGGAAGCAAAAAGTCTTAATCATTAGATCACCAGAAAGTCTTACATGGTCGTGTTTTAATTCATATACTACCAAGGATTTATGACATATATCATGGAGAAGAGTGTATGGATATCTTGGCAAATAATCAGATAAAAGACAGGACCATAGTCCCTGTCCTTAGGGAACACACACTGGAATGGGAGGAAAATGCAATTAAATGGATGATTATGGTGTGGGAGAAGGTGATGAAGCCTTCCTTGAAGATGTCATACTTAAACAGAATTTTGAAACAGAACTAGGAGTTATATCCTCAAGGAAGGTTTAGAAGAATATTCTTCTAAGAGAAAGAAGAAACAGCAAGTGCAAAGGCTTAAAAGCAAGAAAAAGCATGATAAGTCAAGGAACTGAAAATTGTTTATTTTGGTTAGAATGTGACATGAGAGGTGGGAAAGATGAGGATCATGCTGGAGAAGCAGGTAAAGGGGTCGGCTAGACCAGGTGGTGTCAGCTCCAGCCTGCTAACCAAATCTGGCCTGAAGCCTAGACCTGTGAGTAAAGCTTTACCAAAACACAACCATGCCTGTGTATTGATGTTGTGTTCTGTAGCCTTTTTTAGAGCAACAGCAGAATTGAGAAGCTCTATCAGAGACTTTATCTTCCTCAGAGCCTAAAATATTCTCAATGTGGCCACCCTTTTGCTAAGTGTTAGGCTGCATGAAGTAGAATCTTTCTAGACATTTTGAATTTTATTATGAAGATAATTTTTTAAAAAGTTCATAAATAAGCATAGATCTAGGAGTTATGCTGCCTTGTGCAGAATGAAGGGGCAGATTGTCAAGGATGGAAGCAGATGAGCAGCTATGAAGTTGTTAGACATGAAATCCTCTGCAGACCCATACTTGAGGTCAAGGGAATTAGTGAGAATGAAAAGGAAGAGGTGGATTTGAGAGGTAAATTCGTAATATCATTGCGAGATCACTGATTGGACACGTGGAATAAGAGGAGTGCCTGATGGTGAACAGATATTGGATTGGCATCCAAAATGTATCTGATATCACTTGCTAAGATTGGAGGCTCAGAATGGATGATCCAAGGAAGACCTGTGATGATGAATTCTGTCTGAAACCTGTAGAGTTTGAGGTGATTATGGAAAAATAATTGGCCAAATAGAGAATGCGTTTTTCTATGTGGGTCTAGAGCTGGAGGGGATGGTCTAGCCTAGAAAGACAGATTGACATTTTAGCAGTCTAGTGGTTGAGGGTCACTGAGGAAGAGCTTGCAAAACAGAGGAAGGAAGATGGGTCAGGACTTAGATGAAAGAGCAGATGGAGTTTCAGATGTAGGAGCAGTAACAGGACAGTGTGCTGCTTTGCATTGAAGGTGGGGGCCCACGAAGGAGGAAAGAACATAAAATAGTCCAGGGTTGAAGGCTAGACGTGAGTTCAGTCATACGACTGAGCTGAGAGGCACCTGTCAGACCATCCACTAGGAAGTCATTGCTGACTTAGAGCCTCAGAGGTAGAAACCCAGTAGGGTTCAGGAGTGAAAGAGAACCAGGAAGGAGTAGCAAATTGCATTTTGTAGTAAAGACTCCATTTGCAATGCACGAGACCTGAATTTGATGCCTGAGTTGGGAAGATCCCCTGGAGGAAGGCATGGCAACCCACTCCAATACTCTTGCTTGGAGACTCCCCATGGACAGAGGAGCCTGGTGGGCTACAGGCCATGGGGTCTCAAGGAGTCGGACACGAATGAGTGATTAAGCACACGATACAAAGTGACTTCAGGTCTCTTTTGGCCTTTCTGGCTCTAGAAAATTTCTAATGAATATCATGGGGGAGTCAATAAGGTTGAAAAAGAGGTAAATGTGTATTTTAATAGTACTATTCTAGCAGTCAATCAAAGCTCTTTCTCCATCTTGGCATTCAAATGCTGTAGTATTTACAGGCATATGATCACTAGTCATTGAATGACCCTTCTGTCAATCAAAAGTGTCTTTCACACAGGTTTACATAAGATAAGTGTATTTTGTATGTTAAACACCCATATGTGTACTTATAAGTACATATATACATGGAAACTGTTTTCTGTAGACTGCTGACTTGGTAGATTATCCATTCTCTGATCCAGTCTCAGTCGACTTGGTATCAGAGTATTAGTTGTAGAAAGGTGGGTACACTGGGGGAAAAAAAAAGTAAAGGCTAAAAAATAAAAAACTATCTCAGGAATAGCAAGAGGCTAATAAAAGAATTCTTCTCTCAAATAAAGCAGAGCTTCAAATGTTTTTTCCTCTGTCTGGTGAGCAAGATTATGGTTGAAAAAAGAATGCCAGTCAATTCCTTTTTTTGCATTATCTTTATTTTCACATCAAATCCATGCCAGTTAGAGGATCCCATTCTGCTTCATCTTCTTGTCCTCTTGAAGGTAGGTTCCTGGGATGTGTTTTTGTCTGGTGGGCATCCTTGATGTCCTCTGCTCTTTTCACTGCCAACCCTTATCCAACAAGCAGGATCTGAATTCTCATCAAATCTGATGTCTCATCAGGAAAACACTAGCAGAGGGGGAACAGAGCTGGAGCAGAGATGTTAGGAGGAAGGGGTTCCATTATCTCAGGTTGGAGAAGATGGTGTATAAACTAGAACAGTGGCAAGATGGAAGGAAGACAGCAGAGAGATTCAGGGGGTTCAAACAGAGAGTTGACAGGGTGGCCTGAGTCGTCACATCTAGGGATAGAGGGGGAACAAGTCTGCTGTTCACTTTGCATATGAAGCAGTCAGATGGGCAAAGCTGCCTTTCATCAAGGTGGAAACTCCAAGACTGAGAAAGAAGATGCTTTTGGAGGAAAGAGGACCTATGGGATGAAGACTGAGCATCTCCAGATTGGCTGTTTATGACATCCTGAGATAGTGGGAGACAGCCCCCAGAGAAAGCTGAAGATAAAAGTTAGAGACTCATCAGAATGTCGGCAATAGGTTATGTCTTGAAAGATATGGGATTGAGTACAGATGGAACCGTTAGAAATAAAAACTTAAAGTGGTCCATTTTCAAGGGTGTCTGGCTTTGAGTGGAAAAACTGCTACCAGCCAAACTTGCCTAATAGCTTGCTGGTGTAGTAACTGTAAGGAAAGTCTGGGCAAACAAAGGGAAGGTGGGATACCTAGGATTTTTGTTGGGGCTCATTCTAATTGTGAATTCAAAACATAAGAACAGGAATAGGTGCACAAGAAAGGAGGAAACAAGATGCCAGGGAGGTGCCAGCCCAAATAGAGGGAGGGAATAAACCTGGGTGACATCTAGGAAGATTGTTCACCCCATAGTAATCAGCCAGTGAGGAACTGGGGGAGGGACTTCTGTCCCAGGGGATAAATTGCTTGCTGTAACAACACTGGGTATGCCTGCCCACCAGACACCCCATCTTGCAAGATCATTATCAACGCCTCACTCTTGCTGTGCTTTGGGTCTCGAAGTCCATCCCTTGGTTTGGGACCGATGTACGTGTTTCTCACAGAACTGTGGACAGGACATCTGTGAGACCCACACTTAGGGGAAGAGGAGCTCACACGGGAGCCTGAGAAGGATGAGCTGGAAAGGACAGAGACAGAGCAGGAAGGGCTTAGGTCAGGGCAGACCGAGAACGGCACTCCCAGGACGGTCACCCAGCAGCGAAAGGTGATATAGCACTTGTGGCACAAGACACAGTAATGCCAACAAAACAGGAGCATCAACTCCCACAATCCACAAACATCCCTGCCGTTACTTCCTCACCTTCCTCTAGTAAACAGAATCTGATAATGTTTTGGTACATAATCTACATCAAAAATGTGCTTCATATTTGCAGATAGAATCAGTAAGTCAACAAATAAATTCCCCACACAAAACAGTCACTGGTTCTCTTTTTAATGAATTAAGCACCATGCAGAAATTTATTGTTCAACACCTTCTGTGGTGTTTTCCCCACAATTTTGAAGGGAGAAATCACCCGAAACAAGTCATTGCTTGAGTGTTATCATGTCCAATGTGAAATCTTTTAAACACATAATGGGTAAATGTGTGGGACTCTCATCTGTCTGAGGGTCAAATATCCTATGGTGATTTCCTGATTCTTGTGCAGAGAAGGGGTTCAATATAAGGATCCCAGGCTGTGCCACTCTGGCTTCTGGCCTATTTTGAACTGAAGAGAACCAAGACCCAGCAGATTTTTTTTTTAAAGTTTATGCACCCCTTTACTGACTAAAAGAATTTAGACAGAGAACCTGGTCCAAGAAGAGGGCTGTCAGCACAGATGACCATGAAGGATACAGGGTGAGTGTGGTAACTGGGGTGAGCAGAACAGGGTATGGAGACCAGATTCCTCCCCATGTCCCAATCTCTGCAGGCCCAGCAAACCCTGGTTCACCAAACATCTGCTCCTCCACCTTTCTGTGAGCTCTCTGGCTACTCTTTGGGGTCCCAGACCCCTGCACCCTTCTCTTAATTCAGAGACATGTAAACCTCAGTGGATATGTAAACCTCAGAGGCCTGACTGTCTGGGGTTTCAAATCTTATGGAACTCTGTACATACATAATTAAATATGTTGCCCTCCTGCTAATGTATCCTAGGTTAATCTGATTGTTAGACCAGCCAAAAAGCCAGAAAGGGTAGAGAAACATTTTTTTCTTCTCCTGATGGAGTGATTTTTTTCTGCCTTCCACCAAAAATAGAAAGAGTGGATGAAAGAAATCACTTAGTAGACAAAGCAGCCTGACTCACACCGTTTGAAAACAATGCTAGAAACTTTGAAGTTTAAAGTTGTAAAATCTCTTTGTGCACTATTTCTCTCTGCTACAATCAATCTGAGTGCAAAGGGCAAGGTCAAACACTTCTCACTTCTACCATCTGATGCCAAGAATAGAACTTTAAATCCATTTTCCCTTGAAATTTCAGAAGGGAGACAAAATGCTATTTAATTTTGGCAACAAGAGCATCCTTATTAACAGACTTCAGATTTTGGAGAAGGTGCTAAACTGATTTTTGTCCAGAGATTCAATCTCAGCAACTGGACCCACCCTTCACACTGCAGATCAAGGGGCATGAGCAAATAGGCTCCCTTGTCTCTTTGAAAACCAGTTTTTCAGCTTTTAAAACAGAAAAAGATGATTTTTAACAACCACATCTACCAGATTGTTACACTGGAAAATACAGCTCGATTTCTTTCTGGATTCAATTGGATAACCAAATCATAAAGAAAATATGTTACAGTGATTTTATGCATTAATCACTTGGGTTATTTTCTCTCAACTTTTGGGATCTTTCATAACAAAGATTTTAACAAGACTGAGTTAAATGTTCACTTTCAAGTCATTGATGTTAAAGATATGGAAAATTTCTGTCCTCCATGGAGCAATACTGAGTTAAATAAATGGAGAAAATATGAACATTCATATTTATATTTATATTTAAACAGAACCAAATGGTCACACTTCAATTTAAATGCATCACTTCAGACAATGATTCTATCTCTCTAGCAGGATTTTTCTTATTTTCCAGGAAAATCATTTCACAACTTCTGTGGCTTCCTGAGCCCCTGACACTTCCTTCTCCACTGATAGGTCAAGGACTTAAGTCAGATCTATTTTAAGAAGCTGTGAGTTCTTACTCATTTGCATTTTCTTTTGTTTTTCAGAAATGATCCATTTATTTTCCCAGTTACTTCTAGGTATTTTTGGGGGATCCCAAATAATCACTCAATGCCAAAAAACTACTTCTATTTCCAAAATTAATTTAAGCATGATCCCTTGCATCACATCGATGCTATGTCTCTGTTATTTTTCTGAGAAGGCCAGAATTCTGATGAGTCAAGCTCACAGAGATGGTGCTTTGGTCTAGCCCATGTGGAAACATTCAGTCACCCAGAACTGGCATAGTAGAAGGGAATATTTCCTTTGGAAAGCATAACTTAGAAACAGGTACTTATTTCTTACATAAAAAAAAAAAGAAAAAAAAAACTTTAACATTCAACCTTGTCTTTTTGTCTCATATTCCTGAGTTCTCGTCTGTGTGTTTTACTCTGAAGCTGATCACACACGCAGTTCAGACCTTCTCATGGGCCCAGGCATCTCTTATGACGCTCTCAGAGGGGCTTCAGCCACCGGCTAATCTGTGTGTTTGTCCAGGGTCCAGAAAAAAGTCACTCAAAGCATAACCCATGGTCATGCCCCTGCCCACCTGATCGCCTGTCTTGTCCAGTGTCACTGGAGTGGGCTTGGTGGGGATTCACCTAAGGGAGGCCCAGCTTGGGGGCACTTGTGTCAGTGGCTCCCAGTCTCTTCTGCCCGGGAGAGGCTCATGCCTGCTGCCAGCGTAGACAGACTTTCCAACTCCCATCGGGAGGCCCCCAGTGCTCTGACTCAAAAGAGCAGGGCCAGACTCTTGTTGCAAGAAGTTCTCTATCTTCCTTGCACCAGAAATATGTGGATAGTGGATAAGAAAGACACCTAAAAAGCATAGCATCAGAAACAAGTGGTAGAAATTTCTTTTCATAGCTTGAAATTTGAAGTGGAAGCTTTTATTCTGATCAATACCTCCTCAAAGTTTCTCTCGTGTCAGTAATGTATTTGATGACACAAAATTTACAAGTAAAATGACATCTTAACAAAATGGGTTATGGAGAGGATACGATATACACACACACACACAAAGATGTGGCCAAACTTTTGTTTAGGGACCTGGAAACAAACATACAAAACAAACTTGTGGTTATAAAGAGGAAAGGGTAGGGGAGATAAATTAGGAGTTTGGAATTAGCAGGTTCAAACTAGCAGGTAACCAACAAGGACCAAAATTATATATTGTTACCCTGCTTATTTAACAGAGAATTACACTCAATATTTTGTAATAATCTCTAAGGGAAAAGAATCTGAAATAGAATGAAGTGAAAATGATAGTTGCTCAGTCATGTCCAACTCTTTGCGATCCCATGGATTGTAGCCCGCCCAGGCTCCTCTGTCCATGGGACTCTGCAGGCAAGAATATGAGTGAGTTGCCATTTTCTTCTCCAGAGGATCTTCCCAATCCAGGGATTGAACACGGGTCTCCTGCATTGCAGGTGGATCCTTTACCATCTGAGTCACTAGGGAAACCCTGAAAAAAAAATAGATGTATATACATATACATATGTGTGTGTGTATGTATATATATATGAACTTCTAGATATACAAGCTGGGTTTCGAAGAGGCAGAGGAACCAGAGATCAAGTTGCCAACACTCACTGAATCATGGAGAAAGCAAGGGATTTCCAGAAAAACATCTACCTCTCCTCCATTGACTATGAAAAACCCTTGACTCTGTGGATCACAATAAACTGTGGAAAATTCTTAAAGAGATGGGAAAACCAGAATACTTTATCTATCTCCTGAGATATATGTATATGGGTCAAGAAGCAACAGTTAGAATTGGACATGGAACAACGGACAGATTCAAAATTGGGAAAGGAATATGACAAGGCTGTATATTGTCACTCTGCTTGTTTAACTTCTACACAGAGTACATCATGCGAAATGCTGGGCTGGATGAATCTTAAGCTGGATTCAAGATTGCCAGGAGAAATATCAATAACCTCAGATATGCAGACGTTACCACTCTAATAGCAGAAGGTGAAGAGGAACTAAACAGCCTCTTGATGAGGGTGAAATTTTCACCCTCTTAATGGGGGTGAAAGAAAAGAATGAAAAAATTGGCTTGAAACTCAACAACATTCAAAAAACTAAAATCATGGCATCTGGTCCCATCACAACATGGCAACAGAAGGGGAAAACGTGGAAACAGTGGCAGATTTTATTTTCTTGGTCTCCAAGATCACTGTGGACAGTGACTGCAGCTATGAAATTTAAAAACACTTGCTCCTTGGGAGAAAAGCTACGAAAATATAGACAGTGTATTAAAATGCAGAGGCATCACTTTTCCAACAAAGGCTTGTGTAGTGAAAGCTATTTTTTTTTTTTTTTAGTAGTCCTATATGGATGCAAGAGTTAGACCAGAAAGAAGGCTGAGTGCCAAAAAATGGATGCTTTTGAATTGTGGTGCTAGAGAAGTTTATTGAGAGTCCCTTGGACAGCAAGGAGATCAGACCAGTCAATCCTAAAAGGAGATCAACTCTGAATACTCTTTGAAAGGATAGATGCTGAAGCTGAAGTTCCAATACTTTAGCCACTTGGTATGAAGTGCTGACTCATTGGAAAAGACCCTGATCCTGGGAAGGATTCAAGGCAAAAGAAAAAGGGGGTAGTAGAAACTGAGGTGGTTAGATAGCATCACTGACTCAATGGACATGAATTTGAGCAAACTCTGGGAGATAGTGGAAGACAGAGGGGTCTGGTATGCTACAATCCATGGGGTTGCAAAGAGTTGCACATGACTTAGCAACTGAACAACAACAACAAAACTGAGTCACTTTGTTATAACCCTGAAACTAACACAACATTGTAAATCAACTATACTTCAATTAAACAAGGAAAAGTTAATGATATTTTATAATAAAAATATATATTTGCTTTTAAGGGGGAGATCTAGCATTCTTCATATATGAATGAAAGTAGTGGGAAGAGATGGCTGTAAGGGAAATTGCTTTGCCTTGAATGTTAATGAGCCTTGTTTGAACCTCTGCTCTGGTCATTGCTGGCTGTGTCGACTTTACATTTTGCTAAAACTTTCTGAGCTTCAGTTTGTTTTATGTAAATACAGGCAATAATTTCTACCTCACAGGCTAACATTTTGAGTTGTATGAAATAATGTTGGTAAAGTACCTAGTAGAATACCTACCATGTACTGGGGATTTTAGTGAATTATTTTGCTATTTTTGTTAATAACTGTGATAATTACCTTTATATACTCATTAGTTAATACTAATGTAAGTTACATCTTATTAAACCAAACTCTCAGAAACGTCAGGTACGGACAAGTCAGGAACTCACACACAGCACAGAAATATTAGGACATGAAAAGATTTTACTTATCGTGACTTTGGACCACTGAGGTACAGGGTGATGCCCTGGAGAAGGGAAGATGGAGTAAATACTTCTGAATGAAGCTTTCTGAAAAGGAGTGTGACATAATCTAAGGCAAGCTTCCCATTCTTAATTTTAGTTTTCATAATAAATATATTTCATAAAAATGTTATTTGGAGAAAAAGGAAGTTCTGGATTATCAGCACTCTTTGGTCTAGAATATATGAATCAATCTCTCATGAGTAGCTGTGTACTTAGAAAAATCCTTCTCAAAATCTCACAAACTCGTGAAAAGGCTCTCAGTGAGACACCGTCTGCTCCTTGATCCTTACAAGGAAAGAGAAAACTCATGATATGTATTTCCAGACCTATTTACAAATCACTATTGGACCACAGAAATAGCAGAGCCATGAATTCATCATTTGTAGGAAATTCCCTACTTTTTCCCTTGCTTGAATGTAACATATGTTTTTTTCTGCAGCACAGAGCTTATAAATTCTCATAACTCCTTATTTGGAATTATCCTTCTGAGTCAAAACCAGACCATAAATTCTGTAATGATACAGACTAAACATGAACAACATGCTTCCACCACCCTGACCAGAAGGAAAATGTTCTCTCTTGGTGTGGTCACTTCTGAGAAGATATATATCCCGACACAAAACCAGGCAGAGATGTTATGCTTTTCTTAAGGCTTATTCTTAAACTTTGGATTGAATTCAACATCAAAGTGATAAATAAAAATATTTTATCTTTTACTGTTGTCATTTTATCTCTATTGTAAAATCACTTTCATTTGCAGGAATCTGTTATGATAAAGAGAACTTTTTCTTCTGTTTTCCCATCTGCTCCATAAAGAAAACAAATATTCAAGGAAGCGATGTCATAAAAAGAGCCTGTGTGTGGTCTGGGGCCCACTTAATGTAGAATCAAAGGGCTCCGGGGGACTTTAAGAGATTGTTCAGCTCATTCCACAACCTCCAGACAAGACTTCACCTAAACTCTCTAGGATAGACCAGTTTATAGTGTCTGAGTAAGGCATCTGAATTGCTACCCTGAACAGCTGCCAGGGAGTATATACTCAGGTTCAAGTCTCATTTAGATGCATCTCTGAACAATGAAACCCATAAGCTCAGGTGAGGCCTTCGATGGAGAGCCTCTGGATACTAAAAACTTGCTCAGAATAATTTTTAATAATAAAATAAAATAAATGATAATTTTTAACACTCTCATCTTTGAGCTATTAATCATACTGAATCTAACCAAATTGTTGGATAGTCACTTTAACTGCTAGTAGAAACCTCAAGAACAAAAAGGCATATAAGTGAAGAAGGAAAAGCCCCTGTCTGTGGTGTGTGTGTGTATTTGTGTGTGTGTGTGTGTGTGTGTGTGAGAAGAGAGTCAGAGTAGAGTATCTAGGTGTAGGAATAATAGTCTAAAGTTTTTGTTTTTTAAAACATGATATGTGGAACTATATCAAAGAGAAAGATATTCACATTGCAGTGGCAGGACAGCTAATCTTTGCAAGCTGATTAGATGGACACAGATAAATGGATCACAAGGAGATGCAGCTATCCTTAAGAATACATATTTGTGTTTTACTTCCAGTGGTTAGCAAGTAGCAAAAATGGTGGCTCAAATGGTAAAGAATTTGTCTGCATTGCAGGAGACCTGGGTTCAATCCCCGGGTCAGGAAGGTCCCCTGGAGAAAAGAATGGCTACCCATTCCAGTATTCTTGCCTGGAGGAATCCCATGGACAGAGTAGCCTGATGGGTTACAGTCCATGGGGTCACAAAGAGTCAGACATGACTGAGTGACTACCACTTCAAGCTCACTTTGAAGCTTTACTATTAAAAGGTGGAGATGTATTCTTAGCAGAACACAAGTGCCCTGTAGCCTACTTGTTTATAAAGTTGTGCTAAGAACCTGGCCAGGTAAACAAAGGTGACAAGGGTACACCCCAGCCCCTTTGAAGTCTTACTGATTGAGGTGTATTAACAGCCAAACTTCAAAGACTGATGCTTCATCACTTTGTGATCCAATCACCACATTCAGCTGCAATTTATAGGCTGGGGATGTTAAATCCAGAAAGGTTTAGATACTCCCAATTATGCTTCACAAATGAAATTAAAAGTTCAAAGTACCCAGCTGCCTGTAAAGTGAGTTGGCAAAGTTGGGAGAAAGCTGTGGTAATTTGCTTTGAAGTTTGTTTTGTTTGCCAGTACATCTTAGAGAGTTGAATTTAATAGGAAACTTGCTTAATATTCTTTTTTTTTTTTTTTGAAAGAGCAATACAGTCTGGGTCAGAACAGTTTATATTGGACTACATTCATTCCAAAGAGCTGAATGGGATTCTATTAATGTAATCACCCAAGTATAGTCACACAAAATCCCCTCACATACATACCCACAACTTGATATATTTGAATCCTACAGGTGAGTTGAAGCTTCAGATTTACCTTGAGCACCTCGTGTGTAAGATTAGAGATGCGCTGTCATCCTCATCATCTACAAACACGATTGGCTCCTTAGCCTAAAAGCTTCAGGGAAGGAAAGTCAGAAGCTGCATTTTCATGCGGTTATAAGGGACAAGAATTATAAAATCAGATTCCAGGCAATAAAGAGACTAGCACAGTCAATAAAATCTAGTGGACCTCAATGGATCAAAAATGGTAGAAGCAAGAGTTTCCCTTCTGTAGTAGAATTAGACTCCTATATCTGAAAGCAATCTCAGAGTTGGAGCTTAATGACATTTTTCAAAGACAAGGGTCAAATAAATATTGGAAGTGTCTGATTAAAAATGGGTCTATAAATGAATGCTAAGGTTTTAATTTTTTTTTTTTTGGAAGGGGGGCAGAAAAAAACACTAACCTGGCTTTGCTTATTAACATAAATGCTTTAGAGTTGATTACACATGTGAAATGTGAGACAGAGCCTAGAGGCTTTGTATTAAAGTGCTTAAAGAAATTCTTTGTTTTATTGGGGAACATGTTTGTCTTTTCCCGGGTCCATCTGCCTGATGTGGTGGCTTTTGATTCTCTATTGCTGCCTCTGTTTTTTAATATGTTTTCTGAGTTAAAACTCAATGGTTTCTTCTGAATTTTCTCCAAAAGGAATCCATTTTGTCTTTCTGGTGCAAACAGGTCCTCTCTGAAGGGCATATCAAAGGGTCTCTCATGAATCCCCAGGATTTTCCTGGGAGGCGCCAGCCATTGTCCTGTGCTGTGATACCGGAGCCTGTCACTACGAGGCCAGGACAGGAACTAAGGTTCCCTGCCTCTCACCTCAAGTCCAGATGCCTGGTCCACAGCCACCCAAAAAAAAAACCCAGTAGCAACAACAATATTAAAGGATCTGGGCTATGAAAATGGCTACTTTTCCTAAGAAGCAGATGGTGCAAAAAAAAAAAGCCTGCCACTTTTATACATATCTTTGCAACTGCACTTTACATCTCAATGAACCATCAAGAAAAAATGCTCTCAGTAAAATGTCAAATTGAATCCAATATCCATCAGGAGCAAAGGTAACTTCTCGATTGTTCCTCTGAAGTCCCAGAAGGGTCTGTCATGGTTGACAAGCTCCTGAGGATCCAGCTCAGGTAAGTCATCAGAACCTCTCAGTGTGACAGGTCAACCTGGGACAGAACAGTCATGACAGTCCTGGATCATTTGTTTCATGGTAGATACGTGAGCCTGTTGACATTATGGGGAACATGGTACAAGGCATACAGTACCCCCCTGTATTTCCAAACCTGCTGAGGGTGGCACTGGTCCGGGGACTAGAAGGGGTGTGTGATGGGTGCCCACACCTGCCCCGTCTGCTCTGGAGGCTCGGCTCCAGCTGGTGTGACTTCCAGAAGCTGAGAAAGTGGCAAAGAGCTGAGACTCAGATGGTGTCCCTGGAAGCCCAATGCAGTGATACATCCTTGACTTTCTTTTCTCTGCTCCTGTATAAGCCCTAGGAAAAGAGCTGAAATCATCTTGAAAGCAGGTTGTAAAAAATATGGGACAATTTCTGTCCTGGAAATACTGTACCAGATTCCTGAGTCTCTCTTGGGTTACTCAGTCTCCCTGCAATTTCAGAGAACAGCATCATCTCTAAGAGAGTAGATCCAGCTTTCAAAATAAAATCGAATTTAGGGGGTATCTGAAAATAGGCATCTGTCATGTTTACCAGGCTCTGGAAAGAACTTGTTGTTGTTTGTCTCTAAGTCATGTCTGACTCTTTGTGCGACCCCATGGAGTGTAGCCCACCAGGACCCTCTGTCCATGGGATTATCCAGGCAAGAATACTGGAGTGGGTTGCCATTTCTTTCTCTGGGGGATCTTCCCGACCCAGGGACTGAACCTGTGTCTCTTGCATTGACAGGTGAATTCTTTACCATCAAGCCACTGGGGAAGCCCGGAAAGAAAGAGTCACATAAATGTGAAGGATTCTCTTTCCCGGGTCTGTGCCAGTACTTAGTACTGGGGTCAGAGCAGGATCCAAGTGTCCACTCTAGAAGGCCACTTGAGTTTTCTTCATTTTTGGAGTTTCTTTAAAACTACATCTCACTTTTTAAAGACAACTTTTTTGTTTGTTTGTTTGTTTTTTTGTTTTTAAAGACAACTTTTTTGTTAAAAAGCAAAATGTTGTGCTGGTTCCTATCTAAGGGACATTTATAGTCTTGATTTCCACTGGATATTTCAAACTAGTAGAGTTAAAGATAAAGAAATGGATACTCAGAAATCTGTGACCCAAGACAATTACAATATTATCTATCATTTATTTTAAAGTACCTCCATTTACAGAGAGTCTGACATAAACATTTACCTCAATTGACACCTTAGGAGCAGTTTATTGA
The DNA here is from genome assembly GCF_910594005.1 of Cervus elaphus. Classification (NCBI taxonomy): domain Eukaryota; kingdom Metazoa; phylum Chordata; class Mammalia; order Artiodactyla; family Cervidae; genus Cervus; species Cervus elaphus. Next base: position 29,071,755 of record NC_057819.1, read on the forward strand.
CATTTTAAGTTTTCTAGTCAGAAATTCATACTGCAGGTGTTTCATTAGCATTTGAACAAATGCATTGTTAGTTTGCCAGCATTTTGAAAAAGCAAAGAAACAAATCCATAAAATCAAGCAATAACAACAGAAGTTCATGTTCCCAAACAGGCTGCTTCAGGTCATTAGCTATCTTCATTTTCCACAAACAGGAAATGTTGTTAAATAGCATGGAAATACCTAGAGATTATTGTTCCTTGGTGGAAAGCGTGGTGTTTGAGGGAGGTGGAATGGCAGGGAATATCATGTGAGCCTTCCTGGTCTCGCTTAGGTAGGGGTGAGAATACAGTGGCCAGGAAGCACACACCTCTCAAAACAACCCTCAGGTTTTAGGACACCTTTATTCTGCTCTTACCATCTCGTTCTCCTTGAGGGAAAAAGAAAAATCACCTTCTGCCATTAGTCTATTTTTAGAGCTGTCTTGGTAAATCTTTTTTGCTATGTGCTATCATAGCAGCAGAAAGTGAAAAGCTAGGCTTCAGTGAGCTCCCATAAGAGGGTGAATGACTGTTTTATTGTTCACATAATGATAAATATTTATGTCTGATAGAACTTGACCTGAGTCTTTGTTCGTTATAACTGGACACCTGACAGTGAAGTTGGAATGGGAAAAACAATATCCCATCTTCCTCTAAGTAGCTGAAAGTTCATAATATTTTTGTAAAGCTGTATTTTTAATAATTCTGAAAAAAAAAAAAAAGTTTTAGGTCAAAACAACATCCCATGTATTTCTGGGATGTTGTCCCAGGATCCAGTTCCAGGATTGGCTCCCTGGTTTGTTGGCTTCTGTAGGATCATTATGCCTCTTTGAAGAGCATCCTCTGTATTTATCAGTGATCATGTTCTGGGAAGTTGCTTGCAAATTTGCAGTAGCCTGGATTTAGGAATGATGACACCTGATACCAAAACCAGACAAAGGCAACACAAAAAATGAAAACTACAGGTCAATATTACTGAGGAAAATAGATTCAAAAATCCTCAACAAAATTTTAGTGACCAATGCAAAGCATCAAAAAGCTCATATACCACTGTCAAGTTGGGTTTATTCCAGGGATGCAAGGATTCTTCAATATATGCAAATCAATCACTGTGATACACCATATGAACAAATTGAAGATAAAAACCATATGATCATCTCAATAGATGCAGAAAAAGGCTTTGACAAAATTCAGCACCCATTTATGATTAAAACGCTTCAAAAAATGGGCATAGAAGGAACCTACCTCAACATAGTAAAGGCCATATATGATAAGCCTACAGAAAACATTATTCTCAATGAAGAAAACCTGAAAGCATTCCCCCTAAGATCAGGAACAAGATACGAGTGCCCACTTTCCCTGCTATTATTCAACATAGTTCTGGAAGTCCTAGTCATAACAATCAGAGAAGAAAAGAAAATAAAAGGAATCCAGGTCGGAAAAGAAGAAGTAAAGCTCTCACTGTTTGCAGATGACATGATACTGTACATAGAAAACCCTAAAGATAGCATCAGAAAATTACTAGAGCTAATCAGTGAATTTAGCAAAGTTGCAGGATACAAAATCAATACACAGAAGTCATTTGCATTTCTATGTACTAACAATGAAAAATCAGAAAGAGAAATTAAGGAGTCAATCCCATTTACCATTGCAACAAAAAGAATTAAATATTTAGGAATAAACTTACCTAAGGAGAAAAAAGAACTGTACACAGAAAATTATAAGACACTAATAAAAGAAGTCAAAGAGGACATAAACAGATGGAGAGATATTCCATGTTACTGGGTAACAAGAATCAATATTTTGAAAATGACTATACTATCAGATGCAATCTGCAGATTCAAAGCAATCCCTATCAAATTACCAATGGCATTTCCCACATAACTAGAACAAAAAAAATTTCACAATTCATATGGAAACACTGAAGACCCCAAATAGACAAAGCAGTCTTGAGAAAGAAGAATGGAGCAGGAGGAATCAACCTTCCTGACATCAGATTATACTACAAAGCTATAATCATCAAGACAGTATGGTACTGGCACAAAAGCAGAAATACAGATCAGTGGAACAAGATATAAAGCCCATAAATAAGCCCATGCACCTATGGATATCTTATTTTTGACAAAGGAGGCAAGAATATACAATGGGGCAAAGACAGTCTCTTCAATAAATGATGCTGGGAAAACTGGTCAGCTACATGTAAAAGAATGAAATTAGAACACTTCCTAACATCATACACAAAGATAAACTCAATATGGATTAAAGACTTAAATGTAAGACCCGAAACTATAAAACTCTTAGAGAAAAACATAGGCAGAATACTCGATGACAAAAATAAAAGCAAGATCCTCTATGACCCACCTCCTAGAGTAATGGAAATAAAAGTAAACAAGTGGGACCTGATTAAACTTAAAAGCTATTGCACAGCAAAGGAAACTATAAGCAAGGTGAAAAGAAAACCCTCAGAGTGGGATAAAATAATAGCAAAATAAACAACTGAGAAAGGACTAATTTCCAAAATATACAAGCAGCTCATACAACTCAATACCAAAAAAAAAAAAAAAAAACAACCCAATCAAAAAGTGGGAAAAAGACCTAAACAGACATTTCTCCAAAGAAGACATACAAATGGCTAACAAACACATGAAGAGGTGCTCAACATCACTCATTATTAGAGAAATGCAAATCAAAAGTACAATTAGATATTACCTCACACTGGTCAGAATGGCCATCATCAAAAAGTCTACAGACAATAAATGCTAGAGAGGGTCTAGAGAAAAGGTAATGCTCTTGCACTGTTGGTGGGAATGTAAACTGATACAACCACTATGGGAGACAGTATGGAGATTCCTTAAAAAACTAGGAATAAAACCACCATATGACCCAGCAATCCCACTCCTAGGCATATATCCTGAGGAAACCAAAATTGAAAAAGACACATGTGTCCCATTGTTCATTGCAGCACTATTTACAGTAGCTAGAACATGGAAACAACCTAGATGCCCATTGACAGATGGCTGGATAAAGAAGTTGTGGTACATATACAGAATGAAATATTACTCAGCCATAAAAAGGAATTCATTTGAGTCAGTTCTGATGAGGTGGGTGAGTTTAGAACCTACTATATGGAGTGAAGCATGTCAGAAAGAGAAAGATAAATATATTCTAACACATATATATGAAATCTAGAAAAATGGTACTGAAGAATTTATTTACAGGGCAACAGTGGAGAAACAGACATAGAGAATAGACTTGTGGACATGGGGAGAAGGGAAGAGAGGGTGAGATGTATGGAAAGAGTGACATGGAAACTTACATCACCATATGTAAAATAGATAGCCCATGGGAATTTGCTCTATGTCTCAGGAAACTCAAACAGGGGTTCTGCATCAACTAGAGGCATGGGATGGGGAGGGAGATGGGAGGGAGGTTCAACAGGAAGAGGATATGTGTGTACCTCTGGCTGATTCATGTTGAGGTTTGACAGAAAACAACAAAATTCTGTAAAGCAATTACCCTTCAATAAAAAATAAATACATTTCAAAAAGGAAAAAAAAAAACAGTGTGCTATAAAGGAGACTTGTGGTTATTGCCTTTATTTGTTACAGAGAGAAAGTGACGACATGTAAATAGACTTACACATTTTGCTGTAAATCTGAAAACTATGTTCTTTCTCTAATCTTTTCATAGTACATTGGCTCGTTTTAGGTATTATTTGCAATATTCTGGAAGATAGTCCCCTAAGTAAATGTCTACTTTACAAGTTGATATTTCTTTAAGAAGAATAATTTAAAAGTTAAGAATAGCCAATATTAATTCAGAATGAAAATGTAATCACAATAAAGTATAAATTTTAAAAACTTAACCAATACCATAAGCATGGCAAATGCTAAAGAATAATCTAATAAATTTATTAATAAACTTCAGGATGAACATGCAATTTTCTCTGAATTTGGTTATTATCAGTAACCCGGGCAAACATACAAAAGTAACTGAAAATAAATGATCCAAGGGAGGAATTCAAGATTTGTAGTTGCTTTCACTTTTTGAATTACATATTTGTATAACCAAATTAGTCTTATACAGAAGGTATTAATGTTGATCCATGGCTAAATATGTATTGGAAGCTTGTGAAAGGCATTTATTTTATGATTGTTTTGCTGCTTTTGGTTGAACATGGAACCACCAGACAACATCAGGAGAAGGTGGGCCAGAGATGTGAGGGCATCTGGGTTTATGAGGGCATGAACATGGATGAAACATACTTGCCCACACAGATGTAAAGTTGCTGTTTCCAGTATCTTATCAATTATTCAACAAGATTCTCAACAAAAAGGGGAAAAATGAAACATCTATAATTGTAAATTTTGTGTTATCAAATCCATTACTGACACGAGAGACACTTTGAGGAGGTATTGATCAGAATAAAAGCTTCCACTTCAAATTTCAAGCTATGAAAAGAAATTTCTACCGCTTGTTTCTGATTCTGATTTTTAAGCTTCTTTCTTATCCACTATCCACATAATTCTGGTGCAGGGAAAATAGAGGACGTCTTGCAACATGAGTCTGGCCCTGCTCTTTTGAGTCAGAGCACTGGGGGCCTCCCGATGGGAGTTGGAAAGTCTGTCTACGCTGGCAGCAGGCATGAGCCTCTCCCGGGCAGAAGAGACTGGGAGCCACTGACACAAGTGCCCCCAAGCTGGGCCTCCCTTAGGTGACTCCCCACCAAGCCCACTCCAGTGACACTGGACAAGACAGGCGATCAGGTGGGCAGGGGCATGACCATGGGTTATGCTTTGAGTGACTTTTTTCTGGACCCTGGACAAACACACAGATTAGCCGGTGGCTGAAGCCCCTCTGAGAGCTTCATGAGAGATGCCTGGGCCCATGAGAAGGTCTGAACTGCGTGTGTGATCAGCTTCAGAGTAAAACACACTCTGAAGAAAGGCTGAGGCAGACAAGCACTCAGGGATATGAGAGAAAAAAACATGGTCGAATATTAAAGTTTTTTTTTTTCTTTTTTTTATGTAAGAAATAAGTACCTGTTTCTAAGTTATGCTTTCCAAAGGAAATATTCCCTTCTACTATGCCAGTTCTGGGTGACTGAATGTTTCCACATGGGCTAGACCAAAGCACCATCTCTGTGAGCTTGACTCATCAGAATTCTGGCCTTCTCAGAAGAATAACAGAGACATAGCATCGATGTGATGCAAGGGATCATGCTTAAATTAATTTTGGAAATAGAAGTAGTTTTTTGGCATTGAGTGATTATTTGGGATCCCCCCAAAAATACCTAGAAGTAACTGGGAAAATAAATGGATCATTTCTGAAAAACAAAAGAAAATGCAAATGAGTAAGAACTCACAGCTTCTTAAAATAGATCTGACTTAAGTCCTTGACCTATCAGTGGAGAAGGAAGTGTCAGGGGCTCAGGAAGCCACAGAAGTTGTGAAATGATTTTCCTGGAAAATAAGAAAAATCCTGCTAGAGAGATAGAATCATTGTCTGAAGTGATGCATTTAAATTGAAGTGTGACCATTTGGTTCTGTTTAAATATAAATATAAATATGAATGTTCATATTTTCTCCATTTATTTAACTCAGTATTGCTCCATGGAGGACAGAAATTTTCCATATCTTTAACATCAATGACTTGAAAGTGAACATTTAACTCAGTCTTGTTAAAATCTTTGTTATGAAAGATCCCAAAAGTTGAGAGAAAATAACCCAAGTGATTAATGCATAAAATCACTGTAACATATTTTCTTTATGATTTGGTTATCCAATTGAATCCAGAAAGAAATCGAGCTGTATTTTCCAGTGTAACAATCTGGTAGATGTGGTTGTTAAAAATCATCTTTTTCTGTTTTAAAAGCTTGAAAAACTGGTTTTCAAAGAGACAAGGGAGCCTATTTGCTCATGCCCCTTGATCTGCAGTGTGAAGGGTGGGTCCAGGTGCTGAGATTGAATCTCTGGACAAAAATCAGTTTAGCACCTTCTCCAAAATCTGAAGTCTGTCAATAAGGATGCTCTTGTTGCCAAAATTAAATAGCATTTTGTCTCCCTTCTAAAATTTCAAGTGAAAATGGATTTAAAGTTCCATTCTTGGCATCAGAGCGTGGAAGTGAGATGTGTTTGACCTTGCCCTTTGCATTCAGATTGATTGTAGCAGAGAGAAACAGTGCACAAAGAGATTTTACAACTTTAAACTTCAAAGTTTTTAGCATTGTTTTCAAACGGTGTGAGTCAGGCTGCTTTGTCTACTAAGTGATTTCTTTTATCCACTCTTTCTATTTTTGGTGGAAGGCAGAAAAAAATCACTCCATCAGGAGAAGAAAAAAATGTTTCTCTACCCTTTCTGGCTTTTTGGCTGGTCTAACAATCAGATTAACCTAGGATACATTAGCAGGAGGGCAACATATTTAATTATGTATGTACAGAGTTCCATAAGATTTGAAACCCCAGGCAGTCAGGCCTCTGAGGTTTACATGTCCACTGAGGTTTACATGTCTCTGAATTAAGAGAAGGGTGCAGGGGTCTGGGACCCCAAAGAGTAGCCAGAGAGCTCACAGAAAGGTGGAGGAGCAGATGTTTGGTGAACCAGGGTTTGCTGGGCCTGCAGAGATTGGGACACGGGGAGGAATCTGGTCTCCATGCCCTGTTCTGCTCACCCCAGTTACCACACTCACCCTGTATCCTTCATGGCCATTTGTGCTGACAGCTCTCTTCTTGGACCAGCTTCTCTGTCTAAATTCTTTTGGTCAGTTAAGGGGGACTTTAACTTTTCCTAAAAAAATCTGCTGGGTCTTGGTTCTCTTCAGTTCAAAATAGGCCAGAAGCCAGAGTGGCACAGCCTGGGATCCTTATATTGAACCCCTTCTCTTCACAAGAATCAAGAAATCACCATAGGATATTTGACCCTCAGACAGATGAGAGTCCCACACATTTACCCATTATGTGTTTAAAAGATTTCACATTGGACATGATAACACTTGAGCAATGACTTGTTTAGGGCGATTTCTCCCTTCAAAATTGTGGGGAAAACACCACAGAAGGTGTTGAACAATAAATTTCTGCATGGTGCTTAGTTCATTAAAAAGAGAACCAGTGACTGTTTTGTGTGCGGAGTTTATTTACTGACTTACTGATTCTATCTGCAAATATGAAGCACATTTTTGATGTAGATTATGTACCAAAACATTATCAGACTGTGTTTACTAGAGGAAGGTGAGGAAGTAACAGCAGGGATGTTTGTGGATTGTGGGAGTTGATGCTCCTGTTTTGTTGGCATTACTGTGTCTTGTGCCACAAGTGCTATATCACCTTTCGCTGCTGGGTGACCATCCCGGGAGTGCCGTTCTCGGTCTGCCCTGACCTAAGCCCTTCCTGCTCTGTCTCTGTCCTTTCCAGCTCATCCTTCTCAGGCTCCCGTGTGAGCTCCTCTTCCCCTAAGTGTGGGTCTCACAGATGTCATGTGCACAGTTCTGTGAGAAACACATTCATTGGTCCCAAACCAAGGGATGGACTTGGAGACCCGAAGCACAGCAAATGTGAGGCGTTAATGATGATCCTGCAAGATGGGGTGTCTGGTGGGCAGGCATACCCAGTGTTGTTATAGCAAGCAATTTATCCCCTGGGACACAAGTCCCTCCCCCAGTTCCTCATTGGCTGATTACTATGGGGTGGACAATCTTCCTGGATGTCACCCAGGTTTATTCCCTCCCTCTTTTTGGGCTGGCACCTCCCTGGCATCTTGTTTCCCCCTTTCTTGTGCACCTATTCTGGTTCTTATGTGCTGAATTCCCAATTAGAGTGAGCCCCCACAAAAATCCTAGCCACGCCACCCTCCCTTTGTTTGCCCAGACTTTCCTTACAGTTACTACACCAACAAGCTGTTAGGCAAGTTTGGCTGGTAGCAGTTTTTCCACTCAAAGCCAGACACCCTTGAAAATGGACCACTTTAAGTTTTTATTTCTAACGGTTCCATCTGTACTCAATCCCGTATCTTCCAAGACATAACCAATTGCCGACATTCTGATGAGTCTCTAACTTTTATCTGCAGCTTTCTCTGGGGGCTGTCTCCCACTATCTCAGGATGTCATAAACAGCCAATCTGGAGATGCTCAGTCTTCATCCCACAGGTTCTGTTTCTTCCAAAATCATCTTCTTAGTCTTGCAGTTTCCACCTTGATGAAGGGCATCTTTGCCCATCTGACTGTTTCATATGCAAACTGAACAGCCGACTTGTTTCTCCTATATCCCTAGATGTAATGACTCAGGCCACCCTGTCAACTCTCTGTTTGAACCCCCTGAAATCTCTCTGCTGCCTTCCTTCCATCTTGCCACTGTTCTAGTTTATACACCATCTTCTCCAACCTGAGATAATGGAACCCCTTCCTCCTAACATCTCTGCTCCAGATCTGTTCCCCCTCTGCCAGTGTTTTCCTATGAGACATCTGATTTGATGAGAATTCAGATCCTGCTTGTTGGATAAGAGTTGGCAGTGAAAAGAGCAGAGGACATCAAGGATGCCCACCAGAGAAAAACACATCCCATGAACCTACCTAAAGGTGACAAGAAGATGAAACAGAATGGGATCCTTTAACTGGCATGGATTTGATGTGAAAATAAAGATAATGCAAGAAAAGGAATTGACTGGCATTCTTTTTTCACCCATAATCTTGCTCACCAGACAGAGAAAACCTTTACTTTTTTTTTCCAGTGTTGCCACCTTTCTACAACTAATACTCTGATACCAAGTTGACTGAGACTGGATTAAAGAATGGATAATCTACCAAGTCAGCAGTCTACAGAAACCAGTATCCATGTATATATGTACATATAAGTACACATATGGATGTTTAACATACAAAATACACTTATTCTATGTAAACCTGTGTGAAAGACACTTTTGATTGACAGAAGGGTCATTCAATGACTAGTGATCATATGCCTGTAAATACTACAGCATTTGAATGCCAACATGGAGAAATATCTTCAATTGACTACTAGAATAGTACTATTGAAATACACATTTACCTCTATTTCAACCTTATTGACTCCCCCATGATATTCATTAGAAATTTTCTAGAGCCAGAAAGGCCAAAAGAGACCTGAAGACACGTTGTGCTGTGTGCTTAATTACTCATTCATGTCTGACTCCTTGAGACCCCATGGCTTGTAGCCCACCAGGCCCCTCTGTTCATGGGGATTCTCCAAGCAAGAGTATTGGAGTGGGTTGCCATGCCTTCCTCCAGGGGATCTTCCCAACTCAAGGCATCAAATTCAGGTCTCCTGCATTGCAAGTGGAGCCTTTACTGTTTGAGACACCAGGAAAGCCCCAAAATACTGAAGTGTGTAGCCTATCCCTTCTCCAGGGAATTGTTCTGACTCAGGAATTGAACTGGGGTCTCCTGCATTGCAGGCAGATTCTTTACCAGCTGAACTACCAGGGAAGCAGAGACGCATTGGACTAAGGTATTTATTTGTCTGTTATATTTGCTCAAATCAAAAGATGATAAACTGATTTTTGTTTTAAAGGAACTCATAGACAGTTAGCGAAGATAGACCAGAGGCAAACACACTGCAAAGCTTCAGTCCTAAGAGCTCTCTGCAGTGTACTTGGGGGAGCACAGGGGAGAAGCAGCCTCTTCTGTTTTAGGAAGACAGGGCTGCACAGAAGTGCCAAACACAACACCGGTCACTGGTCTATGAGAAGCCACGCGGGTCATCATGATAAATAATCTATCCCATGGGACTGATCTAGTGACAGTTTGTCTCAGAGTCACTTGACAGCTCAGAACTCAGATTTCCTTTTATTCTTAGATTTCTCGAGATTTGGAACTCAGCACCATCCTTGAGTCTGATCTTGTGTCCCACCTATGACTCAGCACCTCTCAGATGGGATATACATGCTTGTATGTTTCAGAGGAGTAGGATTCAAAGAGCTCACTACCTTACGGGACTAAATCCCTGGTCATAACTGGGATCAAAGATGTACTTAAGATCACCATGAGCAGAAACTGACCTTCAGCCGTTGTTTAACTGATCTCTGAGCCTTGCTAATGGGAAATCTCAAAGACACAGACAAAATATTATCATGTGCAAGAGGTCTTTTATCTCTGGTTATTTCTTTTGTTGAAATGGTTATGTAATCTTTAGCTGATAGGCTATACTAGATGTTTTATTTTCAGGTTGCCCTAAAGGGAAGTGAGCTAGCAGTGCCCATTATTAAGTGTGATATATGATGAAGGAGTTACCAGAAATCTCAGGACACTAGATGTATAATACTTGACTCTTAAAAAACTATAATGTGACCAGCTAGTATATCTTCAATAAATAGGAGTGACATTTTTTTGCCTTTTAATAGTGTGAACTATAGTTGAAGTTTGATAATTTAGGGCCCAAAATAGTTGTTACTGTCAACACACACACACACACACACACACAAACACACACACACACCATGGAGACACAACACACACACAAACAAAATGAATTTTTGCTTTATATAAGCTAAATATATATGCTGTTTGTTTGTTTAAGTGTGTTTCTTTTTGATTCAGTAAGTTGCTTTCAACCAAAATTGGCTGTACTTTTTCAGTAGAGATATTAACATATTGCTCAAATATCCATATTTTAAAATTATTTCAAAAATGTTGCATATGTATTCACTCAAAATTTAGAATTTCATATTTCTAGAAATGAATACTATCTCCTTCAGATTTGCTAAGATATCAAAGCAGGGAAGGAAATGTGGAGGATATAAAATATGGACTTCAATGTGTATTGGAGCAATATCCAAAATTATATATGCTATCCTTATTTTCCTTTTAAATCTTAGTTCCTTCTTTTAGAATTGTATTCTTGAGAATTTCTTGATGGTCCAGTGATAGGATTTTCACTCTCTGGGGCACAGATTCAGTCCCTGGTTGAGGAATTTAGATCTCACAAGTGGTACAGTGCTACCAAAAAAGAAAAAAAAAAACAAAAAAAGAAGAAGAATTACATTATTTTCCACTTGTTTAAGAATAAGAATGACCTTTTTAAAATTAAAATGCTGTGTTTTAGGATCCAGAAAATGTCAGTGAAACTTATTGACTATACATCTGTAACCACTTTGAACCACTGTATCTATGGTGATTTAATATTTTTACCATTCAGAATGATGGGCTTTACAATACTTTTCTCAAGGCTGATTTCATGCTCATGAAGGCTGCATGGTTGCATACATTTAGTACTGATTCATTTTGGAATGTGATGTCCAGGGTTTGAGAATTAATACTATCACTAGTGGTGTGAAATTGGCAAGTTCTTTAATAATTCTGGGATAAAGTCTCCTCAGAGTATCATGAATACTTCACTAGAGTGAAGTATTTCAGTCTAATGCTTTCTGCAATGACATTGCTTGAAAAATAACTAATCTGCAGCACCATAACAAATGTTAGATCTTGTTTCCTGTATTATCATAGAGTCTAGCCTCAACTAAGGGACTACATAACATTTTCCAGGGTGGCCCAATGATACTCCACAAAACATGTTTTAAAGATAGTTTTCGTGGTTACATAGTTTTAAAAAATACTGTGTTCTCTAGTCCCACTTAAAGGATATCTATACTGTAGCACAAAAAACTGCTCCTGGAGGTTGTGCAGTAAGGAAACAATTAAGTATTGTTTAACACAGACTTTCTAAAGTTGAAAGTGTAAGTGAAAGTCGCACAGTCATGTCTGACTCTTTGTGACCCCATGGACTATAGAGTCCATGGAATTCTCTCCAGGCCATAATACTAGAGTGGGAAGCCTATCCCTTCTCCAGGGGATCTTCCTGACCCAGGAATTGAACTGCAGTCTCCTGCTTTGCAGGCAGATACTTTTGCAACTGAGCTATGAGGGAAGATGTTTTCTAAACTTAGTTGATCTAAAAGCTTTTTTTTTTTTTTTTGCATAATATTCATATTCATTTTAACTTATGGGGCCAATAAACAGAGAGAAATTATTTATTTGAAGTTAACTATCACAAGGCTGTGGTCCATGTGATAAGACTGGCTAGTTTTCTGTGATAGTCGTTTCAGTCTATCTGCCCTCTGATGCCCTCTCTCAGCGCCTACCGTCTTACTGGGGTTTCTCTTACCTTGGACATGGGTATCTCTTCATGGCTGCTCCAGCAAAGCACAGCTGCTGCTCCTTACCTTGGATGTGGGGTATCTCCTCACATGGGGTGTCTCCTCCCCTCTGGTATCTCCAATGGGATATACAGTCAGCAAAAACAAGAGCAGGAGCTGACTGTGGCTCGGATCATGAACTTTTTGTTGCCAAATTCAGAATTAAATTGAAGAAAGTAGGGAAAACCACTAGACCATTCAGGAATGACCTAAATCAGATCCCTTATGATTATACAGTGGAAGTGAGAAATAGATTTAAGGGACTAGATCTGATAGACAGAGTGCCTGATGAACTGTGAACAGAGGTTCATGATATTGTACAGGAGACAGGGATCAACACCATCCGCAAGAAAAAGAAATGCCAAAAAACAAAATGGTTGTCTGAGGAGGCCTTACAAATAGCTGTGAAAAGAGGAGAAGCGAAAAGGAAAGATATATCCATTTGAATTCAAAGTTCCAAAGAATAGCAAGAAGAGATAAGAAAGCCTTCCTCAGTGACCAATGTAAAGAAATAGAGGAAAACAATAGAATGGGAAAGACTAGAGATCTCTTCAAGAAAATTAGAGATACCAAGGGAATATTTTATGCAAAGATGGGTACAAAAAAGGACAGAAATGATATGGGACTAACAGAAGCAGAAGATATTAAGAAGAGGTGGCAAGAATACACAGAAGAATGATACAAAAAAATCTTCAGGACCGAGATAATCATGATGGTGTGATCACTCACCTAGAGCCAGACATCCTAGAATGAGAGGTCAAGTGGGCCTTAGGAAGCATCATACAAACAAAGCTAGTGGAGGTGATGGAATTTCAGTTAAGCTATTTCAAATCTTAAAAGATGATGCTGTGAAAGTGTTGCACTCAATATGCCAGCAAGTTTAGAAAACTCAGCAGTGGTCACAGGACTGGAAAAGGTCAGTTTTCATTCCAATCCCTAAGAAAGGCAATGCCAAAGAATGTTCAAACTACTGCACAATTGCACTCATCTCACACGCTAGTAAAGTAATGCTCAAAATTCTCCAAGCCAGGCTTCAGCAATACGTGAACCATGAACTTCCAGATGTTCAAGTTGGTTTTAGAAAATGCAAAGGAACCAGAGATCATATTGCCAAGATCTGCTGGATCATTGAAAAGCCAAAAACTAATTACAAAAAAAAAAAAAAAAGTGAAAGCTGTGCTCAATTAAAAAAAAAAAAGATATAACTTTAATATTGTTTAAATAAAAGGTCAAATAATATCCTTTTGCTTTCACAAAAAAAAAAAAAAAAAAGAAAAGCCAAGAGAGTTCCAGAAAAACATTTATTTCTGCTTTATTGACTATGCCAAAGCCTTTTGTTTGGATCACAATAACTGTGGAAAATTCCAAAAGAGATGGGAATACCAGACCACCTGACCTGCCTCTTGAGAAATCAGTATGCAGGTCAGGAAGCAACAGTTAGAACTGGACATGGAACAACAGGAAAAGGAGTACATCAAGGCTGTATTTTGTCACCCTGCTTATTTAACTTATATGCAGAGTATGTCATGAGAAACTCTGGACTGGATGAAGCATAAGCTGAAATCAAGATTGCTGGGAGAAATATCAATAACCTCAGATATGCAAATGACACTACCCTTATGGCAAAAAGTGAAGAACTAAAGAGCCTCTTGATGAAAGTGAAAGAGAAGAGTGAAAAAGTTGGCTTAAGCTCAACATTCAGAAAACTAAGATCATGGCATCCAGTCCGATCACTTCATGGCAAATCGATGGGGAAATAGTGGCTGACTTTATTTTTTGGGGCTCCAAAATCACTGCAGATGGTGATTGAAGCCATGAAATTAAAAGGCACTCCTTGGAAGGAAAGTTATGACCAACCTAGATAGCATATTAAAAAGCAGAGACATTACTTTGTCAACAAAGGTCTGTCTAGTCAAGGCTATGGTTTTTCCAGTAGTCAGGTATGGGTGTGATAATTGGACTATAAGGAAAGCTGAGCACCGAAGAACTGATGCTTTTGAACTGTGGTGTTGGAGAAGAGTTTTGAGAGTCCCTTGGACTGCAAGGAGATCCAACCAGTCCATCCTAAAGGAGATTAGTCCTGGGTGTTCATTGGAAGGACTGATGTTGAAGCTGAAACTCCTATACTTTGGCCCACCTGATGCGAAGAGCTGACTCACTTGAAAAGACTCTAAAGCTGGAAAAGATTGATGGCAGGAGAAGAAGGGGACGACAGAGGATGAGATGGTTGGATGGCATCACTGACTCAATGGACATGAGTTTGGGTATACTCTGGGAGTTGGTGATGGACAGGGAGGCCTGGCATGCTGTAGTTCATGGGGTTGCAAAGAGTTGGACATGACTAAGCAAGTGTCACAAATAAAACTAAAATGATAACTTACATTAATTATATCTGTATTTGCACAGAGGTTTGATTTTTTAATTTAGGTACATTTGACAACAAAATATCTGCGAAACGTAGAGAATTTACTGAGAAACCCATTGATGGCTGGAAACAGTGGGTATTTCTGTATTGCAGAGACAGACAGAGTGAGGGGCAACCATCTCCACCTCCCACCACCACTACCAAGTAAGATAAACCTCAAAAGATGCATTCTGAAGGACGTTAAAGAAATGATGAACCAAGTTAGTTGGAAAGAGAATTCCAGTTAAAGTCACTGAAATATGATGGTACAATGGAGGTGAACAAGTCCTATGTGGGGTTGACAGCAAGGCAAATTAACTTGACAGATGTGGGATCTCAGGCTGGCCGTAATGGGAGAAAACTGGATGAAACGGAATGAAAAATACAATCTTAGGGGTGAGACCAGTTCAGGAAGCCGATGTTTTTCATGGAACTTAAATATCAAAACATCTACTTACATTTAATCAGCGAGACACCAAGGTTCACAATCCATCATAAGCTATCCTTTACTTTAAATACTAATTATTCCTGTCTAGACGTTCAGTGAGTTATGTGTATGGTTTCGGAGAAGCCTGATAAATATTTTGAGTCTGATTCTGTGCATGAGACAGAAAGTCTTTGTGTGGTTTCCCAGCCAGCTAAGTGAGAGTGACATGAAAAACACGCAGAGGTGTTTTTAACAAGAGTTACCCCTGTATGCTCACCTTCCCATAAACACTGAGTTTCTTTTTATGAATCCACCTGCTCTCCTGAAGCCTTATTTCTAGGAATACTGCCAACACTTCTGCTTTTTAATATGACAGTAGAATACTAATGAGTGAGTTCCAAGTAGCCTCATTTAATAAAATGCATCAGATACCATGGTAAACTTCTAGAAAGATAATTAGAGATTCAAATACTCGTTTTACAGCATATTTCAAATCAATAGATAATAAAAGTCTTCATGATAGAATATGCTTTATTATATTTTTTTAGCCTCCAAGAATTTAGGGCTTTAGAGCAATTTAGACAGGGCTGTGGTAAGGATTAAAAAGTTTGTCAACAAAGTAATAAAAATAAATAAACAGTAAAAACAAAGGGGTGTATTGTATCATACACCCCAAAATAAGATGTTTCAATATATTAAAATATAGTCTCCATGACTATCCATAAACCTAAAAATATTTTTTTCAAAAAACTTCTCTGTATGGCAGAATATTATAGAATCTATATTTGGCTTCTGAGTTCTGTTCTCATAAATTCTGGCAATAATTGTATTTCCATGATATAATCCATAGTTTCTATTAATAGTTCTTTCAAATTCCAGTACATCTCTGTCAATTATTCTAAATTAATTAGGTGGAACCTCTTTTCGGAGTATTTTCAAAACCGGTTGTACAAGGAATTTCACATGAATTTAAAGAATTATTATAAAAAGTAAAAATAGATGTGAAGGTCCATGTTGTGTTTGCTTAGTTATATTCTTCCAGAAAGCTAAGCTGAATTCCCTTGTGAGCAGCAGTTAGATAGCTGGTCCTAAAGTTATTCTTGGCAAGCTGTATAGACATGACAAGTCCAGACTTGTGACATGAGCTTCTTTAATCGGCTTTTGATAATCTTAAGAAAGTAAAACAGTTTTTTGACTGTTTTGATAATCGCGGTGTCACAGCCTGGTTCCACGTGGCACAATAACCAATCTGTCCCCTAGATTTTATCCTCAGTGTGATTGGGAGCAGGTTGCTGGCTGTGTCCTCGTCACTCTTCAGGCACCAATATATTTTGTAACTGACCCCTTTGTTCCATAAAGGATTTGCATCGGCTTGCAAATCTCAAAGTCCATAGCGAGTTAGTCAACATGAAGGAGTATGGGGGTGCACACTCCACTGCCAATGTGGTGAACGCGCACACACAGATATGCACCCAGAGTCTCCTGTGGTTCTAGAGAAAGATGCAACTCTGACTCTCAGTTGCATAGTAACAATAGAGAGATGAAAGGAGGTCAGGCAGTTATTCAGAATCTGGGGTCTTTTCTTAAGCCTGCCCAAGAAGACATGTGGTAAGAATAACAGACAATGTCCTAGGCAGCATTCCCTACCTGATGAGAATGTTGAATTTGATATGATTTTTATAGCATTTCTCAGTGAGGCCATTGATTAGTAATAAAGGCAAGTCAACAACATTGTAAATACATGCCTTCCTTTGCTTTGAATCACCACCCTAGGGCATAAAAGGAATTTCCTGGAAATCTCATTTTTCCCCCCTGGAGGCTCCCTTAGAATCCAGATAATATTTTATGCAATTAGCTATGGCTTTGACACTTGGTGAATCAGCATTTAAAAATCGTGTTTTAAAATACAGTTACCATGAAAAACCACTGACAGTAGATTCCCTGAGGGTAGTGCAAACCATGTGCAACTTAAAACAGTATTTATTTTGACTGACCTATTTTAAAGTATTTTAATAATTATTTTTTTTTCTTTCAGCAAGTTTTATGTCACTTTTGATAATTTTTATCTGCACTTCAAAATTTGAGAAAGAGCTGAAAGATGTGAAAGTTTCCTGCCAAAGACGGTGCTCTGCTTATTCTCAGCTGTATTTTATAGAGAGCCTTTTCTGATGCTCAAACTATAATGTTGGCATATTTTCCTCATTAAAGATGTCTCATAAGTCTCCATCTGTGAAATGGAAGAAAATTTGGCTTTTGAGATATTTCTCCCTAATCATCTAAAAGCTTCTAAAAGATGATTAATTATGTAGCACAAAAATCTATAATCTTTAGCAGATAAAAATTGTAAGAACCAGTCTTCCTGCCTCTGTTAACTCTACTTACAAATAAATCTAGCTTTTCTTGGTGTTCAAATAATTATTTTCAAAGGCATGGCTTGACTTAAATCATTTTTATCTATATAATAATTGCTAAGGAAAAATCTTTCTGATTATTTCTACATAGCATTTCTTTGAAATCTGAATCAAATCAATTGCTAAAAAGAATGAATTATGTAAATTTTCTTGCCACCATATGCCACCGTTTCAAACCTTGAAGGGTTTGAAAATGAGCTCTCTGTCTGTTCTTGGGGTTCAGAGACACCAAAGAAATACCACCAGGAAAACAGTGTCCTTGAGATGCTGCAGTCCCCACCCTGCCTGTATGCCCTGCTGAGGCAGTGGGTCTGCAGGCATGTGGGGTTCTGGGACCTGACATTTCCTTTGTAGTTGGACCAGTGTTAAGCATCTGATCCACACTTAGCCAGGGATTAGGGACCATGTACCTGTAACTTGTGACGCAACAGGAGATGTAATTGAACAGTCTTACCTAGTGACTAGGTAATTATTTAAACTGAGAAACACCTAGAATTTTGTCCATGTGAAGAGATATTTGAAACAGAACAGTTATGAAGAGATGAGAGAAGGACCATAGGAAGTCAAAATGAAACATACGCAACTTATGTGGGAGTATAACACAAGTGAACAGGTGGAGGTATGCAGAGAAACAGGTGACATGAGGAACAAAGAAAGATTATTAGCTTATATGGAATAGATGAAGGACTTCGTCCTTATGAATGCTTTGATTCTTTATGATCGAATACTTTCAGTTGCTTATGCAGATATACTTCTGTGATAAATCCTTTGCTTGACTTTACTGGAGAAAGTCTTTTTGTTTTGGAACCCAAAGAGCCAGACTGCAGATATGCAGGTGTGAGGGAATATGGCCCAAAGGCCATACAAATGATGGAGTTTCAGATGACTACAAAAAGGGAAAGAATGGCATAAATAATCAATGGGAAGCATGCCTGGGGAACCCCAACAGTGAGAAAGACAGAGGATGTGGTGAGGGTTGTACCTGGAGTGAAGTCCTAAAGTGCTATCAGTTCCAGACTGGGAAGATAGTCCCAGGATTCCAACATCTTGGATGAGATGTGACAGAAGCAAGGTTGGGCATAGGTACTCAAATAGATGGTAGGAAGAACATTCATAATAACAAAAAAAGCCTGTGGGTAAGATCTGGGCACATGGAAGAGAGTCAGACTTGAAAATCCACAGTTGGGGACAAGATGGCATGCCACCATCAGAAATGAGTTTCTAACAGGGAAAGTGGCTTTGAAGCCCTGTTATTAGGACTAACGGGCTGAGGGATTTTAAATATTGAACTGCTGAGAGGTGAGAGGTAAGCACTTTGATCACAGGAGCTGATTGGATTTGACCCCAGCACAGTGGCCTGAAATGACTACACTCCAACAAGACTCTGGGCCCTCAAAGCTCCCAGGCTCCAGAGCAGACCCCATAAAAGAATTCCTTCAGTCCACAAGCCTCTGCTCCAGGGCTCCTCCCAGGAATCAATACATTCTTCAATCTCTTTCTCTGTCTCTCTCAGTGTTTTGCTTTTGGTCTTGGTTTCTGTGAAATGTGAAACCCAAACGACTCCATTTTAAATAGCACCACCATTTTGAGTAAAACCCCCTCCGGAGGAGAGAAAACAAAACTTTAAGACAAAGAAACTCAACGAGCCAATCAGGGGAGGACAAGAAGTCCCTCACCCCCTTACTCTAGCCCACCAATCAGTAGCTAACACGACATCCTTAGTTAAAGAATTAACCAATCCCCTTAAGCTTCCCGTTTTCCCCACTATATGGTATAAAAATAGATCGCAGCCATCACTCCTGGCTGTGTCTGCATGGCCATTAGGTTGTGTGGAGGGAGTCCCAGCTAGAGCTTGTAACAAAGTTCCTCACTGCTTTTGCATCGATCCGTGGCTCCTGTGGTATTTGGTGGGATTCCACGATCCGGGTACAACAGTTTTCATACTTAGGTCCTTTTTTTTTTTTTTTTTTTAAATTTACTTAAAAAAAAATTGCTGTGTAGTTGATTTACCATGTTGTATTAGTTTCTGCTGTATAACAAAGTGAATCAGATTCAATCAAACCTAGATCAAATTGCCAACATCCATTAGATCATCAAAAAAGCAAGAGAGTTTGAGAAAAAATCTGCTTTATTGACTATGTCAAAGCCTTTGACTGTGTGGATCACAACAAACTGTGGAAAATTCTTCAAGAGATGGGAATACTAGACCACCTGACCTGCCTCTTGAGAAGTCTGTATGCAGGTCAGGAAGCGACAGTTAGAACTGGACATGGAACAGCAGACTGGGAAAGGAGTAAGTCAAGGCTGTATATTGTCACCCTGCTTATTTAACTTATATGCAAAGTACATCATGTGAAATGCTGGACTGGATGAAGCACAAACTGGAATCAAGATTGCTGGGAGAAATATTAATAACCTCAGATATGCAGATGACACCACGCTTATGGCAGAAAGCGAAGAAGAACTAAAGAACCTCTTGATGAAAGTGAAAGAGGATAGTTAAAAAGCTGGCTTAAAACTCAGCATTCAGGAAACTAAGATCATGGCATCCAGTCTCATCACTTCATGGCAAATAGATGGGGAAACAGTGGAAACAGTGGCTGACTTTATTTTTGGGGGCTCGAAAATCACTGCAGATGGTGAATGCAGCCATGAAATTGAAAGATGCTTGCTCCTTGAAAGAAAAGCTATGACCAACAGCATATTAAAAGCAGAGATATTACTTTGCCAACAAAGGTCTGTCTAGTCAGTTATGATTTTTCCAGTAGTCACGTATGGATGTGAGAGCTGGACTAAAAAGAAAGGTGAGCTCTGAATAATTGATGCTTTTGAACTGTGGTGTTGGAGAAGACTCTTGAGAGTCCCTTGGACTGGGAGTAGATCAAAGATGTCAATCTCAAAGGAAATCAGTCCTGAATATTCATTGAAAGGTTTGATGCTGACCCTTGAACGGTCCAATACTTTGGCCACCTGATGAGAAGAACTGACTCATTGGAAAAGACCCTGATGCTGGGAAAGATTGAAGGCAGAAGGAGAAGGGGATGACAGAGGATGAGACTGTTGGATGACATCACTGACTTAATGGACATGAGTTTGAGCAAGCTCCGGGAGATGGTAATGGACAGGGAAGCCTGGCTTGCTGCAGTCCATGGGGTTGCAAAGAGTTGACAGGACTGAGTGACTGAACTGAACTGAAATCTTGTTAAGGTTCTCTTCCCATATAGGCCATTACAAAGTACTGAATACAGTTCCCTGGGCTATATAGCAGGTCCTTATTAGTTATCTATTTTATATATATAGTAGTGGCCCTGACTTTTGATCAGTCTTGGTTTCCTTTCCTAAACAGCCATGCCCAGAGACAGCTCCTATCTCTCTCACTTGTGATTCAGGCTCCATTCTCCTTGCTCCCACTCCTTGAAAGTCTACCCATCCAAACCAGCTCCACTCCCAGGCTTGTCCATTTCTTGATAACCGAGTGTCCAGAGTCTCTGCCCTGCGATGGGAGGTGAAGAAGTGTGGATTTGGGCGCTTGCAGGACCTCATCGCTAAAAGCACAAAAGCACAGCTTTGGCAGGACAGGAAGTTCACAGGTGCTACTTGGTCATAGGGACAATGCTATTGTAATAGTATTGAGTCTTGCAGTCACAGATATGGTTTCTTGGAAAACCAATGGCCCTCCTAGCAGGGGAGGGTGGTGTGTTAGGGAAGAAATGCTCAGGCATTGTAGAAGGGTCTATCTAACTAGTATTCATTTATCAAATTGTAAACGTTTGTGATTTAAAAAAAATCAAAGCCTGTAAGGCTTAAAAATAAAAGCAGCAATGGGAATATTACACATTATTACCCTTTTCACAGATGCTGAATGGATGTCAGTGTCCACTAACAAAGGTCAGATTTCATAGCCCATGCAATTGCCATTCATATTGTGTTACATAAACACACACACACACACACACACACACACACACAGGAGTTTATACAAATTAAATTTAATGTGAATGTAGTTTCCCCATCAAACATTACATCAGTCATAATAAAAGTATTTCATTCTAAGAATAATAAATATAAAACCTCAATTAAAAAACAAAACCCCTCTCTATTTCCATACTTTGGGAAAAAAGAAATAAGAAAAACCTTACACTAATTTTTGAGTCAGACATTTCTCTGTGAACTTAATGCATATGCTTGCTAAGGGTTCATGAGAAAGAAAATTTTAGAAACTATAAGCTATTTAGATGTTACATACATAATATGGTCAGTTATTATTGACTGTTGATGGCTACTGACTTTCCATTATTGATCTTCATTGAAATATTATAAGCATGAAGGAGAAATTATGTTTCATGGCTAAAAACTAATGAGAAATTTGTTTCATTTCATAATTTTATGGTGATGCTACAATTTTACTTCTTCATATGCAGACCTCCAAATTGCCTGGTGCCTGATACCATCATCCATCATTGTGTAGATGCCTGTCTTAATTACAACAATTTGCCTCCTACCAAAAAATACTGAGCATAAACTTTCTGAAGAGATATCAAATTATGATACTGTAGGTGATAATATTTACTTTGCAACTGGCCAAATTTTAAAATGTATGTTTCAGTTAGGGAATCTGTCTTAAATATGGACCTACTTGTCTATATTTGTATACATATTATATTCCTATTTTGCCTTACAAGAGCATTTTGGGGTGAATTTTATAAACATGACCTTTGTCTCTACCCAAATAAACATTCTGGTTGTTCATTTATTATTGAGCCAGCAGGAAAGACAACCAGAAATTTTTGTAAATATTTGTGGCCAACTTGGATAATAGGCATAAAAGTGCTCTTTTAAAATTGAATATTTATAGTGTCAATATAATTGGATTCATTTTAGTGTGATTTAGACTAATGTGACATGAATAATTTCTAATTAAACTTCACAGGAATGTTCTTATAATATCCTCTAATTTATAACTAATTTTTAGAAGGCTCTTATGGTATTACCCAATTTACAACCAAAAAAGTGCTTCAGCAATACTGTGAAATAAGACTCTGAGGTAGTCACATTTATTAGCTATTATTACTAGCTATGGAGTAATAGTTTCTATTGCTTTCAAAATTGCACAAAATCAAGAAATGTTTCTCTTGTTAGAGGAAATAGTTATAAATTATTTTATTTTATAAATGCACAATAATATATTTCTGAATATAGAATTATGGTGTCATAACTCTGTAGGAAAATGTCTTACCATATATACTCTCATATGGGGAATATCCAATCAAAATCTTTCTAAATTGATTATTTTTCTCTTTTTCATCAATTCCTATAGCAGTACACATGAAAGCCATTGAAAAGATACAAATTGCAGAAGAGGGTCAGTATAACCCAATTTTGAGCCTTCAGTTTTCACATTTTTCAGATATCACACCCAAAATATGGTGCAAAAAAATTGAATACCTCAGCAAATAATCACTAAGCTACTGAGAAAAATTGGCACATTCAATGTTTTTTGTGTGCAGTAAATGCAGTAAGTGCTTTGCACGAGTGCTAAGTCACTTCACTCTTGTCTGACTCTGCGACCCTATGGACTTAGCTCACCAGGCTCCCTCTGTCATGGGATTCTCCAGGCAAGAACATTGGACTGGGTTGCCATGCCCTCCTCTAGGGGATCTTCCTATCCCAGGGATTGAACCCACATCTCTTACCTCTCCTGCACTGGCAGGCAGGTTCTTTATCACTAGCATCACCCGGGAAGCCCCAGTAAGTGCTTTAGCAATGCATAATTGTGAAATGGAATATATTCTTCTTCACCCAAGCTGGAGAACTTCTGATGTAGGTACTTAGCCTGATGAGAACATAGTTTGAGTTGGAAGAGAGTGAGAAGAATCGAGGACAGAGAGCAGATGGTGGACAGGTTTGCTTGGAAGGGTCATGGAAAGAGAGGATGGCTGGAGCTTGGCCAGTTCTTGCATGACCAGCTGAAGAACAGATACATAAATACAACACAGAATCTCCTTCACAGGCAGTGCTGGAGAGGTCAGACTTTTGGCCTGATTCTCTTCTATGGGGTCCAGATCAGGTGAGCTATTTAATAGACCTTGAAGTTTAATGAATTGGTGATTTTCACACTATTCATCACTTCCTCAAAGAAATGATTCTATTCCTGAACACATTATGTCAAAAAATTCAAGGGAAAATCAGTTAGAAGCACAAGCTTCATAGTTTTAGAAGACTTGGTTTTTTTGCTCCTTGATACAGACAATAACGGGCTTCCCAGGTAGCACTAGTGGTAAGGAACCCACCTTTGAATGCCACAGATGTAAGAGAAGTGGGTTTCATCCCTGGGTTGGGAAGGTCCCCTGGAGGAGGGCATGGCAACCTACTCCAGTAATCTTGCCTGGAGAATCCCAAGTAGAGAGGAGCCTGGTGGTCTATAGTCCATGGGGTCACAAAGAGTCAGACATGACTGAAGAGACTTAGCATGCATGCATAGACAATTAATAAAGTAAAAAGTCAGATTATATGATGCCTTAAGACAAATTCAGTGTTCCTATATCATCTAGAAATGTGATTCTAACAGTAGACTTGCATATACTTCTGTATTATTAGTTCATGTAGTTGTTCACATTTTCTTTTAGTGTGATAAAAATTTGAAATTTGAAATGTTTCTTTTTGATGGTGTATATAATCATCAATGAAACCAATGAGTCAAAGTCATCAATAAATCAAAATTAACTTTGATTATGATTTTCCTGAAATATATTGTAAGAAATTAAAAAAACCCTATAATGTAAGCATTATAGCATTCTTTTAAAGGAATAAAAACTATTTATCACTAAATATTTGTCTTACATATTAGGTATCACAAAAGACGTGCAAAGGTGAGTCATGGGTGTTAAAGTAACTAACAAGGTTTGTAGCTGAAGTGAATAAAACAGAGAGGTGGGTTTTGTGGCGTCCTAGGTCTGGCAATGAAATCTGCTTAACTGATGCCTGGATTCTGAGTGGCTTTTGTGCTACTATTTGTCATTCCTGTTAGGGCTTGAAATGATATATTCTCAATGGCGGGATTGTTAACAACCACAATTTGTGCTCAACTCTGGCTGTTCCGTTAGCTCCTAATGAGGAAGGCCCAGATCCTGAAGGTTTCAGTACAATTCAAGTGGATTATTTTACAGGTGGTGGAAGACCTCCAAGTGTTTTAAGGTCAGTCTTATCTTAGCTTTGCCTTTTTTTGCAAACCCACAAGGAGCTATTTATAAAATTGCTGAAAAAGCAAAGGGACACTTATTTCTTCATCGTGAGAAGTACTCACCCTTAGAAAGGCATTTAAACCCACAACTTTACAAAGTACACTTTGCTAATAAGCTTGCAAAATACCACAGGCTTTATGAAAACATAGATCAATGCCAACTGCTTTATTGCATGACATTACCAATAGTAGGCACCTGCAGTGAAGTTTTCTGTTTTTAGAACATTTTTTCTTCACATAGTTGTATCTTTGGATGAGATATTTTATACCAAGTAATCTCCTGTAGTTATTGCTTCATATCTGAACTCATAATTCATTTTAACCACATACTTATAATTAGCTATATGGGAGAGCTCTTTAACTCAACAAAACAAAATATAAGCAACTTTTATTTTGAGAAATAAAAGTAAAGTAACATTTATTCTTGACTTTTTAAATTCTCTCAAAATAGACCAGTGAATTACTTCACATTTTTCAGCATTAATGCACCTCATGTGACCAACCAGAGAATATTTTGAGTATAAATATTTCTCCTGACTATGATAACTATGTATTCTTTAAATAAAAGTGATTAAGATGAGAGAATTACCAAATACTCATATCTTAATTCTATCCTAACATGAAATTAAATGCTTAGCTATTTCTTATAACTCTTGTGACTCTTTCTCTTTAACATCCAAATCTCACTAATGTTAAGAAAAAAATATGCTTAGTGATACTCACAGAAGGTATTGAAAGAAAATTAGAACCTGATGTGTATTTGTGTGTGTTGTTGTTATTCAGTTGCCAAGTCATGTCCAACTCGTTGCAACCCCATGGACTGCAGCACACCAGGTTTCCCCCCCTTGTCCTTCACCATCACTTGGAGTTTGCCCAAGTTCATGTCCATTGAATCAGTGATGCTATCCAACCATCTCATCCTCTGTGCACACAGTTATATACACACATGTGTTTAAGAGAATCAGTCCATTGATTTTCAACTACTTGGTAACAATTTCTTCTTATTTGTCAATATTCTCACAACAGTCAATCAGTTCAGTTCAGTTCAGTCACTCAGTTGTGTCTGACTCTTTGTGACCCCATGAACCGCAGCACGCCAGGCCTCCCTGTTCATCACCAACTCCCAGAGTCCATCCAAACCCATGTCCATTGTGTCAGTGATGCCATGCAACCATCTCATCCTCTGTTGTCCCCTTCTCCTCCTGCCCTCAATCTTTTCCAACATCAGTGTCTTTTCAAATGAGTCAGCTTTTTGCATCAGGTGGCTAAAGTATAGGAGTTTTTTCTTTTTTTTTTTCGTTTTTTTTTTTTTTATTATTATTATTTTTTTCCAGTGGGTTTTGTCATACGATATGAATCAGCCATGGAGTTACATGTATTCCCAATCCCGATCCCCCCTCCCACCTCCCTCTCCACCCGATTCCTCTGGGTCCTCCCAGTGCACCAGGCCGGAGCACTTGTCTCATGCATCCCACCTGGGCTGGTGATCTGTTTCACCATAGATAGTATACATGCTGTTCTTTTGAAATATTCCACCCTCACATTCTCCCACAAAGTTCAAAAGTCTGTTCTGTATTTCTGTGTCTCTTTTTCTGTTTTGCATATAGGGTTATCATTATCACCTTTCTAAATTCCATATATATGTGTTAGTATGCTGTAATGTTCTTTATCTTTCTGGCTTACTTCACTCTGTATAATGGGCTCCAGCTTCATCCATCTCATTAGGACTGGTTCAAATGAATTCTTTTTAATGGCTGAGTAATATTCCATGGTGTATATGTACCACAGCTTCCTTATCCATTCATCTGCTGATGGGCATCTAGGTTGCTTCCATGTCCTGGCTATTATAAACAGTACACATGAAAAGATGCTCAACATCACTCATTATTAGAGAAATGCAAATCAAAACCACAATGAGGTACCATTACACGCCAGTCAGGATGGCTGCTATCCAAAAGTCTACAAGCAATAAATGCTGGAGAGGGTGTGGAGAAAAGGGAACCCTCTTACACTGTTGGTGGGAATGCAAACTAGTACAGCCGCTATGGAGAACAGTGTGGAGATTTCTTAAAAAACTGGAAATAGAACTGCCATATGACCCAGCAATCCCACTTCTGGGCATACACACTGAGGAAACCAGATCTGAAAGAGACACATGCACCCCAATGTTCATCGCAGCACTGTTTATAATATAGGAGTTTTAGCTTCAAAGTCAGTCCTTCCAATGAACACCCAGGACTGATCTCCTTTAGGATGGACTGGTTGGATCTCCTTGCAGTCCAAGGGACTCTCAAGAGTTTTCTCCATCACCACAGTTCAAAAACATCAATTCTTCAGTGCTCAGCTTTCTTTATAGTCCAACTCTTACATCCATACATGACCACTGGAAAAACCATAGCCTTGGCTGGATGGACCTTTGCGGACCAAGTAATGTCTCTACTTTTTAATATGCTGTCTAGGTTGGTCATAACTTTTCTTCTAAGAAGTAAGTGTCTTTTAATTTCATGGCTTCATTCACCATCTGCAGTGATTTTGGAGCCCCCCAAAATAAATTCAGCCACTGTTTCCACTGTTTCCCCATCAATTTGCCATGAAGTGATGGGACTGGATGCCATGATCTTAGTTTTCTGAATGTTGAGCTTTAAGCCAACTTTTTCACTCTCCTCTTTCACTTTCATCAAGAGGCTCTCTAGTTCTTCTTCACTTTCTGACATAAGGGTGATGTCATCTGCATATCTGAGGTTATTGATATTTCTCCCAGCAATCTTGATTCCAGCTTGTGCTTCATCAAGCCCAGGATTTCTCATGATGTACTCTGCATAGAAGTTAAGTAAGCAGGGTGACAATATCCAGCCTTCACGTACTCCTTTTCCTATTTGGAACCAGTCTGTTGTTCCATGTCCAGTTCTAACTGTTGCTTCCTGACCTGCATACAGGTTTCTCAAGAGGCAGGTCAATATAACAGTCAATACATTCATAGAAAACAATTTTTAAAATAAGTTTTCTATTCAAGTCTATCTGTCTTTTTTGCCTATGCATTAAGAATAGTGCTTCACAATCTAAATGTCCATCAACAGATGAATGGGTGAAGAAGGTGTGAATATGTATATATGATGGAATACTAGTGGCCATGAAAAGGAATGAAATCTCATTTGCAACAACATGGATGGATCTAGAGGTGATCATACTAACTGAATTCAGAGAAATGCAAACAACATATAAATTATTTGTGTGTGGAATCTAAAATATGACACAAGTGAACTTATTTAGATTGAAGGCAGGAGGAGAAGGGGGCGTGAAGGATGAGATGGTTAGATGGCATCACTGACTCAATGGCATGAGTTTGAGCAAGCTCCTGGGTTTGGCGAAGGACAGGGAAGTCTGGTGTATTGCAGTCATGGGATTACAAAGAGTCATACACAACTGAGCATCTGAACAACAGCCTAGCAATCAATGGGCTCCCCTGGTGGCCTGTGGTAATGAATGCCCCTGCGAAGCAGAAGATGTGGGTTCCGTCCCTGGGTTGGAAAGAGCCCCTGAAGAAGGAAATGGCAGCCCACTATAGTATCGTTGCCTGGGAAAGCCCATGGACAGAGGAATTTGACAGGTTACATTCTATTGGGTTACAAAGAATCGAATACAACTTGGCAACTAACAACAACAGCAATGATAGCAATCAATACAAACTTCAGAAACATTAATCAAAACTTGTGATTGTGTCTTAGTCTAAGACACTATAGATTCTACAATAAATTACAGCTATTATATATAGAATGGATAAGCAACAAGGTCCTACTGTATAGCTTGGGGAACTATATTATCCTGTGATAAATTATAATGGAAAAATATGAAATAGGTTATATATGTATGTATAACTGAATCACTTTGGCGTACAGCAAAAATTGACACAACTTTTTAAATTAACTATACCTCAATAAAATTTTTAAATAAAAACATCAAGAGAAAGTTTAGTAATCATGGTGAGGTCAGCATACAAATTTTCCCTTGGTAGCTCTACTTTTCTTGAAGAGATCTCTAGTCTTTCTTATCACTCCTTTCTATTCTTTGGAACTCTTCATTCAGATGGGTATATCGTTCCTTTTTTTCTTTGCCTTTCACTTCTCTTCTTTTCTCAGCTATTTGAATGGCCTCCTCAGACAACTATTTTGCCTTTTTGAATTTCTTTTTCTTGGGGATGGTTTTGATCCCTGCCTCCTGTACAGTGTCACAAACCTCCTTCTATAGTTCTTCAGGCACTCTCTCTATCAGATCTAATCCCTTGAATCTATTTGTCACTTCCACTGTATAATTGTAAGAGATCTGATTTAGGTCATGCCTGAATGGTCCAATGGTTTTCCCTACTTTTTTCAGTTTAAGTCTGAAATATGCAATAAGGAGTTCATGACCTGGGCCACAGTCCACTCCTGGTCTTCTTTTTGCTGACTATATAGAGCTTCTCCCTCTTTGGCTTCAAAGAATATAATTAATCTAATTTCAACACTGACCATCTGGTGAATGTTAAACCACTTCAGCATTCTTGCCTTGAGAACCCCATGAACAGTATGACTGCTATAATTAACCACTAATTGATATTTGTAAATATCAAGTGATTTTACAGAGATTGACATATGCTTTGCCCTAACGTTTCCAATGTTTAAACAAAAAGCTCAGTTAATCTTAATGTAATTATGTCTTACATTTCAATGCCAAATAAGTAAAAAATAATTTCTTTCCAGCTGACTTTTCTTCCTTTAGAAGATGCTAGCAGGTCAAAATATACAGTCTCTTTTATCTGTGTTGAACACTTGCAAATTATTGTTGCAAAATGTTATTTGCTAGCTATTTTTTTCTATCACAATAGTTGATCTTTCATCATGTTTTTCCATGTTCAAGCAAAAAATTACACCTTCAAAATTTTTAAATATCAAGGGCAGTTGCACAATTCTGTTTCTTTTATTTTCATTAATTTTTTAACTTCTAACTTTTCAACAGATTCCACTTTTCAGTAACTAATTTTGGTACTTATGATTTTAAGATGTCAACAATCACTGAAAGTTTCCAAACCCAAGGAAAGCATAAGTGCCCATATTGGTATAAAATGAAAATAGTGGATGACCACCAGTCAAGTAAATTCTTTCAAAAATGCCAATTATATTATTTGGCCAAATATTATTACATTATCAGTTTCCTACTCAGTATCTATTCCTCTCTCTTCTTTGCTAAAAAGAAGTCAGCTTTGTTGGCAATATGTCCAACCAGAAACAAAAATGGCCAATGGTTGGACTATCAGCAATCATCTTGTTTTGTGTGGAAAAAGTAAAGAAAACACACAAACAAAAATCATCGGTATGTGAAGCCATGGACCAGAAATCAGTAATCTCTAATCTCTGATACTTCTTAATTTAAAAAAATCGCATCAGTTTTAGCTATTATTTCTGTTATTTGTAACCAAAATATTCACATTTAAATATGTAGTATTTTTATAGTTGCCAATTTGCCAAATTGTTTCATAATAATTTTGTCATTTGTATGTACAGTGCATAAGAAGTAACAGTACAGTCATTTTTGCTTGTTTTTCTTTCTTTCTTTTATTTTTCTTAAGCTATGTTTACAAATACTGGTTATTTTCTGCAGGGTTACCTTTAAAAAAAACTGGAAGTAAGGTCTTGGGTTATCCAATTAGAATCATATTAGGTGAAAGAACGAAGAATTTTTTTTCTGACTGAAAGATATATAAAAGAAAATATAATGAATTCATAATATAGATATAGTTTACTTTAACTTTGTTGTTATTATGAGGATATTTTGTTGTTGTTTTGGTTTGAGTTTTTAAAAACTTTTTTTTAGGATTACCTACACATATTTTAAGTAACCAGCACTGTAGTGGCAAAATTTATATAAGGGATATACAGTACTAGAAAAGAATAAATGCTCCCAAAGTTTTGCTTTTAATTTTTATTCAGATGCTATGTCTGTGGTAGAAAATAAAGTTTTATTAATAATGCACATAATAATTTGAGTTTGCTCCAACTTTCATTCTCTATCTAAAAAGTTGGGAATATAATTGATTTACAATGTTGTGCTAGTTTTAAGTGTACAGCAAAGTGGGCTATGGGTACAAAGTCTGGGACAAGAGTGTGAGTTAGTATTCTTCAACTTAGAATAACAAAATAAAGAGAATCTGATGACTTAAAATAATTGGCAGCTTTGAGAGATATGGCAGAAAAAAAAATCTGATTTAATAGAATCCCTTACCTCCAAAAATTCATGGAAATACAAGCAAAATAAACCCAGAGTAAATAAACAGATAAATATTATAGCTGAGACTAATACAAAGAAATATCTGGTCACTAGAAATGTATAGTACCCCATTAGGTGACGTCAAACCTGCTCCTTTCCAGAAAGGTGCTAGAAGCAGATACAGCCCCTGGAACAAGTAAGAGGCTTGCATTAAAGGCTAAGACCCTCTGGGTGCTCTCAATATAAAACTGTTTTGTGGCCAGTTAAAGGAACATAGGCATATGTTTTAGTTATACCACAATGACTATTATATTCCTTTCTTTGTGACTAAGATATGATGACTGCTGATGACAGCTCTGTGATGTGGGTTCAAATCCCCTGCTCTTTGGTGTGTGTAGAAGTGACAGTTTATGAGTTGGGGGCCCCTGCACAGGTCCAGACATAGACAATGGTCTCCTGCTGGCCCTGTCTGCCTTCCTGATACAACTGTACACAACTTCCACTTCATTTTCTGAAGATCCTTTTATTCTTTTTTTTTTTCATTTATTTTTATTAGTTGGAGGCTAATTACTTTAGGATATTGTAGTGGTTTTTGCCATACATTGACATGAATCAGCCATGGATTTACTTGTGTTCCCCATCCTGATCCCCCCTCCCGCCTCCCTCCCCACCCCATCCCTCTGGGTCTTCCCAGTGCACCAGCCCCGAGCACTTGTGAAGATCCTTTTATTCTTAAAGGCTTGTCTCTTGGACAAAATAACTTCAAGATAGTTGGATTTGTTTTCTATTACTGCCTGCAAACCGCTCAAACTTAGCCGCTTACTACAACATATATGTATTATCTTACATTTTCTGTGGTGAGGTTTCAAGCACTGCTTAGTGGGTCCTCTCATTAACGTCTCACAAATCTGCAGTCTGAGTCAGGTATGTGCGTTCTTACCTGGAAGGTCCAATGCAGAAGGGTCTATGTCCAAGCTTACTCAGGTTGCTGGCATGGACAACTCAGCTTTTTACTGGTTATCAGCGAGAGGCTTTCTTACACTCTTGAAGGCATCCTCACCCTGTAGAGGACCCGTGCAGGTCTCTGTCCATATGAACCTCATAACAACACCAAAGTTTTATTTAACTTGATAATTAACAATTGAACTTTTGTTTTTTACTTATTTTTAAATTAATATTATTGGAGTACAGTTGCTTTACAATATTGTGTTCGTTTCTCTTGTGCAGGAGAGTGAATCAGCCATATGGATACATATATCCCTTCTTTTAGGGACTTCCTCACCATCCGGGTCTCCACAGTGCATCAAGGACAGCCTGTAACCAGGCAAAGTCTTGTACAATGTAACACAACTGCTGGGGTGAAAGCTCAGCATCTTTGCCATGGCTCATTGGCTGCATAAGTCACAGGTCCCGACAACACTCAAGGGGGAGGCATTACACAAGTTCTCGAAACCAAAATGAAACTTGGAGATTGTCCATCATAATGACTAAAATTATCTGTAATCTTTCTATTACCTCCAGTGGGTCCACAGGAAACTCATGGATGCTTTTGTATTTTTCAAATAAATGTATATCAGAGGTTTTGTTTAACTTGATAATTAACAAGTGAACTTTCATTTTTTATTTATTTTTAATTGATATTATTAGAGTACAGTTGCTTTACAGTATTGTGCTCATTTCTCTTGTACAGGAAGGTGAATCAGCCATATGGATACATATGTCCCCTCTTTTTTGGATTTCCTTCCCATCCAGGTCACCACAATACATTAAGCAGAGTTCCCTGAGCTATACAATAGGTTCTCATTTAGTTATCCATTTTATACATGGTATCAATATGTGTGCCAATCTCTATCTTCCAATTCATCCCAACAGTTGAATTTTTAAGCTATTACAACCAATTCAAAGAAAACTGAAAACACATACATATGGCAATCCAGGATGCTGTAACTGATTTATAAAAAGAAGCAAGAATGGTCAATGTTCCCAGGAAAGTAATCATCTGCATTTCATCAGACACAATTCATTTGCATTTTTACAGACAAGAGTTTGCCATATATTTTCTGCAACTTACGAGAGTTATAAAAGAGGGTGTAGTCTCCATAGAGTAAAGTAATCCAGAAATATGCACTAGATAAGATGCACAGTAATCTTTTCTTTTTGTCGATTTCAAAATCTCACACATTTTTCCTGAAACAGCAAAGTTGTCCTCAGGATTATTCATTGTCATAGAAGTGAAAAAGCTATAATCAATCCAGAACAAAAACAGGAGAGGATTGAATAAATAAATTTGTTATTTATTGTAGATAAAAATATCGAGGAGTTAGAAAAGTGATACTGAAGAACAATATCTAGTGATATGAAAAGAGTTTTAAGACACTTGAAGTGGGCAGAAGATACATTCAGCAGCTGTTTACTGTGCACGACTCTAGATCAATTAGATGACATAGGCGTATTGTTCATGGGGCTCATCAACTAATGATATAGCTACAAGACTAAGAGTAGTTATCTCTGGAAGTAGAATTAAGCATTTCAATTTGCTTGTTTTTTGCTGACGTTTATTTTTCAAATAAATACTTGATGATGAAAAGGTTTTCCTTGTAGACAAGAAAGCATACAAATCATGTAGGGGAAAAAAAAAATCACCAAGCATGTACTCTGTGCCAACTCCATAGAAAAATAAATCACAGAAGGATTCCCTGCAGGAAACAGCAGTCAGTGGGGGAGATGCAGTGTCAACTCATAATTAGAGTGAACCCCACAGCGTGAGAGGAACAGCACAGACTGGGCCAGAGAGCTCAGAGATGGTGGAGGGACTGCTGCTGACCAGCGGCGGAGTCAGGGGTGCGATGTGGGGTTTAGGAGGAACTCAGAAAATGGGGATGCCACAGCAGGGTTGAGAGCCCTAAATTAGAGTTATCTATGGGGATAAAGGAGGGGGAGGACAGCGCAAAGAGTCTACACACCAATCTACAGTCTAGGGGATAGGCAGTTTTGCTAGTCTGTTTGTTTTTCTACGTAAGATAAAAACTTCTAGTCTTTATACATGAAAAGTGTGTATCATTTTGTTGAAGGGGATCAGAATAGGTAACCCAAAGGGTGCCCTTTGGTGTATGGGCTCTTTTGAGCAGAAGCAAACCAAGACCCAGCAGATGCAAGAAAAACATTTGCCTCTTCCTAAACTACCCAGAAGAATTTAGATGGGGGACCTGGCCCAGACAGTGAGCTGTTAACAGAGATCATTTTTCAAGGAAAAACTCACCTGTATGGCAGGGCAGATAGCTGATTACCATTTGCTCTTCTCATCTCCCTGCAAATTGTCCTCCTGCCCTTTGAAGCCCTGGAGCCCCTATCCCATTTCCCAGCTCAGGATGGCATGACAGGCTCAATCACCTGACTACCTCTGAGTCTCATAATTTTATGGGACTCCTATAGGTACAATTGAAATTTTTCTCCTGTTAATCTGTCTTATGTCAATTTAGTTATTAG
This sequence comes from Cervus elaphus, assembly GCF_910594005.1. Taxonomy (NCBI): domain Eukaryota; kingdom Metazoa; phylum Chordata; class Mammalia; order Artiodactyla; family Cervidae; genus Cervus; species Cervus elaphus. Next base: position 29,106,139 of record NC_057819.1, read on the forward strand.
ACCACCCAAAAAACACGGAAAGTAGACAAAAAGTTTTTCTGCCCCAACAACATGCATATGATTACTTAAAAATACCAAATAAACTAGGAGTTTGTGATTAACATATACCCACTAGTATATATAAAATAGATAAACAACAAAGACCTACTGTATAGCACAGGAAACTGTATTCAATATCTTGTAATGACCTAAAATGGAAAAAAATTTGAAAGAGTATCTATCTATCTAAAACTGAATCACTTTCTGTACATCTGAAACTAGTACAATGTTGTAAATCAACTATACTTCAATTAAACAAATGGTTAAAAAAAATTTAAAACCTAATTAACTTTAAAAACATTTGGTTTCTGTGCTTCCCTAGCACCTTGAGAATGTCTCTGTATCTGAATTGGTTTGATAATTAAATTGTATGTTTACCTGCCCGTCTTTTTCAACAAATGCTAAACCAGTTGAGGATAGAATCCTTGTCTGCTTTTTCCAAGACCACATGTAGTGCTAACCATGTAGTGAGAGATTCTTAAACATACATTCACTGAAATAAGAACAACAAAAGAAGGCAGGACATGGCAGTTTCTTGCAATATACGATTTGTCTGTAAGCTCATGGATTCTTGACACAGCAGACTGGACTGTTGCGGCTCCCCTGATGGTCTTACTCTTCTTTGTCATCTTGGGCGACTCCAGTCATCCTGCTGCTGCTGCTAAGTTGCTTCAGTCGTGTCCGACTCTGTGTGACCCCATAGATGGCAGCCCACCAGGCTCCCCCGTCCCTGGGATTCTTCAGGCAAGAACACTGGAGTGGGTTGCCAGTCATCCTAGACCTTAGGATTTGCTGGGTGATGAAAGCCATAAAGGTGTTGTTTCTTATGTTATAACGAGACTAAGGTGAAGGTGGTGTGAACTGAGAGAGTAGTATTGGCATATATACACCACCATGTTTAAAATAGATAGCTAGTGGGAAACTGTTGTATAACGCAGGGAGCTCAGCCCAGCACTCTATGACGACCTCGAGAGATGGGATGGGAGGAAGGGAGACTCAAGAGGAAGGGGTTATACATATATACTTATGGTTGATTCATGTTGTTGTATGGCAGAAACCAACAAAACATTGTAAAGCAATTATCCTCCAATTAAAAAAAAATGCATAGAGATTCAGGAGGCTGAATAAATGGCTTTGTTGCATGAAAAATAAGGAAACTTTTGTAGAGCAAGTGAAGTGAAGTGAAGTCGCTCAGTCGTGTCCAACTCTTTGCGACCCCATGGACTTTAGCTTACAGGGCTCCTCTGTCCATGGAATTCTCTAGGCAAGAATACTGGAGTGGGTTGCCATTTCCTCCTCCTGGGGATCTTCCTAACCCAGGGATCCAACCCAGGTCTCTCGCATTGCAGGCAGACGCTTTACTGTCTGAGCCACGGGCAAGCAAACAGATAGCCAAAGTTTGGAGGCTGGTTGCAGGGAGTCTGGACCTGCGATTGGAGGATTGTAACTTTCAGCCTCATCTCTGACTTCCTGAGCTCAGGGAGGGGCTGGAAGTTGAACCATCATTAATGGTCAATGATTTAATCGAACATGACTGTGTAATGAAGGCCCCCTAAATACTCAGAATGACAGAGTTCAGAGAGCTCTGGGTGCGTGAATACGTGGAGATTTGGGGAGAGAGGTGGGCTCAGGGTGAGGAAGCTCCATATCCCTCCCCACACCCTGCACTGAGTGTCTCTTCCACCTGGATGTTCCTAAGTTACAGTCTCTGACAAAAAATTGATCATCTAGTAAGTAAAATGTATCTGGGAGTTCTGTGAATGGCTTGAGTAAAATAATTGAAATAAACATGGGGGTCATTGTGACCTTGGCCCTATAGGTCAGAGACGCAGGTGAAAACCTGGACTTACTGTTGAAGATGGGTGGTGCTGACTTGTGGGACTGAGCAAATTGTGGGGTCTGATGCCATCTCCAGGTAGACAGTGTCAGAACTGAGTTGATTTGTAGGACAATCAGCTGTTACTGAAGAATTATTGGCGGGGGATGACCCTCATCCCCCTCACGTGGAATTTGGGTGCAAGATCCTTTAGAGTTTATATCTAGTCTTGTCCAAGGGGCTTAGGTGTGGCTTGTAAGAAGTTTCAGATTTTCATATAATTCAAGATTCCCTTTGCATACCTCTAATGCTGCTTTCCACCAGTGGTCCACTCCATCTGCTCTGGGGACACAGTGGAAGTAGGCACCCTCATTCCTGTGGCTTTGACTCTGTCCCTCCATCTTTGACTGGTGCTCTCGGAACCACTGTAGGCAGCCTCTGGGGAGGGTCCCAAGGACACCTGCCTTCTGGTATTTAACCCCTTGGAGTACCCTCCTTGCTCAGTGGGAGCTAGTCTTTCAAATTTCTAGCGACTAGAATAGGAAGAAGTAATGAGCTGAAATCCGGCTACAAATATACGGTGACTTTTGTCTTTTTTCTTTCCTTCTCTTGCTTCCTCTGAGACAAGCCATCTTCTTGTTGGAAGATGGAGATAACCCTGTTTGTAAGCTGCTTTCTGGAATGTTCCACATGAAAAGAAGCTAATCTCTCCAGCTGGCCATCTGGAGGTCTTCTTTCACTCTGGAAGTGAGCTTAGAAGCAATATTTTCTCCAGGGGATGTTTGAGTTGACCATGCCTCTGGTTGGTACCTTAACTGGAACCCAGGAGAAACCCTGAGTGAGAGGCAGATAATTGCACCAGCCTGGTCTCCTGGCAGACAGAAACTGAACTCTTAGTTATATATTGTTTTAATCCACTCTGATAATTTATTATCAGCAGCAATCAAATGCACCATGCTCAATGAATAATAACCCCTGTGGTCCCCCAAATTACAGTGTCTTAAATAAGTATTTCTTTTCTATGTACATTATAATCTAATGCTGAAAGATACCCTACCGTACCTTGGATTCAGGCTTGGATCCCAGAGCAGCTGAGTCGTCAGTGTGGCCTGGAGAAGACCTTGATGGGATGCTGACCAGTGGGTGGCATTTTTTAATTGCAATAAGTCCTCTACATATGAACCTTCAAGTTGTGAACTTTCAAGGGTGTGAATGTGGGTTTACATGTCCAATCACATAAGTTAGTTCACATGTCTGGTGTCTATCTTCACATGTGTGTGTCCTCTGCAAGTGGTTGTGCTTTGGTGTGCCTTACTGTACAGTGCTGTATAGAGTCCAGAAGTACAGTGTCTGTATTCCAAGCTCAGGATGTGAGTGAAGTTGTAGTTTGCTCTCCATCTCCTATTGCTGACAATCCTGTTCCTTCAGCTCTACCATCTCCCACCTCCTCTCCCTCCTCTAGTCAATAACTTTTCTTGCCTGTTCAACTCATCTGTACTACTGTGCTTTTCAAGGTTCTCTACTGTATGATTAAAATGTTTTATTTTTTGTGTTTCTTTGTTTTTTGTCTATTGTTTGTGTGAAAAGTATTATAAACCTATTACACTACAGTACTATATAGCTGATTGTATTAGTTGGGTACCTAGGCTAACTTTATTGAACTTAATGAAAAAAATTGAACTTACAAATGCACTCTTGGATGGAACGCATTCATTTGTAGGGGACTTATTGTACAAAGCCTGTAGATGGTTTCTATCATTTCTCTTTACATCTTTATTGGCAAAAACCGAGACTCGTGCCTCTGCTTACCAGTAAGTGAAGTTGAGAAAAGTGGGAACACACAAAGATGGTGGTGGGGGGCAAGGTACTGGTGATCTTCCAGGAGCTGGGAGTGGGAGCTGGTGATACTCTGCCACTTTCTTTACAGTTCACAGATATCTGGTGCTGATTTTCAGCTTCAGGGTTTAGTTGAATTTCTTAGATGATAGGAAATACCCCCATTTCATACAAATAATAAATGCAAGGATTGTACATTGAGCCTTAGTCTTCTACCCATGGAGAACTTGACTTGAAATCAGGCATTTAGAACATCTTCCTCATTTGGGGCACATGTGGGTGGAAATTCTTACCTTTCCTGGCAGCCCCAGCCTCTCTGCCCACTTCACTCCACCTCCAGTTGCTAGCCTCCACTTGCTTTTCCGCATCCTCTGTATCATGTGATTCCTTTTTTCCTTGCTAATTTCGCATTCTCAAATTTCAGCAAAACTTCTACTGAGTAGGTAACCTCTAGCTCTTACACTCAAGGGTGGCAGGTTTTTCTTTTATTCAAGTTAATAGGCCCACTGTTGCTGTCTTGTGATATCTGCAGGTACTTGCATTTCTATAACCCCTCTGCTAACATTTCTCTCCCCTTTTAGATTCTCAGAGCCCTGAGGTTAGGGACTATATCTGTGTTGCTCATGAGAATGTCTTTGGTTCTTGAGGCACATTCTGGGTGCTTGATGGATGTGTTTATTGACTGCATAAATGAATGAATGATGTCAGATAGATCTCAGCTAACCCTGTTTGTAAACTGGGTAGATTTCCAAGGCTCCTCAAGCATCCAGCAACCTCTGCTGTGTTTCAGGGGCTGTGAGGCAACACTGATACCTGGGTGGCCGAGGGGATTTCTTTGGAGAGACTTGTATTCTCGCAGACAGAGGGCTTTTTCCTCCTTGATGAGTAAGGCTCACAGGATGGTCCCTCCCACCAGGATGGACTGAGGACACAAGAGAGTGACTGGGGGGTCTGGGCTGATGTTCCCTGCAGGTCATTAAGTAGATCACAGAGCTACACTGAGGTTCAGAGGGGGTGGATAAGTCCCTTTCTTTCCCCCAAGAGGAAACTTTGTTCTATTACATAATGGAATGAAGAAAGGGAAAAACAACTGGATAATGTTTTAAAATCACACCTGTTTACTTTCTTCTCCTGCTTTATCCCCCCCACCACCCGCCCCACCCATGGAGGGTGTCTGTGTTTGTACGTGTATGTGTATCTCTTGACTCCTTGAATTTTTTCCAAGTTTAGAATTAAGTTGAAAAGAAAGTTGGGCTGGGTTAAAATCAATATGAAAATAAAAGCAAAGCCAAAATCAAAAAAGCACATTTCATTTCATCATTTTCTCCTCTCTTTCTTCCTTTCCTCTCCCACACCATGTACCCCACCCCACTTACTTCCATATAATCTTTCAAGGAACAAATGGCAGGAAAGCTGTGAAAGGGCTGGCCCCTGGGATTATACCCAGGAAGGAGGATGTTCAAGGGAGGTATGGGGGCTGCTAGCTTTTGCCTCCCTCCTCTTTGCTGATGCTTTATATGTACACATTTATCAGATGTTCACTGAGAAGTTATAATTTACAGGAGATATTACCCTCCCTCACTTTCCAGGTGAAGAATCAGGGTTTAGGGAAGTGAAGCGTTTGTTAGACAGTAGGTCTGGGGTACAGCTGGAATTTGAGTTCAGGTCTGTCTGACACCAAACCCCACTTTATTCCCACCTCACATACTTGCAAACAAAGCTACATGAGTGCACAGAATAAAAAACCGCGATAGGTGAATCTTTCTCCAGCTGATGATGTAGATAGGAGAGCAGAACTAAAAGTAAAGTGTTTGCATCTCATTAAATTGCAGTGAATTCTCTATTTTCAAAAAATGTTGAAGGATTTCACTAGGCACATATATGTGTTTAGTGCTTAGGGAAAGAAGAGAAAGAAATTAAAGAAGGTCGACTAAAAATGTACAGTCACTACATGGCTGCAGCAATGCATGGGCAGTTGTGCTCTGCCAGGGTATCAGTGGCCATCTGGGCTTCGGAGATTCCAGATGAATTTCTGTGTTTACTCGTGCTCATGGCAGAATACTCCTTGGTCATTTGAAAAACCATGTTGACTCAAGGTTTGCTGGAGTTGCTGGTGATTCCATAGTAACCAACAGCTTTTCCTAGCTGTGTTCTTGGCTTTTTTCATGTTTGCCCTTCACTTTAGAAATCCACGACAGTGTCGGGTTTGTATAATCTCAGTTCTATCCTTCTTCCCAGAGGCCCAAAGGGAGGTAGGGTGTGGAGAACTGGGGACCTATCGGCCAAATTAAGTGAGAAAATTGAAGCAAGTGTCTGAAAAGTACATGTGCATATCTGTTATCGCTCAGAATGAAAAGTAAATGATTTCAAATTTCTGTTTCATTTGGAACAAGAGGACTTGAAGAGACGACAATCTTTTCCCCTCTCATGCATAAATCATGGAATCGCATATTTGCAAGGGTGAAGGTGTCACTGAAGTACTTGTTTAAAAATAAATATTACTTTTCACAGAAAGGCTGGATTCACTCTCCAGGGAGCTGTAGTCATGGTAATGACACTTCAGAAGTAAAATCAACAGTACTTTCTTTGATGAAGCTACTTACTGTGTGAGTTGCATAAACACACACATTTTGCCTGTTCGAGTATTTAAACCATTAAATTAATGTTCTTGGGCATCATTGTCCACAGCTGTTGAATTTCTTCTTTTAAAAGTATATGTGCATCCATCTCTCTTGATGGTAAAGTCTGCTATTATATTATTAGTAGGTCAACTATCAAATCCAAGACTCATCTGTTTTCTCTGACAAAAACGCTATAATCCATGGCAGGAATGTAGACTTTTTATCCTTTATATTTGCAGGTTGGTGATAATGCTTTCCTCAACATATTATTTGCATAGTTAGAAGCTTAGTTTAGATTTTTGATTCACATAAGTCTCTTTCTCACTGTTTTAAATTGTTTTTTCCCTATTTCCATAAGTTTATTGTAGAAAACTTAGAGATTATTACGAGAGTACAAACATTCCTAGTTCACAACTTACAGTGAATAAAGTTATTAATATTTGTGACATATTTTATATACTTCATAAGGCTCACAAAACACATGCATCTGTGTGTTCTCTTCTTCATATTTCACACCTCTTGAGTATTTCCCTTGTTGATGATAGTCTGTAAAAAACCATTCAGAATAACTCAATACTATTTCACATCCTAGATGTTATTTAATGTATGTAATCATTCACTTTATACTTAGATGTTTGAGTTAAATATGTAAGAATACAAATTATTATTTCTAATTGTGTAACATTTTAAAATATTTTTTAAAGAAAGGTGAGAATAATTTGCTAGTTAGAAAATTTGCACAAGTCTTGGTCTTCCAGAAAACACATCAGAAAATACTAGCAATGGGTCTTCATACTTACTTCTGGAGCTTTATTTTATCAATCTTATCATTTATAAAATATAACTAAGTTTTTATTTAGTGAAGAAAACTACCAGTGAGTGGGGCATCAAATAATATCTTTAAAGATGTTATAAATGTAAATAAGATGATGTTTGGATGCTTTATTGGTCATAGATTTCCCATACTCCTTCGGCAGAATTCATAACACTAATACCTTTGGATTTCTTTGTTTAATTCTTGTCTCTATCTAAGATTTTATTAATAACACGTCTTGGGAATTGAGACCAGAGGCATTTTACTTTATTCTTAAAGGTTTTCTGTTTTGTGCTTTTGGGTTTGAGGAAGGAAACTCGGCATTTTCTGAAAAACATGGCCAAGCCTCTCCCCAACTATAAAGGCAAGTGGTGAGCATGTGCTGGATCCTCTTCGTTCACTCCCATCTGCCCCCCACTATTTTGCTCTCTGAGAGCCCTAAGCAGTATGGAATAGCTGCTCTGCTGCAGCAGAAGCTAAATTCATAGTCTACAAATGGGAAATCTGACTACAAAACCCTTTCTGTTTTAAACACCTGAAGTTTTCATCCACAGTAACAGATAAGAAAGAATTCCTGGTAAAATAAGCCTTACTATCAATATCCTTAAGACTTAAAGAGCCTGATTGCTATCGCTTGGAATATACTAATGACTTAAGCACTTGGGATGTGCTGATCACTACTGATAACATTATTCTTGAAGCTTTCTCAGTATCTGTAAATGCTGAAGAAAGAGAAGGAGAAGGAGGAAGGGGAGGAAAAGGAAGGGGAAAAGAGAAGCAGAAGAAGGAGGATAACAAGAACAAGAAGGAAAATTCCTTCTTTTTCCATTCTCTTGCATGTTTGTTACAGAGACAGGGAAGAGAAGACAGAAGATGCAGGGATAAAACATAATGCTGGTGCCGAAGCAGGAAGCTGAAAGTCTCATGTCCAAGTTGCGTACACCTTCGACTCTCACTGGGGAATTTTCAAAATAGTCATCTATACATTTGGTGGTTACTCATTGGTTGATTCATACTGCCTGTGTTTTGATGAGCCTGGAGACAGACTGCTTTGGGTGGGCAGGACCCCAGGGGAAGTCAAAGAGCAAGTGGTTCAGAGAGAGGAGAGCTCTGAGGAGAGGAGACAGGTGAGGAGGAGACAGGTGGTTAGGAGAGTCAGGTCCAACAGGATCAAGCTGAACTGGAGAGAAAGCAAGAAGGTAGACCAGAGCCAGGGACACAGCGGTGTTGGTAAATATTGGACAGACAATTGCACAAAAATTTTGCTTGTGAACTTCTCTTAAACTTTTCTCTTTGCCTTCTGCCCTGCTCACCATTAGAGCTCAATGGAACATAACCAATGAGGAAAGTTGTGAACAAATCACCCCATTTAATTAATCCCCTGCTGACTTGGTTGATGATCTCTTTCCCACCACGTGTCCTCCACAACAAGGTTGGGCAAAATTCACAGTAATGAATTTAACATAGCATCTGCTAACTTGCCAGCTAGTTGCTGTATTTTTTTCTCTTAATAGTCATCTTTTTTTTCTTTCTAATGAAGATTAACAAGGCATTACTAATTTATAGAATGGCTTTATCCATGCTTTTAAATGTTAATTTGCATGGACTAAAATAAGACTGGGATAGTAATTTCTTACTTTGATTATTCTCTTGCTTAATAGTTTTTTTACATCAAAATATACAGTGTATATTATCGGATTTCTGAACATGAGCATATTTGAAATATGTCTTGAGATTCTTAGCCTCAGTCAAGTGTTTGGAAGTATTTCCTATCATTATGCATTTTATCTTCAGGTGAAAATCTCAGAAACATACCTTATAGAGTAAGAACACATAATTTATACAAATAGAACATTTTCTCATCATATACAAAATGTATTCTACTGTCACCTGGCTGTCTGATCTGTTGTAGTCAAAGGTTGCACAAAATTCAAATGTTGTATTAATTTTGATAAGCCCTTATAAAATCATCTTTGCCTCCTTTTATTTTATTTCAGTCACATTTATTATTTATCATCCTTTTTATCATATTTATTGTATTTGTTATGCATATTATTGGGTAATGCAGCAGTTGCCATAAGGACATGTAGGCATTTATCTTTTTACCCAAAACACATGCTAATGTAAGAAGCAATTATAGTTTTAAAGTGATGTGTAATTTTTATCTAAGCAATCTTAATATATATATATTATTGAGGTATGGTCGACTTACAATGTTTAAGGTTCACAGCAAGGTGTATGTACAACTAAATACATACATACATACGCATATTATTTTTGAAAATGTTTTCCATTATAAGTTATTACAAGATATTGACTATAGTTATTATAAGATATTGACTATCATTCCCTGTGTTATATAATAAACCTTTGTTGCTTGCTGTGTATCTATTTTTTAATGAGAAATCTAACATTCTATTCATACAAAGTCAAACAAGTAGAATCAAAATGTCATAATTTTTTCATTAAGCAAAGATTTATGAATTTTCTAAAATATATATGCTACACATATTATTTATATATATGTATACAAAAGCTTTTCTACTACACTTGATAAAGTTTTGAGAAAGAACATGAAAAAAGAGATGGAGAAATTGGAAAACATAAGCTAAATGAAATGGGAGCAATGAATATGAAATAGAAAATATAAAATAAACTAGGGAAAAGTAAAAGATCATCATATAGTCCAGCTGTTCTTAAGCATGACTGCTCATTAGAAACATATCTGGAGCTCTGAGGAAAAAAGCAATACCTGGGCATTTGTATTTATCAAAAAATTTCAAGGTAATTCTGATATGCATCTGTATTTTAAAAAAAGTGATTACACCTCTTCTACTAAATCCTAGTTTTGGTGATATAGAGTTCTATTATTATTTTTCTGTTGACCAATCATAATACAATGGTATTAAGTGAGTAACAGTTACATAATCACAACAGTAAAAGATGTTTATCAGTCTTCACAATCATTAGCCAGACAAAAAATAAAAGATAATTATGACTGTAAAACATAAGAGGATTCTGGTTAATTTAACAATGTAAAATATTTACATACAATTTGAGGGTCAAGTAGAGTGATATGGTAAGTGGAAATGCATACATGCCCATGTTTTCATCTGCCCAGCCAGGCTGTCTTTTGGCTTTAATGTAATTACATTAAAGGCAATTATCCACGTATATGATCCTGTTGCCATTTTTAAAAATTGTTTTGGATTTATTTTTTGTAGGTCTTTTCCTTCTCTTGTGTTTCTTGCCTAGAGAAGTTCCTTTAGTATTTACAACAAATGCTAAGCTGGTTTGGTGGTGCTGAATTCTCTTAACTTTTGCTTGTCTAGAAAGCTTTATATTTCTCCATCAAATCTGAATGAGAGTCTTGCTGGGTAGAGGAGTCTTGGTTGTAGGTTCTATGTACAAATATATTGTGCCATTGCCTTCTGGCTTGTAGAATGTCTGCTAGGAAATCAGCTGATAGCCTGATGGGAGTTCCCTTGTATGTTATTTGTCATTTTTGCCTTGTTGCTTTTAATATTTTATCTCTGCCTTAATTTTTGTCAGCTTGATTACTCTGTGTCTTGATGTGTTCCTTCTTGGGTTTATCCTGCCTGGGACTCTGTGTTTCCTGTGCTTGGTTGACTAGTTCCTTTCCCATGGCAAGTTTTCAGCTATTATGTCTTCAAATATTTTCTCAGGTCCTTTCTTTCTCTATTCTCCTTCTGGGACTCCTATAACGCAAATGTTGGTGCATTTAATGTTGTCCCAGAGGTCTCTTAGGCTGTCTCACTTCTCTTCATTCTTTCTTCTATGTTCTGCTCTGCAGCAGTGATTTCCAACATTATATCCTCCAGGCCTTTTGTTTGTTCTAATGCCTGAGTTATTTCTCTACTGATTACTTCTAGGGTATTATTCATCTCTATTGCTTGGTCTTTAGTTCTTGTATGTCTTTGGTAAACATTCTTGCATTTTCTCCTTTGTTTTTCTGAGATCCTGGATCATCTTCATTATCATTATATATCTAAATTCTTTTTCTGGAAGTTTGCCTGTCTCTACTTTACTTAGTTGTTTTTCTGTGGGGTTTTACCTTGTCCCTTCATTTGGGACATAACTTTCTGCTTTTTCATCATGAGTAACTTTCTGTAATATGGTTTTTGTTTTAGCCACTGTGTGACTGTGCTTCTTCTGTCTGCCTTCTGATGGAGGCAGCTAAGAGGCTTGTGTAAGCTTCCCAGTGGGAGGGATTGGCAGTGGGAAAAACTGGATCTTGCTCTGTTGGGCAGGGCCTTGCTCAGTAAAGTTTTAATCCAATTATCTGCTGACGGTTGGAGTTGCACTCCCTCCCTGGTAGTTGTTAGGCCTGAGTAGACCCAGCCTGGAATCTACAGGCGCTATGGTAGGGTTAATGGTGAACTCCAAGAGGGTTTATGCCAACAGGTATCCTCCTGGCCTAATGCTGCCAGTGCCCCTGCCCCTGCGGTGAGCACCTGCCCTCCCACGCCTCCACAGGAGACCCTCCACTACTAGCAGGTAGTTTTGATTCTGTCTCTTGGGTCTTAGTGCACTCAAGATTTTGTTTGTTCTCTCCAAGACTGGAGTCTCTGTTTCCCTCTGTCCTATGGAAATCCTATAATCAAATCCCACTGGCCTTTAAGGCCAGATTCCCTGGGGATTCTCAGCCCCTTTGTCAGATCCCTGGGCTGGAAAGACTGACATGGGGTTCAGAACCTTCACAACAGTGGGAGAACTTCTTTGTTATTACTGTTTTCCAGTTTGTGGAGCACCCACCTGGCAGCTATGGGATTTGATTTTATTATGATTGTGCCCCTCTTACTTTCTTATTGTGAGTTCTTTGTCTTTGGACATGGGATATCTTTTTTGTGGTGGGTTCCAGCATCTTCCTGTCAATGGCTGTTCAACAGCTGGTTGCAATTTTGATGTTCTTGCAGGAGGAGATGAGCACACATGTTTCTACTTTGCCATCTTCTAACCAATCTTAAATAATACACTTAAAATATATTCTGGGGGTCTAATCAGATGTCTTCTCAATCACACTCCAATCATACTTATGTGACTCTTTCTGTCCGCAACAGACAATTCCATGTTCTTTTTCTTCTTAGTGTTACACGAGATAGTCATGGATTTTCATGAACAGATGCAAGACACAGAATTGAATATATGAAGTGGTCTACCTGTATGACTATGGTGTTTTACAAATTGTGTATTAGCAATTAAGCTAATAAAAGTAGATTTTCCTCATGCAGGTAAGTTCATGAATGACTTTGAACATGAAAATTTTTACATTATTGAACCAACAATCAGCCTCTTTAAGCAAACTAGATAACCACTAGTGGGCTACACAACAACAACAAAGAGAAACAAAACCAAAACCTCAAATTGGAAGGATTTATGAAATCATGCAATCTAATCCTTTCTCTGAATGGTAGAAATTCATGAATAAGAGAAATTCAAGTTGCTTTCTGAAGACCACCTGTTGGTTTATATTAGAACTAAACATTTTGTAACTATAAACACATTTCCTGAAAAAATTCATAAATAAATAAAGTTTATTTCATCAGTGTTTTATAGTTTTCTATGTATAGGTCTTTTGTTTCTTTAGGTAGATATATTCCTAAGTATTTTATTCTTTTTGTTGCAATGGTGAATGGTATTGTTTCCTTAATTTCTCTTTCTGTTTTTTCATTGTTAGTATATAGGAATGCAAGGGATACCATGCTCATGGATTGGAAGAATCAATATTGTCAAAATGGTTATTCTACCCAAAGCAATCTATAGATTCAATGCAATCCCTATCAAGCTACCAACGGTATTTTTCACAGAACTAGAACAAATAATTTCACAATTTGTACAGAAATACAAAAAACCTCGAATAGCCAAAGTAATCTTGAGAAAGAAGAATGGAACTGGAGGAATCAACCTACCTGACTTCAGACTATACTACAAAGCCACAGTCATCAAGACAGTATGGTACTGGCACAAAGACAGAAATATAGATCAATGGAACAGAATAGAAAGCCCAGAGATAAATCCACGAACTTATGGACACCTTATCTTTGACAAAGGAGGCAAGGATACACAATGGAAAAAAAACAACCTCTTTAACAAGTGGTGCTGGGAAAGCTGGTCAACCACTTGTAAAAGAATGAAACTAGTACACTTTCTAACACCATACACAAAAATAAACTCAAAATGGATTAAAGATCTAAATGTAAGACCAGAAACTATAAAACTCCTAGAAGAGAACATAGGCAAAACACTCTCCGACATAAATCACAGCAAGATCCTCTATGACCCACCTCCTAGAATATTGGAAATAAAAGCAAAACTAAACAAATGGGACCTAATGAAACTTAAAAGCTTTGGCACAACAAAGGAAACTATAAGTAAGGTGAAAAGACAGCCCTCAGATTGGGAGAAAATAATAGCAAATGAAGAAACAGACAAAGGATTAATCTCAAAAATATACAAGCAACTCCTGAAGCTCAATTCCAGAAAAATAAATGACCCAATCAAAAAATGGGCCAAAGAACTAAACAGACATTTCTCCAAAGAAGACATACAGATGGCTAACAAACACATGAAAAGATGCTCAACATCACTCATTATTAGAGAAATGCAAATCAAAACCACAATGAGGTACCATTACACGCCAGTCAGGATGGCTGCTATCCAAAAGTCTACAAGCAATAAATGCTGGAGAGGGTGTGGAGAAAAGGGAACCCTCTTACACTGTTGGTGGGAATGCAAACTAGTACAGCCACTATGGAGAACAGTGTGGAGATTTCTTAAAAAATTGGAAATAGAACTGCCATATGACCCAGCAATCCCACTTCTGGGCATACACACTGAGGAAACCAGATCTGAAAGAGACACGTGCACCCCAATGTTCATCGCAGCACTGTTTATAATAGCCAGGACATGGAAGCAACCTAGATGCCCATCAGCAGATGAATGGATAAGGAAGCTGTGGTACATATACACCATGGAATATTACACAGCCATTAAAAAGAATTCATTTGAATCAGTCCTAATGAGATGGATGAAACTGGAGCCCATTATACAGAGTGAAGTAAACCAGAAAGATAAAGAACATTACAGCATACTAACACATATATATGGAATTTAGAAAGATGGTAATGATAACCCTATATGCAAAACAGAAAAAGAGACACAGAAATACAGAACAGACTTTTGAACTCTGTGGGAGAAGGTGAGGGTGGGATGTTGCGAAAGAACAGCATGTATACTATCTATGGTGAAACAGATCACCAGCCCAGGTGGGATGCATGAGACAAGTGCTCGGGCCTGGTGCACTGGGAAGACCCAGAGGAATCGGGTGGAGAGGGAGACGGGAGGGGGAATCGGGATGGGGAATACGTGTAAATCTATTGCTGATTCATGTCAATGTATGACAAAACCCACTGAAAAAATAAATAAATTAATTAAATAAATAAATAAATAAAGTTTAAAAATTTATATTTTAAAGCTGAATTCTACTTTCAATACCAAACTTATTATTGAACATCTGGTTTTTGAGGGTATTTTTTGCCATTTTCTTGAATTTTTATTAATTTCTCTATTCTTACCCCAACTTCTGAATGTTAATGAGAGCTTATATTTCCCTTTGTCATTAATGGTCTGTCTGGGACTTTGTGAACACAAGCAAAGTTAACTCTATTTATTACAGTGAATTTGATAAACTGGATACTACTAATTGGTAAATATAATCAACATGAATCATTTCTGGTATATATGCCATATATGTGCCTGAAGAACTTTTGCTAGAATGCTAGGTAAATATAGAATCATACATTCCATGAGGAGTCATTTTTCTTCTGTGTGAAGGACTTGTGTTACCATTTCCTGTTGTGTAAGTTTGCTTGTGATTAATCCTTTCAGCATTTTTAAGTCTGAAAATGTTTTTATTTCCCTTTTCCTGAGAGGTATTTATGTTGTATATGGAATTTTATGTTGACTATAATAGAAGGTTAAATACATCCTTGTCCCAAAGATATCTGTGACCTAGTCCCCAGAACCTGTGGACACCTTGACTTGGATGTAAAATGAACTGTGTGGTTGTGATTCAGTTCAGTTCAGTTCAGTCACTTAGTCGTGTCCGACTCTTTGAGACCCCATGAATTGCAGCATGCTCGGCCTCCCTGTCCATCACCAACTCCTGGAATCCACCCAAACCCATGTCCATTGAATCGGTGATGCCATCCAAACATCTCATCCTCTGTCATCCCCTTCTCCTCCTGCCCTCAATCTTTCCCTGCATCAGGGTCTTTTCCAATTAGCCAGCTCTTCGCATGAGGTGGCCAAAGTATTAGAGTTTCAGCTTCAACATCAGTCCTTCCAATGAACACCCAGGACTGATCTCCTTTAGGAGGGACTGGTTGGATCGCCTTTCAGTCCAAGGGACTCTCAAGAGTCTTCTCCAATGCCACAGTTCAAAAGCATTAATTCTACAGCACTCAGCTTTCTTTATAGTCCAACTCTCACATCCATACATGACCACTGGAAAAACCATAGCCTTGACTAGACAGACCTTTGTTGACAAAGTGTTGTCTCTGCTTTTTAATATGTTGTCTAGGTTGGTCATAATTTTCCTTCCAAGTAGTTAAGTGTTTTTTAATTTCATGGCTGCAATCACCATCTGCAGTGATTTTGGAGCCCCCCAAAATAAAGTCAGCCACTGTTTCCACTGTTTCTCCATCTATTTGCCATGAAGTGATGGGACCAGATGCCATGATCTTAGTTTTCTGAATGTTGAGCTTTAAGCCAATGTTTTCACTCTCTTTCACCTTCATCAAGAGGCTCTTTAGTTCCTCTTCACTTTCTGCCATAAGGATGGTGTCATCTGCATATCTGAAGTTATTGATATTTCTCCCAGCAATCTTGAGTCCAGCCTGTGCTTCCTCCAGGCCAGCATTTCTCATGATGTACTCTGCATATAAGTTAAATAAGCAGGGTGAAAATACACAGCCTTGACGTACTCCTTTTCCTATTTGGAACCAGTCTGTTGTTCCATGTCCAGTTCTAACTGTTGCTTCCTGACCTGCATACAGGTTTCTAAAGAGGCAGGTCAAAGAGTTTTGAGATGGGGATATTTATCTTGGATTGTGTAGATGGGCCTAATGTAATCAGTGTTCTGATAAAAGAGAAAAGATGTAAGGACAGAAACAATAATATCAGGGAAGAGGGAAGATGCTAAGCTGAAGACTTGGGAGGGAGCATGAGTTCTGGGGAGGCAGGTGACCTAGAAGTAGAAGGGAAGGGATGAATTCTCTCTAGACCTCCCAGAAGGGATACATTTTAGCCCAGTGAAACTGAGTTCAGGCTTCTTATCTCCAGAAATGTAAGATAAAACTTTCCTATTGTTTTTAGTCACTGCATGGAAATTTGTTTATTGTAGCAACGGAAGTTCTGCAATGTTATATTTCTTTTACTATTTTAAATAAGTTGTTTCATTATCTTTTCACTTGCACTGAAGAATCTACAGTCACCCTTATCTTTGTTTCCTTCCATGGAATGTGTCTTTTTTTCCTTGGCTGCTTTGAAGCTATTATTTCCATCAGTATTTCTGAGCAACTAGACTAGGATAAACCTTGGTGTAGTTTTCCTCATGTATTTGTGCTTAGAATTTGTTGAGGGTCTCAGATATCTAGGGTTTAATTTAAATGTTTGTCTATTATCCTTCAATTTTTTTTCTTGTCTCCAGTCCTGCTTTTCTCACTTCCTTTGGTTGGTTTAATCCAATGCATTTCACACCACTTGATTTGTCCAATAGGTCATTGATGTTCTTGTCTGTTTAATTTTTCTTTTTCTCTGTGTTTCACTGTGGAAAGTTTTGACTCCATGTCTTCATGGTCACTGAGCTTTTCTTCTGCAATATGAAATTTGCTATTAATTCCACCTTATTTTTTATTGTTATTTTAAAAAGTTTCTTAATAAATATTTTGTTTTAAAACAGTTTCAGGTTAACAAAGAAGATTGTATGGAGAGTTTTGATATATTCCCACACCCATTTTTCCCCTGTTGCTAACATGAAATTAGTACATTTGTTATAATTGTGAACAAGTATTGATACAGTGCTTAGAAAACCCATCTAGTCTTTCTGCAACTTCTAATCTTCAATTTAGATTTAGATCCTATATTGCCTTCTGTGTATGTAACCACTGGTTCTCCCACCCACAATTTTACACTACTTCCTCTCAGACAGTGTTGCGATTTGCAGGAACCCACTGTACTAGTATGTTTCTCTTATAATATCTGTATACTTACTTCCTTCAGTAGATAGAGTTCCATGGGAAATTCTAGGGAAACTAAAATGAAAAAAAAAAAACAAAACAAAAAACGCACTATGATGAATCCACTAGCAAGAGATTCGAACTGCTTTCTGAATAGTACTAAGATTCAGTGGCCTAATATTTTGGTCCTCTGAGAGAGGCAGTTAATAAAAACAAACTAGTTTTTATCACAGTAAAGTCTTTCCAATGGCTTTTGAAATCCTTGGCTAAAGTTAACTATGAAGTAAGTGCTGTGTTCTCAACTTTCAATCATGTATAGGAAACACCATGTTTTAGGTCTAAGCTGATATAAGATTGTTTAAGAATTTCGTTTTATAGATGACCTCTGCTGTCAAGTAAACTAATCCATAGTGATATTGTTAATTAGAAACATTTGGATGAGCTTGATTACTTAAAACCTGTAGTTATGATCTTAAACTCTTGGAGAATTTAAATGATAAAATTGTTTTTATAACACATCAATGTGGTTTAAATATTTGAAAGAAAAGAAAATAGTTCTTCTTCCCATTGATAATTATTCTTGACAAAAGAATATTTCTGGACATCACAATCAGACTTAATGTTGATTTAATGAGGTGTTCATATTGCCATGCAAAAAAAAAAAAAAAAGGATTTTAAAGTTTCTCTTCTCAGAGGCACACTATGATGCATAAAATAGATAAACAGTAAGGATCTTTTTGTATAGCTCAGGGAACTATACTTATTTAATATCTTGCAATAAACTGTAATGAAAAAGAATTTTAAAAAAATCCCTTCTCTACATAACATATGATTCCATTTGCATAAAGTCCAAGAACAACCAAAGCAACCTAAGGTGATAGAAATTAGGATTTTACTAAATAGGAAAAGTAGATAGATTTAGAAGGGGCAAGCAGAAAATCTGCAGGAGTGATGAAATGATTTAGTAGCCCTAAAGCAACCAAGGACTTTACTTAAATCATTTTATTGTATTTACTTCTTTTTCAATATTTTCAGTTCTGGCTTGGTGCTGGCCTTGGAGCAAAATGCTGACTATAGGAGTTTTACTGATAGGCTGCTCTTGGCTGAACCTTTCAAATCTGTTGATCTTTTTTTCATTTTGAGCACATTATTCACAAAAACCTGTGGACATTTGTACAATGTGATATAAATACTGATTTAATGTTGTATACTACAAATATAAAAACACAAATAGATATCTCTTTTCATTTCCAGATTATTAACAATAGTCAATTAAAAAAAAAACCTCTTTCTGTGATGCTTCCTTTCAGTAATTATCATTTGATGTCAAACAATGGCACATTACTTCACCCATTTCAGATGATAGCATATTAAAAAGCAGAGAGATTACTTTGTCAACAAAAGTCCGTCTAGTCAAGGCTATGGTTTTTCCAGTAGTCATGTATGGATGTGAGAGTTGGACTATAAGAAAAGCTGACTGGGTGGACCCCGGGGGTTGGTGATGGACAGAGAGGCCTGGTGTGCTGAGGTTCATGGGGTCTCAAAGAGTCGGACACGACTGCGTGACTGAACTGAACTGAACTTTCAGATGAAAACTATTTGAACTAGCTCCCTATATTCTAAGGGTGCCTTTGAAAATTGAAATATGAAACTAAATGCATTAAAGCTCATGTTTACTGTTGCAAATTCATGTAATTAAATCAATAAAGTTAAAGCAAGTGATAATGAGTTTGCTTATGGTAATAAAAACTAATCATGTTGGAGAAGGAATGAGTAGAAGCTCAAATGATTCGACTGCTCTAATTAAGGCTGTAGTGAGAAATGCAATTATAGGCAAAAAGCTGAATGTCCCAATTCTTCCTTCCTTTTCCACTTCTGAAGTTGCTTCAGCAAATGAATTACCCTCTTCAGTGTTCCATGTTTATTTTACAAACTCTCATGATTAATACTTAAAATGCAAGTGAAGAGACATGGTAACAAACAAATTATTTAAAACGCCAATGTCTAATTACCCTAGAGTGTGCTTCATGTTGAATTAAATAATCTATTGCTATTTAACTGAGGAGAATACTAATTATACATATGGAATTTCCAATATGTAGTATTCTGGTACTTGAGTTCTAAATTAAATTCAGTGTAATTTTGGGGGGAACTCCTCTTTGTTCTGACCATGACCTAAAAAAAACCTAATGTAATCACATGATCCTGTGCTGTACTTAAAACTACCAAATGTTTTATATTAAAGAAGATAAATTCATTATTAGAAGAAATGCTGAGTGATCACTTGGTTTTGGACATTGTTTCATTATTTTTTAAAAGGTACTGTTGTCACTGCTGAGCAATATAGATCCTAGTCCTGCAAATACTCCCAAATGGGGTTAGATGGAAGGTGAAGAGTCATCAAATCTTAGGCTCCCAGAAGGATAAAGATAAGAGTCTTTTCAAAGTCATCTAGTCCAACCACCATGAGCAAAGGTAACTTTGCCACTAATACTGGAAGGGCTGTTTTCCCTTTTATTAAAACCTGGCCAGATTTAACCTTTCTGAGGGCAGGACCTAGTCTCTTCAGGTTTATTGGTCTAGAAGCTTATTTCTCTGAAGTGAGACCTAAATCATCTTTGCCTAACACTGGTGTAGAGTGAAAATGGATGAAAGATGTTCCTCACTTAATGAGTAAGCTTTGGAGTTAATGGCATAAGATAAATAGACATTTTATTATAATATAATTAGCATATCAGAACTTAGTTAAAATTATAGCCAGAGACAATTTTCTTTTGTTTATACTTCTTAGCTTTTTTGTTAGCTTGTTTGCTTTTCCTTAAGAGTGGTTTGCAAGAAAGTTTTGTAAGGAGCATGAAGTTTGATCTCTTTCTTTGGAGGCTAAATAAATATGGACATTTGTTCTGTTTCCTGCCTGGGAGCAATGAACTTGGAGAGAGTAGCTTAGAAGGTGAGTGATGAGCTTCTCTTTCTTCCTGGGAGCACTCATTTATCCAGCCTTGTGTTCACAGCACCAGCACTGACCTTGGCACAGTGTGAAGGATAAATCCTTGTGTTCATGGAATACCATCCTATCATTACCAGTAAACTATTACTGGAGTATCCAGATGTGTTCCAAAAAACAATGCATGCTTTTCAAATACCTACGTAGCAAGTACATATATATTTTTTTCTTCTAAACTCATGACATTCAACTTGAAGGCAAGGAGTAAGGAATATAGAAAACATATAATCTAGAGATTGATTTAAAATCCTTGAAACAATTGCTTAATCACTGTGAAATGGAATGCACTTTAGTTCCATTTAGTTTTGTGATTATTAAATTTTAAAAACTTACCTCAAAAAAGCTTTAAAACACAAAAAATTGTGAAAGAGATGAAAGTGGGCCATAGTCAGTAGTCTAGAAATAACTACTATTTACACAGTTGACCTTTTATACACACAGACAATTACATCAATATGTGTATGGAAATAGCATCCAACACTTAAGAAACACACATGACTATTAGTTATCATTAATAAATAATAATTATTATGGTTATTCTATAATATAATTTTAAATTATTAGATCCTTTGGACTCCATGTCTGTGTAATAATTTATGAAAACATTCTCTTAGTTTTGGACAGTTATATTTTATATTATGTATTGTTAACATTGTTCTACATGTATCTGTCTACATTTCAAAATATCATTCTCAATCCACAGAATTGAAAATATCTATTCAAGACACAGAAGTATTTTAAAAGTTTATAACACAAAATTTCCCTATAGATATAAAATACACTAATTTTTATCCCAGAAAATACTGGACATTATCTGTTGGGAAAAAGTCTTTGGTATTTTGATAGGTAAAAATAGTATGCTTTTTTTTAGTGTATTAAGTTTAGTATACTTAAACTTGTGTTTTGACCTATTGTTTTTCTTTTTCCATTTCAGTTTTTGATCATATTTGCTGTTTCTTTTTTTCCTCTCTCAATTTTCTATCTGGGACATTATCATTTTAAAATTTCATAGGTTTTAAGGATTGCCTTTGTATACAAAACATTTTCTCTCAATTTTTTAACTTGCCTTTAAATGCAAAAAACAGAAATTTCTGTTTTCTGTATCAAATACTCTACATATTTTTAAAGAACACACATGCACACATTGAAAACCTCCATGGAAAATGTTGAAAAGTAGCTTTAATATCTTGTTCCCAAGAACGCCTTTAATTAGATTATTACTGGGCAGTTTTAATTCATTACATCACTATACATATTTTATTTTTCTTTAGATTGTTTCTGAGATGAACTGGATTATCAAATCACCATTTAAAAACATCAGAGATCTTAGTAATTATTTAGTAAAGAGTACAAATAATCATGATGCACAAGAGAAGCAGGAAGATAGCAGTGCTGTTTCCCGACCTTTCTTTATTCCCTATTACAGCCGTCTCTGGCACAGACTAACACGCGAAAGCTCTAAGCAATGTATGCTTGTTAAAAACAGAGTAGTTACAATTTTAAAATATTTATATTTCATTCTCTGATAGTTCTGTAGCCTATGTGACATTTTCCTAGGAGCTATACATATGCATTCATAGATTCAGGCTTCATTTATTTTATACAAACCTAAACAGACCAGGCATACCCACTAAAGCAATCCACAGAGTCAGAATATGCTATTAGTGTGATTGCCAGAAGGTCTGTGATTTGAACGTTCTCAAGGAATTTTGACCACATCATCTTCCTTTTCTCTTTCCAGCCACGTGGGTGGTTGGTTCCTCTCCAGGTTGATCCTTGAGATGACTGCAACCCTGCCTGGCACCTCAATAACAGCTTTCTGAGAGACCTAGCATCAGAGAAGGCCAACCAATCTGTGACCAGATTCTGATCTACAGAAATTGCAAAATTATAAGTGATAATGATTTTGTGAAACTAATTTAAAAAAGCCTAAATTACCCTCAAAGAAAAGTATAAACTTGGGCTATGAAGACATGGTCAATTACAGCTCAAATAAAAGAAAAAAAATGAATAATATGTTCTTGGAAAGAATCCTTATACAGAACAGCAGAAAGTTTAGCAACTCTATCACCTGTAGGAACTGGCAATGTAGAAAAAGTGTCTAAGGGACCATATAATAGCTATGAAAATTTCCAACCAACTTTCTTAATGCTGCCTCACTTCTCCTGCCTCCTCTTTCTTTCCTACTAAAATGCAAAATGAGAGCAAAATAAAAAGGAGAGCAGACATTGAGAGAAGGAGCCAGAATTTAATGGTTTTCAAAGTTTTTAGCCTCTCCAACTGACAAATGATGCTAACCTCAAGAAATATCTTTGAGAAAGATAAGTTCCATGGCATTGCTAGAACGCCATGGTCTGCAGATGTATCTGAGTGTTATTATCACATGGGTCAACCTTCAGAAAGATCAATGGTACTGCCTCGGAGGAGTAGTCAGTCACTCAAAAGTTTTTAAGTGAAGCCTAAGAGTTTATGTCTGAGAGGTTTATGGTCATGTTTTTGTTTAGTGGAGTGACTCTAATGACATTCACAGGAGGTTCATAGACTGGCAAATCAGAGGGAAAAGAGACTGTTGGATTTCACTCTGCCTCCACAACTCCACTGGTAATAAATATCATGAGACACTTACTCAGTTGAAAACAAATATCACCTTTCATGAAAAAAGAATGACTGAGAGGGCAACACAAAGAGCCCAGAGGAAGATGCAGAGAGCCAATTAGAATTATTCCCTGACTCTAGGAACTGAACAAGGAAACTTGCAACAGTTATCAAGCTGGATTTCAGAATTGCTATGGACCAGTAATTCGTAATTGTTTTCAATTTTCACCTTTTCCTATCCCACTAGGGTAGATTGAGTACATGGAAAGGGGTAGGGAGCAGATACCTTGTATATTTAGCTTCACGAGACTACAGAACAAGAATTGTGTGTAACAAATATACATAAGAACTACACCTAGGAGGTTTCGTTCACATCTACTATACTATTTGATCCTCAGTAAAATGTTATTAACAAGCCCTTAAGGACAATGAGAAAACAACAGATTTCTATGTTTATACACTGTTATTTGAAGCTTTAATATAAAACTTTATGATTAAGCTACTTAGTTTGCTATCATACTTGGGTAAGAGTTATATTTCTCATAAAATAGAAAAGTAGGTAACATCAAATAATTTACTGGATGGAAATAGTTTGAGGATTATTAAATTTTATTCATATTTTATCATGTTTTAAAAGTATATTAGCACTAATAATGTTGGAAGCTAACAGTATCTTTTTAAGTCTCTAAGGGTCTAACTATCTAGAGTACCTGGAGTAACAGGTAAATTTGGCCTTGGAGTACAGAATGAAGCAGGGCAAAGGTGAACAGAGTGTTGTCAAAGGAACTCATTGGTCATAGCAAACATCCCCTTCCAACAACACAAGAGAAGACTCTACACATGGACATCATCAGATGGTCAACACTGAAATCAGATTGATTATATTCTTTGCAGCCAAAGATGGAGAAGCTCTACATGGTCAGCAAAAACAAGAATGGGAGCTGACTGTGGCTCAGATCATGAACTTTTTATTGCCAAATTCAGACTTAAATTGAAGAAAGTAGGGAAAACCACTAGACCATTCAGGTATGACCTAAATCAAATCCCTTACAATTATGCAGGGGAAGTGAGAAATAGATTCAAGGGATTAGATGTGATAGATACAGTGCCTGAAGAACTATGGACAGAAGTTTGTGACATTGTACAGGAGACAGGGATCAAGGCCATCCCCAAGAAAAAGAAATGCAAAAAGCAAAATGGCTGCCTGAGGAGGCCTTTCAAATAGCTGTGAAAAGAAGAGAAGTGAAAAGCAAAGGAGAAAAGGAAAGCTATACCCATTTGAATGCAGAGTTCCAAAGAATAGCAAGGAGAGACAAGAAAGCCTTCCTCAGTGATCAGTGCAAAGAAATAGAGGAAAACAATAGAATGGGAAAGACTAGAGATCTCTTCAAGAAAATTAGAGATATGAAGGGAACATTTCATACAAAGATGGGAATAATAAAGGGCAGAAATGATATGAACCTAACAGAAGCAGAAGATATAAAGAAGAGGTGGCAAGAATACACAGAACTCTACAAAAAAGATCTTCACAACCCAGACAATCATGATGGTGTGATCACTCACCTAGAGCCAGACATCCTGGAATGTGAAGTCAAGTGGGCCTTAGAAAGCATCACTACAAACAAAGCTAGTGGAGGTGATGGAATTCCAACTAAGCTATTTCAAATCCTAAAAGATGATTGTGTTAAAATGTTGCACTCAATATGCCAACACATTTGGGAAACTCAGCAGTGGCCACAGGACTGCAAAATGTCAGTTTTCATTCCAATCCCTAAGAAAGACAATGCCAAAGAATGCTCAAACTACTGCACAATTGCACTCATCTCACATGCTAGCAAAGTAGTGCTGAATATTCTCCAAGTGAGGCTTCAACAGTATGTGAACTGTGAATTTCCAGATGTTCAAGTTAGTTTTATAAAAGACAGAGGAACCAGAAATCAAATTACCAACACCTGTTGGATCATCAAAAAAGCAAGAGAGTTCCAGAAAAACATCTACTTCTGTTTTATTAACTATGCCAAAGTCTTTAACTGTGTAGATCACAAAAACTGTGGAAAATTCTTAAAGAGATGAGAATACCAGACCGCCTGTCTTACCGCTTGAGAAATCTGTATGCAGGTCAGGAAGCAACAATTATAACTGGACATGGAACAGCAGACTGTTTCCGAATAGGAAAATGAGTGTGTCAAGACTGCATATTGTCACCCTGCTTATTTAATGTATATACAGACTACATCATGATAAATGTTGGGCTGGATGATGCACAAGCTGGAATCAAGATTGCTGGGAGAAATATCAATAAACTCAGATATGCAGATGACACCACCCTCATGGCAGAAAGTGAAGAAGAACTAAAGAGCCTCTTGATGAAAGTAAAAGAGGAGAGTGGAAAAAGTTGGCTTAGAATTCAATGTTCAGAAAACTAAGATCATGGCATCTGTTCCCATCACTTCATGGCAAAAAGATGGGGAAACAGTGACATACTTTATTTGTTGTGGCTCCAAAATCACTGCAGGTGGTGACTGCAGCCATGAAATTAAAAGATGCTTGCTCCTTGGGAGAAAAGATATGACCAACCTAGACAGCATATATTAAAAAGCAGAGACATGGTTTTGCCAGCAAAAGTTCATGTTGTCAAGGCTATGTTTTTTCCAGTAGTCATGTATGGATGTGGGAGTTGGACTATAAACAAAGCTGAGTGCAAAAAAATTTATCCTTTTGAACTGTGTCATTGAAGAAGACTCTTGAGAGTCTCTTGGACTGCAAGGAGATCCAACCAGTCCATCCTATCAATTATCAGTGCTGAATATTCATTGGAAGGACTAATGCTGAAGCTGAAACTCCAATACTTTGGCCACCTGATGCAGAGAATTGACTCATTTGAAGAGAACCTGGTGCTGGGAAAGATTGACGGCAGGGGGAGAAGGGAACAAGAGAGGATTTGATGGTTGGATGGCATCCCCGACTCAATGGATGTGAGCTTGAGTAAACTCCAGGAATTGGTGATGAACAAGCAGGCCTGGCGTGCTGCAGTCCATTGCAGTCGCAAAGAGTTGGACACTACTGAGCAACTGAACTGAATTGAACTGAAATGTCTAACTATACCCTGGCCACATTATTCCTAGGCATAGTACTAGCAAAGAAGCATGAATATGTTCCTGAAACACATGTACAAAATGCACATAGCACTATTCACAATAGCTCCAAACTGGAATCAAATGTCCACCACTGGTTGAATAAATAAATAAATTGCAGCATATTTAAACAATGGAACATTTGAGAAAATAATTCACAAAGTACAATTATACACAGCAGCATGTTGAGTAAAAGAAGCCAGACACAGAGAAAATAATAGCAAATGAAGAAACAGACAAAGGATTAATCTCAAAAATATACAAGCAACTCCTGAAGCTCAATTCCAGAAAAATAAATGACCCAATCAAAAAATGGGCCAAAGAACTAAACAGACATTTCTCCAAAGAAGACATACAGATGGCTAACAAACACATGAAAAGATGCTCAACATCACTCATTATCAGAGAAATGCAAATCAAAACCACAATGAGGTACCATTACACGCCAGTCAGGATGGCTGCTATCCAAAAGTCTACAAGCAATAAATGCTGGAGTGGGTGTGGAGAAAAGGGAACCCTCTAACACTGTTGGTGGGAAGGCAAACTAGTACAGCCACTGTGGAGAACAGTGTGGAGATTTCTTAAAAAACTGGAAATAGAACTGCCATATGACCCAGCAATCCCACTTCTGGGCATACACACTGAGGAAACCAGATCTGAAAGAGACACGTGCACCCCAATGTTCATCGCAGCACTGTTTATAATAGCCAGGACATGGAAGCAACCTAGATGCCCATCAGCAGATGAATGGATAAGGAAGCTGTGGTACATATACACCATGGAATATTACACAGCCATTAAAAAGAATTCATTTGAATCAGTCCTAATGAGATGGATGAAACTGGAGCCCCTTATACAGAGTGAAGTAAGCCAGAAAGATAAAGAACATTACAGCATACTAACACATATATATGGAATTTAGAGAGATGGTAACGACAACCCTATATGCAAAAGAGAAAAAGAGACACAGAAATACAGAACAGACTTTTGAACTCTGTGGGAGAATGTGAGGGTGGGATATTTCAAAAGAACAGCATGTATACTATCTATGGTGAAACAGATCACCAGCCCAGGTGGGATGCATGAGACAAGTGCTCGGGCCTGGTGCACTGGGAAGACCCAGAGGAATCGGGTGGAGAGGGAGGTGGGAGGGGGGATCGGGATGGGGAATACATGTAAATCTATGGCTGATTCATGTCAATGTATGACAAAACCCACTGAAATGTTGTGAAGTAATTAGCCTCCAACTAATAAAAAAAAAAATAAAAATAAAATAAAATAAAATTAAAAAAAAAAAAAACACAAAGAAGCCAGACACAAAAACTGTGTACCATATGATTCTTATTACAAGGAATTTAAACACAGTCAAGAGAAAGTACTAATGTCTGATGTTAGTTGTGTCAGTTGCTCAGTCGTGTCCAACTCTTTGTGACCACAAGGACTGTACAGTCCATGGAATTCTCCAGGCCAGAATACTGGAGTAGGTAGCCTTTCCCATCTCTGGGGGATCTTCCTAAGCCAGGAATTAAACGCAGGTCTCCCACATTGTAGGTGGATTCTTTACCAGCTGAGCCATAAGGGAAGCCCAAGAACACTGGAGCAGGAAGCCTATCCCTTCTCCTGTGGATCTTCCTGATCCAGGAATCGAACTGGGGTGTCCTGCATTACTGGTGAATTCTTTACCAACTGAGCTATGAGGGAAGTCCATATCTCAGGATGTCAGGATAACAGTAATCCTGGGGGCCTAGGGTTAGTGATTGTGTTATGTGTATGACAGGAGATTTTGAGGTTTTTGAGCTGGGAGTACTGAATGCATGGCTGTGTTCACCCTATGAAACTGTAAACTTATAGGTAAGTCCCCTTTGCCAACTGCAACTTATAGTTTGTGCACTTTTATAAATGTAAGTTCCAATTCAGTAAATTTATGTAAAAAAAGACAAAGCTATTTTGATAATAATCCATTATAAGTAGTAGTCCAGGAGAAAAGAGGTAAGAATTTCATTGGAGAAATATTTTAAAGTTTATATTTAGTATAAACTAGGAGAAAGAACAGGTTTTGTTTTAAAATTATTTCTCATAGATCAAATAAAATGATATAATTCATAAATTACAATGCTAAGATTCCTTTCAGATTAGCAAATCTACTACATTCTCTTAGGAAGCTACAGTATATAATGTGTGAAACAAGATACTCATAGACTGTGTTATTCACACATTTTCAGGTTGCAATTCTTTAACAAGAAGGGGCTTTATTGTCTCTTAGGTTTGAGTAGGACTGACCCTTGGATTAGCTCCCATAAGCGAGAGGAATGCTCAAAGAATCAAAATCTCTCTTTTCTCTGTTTCTCCATCTCACATCACTTCCTGGGTTCATTTGCTCTTTTCTACAGTCAGCCTCCTGTGTGTAGCGGAGGGGAAAGCTCCTCAGAGTCAGATTCTCATCCTTACAAGATATAGAATCTTCCTCAGTGCCTCACTTTCTTCATCTATAAAGTGGGGATGTTAGCAGGGAGCTCATAAGGTGGTTGTGAAACTGGATGTTCTATGCAAGTGTCCTTAAGGGTGCCTGGCTCAGTGACCCTCTGTAACCACCCAGCCTAGACCTCACCCTTCATGCTGGACTCAAACTTGAGCTCATTATCTGGTGCCTCATAAGCATCTCAAATGGACCATCTCCCAAACTGAACCCCTGGTGTTTCTTCCTAATCTGCTTTTCCATCTGTGTACTCAGTGTTTCCAGTTCCTCAGGCCAACATCATCCTTGACTACTTTCTTTCTCTCGTATCTTACTTCCAATTTATAACAGTCAGTTCAGCAAGTGCTGTCTGATAGAACTTTCTATATTGATGAAAATAATCTATATTTGTCCAACATGGCATCCAGTCTCCTGGGGCTAACTGAATTTTTAGTTTTATTTCATCTTTAGTAACTGAAATTCAAGTTTAAATGATTACATGTGGCCATATCAGATGACACAAATATACTGTCAAAGTATATCTAGAATATCACCACTTCTGACAAATTCCATGGCTGCAATCCTAGTCCAAGGCACCCTCATCGCTTGTCTTACTCTGTGGTTAGCCTCTTTGGTGTCCTGCTCCTGCAGCAAAGCAGTGCTGCTAGAATCCCTGTCACATCAGAGCAGGGGCTCTAGTGGAAGAAAAAACGTGGGTCCCCACTTTCCCCCTTGGAACCTTGCTGAGTTTTCTTACTGCTCTGCCTCTCATTCATTCTGTTTCAGGATCCTGACCTCTGCCTCAACATTCTCAATAAACATCTTTGCTCTTGGGTTTACTTCTTCCCAAAATGCTCTAACTCTAGAATTCCCCAGGGTTTGCTGTTTAACATTTGTTTATTCCTTCACATCCTCACTAAGACCTTTTGTGTACAGTTTCTAAATTTTCAATCCTCCTCAACATTTCCTATCACTTTCCACTAATGTACTTTTTCTTCTTAGCTTAGTAATCTTATTGCTAAGATTCTAGATATGATCCTTACTCATTGCATTTATTGTGTGTTTCCTTCATTAAAACAATGACTCTATGAAAAAATCATCCTAAGTGCTTTGCTCACTGCTATACCCTGGGCATTTGGGACTGTGTCAGCCATGGTAGGTTTTCCATGAACTTTATACCCACTGGGTAGATAGCTATACTGTACATTCTGCAATACTTACATGGACTCTCTTCAGCCTTGTGAGTATTTCCTGATTATCAACATATGCACATGACTTCCATTGACTAAAGTTTTTAGGGAAAATATTTGAATTCTGACTAAATAGATAGGTATATTTTCCTAGTCTGAAAAAATTCATGATCACAGTATTTTAAAAACAAACCTTTGCCTACACTTAAAGTTTCTCAGAGAGTCTCCTTTGCAGACTCTTTTCACAGTAAAATAAGTTTATTTATTTTTAGATATAATGTGTGTAGAATGAGATGAAAAATGTTTTCATTTATTTATACATTTTAAATTTATTTATAAATAAATATATTTATTTCTACATTTTAATTTATTTATAAACAATTTTTATTTGTAAATATTTTAATAAATGTTTTTATTATAAATATTTTCTTTGTTTAAAATAAATATTTTATTTGTTTATAAATGTTTTATTAATTTATAAAATTTTTCCTTAATAGACTGTGTTCTATACCATAATGGAAATTTTTTTCAGATTAATGAAATAATGCTAAATTAACTTTTCCTTGAAAAGTCGTATCATGATGTTTCTCTCCAACAGAGATATTCCTATATTTTCAGCCTAAGAATTCCCCCCCTGTATTTTGTTAAATGCTAGTTAACATTCCTTCAAAGTAAACTATGCTTGTTATGAAAAGCATAAGCTCAAAATACTGTATTATCTTCTTAATTCATTAAAACTATTTGTAAATAAAAAATATATAGTAAAATATTTTATTTTTAAAAAAATTAATTAATTAATTTTACTTTACAATACTGTATTGGTTTTGCCATACATTGACTTGAATCCTCCATGGGTGTACATGTGTTCCCCATCCTGAACCGCCCTCCCACCTCCCTCCCCATCCCATCCCTCTCAGTCATCCCAGTGCGCCAGCCCTGAGTACCTGTCTCATGCATCAAATCTGGACTGGTGATTTGTTTCACATATGATAATTTACATGTTTCAATGCCATTCTCCCATATCATCCCGCCCTCGCCCTCTCCCACAGAGTCCAAAAGACTGTTCAATACATCTGTGTCTCTTTTGCTATCTCACATACAGAGTTATCATTACCATCTTTCTAAATTCCATATATATGCGTTAGTATACTGTATTGGTGTTTTCTTTTCTGGCTTACTTCACTCTGTATAATAGGCTCCAGTTTCGTCCGCCTCATTAGAACTGATTCAAATGCATTCTATTTAATGGCTGAATAACATTCCATTGTGTATATGTACCACAACTTTCTTATCCATTCATCTGCTGATGGACATCTAGGTTGTTTCCATGTCCTGGCAATTATAAACAGTGCCACGATGAACATTTGGGTACACTTGTCTCTTTCAGTTCTGGTTTCCTCAGTGTGTATGCCCAGAAGTGGGATTGCTGGGTCATATGGCAGTTCTATTTCCAGTTTTTTAAGGAATCTCCACACTGTTCTCCATAGTGGCTGTACTAGTTTGCATTCCCACCAACAGTGTAAGAGGGTTCCCTTTTCTCCACACCCTCTCCAGCATTTATTGCTTGTAGACTTTTGGATAGCAGCCATTCTGACAGGCGTGTAATGGTACCTCATTGTGGTTTTGATTTGCATTTCTCTGATAATGAGTGATGCTGAGCATCTTTTCATGTGTTTGTTAGCCATCTGTATGTCTTCTTTGGAGAAATGTCTGTTTAGTTCTTTGGCCCATTTTCTGATTGGGTCATTTATTTTTCTGGAATTGAGCTTCAGGAGTTGCTTGTATATTTTTGAGATTAATTCTTTGTCCATTACTTCGTTTGCTATTATTTTCTCTCATTCTGAAGGCTGTCTTTTCACCTTGCTTATAGTTTCCTTTGTTGTGCAGAAGCTTTTAATTTTAATTAAGTCCCATTTATTTTATTTTTGCTTTTATTTCCAATATTCTGGGAGGTGGGTCATAGAGGATCCTGCTGTGGTTTATGTCAGAGAGTGTTTTGCCTATGTTTTCCTCTAGGAGTTTAATAGTTTATGGTCTTACATTTAGATCTTTAATCCATTTTGAGTTTATTTTTGTGTATGGTGTTAGAAAGTGTTCTAGTTTCATTCTTTTACAAGTGGTTGACCAGCTTTCCCAGCACCACTTGTTAACGAGATTGTCTTTTCTCCATTGTATATTCTTGCCTCCTTTGTCAAAGATAAGGTGTCCATAGGTGCGTGGATTTATCTCTGGGCACTCTATTTTGTTCCATTGATCTATATTTTTGTGTTTGTGCCAGTACCATACTATCTTGATGACTGTGGCTTTGTAGTAGAGACTGAAGTCAGGCAGGTTGATTCCTCCAGTTTCACTCTTCTTTCTCAAGATTGCTTTGGCTATTTGAGGTTTTTTTGTATTTCCATACAAATTGTGAAATTATCTGTTCTAGTTCTGTGAAAAATACCGTTGGTAGCTTGTTGGTGATTGTGTTGAATCTATAGATTGCTTTGGGTATTATACTCATTTTCACTACATTGATTCTTCCAATCCATGAACACGGTATATTTCTCCATCTATTTGTGTCCTCTTTGATTTCTTTCAACAGTATTTCATAGTTTTCTATGTATAGGTCTTTTGTTTCTTTAGGTGGATATATCCCTAAGTATTTTATTTTTTTCGTTGCAATGGTGAATGGAATTGTTTCCTTAATTTCTCTTTCTGTCTTCTCATTGTTAGTGTATAGGAATGCAAGGGATTTCTGTGTGTTAATTTTATATCCTGCAACTTTACTATATTCATTGATTAGCTCTAGTAATTTTTTGGTGAAGTCTTTAGGATTTTCTATGTAGAGGATCATGTCATCTGCAAACAGTGAGAGTTTTACTTCTTCTTTTCCAATATGGATTCCTTTGATTTCTTTTTCTGCTCTGATTTCTGTGGCCAAAACTTCCAAAACTATGTTGAATAGTAGTGGTGAGAGTGGGCACCCTTGTCTTGTTCCTGACTTTAGGGGAAATGCTTTCAATATTTCACCATTGAGGATAATGTTTGCTGAGGGTTTGTCATATATAGCTTTTATTATGTTGAAGTATGTTCCTTCTATTCCTGCTTTCTGGAGGAATTTTATCATAAATGGATGTTGAATTTTGTCAAAGGCGTTCTCTACATCTATTGAGATAATCATATGGTTTTTATTTTTCAACTTGTTAATGTGGTGTATTACATTGATTGATTTGCAGATATTGATGAATCCTTGCATCCCTGGGATAAAGCCCACTTGGTCATGATGTATGATCTTTTTAATATGTTGTTGGATTCTGTTTGCTAGAATTTTGTTTAGGATTTTTGCATATATGATCATCAGTGATATTGGCCTGTAGTTTTCATTTTGTAACATATTTGTCAGGTTTTGGTATTAGGGTGATGGTGGGCTCATAGAATGAGTTTGTGGTTAGTAGAAGGAAAGAAATCTCAAAAGTTAGGGCAGAAATAAATGCAAAAGAAAGAAAAGAAACCATAGCAAAAATCAATAAAACCCAAAGCTGGTTCTTTGAGAAGATAAATAAAATTGACAAGCTATTAGCCAGATTCATCAAGAAACAAAGGGAGAAAAATCAAATCAACAAAATTAGAAATGAAAATGGAGAGATCACAACAGACAACACAGAAATACAAAGGATCATAAGAGACTATTATCAGCAACTATATGCAAATAAAATGGAGAACTTTGAAGAAATGGAAAAATTCTTAGAACAGTACAACTTTCCAAAATAGAACCAGGAAGAAGTAGAAAATCTTAACAGACCCATCTCGAGCACGGTAATTGAAACTGTAGTCAGAAATCTTCCAACAAACAAAAACCGAGGACCAGACAGCTTCACAGCTGAATTCTACTAAAAAACTTAGAGAAGGACTAACACCTATCCTACTCAAACTCTTCCAGAAAATATTTTCTTTGTAAATATGTTTGTAAATATAAAATATAAAATAGTATTGTTGTGTTGTGCATAGTCTCTCAGTCGTGTCCAACTCTACTGTTGGCAATACTTGCTTGGGTGAAAATTGCTACTTAAAATCCTAAAATTGTAAGATAACTTAACAAAAAGGATAAAATCCACAGTTCTCTAACTGGCACTCTGGGCACTACCTGCCATAGGGAGCTCTTAGAGGCACCATGGAATATTTTAACTTTCCAAAAGGAACATAGAAATACTCATTTATGGGGTACCATCTGAACTACTAGATGAATGAGGTTCACAGTTTCAATGTTATATCATGATACATTTCTCTCAATGATGTTATATCTTTATGCAGCTTTTTTTTCCATAATAAATACCAAATACTATTATGTGATCAGAGTGAAGCATGAAATGAAGGTGGTGATAGATTTAAAGGATTGAGATGTTGGGTTGTACCCTACTGGGCACACAACCTATTTTGTTGAGAAACTTGAGAACCTGTGGAATCAGGTTATTTGTTTTCTGTTATTTTTGTAATTTCTTGAAATTAATGTTTATTCATATTTTCCAGTTTTATTGAGATATAATTGACATACATCACTGAATAAATTTAAGGTGTATAGCTTAGTGATTTGAGTTACAACTGTTGTGAATTGATTCAGTTCAGTTCAGTTCAGTCCCTCAGTTGTGTCCGACTCTTTGTGACCCCATGAACTGCAGCACACCAGGCCTCCTTGTCTATCACCAACTCCTGAAGTCCACCCAAACCCATGTCCATTGAGTTGATGATGCCATCCAACCATCTCATCCTCTGTCATCACTTTCTCCTCCTGCCTTCAATCTTTCCCAGCATCAGGGTCTTTCCAATGAGGCAGCTCTCCACATCATGTGGCCAAAGTATTGGAGTTTCAGCTTCAACATCAGTCCTTCCAATGAACACCCAGGACTGATCTCCTTTAGGGTGGACTGGTTGGATCTTCTTGCAGTCTAAGTGACTTTCAAGAGTCTTCTCCAGCACCACAGTTCAAAAGCATCAATTCTTCTACACTCAGCTTTCTCTATTTTTTTTCCATTTATTTTTATTAGTTGGAGGCTAATTACTTTACAATATTGTAGTGGTTTTTGCCATACATTGATATGAATCAGCCTCAACTTTCTTTATAGTCCAACTCCCCCATCCATACATGACCACTGGAAAAACCATAGCCTTGACTAGACAGACATTTGTTGACTAATGCTGCATAAAAGATTAGTTAGCATCTATCTTTTCATATAGATACCCTAAAAGGAAAAAAAGAAGAAGAAAATTTCCTTGTTATGAGAATTCTTAGATCTCTCTTAACAACTTTCTTATATTGCATACATCAGTGTTAACACTAGTCTCCATGTTGCATATTACCTCCCTAGGACTTATTTATCCTTAATTGAAAATTTATGCATTTTGACCACCTTCTTCCAGTTTTAATTTTTGTAGTTACACTGACATTTGTGTGAAAATGGCATGATGAATCTCTTAATTCTATAAAAAATGATTTATGAAAGTGAATTTGTGGTCCTCGTCCCAACCACCTTCTATTTGTTTATCACCAGTAGAACTTGGAAACACGGTTCAGTTTGGATGTGTCACAAAAGATGATCAAAAATAGCAAGTTTCAGTTTCAGAAAAACTTCAAAACAGTTTTGAAACTCTTTGGATTTGACAAAACCCAAATGAATTCTGCCAAGGCACTCTTGCCCCTAATTTTTCAAGCTCTTGTGTACTTCTGGAGAAATTTAATGCTCATGTTACTGATTAATTTACACTTAACTCATCAAAATGTTTGGTAAATGCTGCAGCATTTGATATTCAAAGAACTTTATGAGAAGCTACATCTGGGAATTCTAAAGTTTTATAAATCATTCTTGAATTTATTTTCTTTAAACCAGAAAATCACTTTTTTTTTCAAAGCATGTAGAATTTGAATCTCAAATTTAACTTTATTTTGGTAGAGTTCAGGAACTGTGTGGGAGAAAACCAAACGAAAAAGAGTATTCCTCTTGTAAGTTATTTAAATATGCTGCACTTGGATTGTCCCTAATAGAATATTATTTCTATAATTAAAACAAGAGTAATAGTCAAATTTTTATATGTGCTGTCACCTAGTGGAAATATTGCACCTCTAATAATTCAGTACTGGATTTTAATCATTTTATAAACTCTCTTAGTGGATAAATTTAACATAATAAGCCATACTGGCTAATTTGTTATATTTCATTGGTAAAAACTTCAAAACAAACATAATAGTCCCTATCACAGAATAAACGTTGTCTGTGCCCTCAAGAATGTGTCCTGAAACAAGTAATAGTTAAGATGTTAGAAAACAAAATCTTAAAAAATGCATTAGATCATGTCTGAAAAAGACAAATGTTTGTTAATCACACTGTGCTATTTGGCCTAACTTTTAACATGATCTCAACATAGGAATTAATGCAATAAAATTAAACTCTAAGCAAATACTAAACATGAGCAATCATTTCTTTTCAGCAATCAACTCACTAAAACACAATGTGTATTTCCCTTAGATACACAAAGACAATATGATATTATCAGGACATTTATTAGGTTAAGCCACTCACAGTTGCCATTTGTAGGTTAAAGGCTGGTCAAACCTGGGCAATTTCACACAGCAGAACCTGTATCTGGTCATATACTTATTGACATAGAAAGTATTATTTCTAGAAGTATTTATTTATCAGGAAGATCTAGTTTACATATTTTAAAGAGCTATTTGTATCAGTATCAGGTTTTTGAATTCAAATATTTTCTTAATTAACCTGGAAACACACTTCAAACCTTTGTAGTTCTTCAAGCCTATCAACTAGGGCAGCCACGTTGGGTCGTCTTAACTCTTACGTCTCAGTGGATTAAAAGATAACCACTATAGTTTTCCCTGGGGCTATCTGTCTGCTCTATACCTGTTGTCTTCACTCCAGACCCCGAGCTGATAGATGCTGTTAGTCATGGAGGCCAAGGGACCGGGTGAATGATGGACAAAGGGCTCAGAAAACTTCCACTGGAAAATCTGACCGTCCATCTCTGCTCACAGATTTGCCAATTTTGTGAAAAAAAATTTCATGACAAACAGTTATTAATGGAAGAGAAAAAAGGTAATCCTGCCAGGTGCCCCAAAGTGAGAACAGAACATTGGTAAATAGTCCTCGTGGCTGCAAGACTGACAGTGACACTGTATGTTTCACATCAGGTAAAAGCCACCATTGACCCCTGAGGAAGTGAATAGCAAGGATAGATAAGAAAGCCTGCTTCAGCAATCAATGCAAAGAAATAGAGGAGAACAATAGAATGGGAAAGACTAGAGAGCTCTTCAAGAAAATTAAAGATACCAAGGGAACATTTCATGCAAAGATGGGCACAATAAAGGACAGAAATGTTATGGACCTAACAAAAGCAGAAGATATTAAGAAGAGATTGCAAGAATACACAGAAGAACTATACAAAAATATCTTAATGACCCAGATGATCACGATGGTGTGATCACTCACCTAGAGCCAGACATCCTGGAGTGTGAAGTCAAGTGGGCCTTAGGAAGCATCACTATGAACAAAGCTAGTGGAAGTGATGGAATTCCAGTTAAGCTATTTCAAATCCTAAAGGATGATGCTGTGAAAGTGCTGCACTAAATATGCCAGCAAATTTCGAAAACTCATCAGTGGCCACAGGACTGGAAAAGGTCAGTTTTCATTCCAATCCCAAAGAAAGGCAATGCCAAAAAAATGTTCAAACTACAGCACAATTTCACTTGTCTAACATGCTAGCAAACTAAAGCTCAAAATTCTCCAAGCCAGGCTTCAAGAGTACATGAACAGAGAAGTTCCAGATGTTCAAGCTGGATTTAGAAAAGGCAGAGGAACCAGAGATCAAATTGCCAACATCCCTTGGATCATTGAAAAAGCAAGAGAGTTCCAGAGAAACATCTATTTCTGCTTTATTGACTATGCCAAAACCTTTGACTGTGTGGATCACAACAAACTGTGGAAAATTCTGAAAGAGATGGGAATACCAGACCACCTTACCTGCTTCTTGAGAAATCTGTATGCAGGTCAAGAAGCAACAGTTAGAACCAGACATGGAACAACAGACTGGTTCCAAATCAGGAAAGGAGTACGACAAAGTGGTATACTGTCACCCTGCTAATTTAACTTATATGTAGAGTACATCATGTGAAATGCAGGGCTGGATGAAGCTCAACCTGGAATCAAGATTGTGGGGAGAAATATCAATAACCTCAGATATGCAGATGACAACACCCTTATGGCAGAAAGCAAAGAGGAACTAAAGAGCTTCTTGATGAAGGTGAAAGATGAGAGTGAAAAAGCCGCCTTAAAACTCAACATTCAAGAAATGAAGATCATGGCACCCAGTCCCATCACTTCATGGCAAATAGATGGGGAAACAATGGAAACAGTGATGGACTTTATTTTCTTGGGCTCCAAAATCACCGCAGATGGTTACTGCAGCCATGAAATTAAAAGATGTTTCCTCCTTGAAAGAAAATCTATGACCAACCTAGACAGCATATTAAAAATCAGAGACATTACTCTACAGACAAATGTCCATATAGTCAAAGTTATGGTTTTTCCAGTAGTCATGTATGGATGTGAGGGTTGAGCCATAAGGAAAGCTGAACACCTAAGAATTGATGCTTTTGAGCTGTGGTGTTGGAGAAGACTCTTGAGAGTCCCTTGAACAGCAATGAGATCAAACCAGTCAATCCTAAAGGAAATCTATCCTGAATAATCACTGGATGGATTGTTGCTGAGGCTGAAACTCCAATACTTTGGCCACCTGATTCTAAGAACTGACTCATTGGAAGACCCTGATGCAGGGAAAGATTGAAGGCAAGAGGAGAAGGGGACAACAGATGAGATGGTTGGATGGCATTACCACTGACTCAATGGACATGAGTTTGAGTAAGCTCCAGGGTTTTTTGATGGATTGGGAAGCCTGGTGTACTCCAGTCCATGGGGTCACAAAGAGTCAGACACAACTGAATGACTTTACTGAAGAGCCACTGCGTGACACAGTTCTTCACTAATGCCTGGTTATTCCAATTACAACAGAAGAATAATTTTTAACTATTCATGACAAATTAATGCTGAGGTTACAAAAATTCTTGACACACGCACAGTGTGTCAAAGACAGTAAAAAACACCTTGTAGGGTGAGGAGAGAATATTTTACCACTGTCTTACTTGGATGAACATTCTAAGCTCAGCTTGGGTTCGACTTACTGCAGTGGGTCTGTATCACACCTGTGGGTAGGACCTCAGCCAATGCAAGGTGATGCTCCGTGGATCCTGACGTGCTGCTAGCCTGGTGCCCTGTGTCTCCCCAGGCAGTTGGTGATTCAATCATGATGGAGGGGCAACAGAACAAACCAATTATTTGGTTCCTGGCTTTGGGAGCTGTGTTGTATGATTACATTGCTATACTCTCAGACACTTTGTCTTTTCCTCTACTTTCTTCTTGTTTTTTATTTTGCCGCTATATGACTTCAGCAGGCTGCACAGCCAGGGTCAGGAACAATAGACACCACCGTGAGATGTATCTTTCTGTTTCATAAGGAGGAAAACTGTACACAAGATGTTGAAACCATCCATATGCTAGGAGGAGTATATTGCTTAGATAATTTTGTGCAGAAGGCAAAAGAAAAAATCAAGAAAAAAAATTATGAATAATAAAAAGAAAAGATAATGTGTACAAATTGGACTACACATTTAGTGGTTGAACATTAAATTTCCTGAAGTTAACCAGTTAACTAACTTGAATAATTTTTCCAGTAACTATTAATGACACATTTAAGAATCTTATGTGCATCAATATCATGATACTCTAGTTTTTAAATTATTTTCAAGTTAATTTTAATGTCTTTGTTCACAGTGTTAGGTCAGACACAGTGGTAGTTTCTCTATCCCAGTGTACTTATAAAAGAAGAAAAGGACTAAATTGATGTTAAACCCAAGGCATCGCAGATCATTTTCTCTAGTATAGAGCTTCTCTTTGATTTAAAAGACATCTGATATTGTTACAAGCTGGAAAGTTGGCTCATTAGAAAGGAATGTGAACCTCTTGCTTTGAGACCACCTTGACACCCTGACAAGGTAAGTCAGAAAGAAATGGGCTAGCGTTAGGGTTAGAATTGGGGTTAGCACAGCTCTAGGGAAACTGAATGTGAACAGGCTAGCTTTATTAATTCTGATCTGGACATGTTCATTTCTCTTTTTAAATGTGATTACATTCAAGGAAGGGAACATCACAGCAACATCACACAAACATTAAGTAATTCAAATATGAAGTATTAAAATATAATAAATTTGTCATCAAAGCAAATATATCAAATGCATACTATAAAATAGCCAATGTGATTTTTCATAGAAGCATTTCTTTCTTTAATTAGCCATAATTGATTACTGGCTGGAGCTTTGATGGTTTATCCTATGGTTTAACTTTTTGCAAAAGAAGTTTTGATCATTTTTAAACAATCTGCTATTCCCATGATTGAGTCTCTGTCTACTGCAAAAGCTCAGAAATATTTTTATATTCCTCATTTCCATTCAACTTTTTTTGTTGACATCTATCTTTGTATCATCCTGTTCTCTAGATGGTAGGTCCTTGCCTGTAAACCATGGCTGAAATATCCCGCTATTAACTTTTCTAGATCCTTCATATAATATACACCTACATCCACAGAGTTTTATTGAGCTCACTCGAGGCTTTGTGGCTTCCTGGGCATGACTGTCTGGGCTATAATTGCACTTCAAAGGCCTAAGTCAATCCTTTTCTCATCTGCTACCTCCAAGATTCAGTTTCCACACTCCTATTGAGCAAAAGATCAAATCAATGACTCACCTTAAAAAAAAAAAGATATTCCCTTCAATATTGTTTACTGTGTTTGATGTGCCTAGTTTCTACATTTACCTGTTAATGTAATTCCATCCACTCCTCAGAAAGCCTCCCCAGGTTATCTCCTTAATATTTTGTAAAATACAAAATTAAAGTTGAATTTTGATGGGCATCTAGGTTGCTTCCATGTTGTGGCTATTATAAACAGTGCTGCAATCAGCAGACGAATGGATAAGGAAGCTGTGGTACATATACACCATGGAATATTACTCAGCCATTACAAAGAATTCATTTGAATCAGTTCTAATGAGATGGATGAAACTGGAGCCCATTATAGAGAGTGAAGTAAGCCAGAAAGATAAAGACCAATACAGTATACTAACACATATATATGGAATTTAGAAAGATGGCAACAATAATCCTATATGCAAAACAGAAAAAGAGACACAGATGTACAGAACAGACTTTTGAACTCTGTGGGAGAAGGCGAGGGTGGGATGTTTCGAGAGAACAACATCGAAACATGTATATTATCTAGAGTGAAACAGATCACCAGTCCAGGCTGGATGCATGAGACAAGTGCTCGGGCCTGGTGCACTGGGAAGACCCAGAGGAATCGGATGGAGAGGGAGGTGGGAGGGGGGATCGGGATGGGGAACACATGTAAATCCATGGCTGATTCATGTCAGTGTATGGCAAAAACCACTACAATATTGTAAAGTAATTAGCCTCCAACTAATAAAAATAAATGGAAAAAAAAAAGAAAGTTGAATTTTGTAAGTTATTTGAAAAGAAATGTTCAATCTAATTTTTAAAATTATTTTTCTACAAGGTTTTTTATCAATGGAAAAAGACTTCATATTTCTCTGGATTCATGATTTATTTCTTACATGAGTATACTTTAACATCAAGAAAAATGGTTAAATTTATTATTAGGAAGGATTTAAAAGTTAGATTTCATGCACTTGGCTTCAT
Source organism: Cervus elaphus (assembly GCF_910594005.1). Taxonomy (NCBI): domain Eukaryota; kingdom Metazoa; phylum Chordata; class Mammalia; order Artiodactyla; family Cervidae; genus Cervus; species Cervus elaphus. The sequence continues at coordinate 29,147,715 of NC_057819.1, forward strand.
TTCTGCCTTTCAACATAGAACACTCTGCTTTAATATTAATAATTTAATATTAATATTATCTATTAATTCCTTATGTTCAGTGGCTTAGTAGATGTCTTAAGGAACCCTATCCACAAAATATCATGAGCCATTTTTCTTGTATCTGTGTCTGTGAATACCTAGGAATTTTATGTAGTTTTCTTAAGAAATTCCAATCCCCTGTTCTCTGACCACACCATGGCCAGTGACTCCTCACAACAGAGATAAGCCTATTATTTTCATGAGCTTCAGTTGCAGGAAATGTACAGCTAGTAATGGGAGAAATTCTTTGTTAGCCTCTTTTAGGAATAGATTTTATTGGAACTGAGATAAGCATTGTGTTCCTCCAAGAAATTTTATTTAAGGTTATTTGAAGATGAGTCAAAGGAATAAATATTTAGAAAATGTTATGGTTCAGACTTTTTAATGAATGCAAATACTTCTTTTTTCTCCCCAGTTCTACAGGATGACTATTCTATTCTTTGGTTTAATTCAATATCCTAAATAAATGTTTGCTGAGTTTAGAACAATGTCACAAAAGTTATTTGTCAGGTCTATTTTCAGATTGTATTTGAAATTTCTCCATTTTTATGTTAAACCTCATTTCAATACTCAGGCATGACAACAAGATTGATCTAATGATCTAAACAGAAACAAAGACGGTTTTGTCCATAGTTGCAAATAATGTTGATGCAAAACCACTCCTTTGGCACTGAGTGATGAGTTCTAAGCAGATAAGGGGTTGTAAGCATCAACAGCATCCTTTGGGGAGTAATCTCAAGGAACTCTATCAGTACTGCAGATGTTCAGACATTCCTGAAGGGAGGATAATCGATAGTCCCAATGTGCTCAAGTCATTCATGACTAAAGGCAAATAAGATAGTTTTCGGATTTTTTATATTTTTTCCCTTTGAAGGGGATGATGTTTAATTCATTTAACAGTAGGAGGAATTATAGTAAGAATCAAAAATGAAAGGGGAGGGATTGTGGCAACCCACATGATAGGATTAATAGTTTGCCCAATAATTTGGTGTCTAGCTAATGATTAATATCCGAATGAATAACCATCTTTAACATGGTTGAAATTTAGCTTGCTTGATTTTTCCGTTAAAACTGATCTTAAAGTTACTAACAAGAAGCAGTGCCAATAAGATAATGGTGTTTAGATGATGATTTAGAAGACTTGGACTTGTATAGTAATCCGAATGCTCCAACTACTTCCCATATATTGATGGAACTTTAACAAATTCATGATCATTTTATACCTGTTTCTTTAAATGAGTAAGAATTAAAACACTGCTTGATTATTTTATCAGAGAGATATTTATCAGTGGGATGGAGTGAAATAATGTATGTGAGGTTTCTGATAGAAGTTCTGCTAGCTTCAAACAAGCCTTCTATTTTGTGGTTACCTTGAAATGGTGACAAAGTACCTTTGCATGCCTGTTGGTTTAGCTTAAAATAGTTTAATTTAAATATCTTTGGGTTAGCTTTAAATATATTTTGAGTATTCTCTTTCTTGTGTAATGATATAATCAGCATTTGAAAATAGTTCCTAGAAGGCAGGTTTATCACAAGACATTGATTCCCATATTTACATATTTTTAGTATATTGACTTTATATCAGTTTTCTTACACTTTAGTTTTTTTTTTTTTTTAAGTAACAGGTTTCTAATATTTTAGAATATACTTATGTTTTCCTGGACACCATACCCAAGTTGCACCTCTGATTCCACCACTATTGGTCAGAGGCAGTCTCTGTTACATCTCTGGACTATCTGAGCTCAGTTTGGGCTTCTCCTCTTATGCTGCACTGTTCATCCTAATTATGAGTTTACACTGCATCTCTTCCACTAACTGCTGTCTCCTGCAGAGCAGAAAACCTCAGTGTGTTTTATCTTTCTATGAAGCTGGCATGGAGTAAGTGATCAAGGAACCAAGCAAAAATTTACACATTGCTATATACACATTGCAAATCAACTATACCCCCCAACATGTTTTAAAAATTATTGTAAATTCTTTAAAAAGTACACATTGCTGGCATATACGGAGCTAATGCATTCAACACAGAGAACTGTATTTCCATCCAAAACATAGATTTGGTGATGTGGACAGAATCGTGTACCCTGCAAGATCCATGTGTGGATAATAATCCAATCTGACAATATTTGAAGACAGGACACAAAGGAAGTCATTAAGGATGAATGACCTAAAAAATGTGGGGCTCCAACCTGATAGAATTAGTGTTCCAGTAAGAAGAAACACCAGAGAATTCCTTAGAGTCCATTCTCTCTGTTTCTGTTCTTCACTTGAGGACACAGCTAGAAGGAGATAGCCCGAGAACTGAGGACAGAACCCTCATCAGGGACCACATTGATCAGCACCCTGAATCCTAGACCTTCCAGCCTCTAGAACCGTGAGACATAAATGTCTAATATTTGCTTAAACAAATAATCCCTGCTGTTTCATTTATGGCAGCCTGAGTAGATTAAGTCATTGGGACTAAAGCATTTAACAGGATGTTAAGGACAAAGGAATTTGTAAGAATTAAAAATTTAGATTTGTTCTTACTATCTGTACTGCACAGTAATAAATCTTATTAAGTATTATTCTCACTGAAAGGATATCAGCTATCCTCAGCAATTCTTCAACAATTTTGAAGATACCTGGGTGAATATGTTTAGAAAGTCTCAAATTTTCAGGCAAACACTAACCTTATCAAGGAATATTTTTCTCAATTTTCAGCCTTTAAACTTGATTCTGGTTACTACATTCAGAAAAACAATTGCCATTAAATTCTAAGTCCAAATTATTGGAGTAGGACTTGCCACCACCTTGCTATTTTTGTTAGGCGATTTTATCAATCTACTCTATGTAAAGTTGGTCATGATTCAGGCCAGCAAATGTTCAACAGAAACTTTCATGAGGCTATAGGTGGGAAAAGACTCTCAGAAACCAATGAAATATGTAAACATTTATTTTTCAATTATAGATATATTCTATTTATTGAGACCTTGTAGTGGTATGTTTGCCAAGGAAACAGAAAGAACGACATTGCTGACAAATGTCACCAGGTTAAGAGCCCATTAATGAGCTTCTCTTGAAGCTGGCTTCTTTCAACTTGATCAGCTGTGTCTCTTCCAATGATTTAAACATTTAAGTTTCCTGAAACCTTAAAATCAAAACCAGGAGGTAGAGTATAAATCACCGAAACTCAAGTTCTTCTAAATTGCATATTTATGGTTAAGAAAGACATGATTATTCCCTCTGCCCTAGGGAACACGAGAGCTCCTTCCATTTTTCTCTTACACTCTGTTTCTTTCTTTGGCTTGTGTCCAGTTGAGCAGTGACATGTATGAATTATCCTGTGTGGACAAAGAATTCTTGCAGTCAGGGAACAGAAATGAGATGATGTCATAGACTAGAACGGTGTTTTAGAAAAAGAGAGGAGTGTTTTCATTTTGTTTCACCATAGTTTGATCTAAGTATCTCACCCATGATACATGTGGTCCCAGGTAGCAATACATCCCGCTTACCCATGAGGTCTATTATCTGGCACTGAGGTATGTACTTAGCAGGTATTATTTTCTTATTCTTCACAAATTATAGATTTGGATAGGATAAGGAAAGATAAGGAAAATGAGATTTAGAATCATTTAAGTACCTTTTTCTTAGTAACAAGGCTTATTCCTGGTGTTGCCAGAATCATATTCAAGTCTGTCTGATTAAAATGCCCCATGAACTTGCTTCTTCCTTTGGACTCTGTACAGAAACTGGTCTCTTAACTAATATCAGCCATTTTAGCAAGCCTTCTATAACCAGAGTTGCAGGTCTCTGAGACTGTGGCAAAATGCACACATGGAAAAATGCAGTTTAAGTAAAATTAACAAAAAGCAAACAAACATACTTTCTCATTCACACTGATTTTCATCTCAGTGATTTCTAGTTTTTTTTTTTTTTTCCCTCGAGTTTCTTTCAATGTGATTAGATGATTTAGATGGGGGGAGCAGACTTTCCAAGGTTTGGACCTGGCAGATCTGACCCATCTCTAGGTAGTATGATACGTTGTTTGGTTGAGCAGAACAGTTTCAAGCATGTTGTCAGGGGTGTCTGAGGTGAAGTCATTGGTTCCCCAGTAGATGGCAGCAAAAGCAAAACACAGGCGGGCATCATGGCAGAATCTGCCCAGTTGGACAGGCTCATCAGAGAGAATTCTTGGCAGAGAGCAGATACAACGACAAGAGGACGTGAGGTTGAAGGTGCCTATCTCCAGCAGACTTGACAGTTCTGAGGAGGACCAACATCAAGAGCATCACAGAGATCGTGCTGACCTGACTGGGGCAGCAGAAGGTGGTCAGATAGAAGGACACCCAGTTACAAAGCTCTGCATAGGGAGGCAGCACCTGCAGCTGAAAACGACAAGACCAGAGTAAAGAAGGCAAGAATCCAGTAAACACGTCTCACCACATTAGAGGCCAAAGTAATTTTACATCATCACACGAAATCCATAAATCTCTTTCTTCCTTTAATTTTCCTGTTGGTTGATGTCCACTTTCCGCATCACTTTAATCAACTACATTCTTTCTTTTTTCTAGAGAATCTTAATCAATGATTCTTTAAAATTAATTTTTATTGGATTATAGTTGATGTACAATGCTGTGTTAGTTTCTACTGTATAGCAAAGTGAATCAGCCATATGTGTACATATATCCCATCTTTTTTGGATTTACTTCCCATTTAGATAAGCACATAACATTGAGTAGAGTTCCTTGTTTTACACAGTAGGTTCTCATTTCATTATCTGTTTTATACATAGTAGTGTATATATGTTAATTCCAGTTTCCCAATTCATCTCACCCCTTCTTCCCCCACTTGGTAGCCAAATGTTTGTTCTTTACTTCTGTTTCTGTTCCTGCCATGCAAATGAAATCATCTAGACCAATTTTCTGGATTCCACATATCTGCATTAATATGCAGTATTTGTTTTTCTCTTTCTGACTTACTTTATTCTGTATTCCTGGCTCTAGGTCTATCCACATCTCTACAAATGACTCAGTTTATTCCTTTTTATGGCTGAGCAATATTCCATTGTATATATGTGCCACAGCTTCTTTATTCATTCCTCTGTTGATGGCCACATGGATTATTTCCATGTCCTGGATATTGTGAATAGTGCTAATCAAGTACATTCTTACATATCGGCCATAACACACGAATAAAACTTCTAACCTTCCCTTGGGTTACCTCCTTCTTGTGTGGAGGACGCTGCTCCCCCCAACTCCTGGTTCCTCTCCTCTATGTCTTGATTCTGAGTCCCTGCTTTATTGCTCTTCTCCTTCTGCGCCGGTTTCCTCTGCATTCTTGCCATCACACTGCACCATAGCCCCACCTATGAGGCAGAAGGCAAGGTGGGACTACCCAGGAGATCCTATCAAAGCTGCCAGTTGGTAGGAGGAGAGAGGAACACAATCCACTCTTCTATGTTCAAACGTTTCAAATGAAAAGAAAATATTGCTTTTGGATTCTATGGTGATGGATTCAGAACTGTGAATTCTGTGTTTACTACTGAACCGTGTCTACTATTCAGTGGTGACCTTGTTTATGATAATATTCTCTAAAGAGCATCAGGAGATGAAGTATTAACCTTCACAGTATTCTCAAACAGAAGTGAAAAGTACCTATGTGTTGAGGAAGTTCCTAACAAAATAAAATTCTATCTCAATGTGCTTTGCACTTCCAGGTATAGGGTAGAAGGGATTAAAAAACAGGAAAGATTTCCTTCCCATTCAGGTCACTGCAGAGCATTAAGTAGAGTTCCTTGTGCTATAGAGTAGGTTCTCATTAGTTACCTATTTTATGCATAGTTTCCGCAGTATATATCTGTCCAATAGGGAGGGGATGCATGTATATGTATGGCGGATTCATTTTGCTGTACCGCAGAAACTAACACAAGATTGTAAAGCAGCTACACTCCACTAATGGAGAAGGCAATGGCAACCCGCTCCAGCACTCTTGCCTGGAGAATCCCATGGACGGAGGAGCCTGGTGGGCTACAGTCCATGGGGTCGCAAAGAGCCGTACACGACTGAGCGACTTCACGTCACTCACTTCACTCACTTCATGCTTTATCACTGGGGAAGGAAATGGCAACCCACTCCAGTATTCTTGCCTGGAGAATCCCATGGACGGAGGAGCCTGGCGGGCCATGGTCCATGGGGTCGCAGAGAGTCGGACACGACTGACGTGACTGAGCACGCACACTTACTCCAAAAAACTTAATTTGAAAAAATAAAAACAGGGAAGGTACAGAATGATAAGCATTTCATTCTCCATTGATTTAGTATTTTTTTAAAAACTTTTTGTTTCAAAGATTTTGCTAATCACTTCAGGAAGTAACACGGGATTGAGAAATTTAACAGCCCTGATCCATTATAGGAAGGTACATGTAAAGGTATCATAGCATTAAACAGTCAACTTTACACTCATGATGTATAAATTTACAATCATGACAGTAAATTTTATCACTGTCAGTGATATTGCTGGAATCCAGGCCCCTGAATTGCATATTTGCCTTGGGACTTTTTTTGAAGGAGTTCCATATGTTAAAATACTATTTTCTGAATAGATATTGCATTTCACATGTAGTAACCTTGACATTGAGCATCCCAGGTGGCACTAGTGCTAAAGAACATGCCTGCTAATGCAGGAGACATAGGAGATGTGAATTCAGTCCCTCGGTGGTGAAGATCCCCTAGATGAGGGGATGACAACCCACTTCAGTATTCTTGCCTGGAGAGTCCCATGAACAGAGGAGCCTGGAAGGCTACAGTCCATGGAGTCACAAAGAATTGGACACAACTGAGCGAATGAGCATGCATACATGCAACCTTGATGTTTCCAAACAGATTCTGAATATTTAGCTATAAATATATGAGGAAACCGAAATACAACAACTCATTTTGAAAAATTAAAATGAATTGGCTTTCTTCCATCAAATTCAGTCTTGAATTTCTTTGTGAATATTTGCTCTACTGAAAAAATAAGAGAACAGAATGTTGAATTCTAGAATGTAGTATTTACAAATTTTTCTCTTTCATTTATGTGTATACAACCTGGTTGAGTTGATTGATTTCAAGTTTAAATAAATACAGCCAAGTTTCTCATGCACCACAACAGGAATCCACACACTTTTTCTCTAAAGGGGCAAATAGTAGCTATTTTAGCTTTGTAACTTATGGCTTCTGCCCCCACTACTTAACTTTGGCATTCTAGCAGGAGAACAGCCACAGATAATACGTGAAAGTGTGCATGAACCATGTTCCAATAAATCTTTAATTATAAAAGTAAGTAACAGGGTGGATGGATTTGGTCCACAGGTTGTAGTTTCTGCTCTCTTCCTTAGAATCTCTTTCTTACTGCTTTGACTTTACAGAACAGACTTTTGGACTCTGTGGGAGAAGGCGAGGGTGGGATGTTCTGAGAGAATAGCACTGAAACAAGTATACTATCAAGGGTGAAACAGACCACCAGCCCAGGTTGGATGCATGAGACAAGTGCTCAGGGCTGGTGCACTGGGAAGACCCAGAGGGATGGGGTGGGGAGGGAGGTGGGAGAGAGGATCAGGATGGGGAACACATGTAAATCCATGGCTGATTCATGTCAATGTATGGCAAAAACCACTACAATATTGTAAAGTAATTAGCCTCCAACTAATAAAAATAAATGGAAAAAAATTATCCCTCAACTTTCAGAAAGTCCCTATTATAACTTGTATGAATGTGTAGAATAGTTGTACATATTTGTACTTCTGCCAGTGTTGGGTAGGCACCTGTGGTCCTCTGATGCACTCTTTTCTCCCAGTTTCACAGATAACGTGTTTGGCCTAATGGCATGGTTACAAGAAGGAAAAAGTCGTATACCAAAACCTTTTCCTCCTCAATTTTCTGTATAAAACAGTCTCATAGACAACCAACACCATCTATGGAATGGTGGGGTGTTAGATGAGACAGGATCTTGGTGATGGTTTAGTGTAAGTTTCTGTTATGCAGGTGAGGATATAAAGATAAAGAAGTGAAGTGATTGCCTGGATCGAGCTGGGAGTGAAAACCAGCAAACACAATTCCAGAGTTGAAGTCCAGCCTTCCAACTCTGATATAGTGCTCTTCTCACAAAGCCCCAAATCATTCTAACGTCCATCATAATCACCTGATAGACAGGAGTATAAGAGGAGGAAACACAGCAGGTAGAGCTGAACATCCTGGTTATAATCCAGAAACCATGCTCTGAAATTGACTCCAAATAAACTTGAATTCCCACAACTCTGTCAACATCAGTAACTACTTATAACTATAAAGCATTAAATATGTCATAGTGTAAGGGGCCCATTTTATCAATTTTAGCAATGAAAGTTGCACATTCTCATCTTGAAAAAGTACAGCTCTGACAACAGACTCTGCAGAGGGTGAGCAAATTCAATTCTGCAAATCTCTGTTCGTGCTTCAGAGTTAACAGCCCAGCTCTGATCTGTATGCTGGAGAAGTGTATTGGCTGTGAAAAACAGGGTCATTTATTTTAGGAAAGTGAAGGTCAATCTAGTTTTGATGTGTGTGTGTGTGTGTGTGTTTGTGTGTGTGTGTGTGTGTATGCGCATGTGTATGTATGTGTGGATATTTTCCTCTGTGAACTTGAGGAGATGAGCAGAGTGGTTCTGGAATGTGGTCTCCAGGAGGGTACCAGAAGTTGGATGTGAGGTTGCTAGGCAATCTTCCCTATTGTTTTAAACAAACTGCACAGGGCTGGCAGCAGCTGTCAGAGTTCCTGGCTCTTTGGACTAACAGAGCTGAAAAACACAAAGAACAAAGGTCTTCCACAATAAATGGCCATAAATAACGGGAACTTTCTATGCCAGTAAATGCAGGCACTTGGAGTTAAAGCAATTAATAAGGTTAACAAACACAAGAGGTCATTTGAATTCTATTTGTTGTCAAATACTTCTTCCCCCTAGACACTCTAATTTAAATAGTAAGCCAATCTGAAAGTAGGGTGGTAGGCTGTGATTTTAATCAATTATCCCTTTAAAATCACCATCTTCTCGCTTGTTTATTTTGACTTTATTCATGGAGAATTTCACCTCAGGGGCAACAGTATAAACTTGCTCTGAATGTGTTTTAAAACTCTTAAGTAGAAACAAATTTTCCAGTTTATATTAAAAGACAATTCACTCAGTATACTGTCAGCACAGGACTCCTTCTTTTTACTCCTAGGACACCCCCAGTCCTCACCTCTTCCATCTTCATCTCCTTCTCCTGGAGGTAGTTACATAAGACTACATGTGTAATGAAACTAGATGGAGCCACACACACGAGCTCATGTGTAGCTGTGAACGTCTGCATAATCTCTGTGGGTAGAACCTCATCAGTTCCTGGGCCGTGACATTGCACTACGGTTGTGTAGTGATTGTCCTCAGAAGAGGCTGTGATGCATGAAATTTGTCTCAATGTAGTTGAATAAACTTTTGTGAATCTAGAATTATTTCAAAATAAAACATCCATAAGAAACATGCAGGTCCTTAATTTTTAAGCTTTCAAAATCAGAGTTTTTTCTTTTTTTTTCCTTAAACAACGAATCTTAGTCCTGTTAATTCCTGTCAATGGTGAGATGATGCTTTCCTTCAACTGATCTGTGCCTTTGCATTCATTTAAAAATAATCTGAAAAGTATAACTCAGACATTTCCTGAAAATTATGTTTTTCTGATATATTGGATTTAAAGTTTAGTTAGATAGTTATTTTTTTAATCCATTTATGGATTCTAAATCATTGGCAAGTTTAAAATCAGGAGTCATTCTGTATGGAATCAAGGCTTAAGAGTTTGTACAGTAAGAAACAAGTGTTTCAAAACAGCATTCTTTGTTTCCCCACTTGAGATAAATTTTGAAATAAATTCAGAAATAAATTCAGATTTAAGAGAAATTTCAAAGACAGTGCTTTAAGGCTCCATATACCCTTCACACAGTCCCCCTCAGGAATACGTGTTGAAAAACTACTGTCAAAGTCAAAACCAGTCATTGACATTGGTACCAGGTGTGTGTGTAGTTCCAAGCCACTCTAACACATATGTAGAAATTCTTTTACCCACGGCTTCAGTTAAGATTCAGAACTATTCCATCACCGCAAAGGTCTACTGGTGTCAACATGTTACCAATTCAAATGAAGTGTAGAAATTTTTACCTACTTTTAAGTTCTCAAATCATCACTATTCATACTATAGTTGTCTTAAATATCCACATCAGACAACACTGTACTTTGACTCTGTCAAACATAATTTAAAACACTCAAGAAAAGAAGGAATATGTTTTGGATTTTCATTGACTCTTTCCATTATTCATTTTTCCTTCTGATGTTTCAAGATGCTTTCTTTTATGGTTTTCTTTCTGTTACAAAAGTTCCCTTGGCTATTTGTTTAGGAATAGGTCTACTAGCAACAATTCTCTTAGGCTTTCTTGATCTGAGAATGTCTAATCTTCCTCTCATTCCTGAGGATATTTTTGCTGGATATAAAATTCAGGGCTGGTCATTCCTTTCTTTCAGCATTTAAAAGCATGGTGTCACTTCTTTCTTGGCTCCTGTTGATTGCTTTCTGATGAAAAATGCACTGTTGTTTGAATTTTCTCCTCTCTATATGTAAGGTATAGATTCTTTTTCACTGTTTTCAAGGTCATTTCTTTTTCTTTACTTTTCAAACATTTTATCATAATGTGTCTTGATATGACAGCACTATTATGTAGAATTATAATTTTATATATATATATATATATGCTTTTGAAATATTGTCCATGGAGTTCAAATATATAGCAAGTAGAAGTCATTAAAAATTCTAAATTCAAAAGGTGTACAGTAAGTTACATAACTCAGATTGTATCCATTTCTTCTATTCCCAGCTCCAGGTGTCCAGGATTTGCACACAGTTCTTAACTCTTTTGTTCCCATTTATTTTTAGGCTTTTTGAAATTTAGGATGAAAAGTTAAGTACTAAACTATCACTCCTTTGTTATTAGTAATACCTATGGAAAAAGCAAGAGAATTCCAGAAAAACATCTACTTTTGCTTCATTGACTACACTAAAGCCTTTGACTGTGTGGATCACAATAAACTGGAAAATTCTGAAAGAGGTGGGAATACCAGACCACCTGACCTGCCTCTTGAGAAATCTGTATGCAGGTCAGGAAGCAACAGTTAGAACTGGACATGGAACAACAGGCTGATTCCAAAGGAAAAGGAGTACGTCAAAGCTGTATATTGTTATCCCACTTATTTAACTTATATGCAGAGTACATCATGAGAAACACTGGGCTGGAAGAAGCACAAGTTGGAATCAAGACTGCTGGGAGAAATATCAATAACTTCAGACATGCAGATGACACCACCCTTAATGCAGAAAGTGAAGAAGAACTAAAGAGCCTCTTTTTGAAAGTGAAAGAGGAGAGTGAAAAAGCCGGCTTCAAACTCAACATTCAAAAAACTAATATCATGGCATCTGTTCCCATCACCATGGCAAATAGATGGGGAAACAGTGGAAACAGTGACAAACTTTATTTTTTGGGGCTCAAAAATCACTGCAGATGGTGACTTCAGGTTTGAAAGTAAAAGCTTGCTCCTTGGAAGAAAAACCATGACCAACATAGACAGCATATTAAAATGCAGAGACATTACAATGCCAACAAAGATCTGTTTAGTCAAGGCAATGGTTTCTCCAGTGGTCATGTATGGATGTTAGAGCTGGACAATAAAGAAAGCTGAGGGCTGAAGAATCGATGCTTTTGAACTGTGGTGCTGGAGAAGACTCTTGAGAGTCCCTTAGACTTCAAGGAGATCAAACCAATCAATCCTAAAGGAAATCTATCCTGAATATTCATTGGAAGGACTGATGTTGAAGCTGAAACTCCAATACTTTGGCTACCTGATGAGAAGAGCTGACTCATTGGAAAAGGCTCTGATGCTGGGAAAGATTGAAGGCAGAAGGAAAAGGGGATGATGGAGGATGGATGGATGGATGGCATCACTGACTCAATAGACATGAGTTTGAGTAATTTCTGGGAGATGGTGAAGAACAGAGAAGTCTGGTGTGCTGCAGTCCATGGGTTTGCAAAGAGTTGTACACATCTGAGTGACTGATCAGCAACCACATACATAATAAGTTTTCTTATATATTTGTTGAAAAGTCATTTAATTTTCTTACTTCACAGCAACCAGCCTGTCAGGTCAGAACTTGGGTTTTCATTTTATCCTCAGCACTTTTCTACCTTCACAGAAGAGCAGAAAAATATCCTGTAATATAATATTTATAGGCAGGAGTAGTTTTTTCAAGCCTTTCATCCTCCCTCCCAGACACTAAATAGAACATATAAGATTCTGAATATGAGACTTTTTCCTGAAACATAAAGAATTGTCATGTAAATCAAAATAGGAAAACTTGATTTTAAAGTTCCTTTGAATTGCTCATACTTGAATCGTTGAAGGGTAATCCGAAAAGAATAAGTAAACTATATTGTTTGGATAGAAAGTGCAAGTTACATGTAGGAAGCAAAGAAAGAAAAAGAAAGAAAATACTCCTTGCAGAAAAGTCTAACTATAAACTTAGAAGATGATTAAAGCTGCTACCCCATTTTATAAAGTCTATGATTAAGAAAATAAATAGCCAGTCCACACTGGTAATTAGCTTGTAAGCAATATCATAATTATAGCAGTATTATGAGTATTTTCATTGATGATAAGATGGTGTGCATTCTGAAGTTTGTCACCTAAAGATAACTTAACTTCAGTACAAGTAAATGTAATTCAACATATGTTATCAGATTTTTGCATCGTGTTTGATTTTTCCATATACTTTTCTAGGAATATCAGAGTGTTTGTAACTCTCATAAGAAATCATTTATATGGGAAAAATAAAATTGTGAAGAGCTTTCTGAAGTTTTATGGTCTAGGAAATTTCCAGCAGTTCCTAAAAGGTTAATAAAGAGTAACTATTATTATATGATGTTATTGTGTTTTCTTTCTAAACATGCAAAATTGAAATTTGAGTATTTTCCTTCTTTTAACAATGATCAATTGATTTTTAAGACAATGACACATATTTTCTCCCCAACAGAATGTAATGCCCTCCTTGTCCCCCTTTCTCCTTCTATCCTCATCTTTATCTGCATCCTGAGAACCTCATACGTGACATTTTCACGCTATCCTTTGTCAACATCTCTCCAACATGAATTCCCTTCTCTTGCCATTTCAAATGACCTGGAGCAAGTTGAGTTCATTCATCACTGTAGAGCTTTGTTCTCACTGTTTTCTCTGTTAGAAATGTATCCATCCAGTGTCCTCTCTACCTATTCAAATATCCAAATCTAAATATTTAGTTGAAATCTTGCCCATTCAATAAAGACTTCTTGTCTATTTCATTTGACAACCTAACTCAGTTTCTTCTTGTAAAAGCCAACAAAAATCTCTTATGCCCCATTACAAGGGGTAATTGTCTTTACCTGAGATCTCATTTGACTTTAAGTTACTGATGCTGCCAATAATGTCAGTTTGTGTTTACTTGCTCATCAGGAACCCTCAGCTTCAAAATAGGTCCATTCTAGCAGCTATAGAATACTTCAAAATATGCTAATTTCTCCTCTAAATTGATATATGAACTGACTGACTTCGCTACACCTATTTTCCCTATTTACTATCGTATATATTTATAACTAAATTTTTATAGTCTAAAAACACAATAAAATTTTATTTCACTAAAAATTAATCCTCCAAAGGAAATCCTTGTAAAAATCGTTGAAAAATCAAAAGAATAGGAAAAAAATAAAACAAATATAATTAGCTGTAAATCATCATCCAAAATAACCACTTCAAATATTTAGATCTATTCACGTTACTGTTTTCTATTAATTTTGTTTTTATGATTTTAACAGGTTTGGAATGTGCTAAAATATAATTTTATCTTTAAAATTAGTCTTATATGAGTATTTTCAAGTCATTAAACATTATTTGGAAACATAGTATTTACTGGCTTTGTAATAGTGTATCACATGAATGTATCATTATTTGATTGAAAGGTTTTCATACAGTTGGTCCTTCATGCTGTGATCAATGTTAAAGATTTTACCAAGGAGTGCTTAGTCACTCAGTTGTGTCTGTGGGCTGTAGCCTTCCAGGCTTCGCTGTCCATGGGAATTCTCTAGGCAAGTATACTGGAGTGGATTGTCATGCCCTCCTCAAGGGGATCTTTCCAAGCCAGGGACTGAACCCAGGTCTCCCATATTGCAGACAGATTCTTTACCATCTGGATCACCAGGGAAGAGTTTTGTTATAAATATCTTCATTGTTAATTGTTGAACATCATATTATCAATGTAAATAATGGAACTGAAAGTCTCAATTCATATGTTGCACATATTTCTAAATTTAATTATTCTTATTTGTAGTCAAATTTCTCTTCAGACAATTTCTCTGTTCATTTGGCAATTCTGAGCATTGTGATTCTTTTTTTACATTAACACTATGCATTTCTGTAAATCACTTCAATAATTCTGGGAGAAGATGTATGAGTAAATGAATAAAGTAATAGATTAATGCCGTCTAGGTTGGTCATAGCTTTTCTTCCAAGGAGCAAGCGTCTTTTAATTTCATGGCTGCAGTGATTTTGGAGCCCCCCAAAATAAAGTCTGTCACTGTTTCCATTGTTTTCCCTTCAATTTGCCATGAAGTGATAGGACAAGATGCCATGATCTTGGTTTTTTGAATGTTGAGTTTTCAGCCAACTTTTTCACTCTCCTCTTTCACTTTCATCAAGAGGCTTTTTAGTTCTTCTTTGCTTTTTGTAGCTTCTTTTAGTACCTTCTTTGTAAGCTCCGGGAGTTGGAGATGGACAGGGAAGCCTGGCGTTCTGCAGTCCATGGGGTTACAAAGAGTTGTACACGACTGAGCTACTGAACTGAACTGAACTGAATAGATGAATGGATACATTTCCAAGCCAAATTTATTTCTCTTTCTAAAAATCATATTTGAATGTCTATTTATCTTCTTTATCAATGGTATTTTTTTTTCTTGAAATAAGTTGAAAATTCCCTTTGAGAAGACACTATAATATTTCTTCTAAATCTCTATATTTTTAAATCATATTTGCGGGAATATAGTTACAAGTCATAGTGTATTTGCTGGTTGACAATTATGCTACAGTTCACACACACACACACAAAAGAAGAAGACAGAATATTCATAAAGAAGTAGTATTAACTACTGTGATGAGAATGTAGGTCACCACAAACTTTCCTGTCCTGTCCTGAATGGTAACATCTTGACGGGGGAAAATAGTCTTTCACTACTTTGTCCTCATTTGGTAGCATTAAATGGTGATAGCATCACATGGAACTCTTTCCCAAATTCTGTCCCTAACATCTCAGCTATCACACTTCAGGACATTGACTCCCTAGAGTTTCTAAATATCATGACAATGAGATCATTCAGTGGTCAGATCTCAAAACTCTGGGCTATGTAGATATGTATTCTTTACTCAACCAAGAGGGATGCTTGGACCACACAGGGTGACTGAGGGGTCAGATGGCAAGAGGGCTTGGAGGAGAGTGGGGCATACCCAACCAATAGCATGAATACGACTCTGGGGTGAAGTGGATTAGCTCAGTAGACAATCACATTGAGCATCCAGACTATGATCTATAAATATTTCTTCCCCACTCATCATAACTAGGACTCCTTAGAAACAGAAACAATTTCAGAATGCTTTTGTTGTTCTGTCACTAAGTTGTGTCCCACTCTTTGTGACTCCGTGGACTGGAACATGCCAGGTTCCTCTGTCCTCCTATATCTCCTGGAGTTTGCCCAAACTCATGCCCATTGAGTTGGTGATGCTCTATAAACATCTCATCCTCTGCTTCCACCTTCTCCACCTGCCTTCAATCTTTCCCAGCATTGTAGTCTTTTCCAATGAGTCAACCCTTTGCATCAGCTGGCCAAAGTATCCTAGTTTCAACTTCAGGGTCAGTTCTTCCAATGAATATTCAGGGTTGATTTCCTTTAGGATTGTCTGGTTTGATCTCCTTGCAGACCAGGGGACTTTCAAGAGTCTTCTCCAGCACTGCAGTTTGACAGCATCAATGCTTTGACACTCAGCCTTCTTTTTGGTCTAGCTCTCACATGCATACTTGACTACTGGAAAAAAACCATAGTTTTGACAATACAGACCTTGGTGGGCAAAGTGATGTCTCTGCTTTTTAATATGCGGTCTAAGTTTGTCATAACTTTTCTTCCAAGGAGCAAGTGTTTTTTATTTCATGGCCGCAGTCACCATCCACAATGATTTTGGAGCCCAAGAAGTTAAAATCTGTCACTGCATACACTTTTTACATTTGACATGAAATGATGGGATCAGATGCCATGATCTTCTTCTTCTTTTTTTTTTTTTTAACATTGAGTTTCAGGAAGCTTTTTCACTTTCTTCTTTGACCCGCATCAAGAGACTCTTTAGTTCCTCTTCACTTTCTGCCACTAGAGTGGTTAATATTTGCATATCTGAGGTTGTTGATATTTCTCCCAGCAATCTTGATTCCAGCTTGTGCTTCATCCAGCCTGGCATTTCACATGATGTTCTCTGCATTTAAGTTAAATAAGCAGGCTGAGATATACAGCCTTGACCTAATCCTTTCCCAATTTTGAACCAGTCTGTTGTTCATGTTCGGTTCTAATTGTTGATTCTTGACCTGCGTATTGATTTTCCAGGAGGCAGGTAAGGTGGTCTGTATTCTTATCTCTTGGAGAATTTTACACAGTTTGTTGTGATCCACACAAAGGTTTAAGTGTAGTCAATGAAGCGGTAGATTTTTTTTTTCTTATTATTATATATAATTTCCTTCCTTTCTCCATGATCCAGTGAATGTAGGCAATTTGATCTCTGATTCCTCTGCCTCTTCAAAATTCAGTTTTTATTTATAGAAGTTCTTGGTTCATGTACTGTTGAAACCTAGCTTGAAGGATTTTGAACATAGCGTTGCTAGTATGTGAAATGAGTGCAACTGTATAGTAGTTTGAATATTCTTTGGCATTGCCCTTCTTTGGGTTTGGACTGAGAGCTGACCTTTTCCAGTCATGTGGCCACTACTTAGTTTTCCAAATTTGCTGATATATGGAGTGCAATACTTTAACAGTATCATCTTTTAGGTTAGGGGCAGAAAGTATGTAAGATAGATTTGGACCTGCTTCATGTACCAGGAAACAAAGAACTTTCCAAAGCTATCAGGATCATGTCTAAAATACACAGGAACCAGCCAAAGAGGATTCCTCTGGCCAAAGAAAGAGGACACTTGGTACATCAACAAGGGTGAGAACTGATGAGAAGATGGAAACACATCAAGACAGTGAGGGTAGGGACTTGCCTGCCAGTTCGGTGGTTAAGACTTAGCCTCCCAGTGCAGGGGGTGTAGGTTTGAACCTTGGCCAGGGACCTAAGATTACACATGCCTTTCAGCCAAAAAAAACAAAACATAAAACAGAAGCAATATTGCAACAAATTCAATAAAGACTTTTAAAAAGATATACATACAAAAGTCTTAAAAAAGCAGATGCACTTTCTCTGATTTCTTAAATATGGTACCACTTACCCACCTACTTTCCATTTTCTAAAAATAGCTCTCTCCTCTGATCTCATTGCTTCAGCTCTTCTATCCATCATTGACATTTTCTGCATGTTCACTAAACACTTTTGAGGGTCTGAAACATCAGTAAAGAGAAACATGTTTGATATCCCATATTTAACCTATGAAGTCTGGGAAGTATTTTTAAGAAAACATAGACTCACAAACACATAACAGATAATCACTTTAATAGCAGAGCAAGCAGCTCTGGCAGACTTAAAAAAAAAAAAAACTGTTTAAAGTAAGTTTGGTTTTCTATGTATGCATGAAGCAGGGCACTCAAAGCTAGTGCTCTGGGACAACCCAGAGGGAGAGGTGGGGAGGGAGGTTGGAGGGGGGGTTCAGGATGCGGGTACACATGTACTGACTCATGTCTATGTAAGGCAAAAGCCACCACAATATTGTAATTAGCCTCCAATTAAAACAAATAAGTTAATTTAAAAAAGATGACTCTCCAACTTGTTCCAATTTTATTTTTTTCATGCATTTAATTTCTAATTTGAATAGAAAGCAGACTGCTTCACAGAAAACACCTTATTGTATGATTTATGTCTAAAAGGAGAGTTATGTCATTTCCAGAATCGTCTCTACTTGTCCTCAATGGAAGCTAAGTAGTGGTTTCAGTTAGAATTTCCAGGCTGCTACAATGTGACTGCTCATCCACCCTCCTCCTCAAAAATCATTTTTTATTGTTTTAGTCCCTCAGTCCTGTCCAGTTCTTTTAAGATCCCACAGACTGTAGCCTACCAGGCTTCTCATTCCATAGGCTTTCCCAAGCAAGAATACTGGAGTGGGTTGCACTTTCCTTCTCCAGGGGATCTTCCCCACCAAGGAACTGAACCTGCATCTCCTGCATTGGCAGGTGGGCTCTTTATCAGTGAGCCACTGGGAAGTCCAAAACTCCTTAATTATGTATTTTTTAAGGTCATATTCATTTGTGTTAGTCATACACACTATGGCTTACTAGAAGCCATTTGATGCATAAATAAACAGAAACACTCAACAGTGTAGAAGAAGGTCAGTGGAGAATAGCAAAGATAACACTGGGTCTGAGTTCAAATAGTGGCTGTATTTCAACTGCAACTTGAGTGAAGCATTTAACTAAATGAGTCTATCTCTTCATGTGTAAACTTATGTCATTGGAAAACATAACAGCCTTCTGTTCCTAAATGTTCTGTGATTCTTTATCACTGAAATAACCTATCTCACATACTGTTTTTATGTCAAAATATTATATATTCTTGGAATGGAAAGATGCTATTTAAAAAAGGAAAAACCTTTCCCAAATTTCCAAAAAAAGCATTCCTAAATTTCAATATGTATTTTTAGCTCAAAACATCTATTCCAAAATGTTGTTTAATGGTGCCAAATTAGAATATTTTGAAAAAGAAATTCTATTTCCTACAAAGTTTGCTCCATAATACCAAATATACTTTTGATACATGATTATATAATAATCTAACACTTATATATAAATCACCAGACTTTGTGTTTCACAAATGTAACTGTGCCCAACTCCCATGTGGAAATTATTAGAAGTGCTGTTTCTTAGACTCCACCCAGAGATGCCAGTTCAGTAGGCTGGGTTAGGTTCATACTCTCTGTTATTAAACAGCCAGGCAATTCTGATGTAGTTCCCACGTATCACCTTTTGAAAATAATGACCCAATACTCTATTTAGAATTTCTTTCCACAATAGTATTATTTGATAACTATAATTATTTTAAATTTATACAAAATGCAAAGGTAGAACACAATCCCTCATGTAATCAAACAAAAATCTCTTACTTTCATTTAATATATGATATATTTTTAAAAAGGATATGTCTCCAAATTTGAAACTTTGCTTGTCACACTTACTGTGTGTTTTTGGCTCACATTACATTGATATAAAGAGAACATTCAGGTTTAAAATATCTGTCTATCTATCTACCTGTCATCTATCTACCTATGTGTAATGACCTGATCATTACAGCTTCACTCTAGTTTGCATATTAGCCAGTCCTGGGAAAGCTTGTCTCATTCAGAGAGTACAAAATGACACAAGAGAAAGACAAACTAAAGTCCTGCTTTAAACAAGTATTCATCTTGAACAAGCATTCTTGGTACCAGCATCAAAAAGAAAGAACATGAAGAAATATAAGAGGCATAGACAATATGTTTGCTTGACTGTAGAATTCTAAAGTTAGGATGTCTGGATTTAACTATTCAGCTTTACTCAAAGAGCAATTCAGTTTTATTCAAAGACAAATAACATGTAAACATGTATCCAGGGAATTTCACAGCTGAAATAAGTACTCTTTCATAAATAGATATATATCTAAATTAAAGGTGTATACTCTTGTTATTAACTAGCATATTCCTGGAATGTAATATATAATGCTAATTTCTCCATTTGGATTTCTCAAAGCCAGATGATTTTTCTTTTAGGGAAATTCTAATGCTAAAGTAAAGATGTGTGGGACTGAAAAAAGATATACTGAAAGACATGGAAGAAGAAAAAAAATTATTTGATTTTCTAAGCCAAAAGAATGTGCCCCAAATAGGAAGAAGCTAGAAATTTTCATAGCTTTTTCATAATTGTTACAAAAACTGATCCTTCTATGAGCCATACATTTCAACAAATTAAAGATAAATCATCTAGAGTATATTTCATCACAGCAGTGGAATAGAAATATAAATAGTTAACAGAACAAGAATAACAATGACAAAGACAATAATTACAACTATAAAATCCCCAACCTCTTAAAAATTGAACACATTAAAAATAATTCACCAGTTAGAGATTAGAAAAAATAAAAGTGTTGTAACTGCATTATAAAGAAAATAAAACACAACTAAGAAGTTATCAACTCAAACAGTATTAAGGGAAATTTATATCCTTAACTCCATATGCTAATAAAGAATTTTAAAAATCAATGAGCTAAACTTTCAACTCAATAAGTTATAAAAAGAGCAGAAAATTAAGCTCAAATTAAAGCGAGAAATAGTAAAGAAAACAAATGTACAGCAGACTGTCACAAAGGATAGAAACTAGTTCAGTGATAAAATTAATCAGACAGACTCATGTTTAATTAAGAAGAAAGGGAGAAAAAACACAAATTACCTATAGCAAGAACAAGAAAGGGAAAAGAAAAGTAATAATCTGGCCAACAGTGAAAAACATAGTAAGTGGGTATGATAAACAAACTATGGCTAATCAATTTGGCAATTTGAATAAAATAAATATATGTATTTAAAAATATAATTTACCACACTCAACAGAAAAATAAAGAAAACTCCATTAGTTCAACATTTTCAATATTATACAGAGCTGGGTTTCTTTGGTTTTTATATTGACAAAAATATTCAAAAAATCATGAGAAATGCAAAGGCTGAAGATAATCCAAGACAATCTGATGAAAACTAAAGAAAGGAAGCATTTACACTGACAGAATTCTCCTACAATACTGCAGTGACTGAAACCCTGTGATTTAGATAGTGGAAATTTCAGAAATTGGGCAGTGCACACAGTCACCTATTTTATGACAAAAGCCACACTGAAGTCAAAGGAGTAAGAGATGCCACTTCAGTAGACAGTTCTTGTTTTATCGCTAAGTCATGTCTGACTCTGAGATCCCTTGGACTGCATCACACCAGGCTTCCCTGTCCTTCAGTGTCTCTTAGAGCTTGATCAAATTCATGTCCATTGAGTTGGTGATGCTATCTAACCATCTCATCCTCTGCCACACCCTTATCCTTTCACCTTCAACCTTTCCCAGCATCAGAGTGTTTTCCAAAGAGTCAACTCTTTGCATCAGGTGTCCAAAGTATTGGAGCATCTTCTTCAGCATCAGTCCTTCCAATGAGTATTCAGGGTTGATTTCCTTCAGGACTGACAATAGAGGATAGACATTGTCAATAGACATTGTCAGCAGATAGTATCAAGTGAATTAGATATGTGTATGGATAAGAGTAGACAGTTTGCGTGTTCCATCTGTTAGAACCAGATGAAAATATAGTGCAGATTGAAAGGTAAATGGCAAGAAAGCTACTAGGAAACAGAATAAAGGGAAACATCATTTTGGTGAAGGCAAACATTTCTCAACAAAATATAGAAAGCATTAACAATGCTTTTCATTTTTTATTTATTTTTGACTATATTAAAATAAATTGGGCTATATTAATTTGATTATATGAAAATAAATAGATCATGCTTCTCAAAAAGACATTATTAACAGAGCAAAAAGGCAGATTAACAGATTCAGAGACTATGTTTTGCTTTACATGCATCTGACTTGATCCCTATCCAAAATATATAAATATTTATAGATCTATATTTACAGACATTATAATTAAACAGTGCAATAGAAAAATGCATTAAAAATTCAGCAGAACCTTACTGAAGATGATAACAAATGGCCAAAAAAATAATAGAAATATTTGTCTTAACCAGCAAGAAAACCCAAATCAAAATCATAGTGTTCTAACACAAATCCTAAGATGGCTACAGAGAAATAATTTTTCTTTTAGTGACCATATGTTTTCAAGGATTTCAAGTTAAGCAACAAGAATCCTCTCTGGCTGCTGCTAAGAGTTAATTTGGTGCATTTACATAAGAAACTGTCAGTAGTATCTAGTAAAAGTACCAGAAATCCAATGTATGATTCAGCATCCATTCCTAGTTATACCTACAGTAAAAATACACGGAAAGTTGGTTGATCCTCTGAGGACCAGGATTGGAATGCACAGTCCACCATCCTTGGATCCAAGGACTGTATAGATTTTGTCACACTGGTGATGAGTTATTTTGTCCTCTGGTTATAACCTAGATATAATTACTTTTGTCCATGGTAATTAGAAAATCAGCTAAAATAGATTTTGATTAAGCTAGTACAGGCTCTCCAGGGTATTTTATTTATTAAAGCAATTTTATTGACGTATAGTTGATTTATAACGTTGTGTTAGTTTCAGTAGTACAGCAAATGATTCAGTTATACATATATATATTTATAGCATATAAATATACATATATACTAAATATATTACAGTCTTTTCCATTATAGGTTATTACAAGATATTGAGTAGAGTCTCTCATGCTATATAGCAGGTCCCCGTTGATTACCTATTTTACATAGGAGTATGTATATGTTAACCTCAAACTCTTAATTTATTCCCATCCTGTCCTTTGTTAACCCTAGATTTGTTTTGTATGTCTATGAATCTGTTTCTGATTTCTAAATAAGTTCATTTGTATCATTGTTTTTTAGATTCCACGTTCTACAAACAAGCAATATCATAACAATATTTGTCTCTATCCGACTTACTTCATTTAGTAATCCAGACAATTTTAAAACAGCATATTTTCTTATAATCTGAAGAACATCAGGTTTGTTATTCCCTTACTAGTGTTCAACCACCTTCCTATTTTATCCTGACAAGAATTTCTCAGGTTCAGTACTTTTTAGGCTCTTGTGGTCTCATAATTATAACTTCCAGTAACTCATAAGTGGCAGCAGTATTGACAAGAAAGTACCAGCAGGAGTTCTGAAGCATTGGGATGCTGAGATGCTCACCTGTGTAAACTGTTTTTGTTACCCATCATTGTTTTTGATACTTACCACCATAAAATGGTCATGTTTAATTTGGTGCCACATTCATACCCTCTAAAATGTAGCTTTATTTGAATTTGGCTAAGTAATACTTTCGTTTTATGAATGATGGCGTTTATGAATCTCAGTAATCAGCTTCTCCAAAGTCATACAGATAGTATGTGACATAGTCATGTTCAGTGTATGTAAATTTACATTTCTAAACAAACCTTACATGCAATCTGTACATGCAATCCAATTCATTGACTGTGTAGCCAGTGGTTCCAAAAATATTTTTGTTTGTTTGTTTTTTTGCTAGCCAGGTTCAGATGTTAGCCTAGGAAGTCACTAAATGGAGGAACTCATGCTTCCTGTTTAAATTCTCTAAGAAGTTTTCTATTTGTAAAATGGAGCTCCTGAAGGACTAGGTTGTATAAACGTATAAATGAGTTTCTATAGACAATATGCTTAGTTTACCTGATATTACTAATTTCAATTGAGTTGAATTCATCTATATTTCACTACAATTTTTACATTTTTTATCTTACATTAGTTTGGAGACATCTAAGACTAAGAATCAGATCAACTGAGAAATAAATTGCAAATAAACATTTTCATAAAATATACACATACACGATTAGTCCTACATCTTTTCAAGACACAATCTCTTTCTTTTTTTTCCCCTGAAGGTAAACGACCATAAAACTCACTAAACAGAGGTAGTTTATCATAATTTATTTGTTAAATGAATAGGGCTGTAAAAATGATAGTAAATGATAATTGAGCCAAATAATATATCAGGGACAAAAGGTATATAATAGAAGTTTAAGTGAGAGTTAAACTAGGATCCTAGAGCTAGACACTATTGTGCCTTGTTAGGATAACAGGCATTTTCTTTTTTCTTTTCAAATTATAGGTGCATTGAGTCAGTGCATCTTTTAAATTAGAAATTACTGTTTTGGTCAATTCAACTTTTGCTACTAGACTCAAGATTATTTATAATGTCTACTTTTTACTGTTAACATCACATATTAACAAAACATTTTAATATTTAGAGTTAATTAAGAATGAAAATGTAACCAAACAGAGTTAAATTTAAGAACTACTGAATTACCCAGAAAATATCCCGCTTCTTTGTTCTAAATCAGTAACTAAATTTGAGAGGGTTTGCTATTGCTACAGTTTTTGAAAAAACAGTCTAGGGTGCCAAGATCAACTGTTGAAAAAAAAAGAAAGAAAGAAAATAATAATACCAAATATCAAAAGCTATTTTTCACAGTTCAACTCTGAAACAGAGGATTGTATAAACATTACTTGTTATAGTCATAACAAAAACCCAAAGTTTTGTGTCAAAGCAAGAATACTTCTGAGCCTTTTAAAATTCCAGCTCAAATGGGATCCCTGATTAAAATATTAAAAAGAGAAAAGGGGCGGCTTGAGGTGCCAGGATTAAGGATAATTGGAGGTGAAAATCCCATGTTTGAACCATAATTCAATAAACACATTTATTATGCTAGCTTTAAGGTGTTATTCTTGTGTGGCTTTTAGATAGCATAGCATTTAGCTTTGGCTTTGCTAAGTAGCATCTCTGAATTTAGATTATGAAAAGAAGACTTGTTTCCAACCATCCTTAGTAGCTTCCATTTCTACTCAGAGTGGTGTGGAGGGAAGGTGTGGGTTTCATGAACAGTTCCATGTACTATTTCTAAACCCAAATCACTCACTGATTTTGAGAAAGAGACTTTAAAGAAAAATCCTGTAATTTAGGATGGAACATTCTAGCCCTCATTATTATGAATGTTCTGAGAATCAAATTCAAAACAAAGTATGCATATAAGTATCTTTTCAAAAGGGAATTTCCATCAAATGTATGGAATTGTTTTTATTACTGTTACATTAGTATCATTGTGAGTATGATTTGATCCTAGAGATAGTATCCAAGTGTTATGAATAGCTGAACTTCTGCTATTTTTGCAATTAATGAATGAAGCAATGCTATCAGAAGGCCATAGTTTCTAACGGAAGACGAGATGAAGGTTAATCAATTACCAGATTGGATTGCGAAGAGGTCATTGATGGGCTTTCAGTTTTCAATAAGGAATAAGGGACAGTATGGTCATTTCAGGGCAGGAAGCTCTGTTTAGAATCTTTAGTTTTAGTTTTAAATAACAATTCATCTAAATATTACCCAGTAACATAACTTGGGTTTCCCTTGTTGCTCAACTGGTAAAGAATCTGTTCTAATGCAGGAGACCTGGGTTTGATTCTTGGGTTGGGAAGATCCCCTGGAGGGGGCAATGAGAGCCCACTCCAATATTCCTGCCTGGAGAATCCCATGGCTAGAGGAGCCTTGCAGGATAAAGTCTAGTCCATAGTATCACAAGAGTTGAACACAACTTAGCAACTAAGCCACTACCTTACCTTAAGGAAAATTAAAGACAATTCAAATGAAAGACTTGAATATTCTTAATGAGGGAATCTGAATTGCTTGCTTTTCTTATGTGACACAATCCTAATTAATATTTTCATAAATGAAATATACAAGTTGTACACATTTTCACTACTGTCTGTAATATTTCAGGCTAAATTATAGCTATATGAATATTATACATTTATTTATTCATTTCACCAAAGACAAATAAATAGGTATTTCTGAAGTCACTGTCCAGCAGCTCCTTTCTAATTCAGCAGTTAAATCCTGGTGAGTTAAGAGCTAGTTCTAGTATGTGCTGTCTCAGACAGTTGTGTCTGACTTTGCAACCCCATGGACTGTAGCCCACCAGGCCCCTCTGTCCATGGGATTTCCCAGGCAAGAATACTGGAGTAGGTTATCATTTCCTTCTCCAGGGTATCTTCCTGAGGGAGGGAATGAACCCACATCTCTTACAACTCCTGCATTGGCAGGCAAATTCTTTACCACTAGGGTCACCTTGGAAGCCCTAGTTTTAGAAGATTTATTATTTAATCCCTATGTGACATATTTTTTCTAGTGCCCATTATTTGATGGTCATGTGCTAGGTGTGGGGAGTATGTGGATTAATAAAATCAGCTCTGTGGCTGAGAGGAAGGTCCAGCTCCTAGTGGAGAGATACTAATCATCAGTTATGTCTTGCATTGTGTTATATATATATGCCTGAGAAACAGTTACCTTAGACCTCAGAGACCAGGAAGGCATTTGAGAAGTAATTCCCATGCTGTTCTGAGCTCGACAGAAGGTAAGATTCTAAAGGAAGACCTATAAGATATGTTCATATAGTTGCTGTGAGGCAGCTGTTTTGATGGGCTGTTATTTTAGCCTTTGTTGCTGTTCAGTCTCCCAGTCATGTCTGACTCTTTGCCATGCCATGGACTGCAGCACACCAAGCTTCCCTGTCCCTCACTATCTCCTAGAGTTTTCCCATAGTCATCTTTATGTCTTTTAAATTCAGACTTTAAATTTGTATCTATTTTTTAAATTAATTTTTTTTATTGGAGTACAGTTGATTTACTATGTTGTATTAGTTTCAGGTGTAGAGCAGACTGACTCAATTATACATATACAAGTGTCCATCCCTTTTTAGATTCTTTTCCCATATGAGCCATTACAGAGCATTGAGGAGACTTCCCTGTGCTATACAGTAGATCCTTCCTGGGCTGCGCTTGGTCGCTCAGTCATGTCTGACTCTTTGCAATCCCATGGACTGAAGCCCACCAGGTTCCACTGTCCGCGGGATTCTCCAGGCAAGAATATTGGAGTGGGTTGCCATGCTCTTCTTCAGGGGATCTTCCCAACCCAGGGATCGAACCCAGGTCTCTTGCATTGCAGGTGGATTTTTTTTTACCATCTGAGCCAACAGTGAAGCCCATAATGGGTCCTTATTAGGCACCTATTTTACATAGAGTAGTGTGCATATATCAATCCCAGTCTTCCAGTTTATCTCTGCCCCAACCCCATTCCTATTTTAATTATCAAGGAATTTGCAAAAGATGAATACCTACCCCATCCAGAGGCACACTGGAAACTTGAGCCTTTCTCATCTCTGATCCTGAAGTTCAGTCTGGGGTTAGGAATGGAAGGAGAAGGGAATCCTTAGCAGGGGGAAGTCAGAGCAGAGAGAGAATGGGGGTGGCTGAAGGGGAAGTCATGTGTTACTGCCATCTGACCAGCCTCAAATGACCAGGGCTACACATTTACCACACTTAATCATCTCAGGAAGGGCCGCCCATCTCTCTAGGTAAAGTTTCTCTCAATTTTCAAAGTTCGCTTACATCTAGATCTGTTTCTTAAATTCTCAGTTTCTTTGTTCACAATAATTACAATTTACTTTCAACTAGTAAATGGATTTGACTATATAATAAGTATATTTGAATTACCATATCTTCCTAGACACGATTGCTTGTGTTTTCCATGGGTTTCCTAAGCCAGATAATCATACTGAGTATGGATAGATTATCACTGGGGTTTGACTGACCACTGAAAACATTAATATAATGGAGTAAAATAATTTGATCACAGAGGACAACTCTCACCACAATGGTCCTGGGAAATAGAGTAAGGGAGGTAAACTTTTAATTTATAAAACCTCATACCTTCTCTTTCTTCCTCTATCATCTTTCTCCTTCACGTGTGAGCACTAACTATTCCTAGGTTCCCCCTCTGCAGTAAAAGTCCTCTCATGGAGCACCATATCCTGCTCCAAGCATATCTCTTTTCTTTCCCCCAATATCAGCTTTAGGCATTGCTGGCAAAAATATTTTACTATACTTGCCACATTCATCTGTCTACACCCTCAGATTTTAATCTAGTCTTACTTCCTCTGTAAACTCTTATCACTATAAAAACATATTTAAAACACATTGCATGCAGTGTACACTAATACCCTTAGTAGCCAAGCCAGAGGTGTCCCATAGCATACTAGATAGCAGAAATAAAGAGGAGGTGAACCCTGAATCTTATGGTTCAATATGTGTTTCATCTGTGTTCTCCAGAGAAACAGAAAAATAATTTGTTTATACAGAGAGATTGATTGATTTACTGATTGTAAGGAATTGGCCTATTTCAGCTACGGAGGCTGAGAAGTCCCCAGCAGGCTGGAACCAGGAGAGCTGATGGTGTAAATTCTGCCCCATGTTTTATTCTGAAGGCAGGAGAAGACAGCCATCTCAGCTTGAAGAAGACACAGAGAGGATAAACCCTCCCTCACCTTGCTTTGTGTTCTATTCAGGCCTTCAGTGGATTGGTAGAAGCCCACCACATAGGGGAGGACGGTCAGCTTTACTCAGTCTACAGATTCAAATGTTATCACATCCAGAGACACCCTGACATACCCAGAACCATGTGTAACCAAGTGTTTGAACTCCCCGCGGGCCAGGTAAATTGATACATAAAATTGAGCACTATAGTTTGTATAGAAATATGTTAAATTAAGTTAAGCAATTCAAAGATTCAAAGCCTTAAAAGTAAATGAGGGTACAGATTTGACTGTGGCCCAATTGTCTCCAAAAAGAGGCATTATTTCCACCACATTTTGACAGAGTTAAATGAGGAGATTATCTGAAGTAACAGGACAAGACTATATACCTTCAGGGACTTCCCTGGTGGTCCAGGGGTTAAGACTCCATGCTCCAATGCCAGTGGCCTGGGTTCGATCCCTGGTCAGAGAACTAGATCCTGCATGACTCAGCAAAAAGTCTGCATGGGGCAATGAAGATTCCACATGCTGCAGCTGAGACCTGACACAGTCAAAAAAGAAAAAAAGCATAACCAAGGCCAGCAGGGGTGAGGTGCAAAGGCAGCTAAGACCTGAGGGACGATGTTCAGGTGAGACTCTTCCTTCCTCCATCACAATGCTGTCAAGTTTCCACCTATGCCCAGATGCTACAGAGGGAAAAGAAAAGGGACACAAGGAAAGGTAACAGTCCTGAAATTAACTGGAGTCAGAATCTTCCTATTTCTAAGTAGAGCTGCAGGTCAAATCATTCATGAATAATGGATTTCCATAATAGAAAACAAAGAGAGATATGTTTCTGCCTATTAGAATTATACAAATGGTCACAGAAAACACTGTTTCTACTCATTTTAAATGCATAAAGTCATTTTATTTTCTAAACAAGACTTTGAGGTAGGTACTATTTTTATAACCAACTTGGAAATGAGCGAACTGAAAAAAGCATAGAACAGCTGCAAGCACTGCCCTTTGTGATGGAAGTGGCTCCCGCCTGCTTAACTCTATACTCAATTTTTCTTTTCTTATTTTCTATCTCCACTATTCAAAGCATGCACCCCTGTTGACAATAACTATTATATGTCTTGCGTGTTCTATTTTTATTGTAGCCACTTGGAATCTTTAGACTTTTATATTTCTACCCTTGACAACACAACTCCCTCCTGCCCCATAATTTTTTTATTTGTGAGGTTTCATGTTATTGGGCAAGATGAGTTAGTAAAAGTTTCCACTCTCCATGTTTCTTGTCCAAGTAGTGCATTTATGCTAGTGGACTTTCACAGGGTGGCCATAACAATTAATTCACAGACTTTATAAAGTGAATAGAAGTGGAATACATGATTCATGAGTTTAAAGGCCAGAATAACAAGGTCCCAAAATCCAGTGGATTGGTTAAAAGACATATAACATCCTGTACTACAGTTTATTCAACATACTGACTGTATAAAAATGTGTTTCCTTTATTGGTTGGAGGTCAAACAAGTATAAACTTAACTTAGCCAAATTATGATTTTAGGAATGATATCATTTAGGATAAGGGCATAGACATGGGAATATGGCAGTCCCAGTTCACTAGTTTGTCAGCTGTGTAATTTGAGACAGATTCCTTGCCTTCTCAAGTCACAATTTTTTCATTGATAAGATAAGAATCATAATATCCATTTGCCATGGAATTTATGGGGAGGTTTGGGTCTATTATAATGTATGCGTCTTGGCTCAGGGTAGAAAACAGAAGAATCACTCATCATCATGTTCACCATCATTCACAATCATTCATCTAATCTCTTCTTTTAAAAAAAAAAATACTGAGTATAGGTAACCATGCAGGGGTTAAGGGCAAAATTTCTTATGGACAGACCTGTGCAGTTCAGACCCAAGTTGTTTTAAGGGTCAATTGTGTTTACTGTGAGTTAATCTGTGTTTCAGGCTATTGAGACACATTGATGAACAAACACAGATGAATGAGTGTCTTAGTCCATTCAGGCTGTTACAATGAAATAACACAAGCAGGGTGGCTGGTGAACAACAGAAATATGTCACAGTTCTGGAGACTGGAGTCTGTGATCAGGGTGGAGCCTGCTTGGAGTCGGGTGGGGGAGGGGCTTCCAGGTTGCAGACACAGTGTCACTGTGTCCGCAGGGTTGGCAGGGACCAGGGAGCTCCCTTGGGTATCTTTTCTAAGGCCACATCACTCTCATGGTCTAATCACTTCTGTGGTTCTACCCACTAATACCACCACCTGGGCATTAAGATTTCAACACCTGCCCTTGAGGGGGACACAAACGTTCAGACCACAACAACAGCTCTACTCCTTTGCTATTTATATGCCATGGGGATGCAGACAAACATCACACAACAAAATTAAATGTGTAAGTAAATTACATGATATTTTTATAAGCCATTGAATGCCATGGAAATCAACCAAACACAGAGCAGGGTAAACTATATCTTGATAGTTGATTTGAAAGAACTGGGATATGGAGGGGGTTATCATTAAAAACGGAATGGTAGTCTTTATCAGAAAGGTAATCTTAAAGCAAATATAGGGCATGAGAGAATTAGCCAGAGAGAGCAGCTCCAGGCAGAGGAAACCACCAGTGGAAATGCCCCCAAATAGGAGCATGTGTCAAACTGCAGGGATTCCAAGGAGACTAGAGTGGCTAGGATGGAGAACAGTGGTTGAGTCAGGAGTCACCTGGGGAGACAGATGGCATCGGTGTGTGGAGCCTGCTGTCAACGCACTGGTTTTATTTGGAGTCAGATGAGGGGCCACTGCAGAGTAAGAACCAGAAGCTAAGATGTTCCATCATCTTCCTAAGATGCAATGAATCAGGACCTAAAACGCTGTCACCGTATAAGAAATGAATCACCTACAGAACTTCTCATAAAGATCTGAATTTTTGAATTGGCAAATTTTATTTTAAGTGGGCGCTTTCATTTTATTGCATTTCTCAGTAAAAGAAACTTTAATAGCAACATTCCAGAATCAAGGCTCCTACTTACAGAAAGATAAAGTATGGATTTAATGGAGGAAAGACAAGGATAGATTGAATGTAATATTAGAGCTAAATTTGTATGTCACCAGTGGCTCTGTGGTAAAGAATTCACCTGCCAAAGCAGGAGATGCATGTTTGATCCCTGGGTTGGGAAGATACCCTGGAGGAGGAAATGGCAACTCACTTCAGTATTCTTGCCTGGGAAATCCCATGGGCAGGCGAGTCTGGAGGGCAAAAAGTTGGACACGACTTAGTGACTGAACAATAAAAATAATTCGAAAATATAAAAATGAATAGTTTTATCTTTTAAACAACTGGATTAAGGCAGTGCTTTGAAACACTGAATATGTAACTAATTTGCATTTGATTTTCCTCTTTGCATTTTTATATCCTATTAAATAATCTAATTTAGAAATATATTGTCATGGTCAACCTGGATTTGTGCACCAGTAAGAGGGTCCTGGCTTGCTGCCACATGGGTATTTTTCTGATTTGCATGGACACCATGGCTTGGACAACAGCAAAAATAGGTATGCAGCGTATAATTTGGAAAAAGAAGCAGAATGCAGAGAATCTTCTAGAAGTATAGCACTTCTCCCAGAATAGTTCTCTTCTGTCCCTTAATCTGTTCCTCATAACTCAATGGCTACTCTAGAATTACATGTGCTCTAAGTTCACACTAGAGTTTAAAGTACAAATAGCCCTTGTTTTCAACTTCACGAGGCAAAAGTCTCACCACTTCCATTAGCATTTTATCTTGGCTCACAGTGATGCTGGGTGTGTTATGGCCTTAGTGGCCCTGCCCTCTATTTAAAATAGAGACACATCTTGAGAGCCACTGAAGGGCATGCCTGCAGGCTCACAGCCCTGAGACACAGCAAGCACTCAGAGAAAGACTTCTACTTGCTCAAGTGTCAGAGAACAATTTTTGTTTCAGGCTGGAGTGGTCTGCTACAGTCATTGAAAGTATGGTGCAGATTTTTGTTATAAAGCTGAGGGGACATGATTGCAGAGGAACATCTGAAGAATGAGAGAGGGGAAAGTAAAAACTTAAATGATTCATACAAGAGTACCCTGGAAGTGGTTAGATCTGGTAACCAAACTGGAAATTCCTGATGACTCAGGGCCACTGCTCATCTATTCTGGCAAATTAGTGGAGAGCTGAAAGCTTGTCTCATGCAGGAAACTGGAGTTGTTAAGTAGTAAAGTACAGCTTTGCAAGAGGAAGAATAAAAAGTGTTATGTTAGGAAACTGACATGGAGCTTTTAGTCTCCAAAGAAAAGGTCATCTGCTTTGAAAATGATGTTGCTATGGATGAAACTGAGACACTTGCCCAGAAAAGAGGTGAAGGACCTGGGTGTTAACAAAGAAAGACATTCTCCCAGACAGGACCAAGATGTGACAGATTTTAGAAGGATGTCCTCATGATTCTTAAATTATCTATTTGTTGAAATGATATTTAAAGTATCTCAGAATAAAATTCAAATATAGTTTTTTTAGGGGGTGGCTTTCCAGGTGGCACTAGTCATAAAGACCCCACCTTCCAATGCAAGAGATGTAAGAGATGTGAGTTCTATCCCTGGGTTGTAAATATCCCTTAGAAGAGGGCACTGCCACCCACTCTAGTATTCTTGTTTGGAGAATCTCATGGACAGAGGAGCCTGGCAGACTATAGCCCATGGGGTCAAAGAGGGTTGAACACAACTGAAGTAACAGCACATAGTACATAGTCGCTCCAGGGCAGACGATGTCTTACATTAAGGATGTGTGTGGTGTATTTGGTAGCCAACATAATAGAGGAGGATATTGTAGGTTTTCAGTAGACAACAGCCAGGGATGCTTAATTTCCTGCATTTTGTCATTTTGAGAAACACAATCATTCCATCCCAAACACTGACATTGGCATCATTTTTAAAAATGAGGTAATTTAAGGGATGTTTTTGTGAAGAATGCAAGGTTGTACCCCCAGTGTCTGGTCCAAAAGCAATGGAAGATACTTAAAACATATTGACCACACCCAAAGAACCTGTGCCCTATAACCAAGTCCATTCCTATATGTTTGTATTTTTCTTTTCATTAATATTTGGCTAAGTGTTGGAAAAGGTCTGGGATATTTCCTCTAAAGAGAAAAAAAAAAAAAAAAACAGGTCTGAACGATGCCCAGATACCTGCAGCTCTTCTCTGGAACAGTGTAATCTGAAGCAAATGCCTTCAGTCAGAGAGCTTCTTGAAGTATCCAGTTTCATCCCCAATTCTTAGGGAGTGCCTTTGAGTTGTGCAATTTGCTGAAGCTTTGCTTTAAAAGTCAGGATGGTTAATGAGTTCACCATGTGCCACACCTCTGTCCGAACTTAAAGCATGATTTTATGACCCTTAGCAAGCAGATTTCTTTTTCATTCCTTAAACTGTATATCATAATTGCCAATCCAAGATGATAATACAGAAAGGAGAAAAGGTGTGAGTAATACACATGTTTATGTATTCACATGGACATCACCAGATGGCCAACACCGAAATCAGATTTATTATATTCCTTGCAGCCAAACATGGAGAAGCTCTATACAGGCAACAAAAACAAGACTGGGAACTGACTGTGGCTCAGAACATGAACTCCTTATACCCAAATTTAGACTTAAATTGAAGAAAGTAGGGAAAACCCCTAGATCATTCAGGTATGACCTAAATCAAGTTCCTAGAGATTATACAGTAGAAGTGAGAAATAGATTTAAGGGACTAGATCTGATAGACAGAGTGCCTGATGAACTATGGACAGAGGTTCATGGCAGTGTATAGGAATCAGGGAGCAAGACCATCCCCAAGAAAAAAAAAATCAAAAAAGCAAAATGGCTGTCTGAGGAGGCCTTAGAAATAGTTGTGAAAAGAGAAGTGAAAAGCAAGGGAGAAAAGGAAAGATATATGCATTTG
Organism: Cervus elaphus; assembly: GCF_910594005.1. Lineage (NCBI taxonomy): Eukaryota > Metazoa > Chordata > Mammalia > Artiodactyla > Cervidae > Cervus > Cervus elaphus. Next base: position 29,182,122 of record NC_057819.1, read on the forward strand.
AATGCAAAGTTCCAAAGAATAGCAAGGAGATATAAGCCTTCCTCAGTGATCAATGCAAAGAAATAGAGGAAAACAATAGAATGGGAAAGACTAGAGATCTCTTCAAAAAAATTAGAGATACCAAGGGAACATTTCATGCAAAGATGAGCACAATAAAGGACAGAAATGGTATGGACCTAACAGAAGCAGAAGATATTAAGAAGAGGTGGCAAGAATACACAGAAGAACTATACAAAAAAGATCTTCATGACCCAGATAACCGCGATGGTGTGATCACTCACCTAGAGCCAGACATCCTGGAATATGAAGTCAAGTGGGCCTTAGGAAGCATCACTATGAACGAAGCTAGTCGAGGTGATAGAATCCCAGTTGAGCTATTTCAAATCCTAAAAGATGATGCTATGAAAGTGCTGCTCTCAATATGCCAGCAAATTTGGAAAACTCAGCAGTGGCCACAGGACTGGAAAAGGTCAGTTTTCATTCCAATCCCAAAGAAAAGCAATGTCAAAGAATGATCAAACTACCACACAACTGTACTTATCTCACAGGCTAGTAAAGTAATGCTCAAAATTCTCCAAGCCAGGCTTCAATAATACGTGAACTGTGAAATTCCAGATGTTCAAGCTGGTTTTAGAAAAGGCAGAAGAACCAGAGATCAAATTGCCAGCATCCACTGGATCATCAAAGAAGCAAGAGAGTTCCAGAAAAACATCTATTTCTGCTTTATTGACTATGCCAAAGCCTTTGACTGTGTGGATCACAATAAACTGTGGAAAATTCTGAAAGCAATGGGAATACCAGACCACCTGACTTGCCTCTTGAGAAACCTGTATGCAGGTCAGGAAGCAACAGTTAGAACTGGACATGGAACAACAGACTGGTTCCAAACAGGAAAAGGAGTACGTCAAGACTGTATATTGTCATCAGGCTTATTTAACTTTTATGCAGAGTACATCACGAGAAACACTGGGCTGGATGAAGCACAAGCTAGAATCCATATTGCTGGTGGAAATATCAATAACCTCAGATATGCAGATGACACCACCCTAATGGCAGAAAGTGAAGAACTAAAGAAGAACTTCATCATTGCCTCTTGATGAAAATGAAAGAAGAGAGTGATGAAAATGAAAGAAGAGAGTGTGAAAGTTGGCTTAAAGCTCAACATTCAGAAAACTAATGTCATGGCATCCAGTCCCATCACTTCATGGCGAATAAATGGAGAAATAGTGGAAACAGTGTCAGACTTTATTTTGGGGGGCTTCAAAATCACTGCAGATGGTGACTGCAGCCATGAAATGAAAAGATGCTTAGTCCTTAGAAGGAAAGGTATGACCAACCTAGACAGCATATTTAAAAGCAGGGACATTACTTTGCCAAAAAAGGTCTGTCTAGTTAAGTCTATGGTTTTTCCAGTAGTCATATGTGGATGTGAGAGCTGGACAATAAAGAAAGCTGAATGCCGAATAATTGACGCTTTGGAACTGTGGTGTTGGAGAAGACTCTTGAGAGTCCCTTGGACTGCAGGGAGATCCAACCAGTCCATTCTAAAGGAAATAAGTCTTGAATATCCATTGGAAGGACTGATGTTGAAGCTGAAACTCCAATACTTTGGCCACCTGATGCGAAGTACTGACACATTTGAAAAGACACTGATGCTGGGAAAGATTGAAGGTGGGAGAAGGGGACGACAGGGATGAAATGGTTGGATGGCATCACCCAGTCAATGGGCATGAGTTTGAGTAAACTCTGGGAGTTGGTGATGGACAGGGAAGCCTGGCATTCTGCAGTCCATGGGGTTGCAAAGAGTCAGACATGACCGAGTTACTGAACTGAACTGAACTGATGTATTCAAAAGAGAAAAAGAGATTATGTCTTCTTTTAAATTAATATTTCTACATTCCATTTGCATGTCATAGGTTTTTAAATTTTATGGTCTTTATCCTTGCTCTGCCAATTTTTGGAAAAATGTTATCAATGCCACAAAATATTTAGAAGCATTTAATATCTATATCCTCATTGAGCATATTTTCTTTGGGTCTTCTAGAAAATTTTAAAAAATATTTCTGCCATTTAAAAATTTTTTAAATTTAATTGGAGGATAATTTTCTCAATGTTTTGTTGGTTTCTGCCATACAGCAATGTGAATTTTCATACGTATGCATATATCCCCTCCTTCTTGAGCCTCCTCCCACCTCCTCATGCTATCCCTCTAGGATTTCACAGAAAGACCCCTTACTGGACCAGTGTCCACTTTCACAGTTCAGTTTCTATGGACTTTATCAAAGACCTTGGAATAAACCCAAAGTAGATATTACCTTCAGATTCTATGAATAACTAGATACGGTCATAAAGTGATTTGCCAGTGTGGTAAGTACTCACAGATATGAGTCCAAGCATTTGGCAGTGATATGCTCATGGAAAGAAGTACCTTCATTCTTCGAAGGCAAGAATATTTACTGTGAAAACCTTCTCAGGTATTTAAAAAAAAAAAACAAACAAAAAACAAAACTTACTTGACATCATTGAGAAATGTTTCCCAGATTTATTTATAAAGATCTTCATCAGGGTGTATGTTAAACCAGATACCCTGATCCCTCCCCTGCTTCCTCTGATTGAGTTCCCTTGGTAAGCACACTGTCCAGGTAATCCTTCTGGTGCATGTACAAGATGTGCTGTGAAAACCCTGCTATAAAATCATTCCAGGTTAGAGCTTAATCTATACCAGGTATGTTAACAGAGTAAGTTTAATTCAAAGAATTATTACCTAGGTATGGGGGAAAAAAAGAAATCTAAGAAGGGTCAGAGATTTCCACTGCCACCCTAATATATGTAACTCTGTTGACTAGAGACTCATTAGATACTCAGAACCCTAGATGTTTATTGGACATGACCTCACTGCCTATCACGCACTCAAATTCCTGACTCCCTGAAAGAAAGTGGGTGCTCAAGATAAGCCACAATATTTGCATAGGTAAGGGCACCACAAGCCACTCTTCTCAGGGGACCCTTTTGGAAATCCAAGTTCCAGTCAAGGGCCAGTCTTGCAGACAGGATGCTCTAATGACAGCATCTCAGGCCCACTGTGTTCACGCTTCTCTGCACAGAAAGTGTCAGAGAGGCAACGACCACAGGAAACAATCACCCCCACTAGAGTTGGGGAAATGATGAAAATAGGTCACATAGCATGGTTAAATTGGGTTCGATCCCTGGGTCAGGAAGATCCCTTGGAGGAAGGCATGACAACTCACTGTAGTATCCTTGCCTGGAGAATCCCAAGGAGAGAGGAGCCTGGCAGTCTACAGTCCATAGGGTAGCAAAGAGTCAGACATGACTGGTGACTTAGCACACACATACACAGCATGATTAAAACTTTTCCAGTTAGGAGGAGTGGCCCCTGGAGGGAAACTCTGACCTCTAAATGGGGGTGGGCTCCACGGAGCACCTGTCTTTGCATCAGAGGCTGGGTCCAAGCACCTGGACCCCGTGGTAATGGTACCCAGTGGGCAGCAGTATCAGGTCGATGATGCTGTTGTTTAGAACAGGCATCCGAGGGCCAGTGCTGTAAGTGATGAAAAAATTCAACATAGAAAATGTACTGACTTTGGAACAAACTGCCATTTCCAAGACACAGAAGTGAGGCATGCTGGTGGGAAGAGAAACCAACAGTTAAGCAAGGGTCAGTTCCTTTTTGGGACTTAACCGTCACTCTCTAGCACCCTTTCTGGGCAGAGATTGATAGGAGTGCTGGCAAAGAGAAGTGCGGTCTGGACTTTCAGCCCCAGCAGCTTTAGAATCTGGAAGGTTGGTTTTGAGCTCAGAGTCAATAGCTTAGTAGCCAGACCATCCTACGAATACCTGAAAGGTTGGTGTAAAACATTTACAACTTATAAATTTCAGGAATATTTGGAGTGCTGGTGCTGGAGTATTTGCAGTGGCAACATCTACAACCACAGTGATCTGTAAAACTTAGCTTACCTGGGAAGAGTGACTGGCTCTGCCCTGGAAGAGGAATCCACTTCCATCAGCTGATTCCTAGTCTGCTTTCGTGGGAAGCCAATGGAGCAGGGCAAGCATTGGAATCATGCCTCCTATCCCGGAGGAAGGGATACTTCTCCCCCCGTGCGCTCTTCTCCTCTGCTGCTGGGAGGCAGGCATGGTGGTCATGCAGTTGCTGTGGCCAAGCTCCATCAAATTTTGTCTTCAATGTCTTATCTGATGTTGTTATACTTTTTAAATGCTATGGTCTGATTTTACTTCTGTAGAAAAATACAGCCATATCTGTCCCTGTCTTGTTGTCATCCAATTAATCTGACTTCTATTAACTTTACCCTGGTTACTTCCACTTTTTATGTGAACAGAAAAACCATGGGCTGCATGCATTCCAAATGGCAGGGTGTAAAAAGACGTGAAAATAACTATCACCTATTGATTCCTTATCATGAGCTGGACACCATTCCAAGCAATATACATTATCACTTATGTCTACAAAAATCCTACAGGGAAGGTATTATTTTCCATTTTATTGTATGAAAACTAAAGTCTTATCCATAGACTATAGCATTTGTGTTTTTTATAGCATGCCAAATATTTATTAAACTTTTTCTTTCCTTCCTTAAACTTCCGTCTGGAAACCGAGGCTTGTTTTATCTGAAGGAGTCCTGAGAAAGGACTTAGGACACTTAATGTCTGCTTCCATTTGTCTGTAAGTATTTGGGATATCACTTGCTTCTCTTAAAAAGTTAGCAAAGATGATTTCTAAGAAGAGCTATGAGATCCACTGGAAATACTAAAAACCTTAAAATCAAACACACAAAGTTTTAAATCCAAGCCCCATCTTTATTACCTTAGAGAGCTTAGAAGTTTAACTTATTTTTTCAACTGCAAAACTGAAATAATTCCTAATTCAAAAAATTATGCTGAGTGAAATTTGTTATGTAGAGTGTACATTTCACCTAACTTGTCAAACTAATTCAATAAATTGCCTGTAAAGTTTTAATCATATGCTCAAAATTTTCCATCACTTATAAAATCACTTTGGATTATTTAGTGAATAAATAGTACCTTTTATTCCAACTCTATGTTTGAATTCTAAAATCAAACAGCCTTTTAGATCTTTATTTCTCATTTCCCTTCTGCCTTTGCTTCCAAAGTTTTGGCCATTAAAAATAAAACAAAAATGGAAACAAACCACATCTATCCTGTGTTCTGTGTCCTAACCCAGCTTCTCCAGCCTTTTCACCTTCCACATTTCTCATGAGGTGTTGAGAAGTTTTATCTTTAAAATCAACACTCTAGGTAAAATCTAAAAATAATTCCATATAATCAAACTCTCACTCACTTAAATTAACTCTTCCCTTTGTCTTTAAAGCAGTTCTTGTTTGTTTGTTTCCATTGTTACATGCGTTACAATCAATGTGGCTTTACTACTATACTTCAGAAAGCATTGAAAATGTATGCTGTGTGGATGGACCTAGATATTATTATACTAAGTGAAGTCAGAAAGAGAAAGACTAATATCATATGAGATCACTTACATGTGGAATCTAAAAATTGATACAAATGAACTTATCTGTGAAAGAGAAATAGACTCACAGACACAGAGAACAGACTTGCAATTGCCAAGGGTGGGGGAAAGATTGGGAGTTTGGGGTTAGCATAGGTAAACTACTATATATAGGATGGATAAACAATTAGGCTCTCCTATATAGTACAGGGAACTATACTCAATTCTCTGTCATAACTTCTACTGTAAAAGAATATAATAAAGAATATATATACATATATATATGTAAATAAATGTGTGAGTGTATATATATATATATATATATATATATATATATATATAACTAAATCGCTTTGCTATAGAGCAGAAACTAACACAATAGTACAAATAAACTATATTTCTATAATATTTTTAAAAATGTATGCTGTGGAAATATAAAAACACTACGAAAGCATGAGTCATTTCTTTAATGAAAATCTAAAATAGTTTCAATTATTGAAATAAAAAGTTAGGGTAATGCATATTTAATTAATTCATTTTCCCGGACCAAGCAATCATCACCTATTATGTACTTGTTCCTTATTTTTGACTGTGGCATTTGTTATGTTTGTCATGGATTTTTCTCTAATTGAGACTCTGCTTTCCAAAATCAAGTCCCACAGTTTGTTGAAAAAAATTTACTCACCACATTGTCAATAGTAGTTTTACAAGTAAAGGAAAACTTTGAGCTTACAGTCAGGATTTTACAGGAAATTTATTGACTTGGTTTACACACTAAGCAAGTGTGGTTTTTCCCTGAATTTCTCAAGGATGATGTGTATATACTAATACTAAACAGTGAACACTTAAGAGTCTGCTAATGCGGCTCTGTGATTTCACACTGGAGATAGAATTAGCAGGCATAAAAGCAGTGGTATGCATCGGTATAACAGAAGGCTAACAAAATAAGGTCAAAATGTCATTGACCGTACAAAGAAAAGCTTGAACTTACATGTAGGTAGACCACCCCTCCAGAGAAAGCTCCTGGAGGCAGTGGTGCAGGCTCAGCATCCCTGGCCTGAGGACAATGCTCTTCCGCGATGCCAAGAGGCAGTATGAAGGGCGCGGTAGGCAGGTTCTGAAACGCCTTGGCCCAGAAATGATGCACACCGCTTTTCTCACACCCCGCTGCCTACGTGTAGTCAACAGTCTCACCTAATGCAAATAGCACTTGGAAGATTTAGACTTTCTATGTGACCAGAAAAAGAGCAGAACCAAGATCTGGGTGAGCATTAAATACCTGGATCGTAATTAGGATGTATTTTTTTAACTAATTCATTCAGTAAAAACACACCATCTCCCTAAATATGCCAGATTCTGTGCTAGATGGATGTTAGAGTGATCAAACATTGAGATTTTCCTCTTTCTCACATTTCATAGGGCAATCTCCACCCACCCTTTAACCAAACACTGGCAGATAGGTTTCATACTTGGTGTGAGGGTACAGAATCGCTTCAGTTTGACCTTGAACTACAAAGTCTATGGCCATATTCCACTTGCAGGGCTATTTCTGGTCTAAGCAAAGTTACAGACTTGCAGGGATTCAGAAGTCTGATGTTCGAGTGTGCAGCAGATGCAGCATGATTTTTGTTATTCAGCAAGTGGGCTGGGTTCCTGCAGATGTTATATTAAATACTAGTCCCCAGTCTAGGTGCACTGTCCTAAATTCCATGATGCATGCACTGTCAAAAGGAGGAAATATGTACAGGTGAAATTTAGATTCACATAACTTACCACAGGCTCAAGGTCGACTCCTCTACCTGGTCACATTGTGACTCAGGAATGCCAGTTATGTATGAAGAAATAGTTCCTGTGAAAGGAAGGTTTCATACCTAAGGTTACTGTTTGTGTGTTTCAAAGAAAAGATGACACCATCAGTTTCTATATTATTAGCCCAAGAGACTTTGGAAGCTATTTTTTAAAACAATCTTCTCTATACAAAAACATGGGCTGAAAGGAGAAGTGGAAATGAAAGGGATTTAATAGATTTAAATAAACTCTAAAGAAAGTTAAGAAACTCTAAACTCAGGGAAAACTCAAATAATGATAGTTGTAAAGAAAGAAAGAAAACAGAGCCCCAGCAGAGATGGGGGAAGCAGCTGGATAACATCCAGGATGCTGGTGGAATCTATTCAAAAGTAGCCTATTAAAAGAGCCACTCCTGAGATGCTCGTAAATACACTTGACCTAATATGGACAGAGGTCGCAGAAAGAGCCCTTGGTTTTGAATCTATTCATTTCCTGGGTTGACGAATCCCTCAGATGCAAGTAGCATTTAGGATTCAAGCGATTCCTTAGAATCAATGCTGGAATCCACAAGGTAAAACTTTTGACTCTGGCTGCGACAGTTCTCTTGAAAATTGCCAAACAAGTCATTTTGAACGATGAGACATCTTGAATAAATATGCAATAAGACATAACAAATCTAGGTTATGAGACATCATTCTCTATAAACCATTATACTGATTCATTCTTCCCCAAAATGATTTATCGCTCTGATCACATTACTCTTAAGAAATCCTGACCATGTAAACAGTTGAATAAAGGAAATCTCAAACCATCCTGGTGTTTGCAAACCAGGGTAGTTTGAGACTTCTGGCAGTGCACCTTAGATGCTATGATTCCATTGCCCAAGCATGTGTGCATTGCTGTTCTAGGATGACAAACAAATACTAGAATGATAGAAATAATCCTTCCATTTGTGGAACCTACAAACCAGAACAAACACATAAAATAAAAAACAACTTTAAAAGACCTACCTTATTTTCAGATGTCATTGTAAAATTTCACAGACTGGCTGGCCTAAACCATAGGAATTTATCTCATACGTTTCTGGAGAATGGAAGTCCAAGATCAAGATGCCTGTAACCTAGGTTCCATTCTGAGGTTTGAATTGCCTTGTGAATGGGCACCATCTTGCTGTGTGTTTATAGGACCTCCTTTTTGGGGGCACTAGAGGTGAAGGATAAAGCTCTCCAGAGTCTTTTTATAAGGACACAAATCCCACTGTGAGGCTCCCACCTTCAGGGCTTCTTTTGAACCTAACTTGCAGAGTCCCCATCTCCAAACACCATCACCCTGGCACTAAATTTTAGGGGGACACAAAGCAGTCCGTGACAAATGCTGTATAAAAATAGGAGCACGCCTATTTCAGGAAGGCTTCCCAGGTGGCTCAGTGGTAAAAATACCTGCCAGGTGGGAGACTTGGGTTTGATTCTCTGGAGAAGAAAATGACAATCCACTCCAGTATTCTTGCTTGAAAAGTCCCATGGAAAAGGAATCTGGCAGGCTACAGTCCATGGGATCTCAAAGAACTGTATGCAACTTAGGGACTAAACCACCACCGCCGCATTTCAGGAAGATAAAGCATTAGAATAGTTTCCGTTTGGAATGTCTGAATTTGAAGAATTTATGAGTAAGCATAGGAAATAAACAGTAATCAAATAATATCACATGTAATGATAACATAAGAGGTCTTAAATTGTCATTCAAAAAAATCAGTGACTAAAGGTATAAATAATTGAGTACATGCATAATAAATAAATAAATAGACATATATTTCTGAGAGTTAAGTATATGGAATATAATATTGATTGTAATAAGCATATATTTATTATAGACAAATATGTGGTACACATATAGATAACGTAGAATAGAAAATATAAGTGTTACATGACTTACATAGAAAATGTAAGATTTGTATTGGATCTTATGTTGCGAAGAATAATATTAACTCTAGTTAAAAACTCCCGTCAGTGTTATAGTCAGTATTCATCCCCCAAAAGACAAAAGGTATAATATCCTGAAATAGAGATTAAAGATATTTGCATAGATAGACATGGTTTATCATTACACAGAACTTTAACTGCTCTACAGATCAGTTAAATATGAAAATTGAAGGAGTTTTGATGGTAACTGTTAATAAGGTGTGTAGTACTTTACACATGGGACTTGAATTTAGCTTAGGGGACTCTGATAATCCAAAGATTCTGCTTAAATGTAAATGACTAGCCCTGATAATAGGTATACAAATAAGTTTTATTCATATATTTTTCTAATATTTTATTCTCTTCTGTGTGTGAATATTAATGATATTTTATCTTTGACCAAGATACAAAGCTTCATCTTAGGTAGTTATTAGTATTTTTACATTAGTGTTTTCCAGAACAATTGTAATAATAATAATAGCTATTATCATACTTGTAATTGCATTTGCATTTTTATTAGATGTTTTACATTCTCTATGCCTGTTACAGCTAAATTGTGCTCCCCTTGAAATTTGTATCTTAAAGTCCTAACCTCTAGTATATCAGCAGGTAACCATATTTGAAGACAGTGTCTTTAAAAATGTAATTAAGTTAAAATGAGGTCATTAGCGTGGGCTTTAATCTAGCTTGCCTGGTGCCCCCAAAACAAGAGGAGTTTAGGACACAGATAAGGAAGGAGAGATGGAGAAGGAAATGGCAACCGATTCCAGTATTCTTGCCTGGAAAATCCCATGGACTGAGGAGCCTTGTGGGCTACAGTGCACTGGGTTGCAAAGTGTCAGGCATGACTGAGCAACTTCACTAAGGAAAGAGAGAAGACCATGTGAGGACACAGGGAGAAGATGGCCATCTGCACATTCAGGACAGCAGCCTCAGAAGAAACTAGTCCTGCCTACACCTTGGTCTTGGGCATTCAGCCTTCAGGACTATGAGAAGTAAATTTCTGTTGTTCAAGCCCCTGATTCTGTGGTCCTTGTACCGGCAGCCCTATTGGAACAATACACTGCCTAAAACCATTTATATTTAAAAGTCAAGGTTGAGAGGGGTTGATTCACCTTTTGACAATACAGTGCCTTTCTATAACTTGGGTTATCAAAAGCTATTATCTACTTTTGAGGAAGAATTATATTAAGAAGGGTTAATTTATTTATCTTCCTTTGATCTTTTCTTTGACTGTCAGACTTGTGGTCTATGATCTACTTTGTTATCTAGGATGGCTTTCTGTATGTATCTTATGACACTGAAGGGATACGGTGTGTGCACAATAAGATGGGACAAAATGTTAAAGTAATAGAGAAGGTTTGAGGGTTAGGAAGCAAAGAAGAGAAAGAAATAAGGAAGGAATAAAGGAAGGGAAGAAAGAAAGAGGAAGGAGGGAGGGAGGGAAGGAAAAGATGAAGGAAGGGAAGAAAGAGATGGAGAGACATCCTGGTCTCTGTGTGAAACACAAACAAGTCACTCCCTCCACAAAGGTGCGAGGAAGTGTTTTTTGTCTGTGGTTCTGGTAATATTGGAAAAAATTATTAAAACTCATCTGCATTAGTTTTCTAAAGTGCCTGCAAAATGTACCACAGTTGGGTGGCTCAGACGCCAGAGATTTATTGTCCACTGGTTCTGAAGGGTAGACATTGGATTCAGGTCAGCGGGTGCTTCTTTTGGAGGCTGTGAGGAAGTCTGTCTCTGGCACTCAGGTTGGCTGGCTGTCTTTGGTGTTACCTGGTTTGTAGGAGTATCACTCCAGGGTCTGCCTTTAAGTCCACATGGCCTTTTCCTTGTTCATGCATCTGTGTCCTCATTTAGCCTCCTCTAAAGACACTCATCATGTTGGATCAGGAGCCACCCGCCTCCAGTAAAATCTCCTTCAAATCAAATTACCTCTGTAAAGACCATATTCCCAAAGAAGTCACATTCTGGAGGTTAGGATGACAACTTGTATATTTTGGGAGTCTGGAGAAATATCAATAACCTCAGATACACAGATGACACCACCCTTATGGCAGAAAGAGAATAACTAAATAGCCTCTTGATGAAAATGAAACAGGAGAATGAAAAAACTGGCTTAAAACTCAACATTTAGAAAAAGAAGATTATGTCATCTGGTCCCATCACTTCATGGTGCATAGATGGGGAAACAATAGAAACAGTGACAGACTTTATTTTCTTGGGCTCCAAAATCACTGCAGATGGTGATTGCAGCCATGAAATTAAAAGACGCTTGCTCCTAGGAAGAAAAGCTATGACCAACCTAGAGATCATATTAAAAAGCAGAGACATTACTTTGCCGACAAAGGTCCATCTAGTCAAAGCTATGGTTTTTCCATTTGCCACATATGGATGTAAGAGTTGGACTATAAAAAAAGCTGAGTGCCAAAGAATTGATGCTTTTGAACTGTGGTGTTAGAGAAGACTCCTGAGAGTCCCTTGGACTGCAAGGAGATCAAACCAGTCAATCCTAAAGGAAATCAGTCCTGAATATTCATTGGAATGACTGATGCTAAAGTTGAAGCTCCAATACTTTGGCCACCTGATGCAAAGAACTGACTCACTGGAAAAGACCCTGATGCTGGGAAAGATTGAAGGCAGGAGGAGAAGGGGATGACAGACAATGAGATGGTTGGATGGGATCACTGACTCGATGGATGTAATTTTGAGCAAGCTCTGGGAGTTGGTGATGGACAGGGAAGTCTGGCGTGCTGCAGTCCATGGGGTCACAAAAAGTCAAACAGGACTGAGTGACTGAACTGAACTGAATGCAGCTCATAACAACAGCTATTGAAAACAGGTAAACTTAAAAATATCCCCTCAAAGTGCATTTAAAATATTAAAAATTCTTATATTTATGCACAATTGAGTGTAAATATATATACTATGTAAATAGAAATAAAATAAATACATATTTATATGCATTTATGCACATGTTATGTGGATTGAGAGCTGAAAAAATAAGAAGGAGTTATGAAACCAAAATCTGGAACAAATGACAACCCAGAGCTACTAATGAACTTTGAGAGAGCCTGTGAAGGTTCTCATTACTCAGGCTAACCTGGGCTCTGGAGTTTGTTTCTGAAACAAAAGGGAAAAGTGAAGATCCAGGGCTCACCCTCAGTGGTACATCTGATAAGAAATCTTCCCCGTGTTAAACTCAGATCCAAAGCTCTTTTTCTCCTAGAGCACCAGAGGGATGTAACCTGGCCAATGAAAAGAGCTATCCCAGGAGTCTGCCAACAAAATATATTTAGTAATGGGGATATTCTGAATTCATTTTCAAGCAAAGACCATGCTACCAGCAGGCCCTGGCAGAAAGCAAATGAGTCCAGATAGAAGATTTGAGAAGAAAGAAGGAATAAAGAACAAAGGAATGGAAAAGCATTCTGATAAATCTAAATAGTCAGTACAAACAAAATAACTTGTTTTAGGTTGAAAAAAGTCAATACACGCTTAAAAACATCTCTATAATAGCAAGCACCAGAAGGTGGTTATTTTATTCTAGTCCACACAATAATCAAGGAAGACAGAGTTAGCAATAAACATTTAGTTTAAGATGGATCCTGTGATTCTTTGGACACTTGTGAAAATAAAAGAAAGAAATCATACATTCTAAGTAAGTAGACACTCATATCTTATGACCCAGTGGTTCCACTATTAGGAATATACCAGAGGTAGTTAGGTACTTGGCACCGCGAAACATGAACAAGAATGTTTATGTCAACATCATTCAAAATAGCCCCAAACTTGAAATAATTCAAATTTCTATCTATACTTTGGTAAAACAAATAATACTGTAGTCTGAAATGTAGTTAAAAACAATATTGAAGATAAGCTTTGCTTGCATGCAAAAATATACAGATGAACCCCAGAGTTTTTTAATGCAAACTGCAAAACATGGAGATTTTATAAACTTTGATTTTTAAAATCAGTGTTCTAAAAATAAGCAAAATAAGACTGTGTTGTTTAAAAACACATAGATGACTAGAAAAGCTATAACAGAAATCAATGGACTAATGACTATGCTGCAATTACAACAAGTCCTTCTGGGAAGGCAGACTGATACATGACTGTATTCCTTGTCATTTGTATTGATTACATGGGAGTTGGTTTTATAACTACTCATTAAAGCAGATGATTTTTTTCAGTGAACATTATATTTAATAGAGACAGAAGATTTTAAATGTATATATATATTGAAACTACTTAAAGCAATTTGTTGTCACTAGAGTAACAGGGACAGAAATTTGGGTAATGAGAGTGTTTAAAAGATCTTTTTTAGTATTACATAATGGATATCCTAGTATGCCATATTTTAATTTGCATTTACCTTGAGTAAGCTAGCAATATAACTAGCAATTTATGTTTTGGAATGATTTGATATACATTATTTTCAATGATGTTGATGACAGGGATAATCATACTATGTGTTATATAGTAAATTTTATCAAGAAAGCCAAATTAATATGATAACTTTTTGATAAGTTTTGTCTCTGCAATTCTAAAGTTTTTTTCAGTGAAACATCTTGCATTTAGTTGGTGCTTGGTTAATGTATTGTGAATTGCTATCTAACTAACAGGATGAAAATAAAATAATTCAAGAAGCCAATTCAATTACATAATCTTCTATATAATGCTTACTCTTTGGCTCTTTCCTCCAATATATGTGTTTTCTATTTTTTAGAAAAAATAGATATTTTTTTTTCCCTTAATCAGAGTTGTATATTGTTAAATTTCCAAAGAGATCTCTGTTCTTGTGACCAAAATGGGAAAGAATATTGTGGAGCATCTCTTGGAATCTGGATGATATACTGGTTTTAGATAGCACTGCAATTATCCAGTTGTCAATAAAGTGTCTTTATTACTTTATTGAGCTTCCCAGGTGTCTCAGTGGTCAAGAATTCACTTGGTGATGCAGGAAACCAGGTTTGATCCATGGGACGATCCCCTTGAGAAGGAGATGGCAGCCCTCTCCAGTATTCTCGCCTGGGACATACCACGTACAGAAGAGCCTGGAGGGCTTCAGTCCATGAGGACACAAAGAATCAGACATAACTTAGTGACAAAACAACAACATTACATTGATATGATTATTTATAGGATTTAGTTTCTGAAATTGTCTGCAAAGTAATCATAACATATATACAACCTTGGCCAATCTGAGAGATTGTCATTCAACTGTTCAAGTCAACCATAAATGCACTCAAGAATTAATGATTCTTTTATATTTAATTAGAGTTACAACAGAGAGAGCCATTCTTTACTCATCAATTATTAACTCTACCTGGGTAGAATAATGACACATTATGGTAGCAAAGCTTTCCTTCCTAGAGAGAGCTGTAAGTTTGAACATAAAGTATGACTATGCACATCTTTAAATGCTCTTGTTTACAAGGATGTCTCCTAGGAAATCAAACATGCTTTGACAGGCTGTTTAAGTTGTTAATATCTTCCTGCCAGAGTACCAAGATTTCTCCTAGGGCTCCAACCTGACTTCCTACCTAAATATTTTATGACTTTGGATTGATCAGTTTGCTCCAAAACAATAGTTTTTCAAATTAGTTTTGCCCAGTAACTGAGCTGTGAATTAATTGTCATTTTATTTATTAAACAGCTTTCACAAATGTCTCACTTTCCCAAATGGTGTATACTGTAAAGGAGAGAGAGAGAGAGAGAGAGTGAGAGATGGGAGAATTTCCTATTTCAGGAAATGTTCAGTTTTAAATTATGAAAATAAATGCTGAATCTTTAAATGGAGGTCGAGTACTTAAAATATTATGATGACACATTTTGATATTTCCCCTTTTCCTCTATTTTTCTATAAAGCCCTGGTAACATTCTATATTAAAAAAGAAGCTAATAACCTGTTATTGGCATTCTATAAATAATTTTGATAATGATTAAAGAAATATGAGTCAAAATCAATATTCTTTCTTCCCAAAAATGCAGTTAACTATGAAGCAGTGGCTAGAATACTTAGAGGTAAAGATGTGTTTGTGTCAGCCCTCGAAGACAACAGTCTCATTCAATCATCAAGGTGACAGACTCCTTGCTAAGCCAACATGCATCTGCATAAGAACAACTCAGATTATTTATCAAGAGCCGTGTTTACATTAAATAAGGATAGCTTGAGCCTTGAGAAAGCTATAGACAAGAAATGGATTTTTGGTCAAACTTTTTCTTTGGATTAGAGTAAATGCATTTTTTGTTCTGGCAAATGTAATCAAACTGTGATATTTTGAGTACATGTGTTCAAAAAAAGACACAATATATGAATACTATATCAAAGAATCATCTCTTCACAGCTTTAAAAATAATCAGTAATCTTGATGCCCTCTTTTTGTTCACATATTATTAAAACATTTCTTCAGTTCTGAGAGACAAGTGATAGATTTTTGCTTAAGACTTTTTTCATTAAAACTTCGAAGCTAAACAACAAAGTTCTACTGTGTAGCACCAGAGACTATAGTCAATATTCTGTAATAGCCTATATGGGAAAATAATCTGGAAAAGAATAGATACATGTGTATGTACATACATGTATATTATATGTATATATATATGTACATGATGGTGGTGGTTTAGTTGCTAAGTCATGTCGTGCTCTTATGACACCAAGGACTGTACTGTATCAGGCTCCTCTGTCCTTGGGATTTCCCAGGCCAGAATACTGGAGTGGATTGCCATTTCCTTGTCCAGGGGGTCTTTCTGGCCCAGGGACCAAACCTGCGTCTATTGTCTCACAGTCAGATTCTGTACAGCTGAGCCACCAGTGATTCCCATATACATGTATATACATGCATATTATATGTCTATATGCATATTATATATATAATAAACATGTATCTATTCTTTTCCAGATTATTTGTATAATATGTATATACATATATGTGTATAACTGACCACTTTGTTGTATACATGAAACTCACACAATATTGTAAATTAACTATTTTAAAAATCAGTATATTAAAAAAGAAACTCAGGAGTTGACTTAGCAGATGAATGGTTTCTACTTTTCTTTAGTTATAATGTAAATATTTAAAATCAACAAAGAAAAGAGAGAAAAAGGACGTAGAAAAAAACAGTATTTCAAATATGTGAGAATTTATTACAAATATTCATTTCAGAGACTATTTCTTGCTTTCTTAATCAATTATGCTGCTTCTTTTATGGATGCAAGCATCACAATCACAGAGCACATTAAATCCCTAGTATTCATCCTTTGTTGTGCAACCATGATTGAACAAAACTTGTGTTAAAGTACGTATATTATTTCCTTGACATTAATTTTCCATGTGATTTTGCTTCCCATTGGTAGGTAAGTGTAGCTTTTGCACTTAGTAATTTAAACATTATAAATAATCCTTTAAAATAAATATGATTTCATTTTATTAAAAATAGGAAATTCAATGTCAGTTTATAGTTAGGGTATGGACTTAAGCAAACCCATTATGTTAAGAAGTAATGATCTTTGATTGTTTCCAAGGCAAACCATTCAATATCATGGTAATACAAGTCTATGCCCCAAACAGTAATGCTGAAGAAACTGAAGTTGAATGGTTCTATGAAGACCTACGTGACCTTTTAGAATTAACACGCAAAAAGTATGTCCTTTTCATTATAGGGGAATGGAAGGCAAAAGTAGAAAGTCAAGAAACACCTGGAGTAACAGGTAAATTTGGCCTTGGAGTACAGAAAGAAGCAGGGCAAAGGCTAATAAGAATTTGCTAAAAGAACATACTGGTCATAGCAATCATCCTCTTCCAACAACACAAAAGAAGACTCTACACATGAACATTACCAGATGGTCAATACCGAAATCAGATTGATAATATTCTTTGCAGCCAAAAATGGAGAAGCTCTATACAGTCAGCAGAAACAAGACCAGGAGCTGACTGTGGCTCAGACCATGAACTCTTTATTGCCAAATTCAGACTTAAATTGGAGGAAGTAGGGAAAACCACTAGACCATTCAGGTAGGACCTAAATCAAATCCCTTACGATTATACAGTGAAAGTGAGAAACAGATTCAAGGGATTAGATCTGATAGACAGAGTGCCTGATGAATTATAGACATAGGTTCATGACACTGTACAGGAGACAGGGATAAAGATCATTCCCAAGGAGGGGGGAAATGCAAAAAAGCAAAATGGCTGTCTTACACAAAGAAGAAGACTTACAAAGCTGTGAAAAGAAGTGAAAAGCAAAGGAGAAATGGAAAGATATACACATTTGAATGCGGAGTTCCAAAGAAAAGAAAGGAGAGATAAGAAAGCCTTCCTCAGTGATCAGTACAAAGAAATAGAGGAAAACAATAGAATGGGAAAGATTAGAGATCTTCAAGAAAGTTGGAGATACCAAGGGAACATTTCATGCAAAGATGGGCTCAATAAAGGACAGAAATGGTATGGACCTAACAGAAGCAGAAGATATTAAGAAGAGGTGGCAAGAATACACAGAAGAGTGAAGTAAGCCAGAAAGATAAACACCACTACAGTATACAATGCATATATATGGAATTTAAAAAGATGGTAACGATAACCCTATATACAAAACAGAAAAAGAGACATAGATGTACAGAACAGACTTTTGGACTCTGTGGGAGAAGGCGAGGGTGGGATGTTCTAAGAGAATAGCATTGAAACAAGTATACTATCAAGGGTGAAACAGACCACCAGCCCAGGTTGGATGCATGAGACAAGTGCTCAGGGCTGGTGCACTGGGAAGACCCAGAGAGATGGGATGGGGAGGGAGGCAGGAGGGGGAATCAGAATGGGGAACACATGTAAATCCATGGCTGATTCATGTCAGTGTATGGCAAAAACCACTACAATATTGTAAAGTAATTAGCCTCCAACTAATAAAAATAAATGAAAGAAAGAAAAAAGAATACACAGAAGAACTATACAAAAAAGATCTGCATGACCCAGACAATCACGATGGTGTGATCACTCACCTAGAGCCAGACATCCTGGAATGCGAAGTCAAGTGGGTCTCAGGAAATATCACTGTGAACAAAGTTAGTGGAGGTAATGGAATTCCAATTGAGCTATTTCAAATCCTACAAGATGATGCTGTGAAAATGCTGCTCTCAATATGCCAGTTAATTTGGAAAACTCAGCAGTGGCCACAGGACTGGAGAAAGTCAGTTTTCATTCCAATCCCAAAGAAAGACAATGCCAAAGAATGCTCAAACTACTGAACAATTGCACTCGTCTTACATGCTAGTAAAGTAATGCTCAAAATTCTCCAAACTAGGCTTCATTTTGTGAACTCTGAAATTCCAGATATTCAATCTGGTTTTAGAAAAGGCAGAAGAACCAGAGATCAAATGGACAATATCTGTTGGACCATTGAAAAAGCAAGAGAGTTCCAGAGAAATATCTATTTTTGCTTTATTGACTATTTCAAAGCCTTTGACTGTGCAGATCATCACAAACTGTGGAAAATTCTTCAAGAGATAGGAATACCTGACCACCTGACCTGTCTCTTGAGAAATCTGTATGCAGGTCAGGAAGCAACAGTTAGAACTGGACATGGAACAACAGACTGGTTCCAAATCGGGAAAGGAGTACATCAAGGCTGTATATTGTCACTGTGCTTATTTAATTTATATACAGAGTACATCATGAGAAACGGTGAGTTGGATGAAGCACAAGCTGGAATCAAGATTGCCAGGAGAAATATATATAACCTCAGATATGCAGATGACACCACCCTTATGGCAGAAAGTGAAGAAGAACTAAAGAGCCTCTTGATGAAAGTGCAAGAGGAGAATGAAAATGTTGGCTTAAAAGTCAACATTCAGAAAACTAAGATAATGGCATCTGGTCCCATCTCTTCATGGCAAATAGATGAGGAAACAGTGGAAACAGTGGCTGACTTTATTTTTGGGGGCTCCAAAATCACTGCAGATGGTGACTGCAGCCATGAAATTAAAAGATGCTTACTCCTTGGAAGGAAAGTTATGACCAACCTAGAGACAGCATATTAAAAAGCAGAGACATTCGCAACAAAGGTCCATCTAGTCAAGGCTATGGCTTTTCCAGTAGTCATATATGGATGTGAGAGTTGGACTATTAAAAAAGCTGAGCATCAAAGAATTGATGCTTTTGAACTGTGGTGTTAGAGAAGACTCTTGAGAGTCCCTTGCACCGCAAGCAGATCCAACCAGTCCATCCTAAAGGAGATCAGTCCTGAATATTCATTGGAAGGTCTGATGCTGAAACTGAAACTCCAGTACTTTGGCACCTAATGCGAAGAACTGACTCATTTGAAAATATCCTGGTGCTATGAAAGATATAAGGTGCGAGGATAAGGGGACGACAGAGGATGAGATGGTTGGATGGCATCACCAACTCAATGACATGAATTTGAGTAAACTCAAGGAGTTGGTGATGGACAGGGAGGCCTGGTGTGCTGTCGTTCATGGGGTCTGAAAGAGTCAGACAGGACTGAACTGAAGATATAGTGTTTTCTTTATTCCTTTTTTAATATGAAAAGGTGTTAATGCACATGTTCTGTGATCTGATAGGGTCAAGCTCTACTTTTTCTTCTTTTAGAGTTACTCATCACATATATGTGTGTGTGTGTGTGTGTGTGTGTGTGTTTCTGTACCTTACATGGTTCCAGCTCCCTACAGAATTGGTTACCTACAGACTAAAAATGTATTTTATTTGGATACATCTACAGTAATTTTTAAAATGTTTTTTATTCATTGTCTTTCACCCATCCCGTGTAGGTCAGACCTTTTAGCCAAAGCACAGAACTGAAGCGTCACTGTAGACAGTTCAGGTAATTACACTGAATAATACAAGTTGTTTAAGTAAAAGTTCTGAAAAATATCTTAATTCTCTGACTTATTTGGCCTTTGAGACATGACCTAGGAGCTATCGTTAAACTGTGTGGAAGAAGTGACTATTTTCTTGCAGGACAGACATAAATAGTTCAGTGGGAAAAAACCCACAAAAATTGTTTCTGTTCTGGCAGACATTATAATGAGATGTCTCCCAAGTGTTAAAGTAAAAAGCACAGAAGATTCTATTTTGAAATGATCATAAATTTTAGTGCCAAGGGTAATGAATAAATAAAAAGTACAGCTCTAAGACAGAAACATGTTTACTAAGAATGGTCCAAAATTCTGAATAATCAAATAAAATAGTGAGCAGACCAGCTAAGAAAGAAACAATGTTTTAATCACTAACATAATAAAAATCTTGCTTTTTGTTTCTACTTGCCAATATAATTAAATTTTTGAGTATCAAATGTAAATGGCAGTAGGAGTTAAACAACAATATTGTATTTTTCTTATTTTCTAATTTAAAACATTCTACCACATACATGATCTCAATGACTAATTCTGGCCTTTGACATTCTTTGCATCATTCACTTAAAACTTACCATAAAATGTCTCATATGGTGAATTTATCTTTGTGTCTTGTCACTGGCTTGTAAATATTTTGAGACTAGAAACTTATTTTATGCCCTCTGATATCTAATAGAATGTCTCATGTCTCTCAGGGATGGGTAAAGTGGGACTTGGCCAAATCAGGCTGACTGCTGTTTTTGCGGAGCTTTATTAGAACAAAACCACACCGTTGGTTTGTAAAAACTGGGCAACTTGCAGGTCAGTGTAGTAATGACTCTTGTTACATAAAATCTGATATTGTGTAAATATAAAAGACCAAACAACAGAATTTAATCATTTTCTTTTCTCAGAAATACCAGTAGAGAAAACTTTAACATATTAAGAGGGATTTTGTGAGCATTTCAACTTTCTTAAAGACCCCAGAGATATTATTTGGGGAGCATTTCTCCATTGTCAATATCATTATTTTATTCATATGCCACTAACAATCTGTGTTGTTAATAAAAATATTTTGCATTTTTTGGGCAAAGTAATTATGGGCAAAGAAAGTGTGAGAATGTTGCTCAGGAAGCTGGAAGGCATGCCAAAGTGATGTAAGAGGATGTGAGTGCCTCTCAGAAAGTGATCCTGCTTGTTTGGGTTCTAGGCTGGACATCAAACCCTGTTTCATAAAGCAGTAGTCTCTTGAGATCAGGGCACTGCAAACTTAAAAAGAATGAATTTGCTGTGATCCTCTTAATCAACAGGAAAAAATATAACTCTCATAATTAATGAGCTGTCGAAGCTATTTTTAACCAAGGAACAACTAGAACAACCCAGAGTCATAAATCTATGGCATAGGTGCATCCCAATTTGATTTACTTTCCTGATGAAGCTCAGGAAAAAAACAAAACAAAGCAGATTTAGGCATAATATTAAAAATAATATCCTTCAAGCTAGACTTCAGCAGTATGTGAACCGAGAACATCCAGATGTTCAAGGGTTTGGAAAAGGCAGAGGAACCAGGGATCAAATTTGCCAACATTTGCTGGATCATCGAAAAAGCAAGGAAATTCCAGGAAAACATCTACCTCTGTTTCATTGTCTACGCTAAAGCCTCTGACAGTGCAGATCATAACAAACTGTGGAGAACTCTCAAAGAGATGGGAAAACCAGACCATCTTACCTGTCTCCTGAGAAACCCATATACGGGTGAAGAAGCAACAGTTAGAACCTTATATAGAAAAACTGACCTGCTCAAAACTGAGACAGGAAGTATGACATGGCTGTTTATTGTCATTCTGTCTATTTAACTTACATGCAGACACATGATGTGAAATGCAGGGCTGGATGAGTTACAGGCTGCAATCAAGATTACCAGGAGAAATATCAATAACCTCAGATATGCAGATGATACCACTTTAATGGTGGAAAGCAAAGAGGAACTAAAGAGCCTCTTGATGAGGGTGAAAAAGGAGAGTGAAAAACCCAGCTTAGAACTCAATAAAACTGAAGATCATGGCATCTGGTCCCATCACTTCATGGCAAATAGAAGGGGAAAAGCTGGAAGCAGTGACAGATTTCCTCTTCCTTGGCTCTGAAATCACTGTGGATGATGACTGTAGCCATGGAATTAGAAGACGACTGCTTCTTTGCAGGAAAGCTATGACAAATCTAGTCAGGGTATTAAAAAGTAAAGATATCACTTTGCTGAAAAAAGTCTGTATAGTCAAGGCTATGGTGTTTCCAGTAGTCATTTATGGATGTGAGAGAGGACCATAAAGAAGGCAGAGCATCAAAGAATTGATGCTTTCAAACTGTGGTGCTTGAGAAGACTCTTGAGAGTCCCTTGGACTGCAAGAAGATTAAACCAGTCAATGTTAAAGGAAATTTACCCTAAATACTTACTGGACAGTGTTAAGCATGGACTTCCCTGGTGGGTCAGATGGTAAAGCATCTGCCTACAATGCAGGAGACCCAGGTTTGATCCCTGCGTTGGGAAGATCCTCTGGAGAAGGAAATGGCAACCCACTCCAGTACTCTTGCCTGGAAAATCCCATGGACGGAGGAGCGTTGTAGGCTACAGTCTATGGGGTCGCAAAGAGTCGGACACGACTGAGCGACTTCACTTTCTCTTTACTTACTGGAAGCACTGATGCTGAAGTTGAAGCTGCAATACTTTGGCCATCTGATGGGAACAGCCAGCTCATTGGAAAAGACCCTGATGCTGGGAAAGATTCAAGGCAGAAGAAGGGGTTGACAGAGGATGTGACGGTTGGATCACATCACTGATTCAATGGACATGAACTTGAGCCAACTGTGGGAGACAGTGAGGAACATAGCCTGCCGTGCTGCAGTCCATGTTATGGCAGAGTTGGATACAACTTGGTGACTGAACAACATTAAAAATATTCACCCAACAACTTTTCTCCTCTGTTTACTTATTATTTTACTTCACCTGTTGACATAAAAGACATAGGAAAGACCTGACTTCACAAACACATACTAGTCATATGTCATGCTGCTGCTGCTAAGTCACTTCAGTCATGTCCGCGTTTGTGTGACCCGCATAGACGGCAGCCCACCAGGCTCCCCCGTCCCTGGGATTCTCCAGGCAAGAACACTGGAGTGGGTTGCCATTTCCTTCTTCAATGCATGAAAGTGAAAAGTGAAAGTGAAGTCGCTCAGTCGTGTCCGACTCCTAGCGACCCCATGGATTGCAGCCCACCAGGCTCCTCCGTCCATGGGATTTTCCAGGCAAGAGGACTGGAGTGGGATGCCATTGCCTTCTCCTAGTCATATGTCATAGTAGGCAAGAATAGTGGGGGTTGTATATTACTTTCTCTTGTTCTTTATGATTTTTCCTGTGTTTCAGTAAAATTTGTGAAAACTTCCCAGCAGTGATATTAAGATGAAAGTGTGAGTAAAAAAAACACAGTGAAAAGATTCGTGAACTTTTGCTGTCCAGTGACAAAAAATAGTCTGAATGTTTGTTTTCTAGTCTCCACCGGAAACAGGCGTACTTCATTAGCTCTCAGGCTTCAAATAGCGTGAGCCTAAATTTAGTGCTTGGGTCAGACAGCAGGATTAAACAAAACACACAGAGTAAATAGTGTATAGTCCAAAAGCATTGCCCAGGGGCTGGGGAGGTTCTTAGCTTAAGAGAGAGAAGAGACTCAGAAAATGGTTTGGAGGAGTATATTTTTCTCTGTCCCGGCAAGAGTGATTTGCTTGTTTTTTCCTTTTTTTAAAGAGGATATCAGTAAACTGAGTAATATTTAAGAGACATGCATTTTGCAGGAGTCTTTTTTTTTTTCTTTCAGACAATATTGCACAGGTTTAATTCATTTTGTTACCTTTTTTTGTGCAAAATTTTTTCTATATTGCTAGAATAGGGAGTGCTCAGTTATACATAAGATATTTTTCCACCCTTAAAACTTCAGAGCTAAAATAAGAACATTTGGCCACTAGGGATTAAACTGAGGAATATTAACCCATTTATGCTTAGAAATGATTTGCCTCATTTGCTCTTGTGAAACCCAGAGGGAATTCCCACATCCTTTGGAAGGCAAAGCTGCTTGATTCTAGCACCTGAGCCACTGTGATCATCCTATCTTTTCTTTATATCTTGCAGTCCTAAATATCTTGTCTCTGAATGTTATCCAAATAGCTCACATTAGACCAAATCTCCTCTCTTCTGCTCCAAGTGAACTCCCAGTGTGTGTGATCAGCACCCCCAGAATATTCCAATCATTCCTCACCAGCTCTTAACTAGAGGTGCCAGCCTCAACACAGGGGCTACCTCTAATTTTTGTAGGACCCAGAACAACAGTGTGTATGAAAGCCCACATATTTTATCAAGCTAATATACTGCTACATTAAACAGAGTCAAAACAGACTTTCACAAAAACACACTTTTTAATATGCAAACTATGATTGTTTGTTAAAGAAGACAGAATTTATATTATTGCATCTAGGTGGGCATAGTATTGATACATTAGCAATATTTTTGGTTAGAAATAAACTAAACACATAATTCATAACATGGTTATTTCAGAAGTTAGTTTAATTTATCTCACTTATATAAAATCATTATTTGAGTCAAGGTTTTTCTATAATTTGTTTTATTATAATCAACATGACTATTTAGGATTAAAACACAATTAAGGCATGATTTATTAGAGAGGTAAGTTACATAAAATTTAAAAATAAAATGTAGTTATTTTCATTTTTTCAAAGTTTTTTTCCCTAAACTATTAATATTTGTTCAGCAAAATTCAGTGGAAAATAGAAATCTGAATAAAATATTAAAGATTTATATCTAAATTATTTAAATTTAAATAAGTGCTTAATTTTTCAAAATATGAATAAATGTTTAAAATACAAAATAAAATTATCATTTATCATAGTAAATATCGGTTCAGGAAAGAATCATTACCTGATGCTAAATCTAGAAGAAATCTTGATAAGGATTTGGATAATTGCATCATCTTGAGTTGTTCTCTTACAAATTGCTTAATTTTTGCCTGAGAAAAAGTAGTAACTTTCCTATGGAGAAGTTGGGACCCTCAAGATAAGTAATCAAGCTGAACATCACCAGTGAGAATAAGATGGATATAGCCTACCGCCGAGGAGAGACCCAGCATCCTTACTGCACTGTCCACCTGGGGATACAGATCCTGAGTCTGGTCCTGAAGGCAATGACAGACAAAACCCAACTGAGGCATGTTCTATTTATAAAATAAGGGCAGGCTGTAATCTTCAGAAATGTTCGTATTATTAAATTGCATACATTTTCCTGAGGCTCTGTCCATTTTTCTTCATTAATTTTGCCTCTGTTCTTCAGATTGCATAATCTCTGTCAAAACTTCTTTAGATTCACTGATTATTTTCTTTTGCTTGTTCAAGTCTACTGTTGAATCTTCCCAGTGATCTTTTTCATTTTAATTACTCTACTGTTCAATTCCAAAATTTGTATTTGGTACTTTTTGTAATTTTGATCCCTTTATATTTTCTATTTAATGAGACATTGTTGTCATACCTTCTTTTACTTTTATAAAAATTGAGTTATAACTGGCATACATGTTATAGTTTTTAAACATTATTTCCTTTAGTTCTTTTTTGAAATACCTGTAGACATTTATTTGTTTTTTATTTATTTATTTATTTTTTATTAGTTGGAGGCTAATTACTTCACAACATTTCAGTGGGTTTTGTCATACATTGATATGAATCAGCCATAGAGTTACACGTATTCCCCATCCCGATCCCCCCTCCCACCTCCCTCTCCACCCGATTCCTCTGGGTCTTCCCAGTGCACCAGGCCCGAGCACTTGTCTCATGCATCCCACCTGGGCTGGTGATCTGTTTCACCATAGATAGTATACATGCTGTTCTTTCAAAACATCCCACCCTCACCTTCTCCCACAGAGTTCAAAAGTCTGTTCTGTACTTCTGTGTCTCTTTTTCTGTTTTGCATATAGGGTTATCGTTACCTTCTTTCTAAATTCCATATATATGTGTTAGTATGCTGTAATGTTCTTTATCTTTCTGGCTTACTTCACTCTGTATAAGGGGCTCCAGTTTCATCCATCTCATTAGGACTGATTCAAATGAATTCTTTTTAATGGCTGAGTAATATTCCATGGTGTATATGTACCACAGCTTCCTTATCCATTCATCTGCTGATGGGCATCTAGGTTGCTTCCATGTCCTGGCTATTATAAACAGTGCTGCAATGAACATTGGGGTGCACGTGTCTCTTTCAGATCTGGTTTCCTCAGTGTGTATGCCCAGGAGTGGGACTGCTAGGTCATATGGCAGTTCTATTTCCAGCTTTTTAAGGAATCTCCACACTGTTCTCCATAGTGGCTGTACTAGTTTGCATTCCCACCAACAGTGTAAGAGGGTTCCCTTTTCTCCACACCCTCTCCAGCATTTATTGCTTGTAGACTTTTGGATAGCAGCCATCCTGACTGGCGTGTAATGGTACCTCGTTGTGGTTTTGATTTGCATTTCTCTGATAATGAGTGATGTTGAGCATCTTTTCATGTGTTTGTTAGCCATCTGTATGTCTTCTTTGGAGAAATGTCTGTTTAGTTCTTTGGCCCATTTTTTGATTGGGTCATTTATTTTTCTGGAATTGAGCTTCAGGAGTTGCTTGTATATTTTACAAATGGGACCTAATGAAACTTAAAAGCTTTTGCACTACAAAGGAAACTATAAGTAAGGTGAAAAGACAGCCCTCAGATTGGGAGAAAATAATAGCAAATGAAGAAACAGACAAAGGATTAATCTCAATATACAAGGAACTCCTGAAGCATTTATTTGTTTTTAATGTTTAATTTATTTGGCTGCCTTGGATCTTAATTTCAGCGTGTGGAATCTCTAGTTATGGTTTGCGGGCACCAGAGCGCACACAGGTTCAGTAGTTATTCCGAGGCATGTGGGATCTTAGTCCCCTGACTAGGGATCAAACCCTCATCCCCTGCATTGCAAGGATGGATTCTCAGCCACTGGACTGCTGGGGAAGTTCTCTCCTTTAGTTCTTTGAACATGTCTATAATGGTTGCTTCAGAGTCCTTGCCTAGAAAATCTCACAGTTTCTCTTGCCATTTCCCCTCTTTTTCCTGTGTATGGATCACACTTTTCTGTTTAATGTCTCATAATTTTTTGAAACGCTGACATGTTTGAGAATATATTTGTTGCATCTCTAGGGACTGATTCTTCCCCCACACCAATCGACACTCCGAGGGCTTCTAGTTGCTTATTCATTTGTTTGGTGACTTGGTAGGAGAATCTTGGTGAATTCTTTTCCCTGCAGTGTGAAGCCTCTGGTGTCCTTCCTCAGAGGGCCGTCTGTGGGTGACTGTGCCTCAGTCTGCAGTGCTGATGGTTTTAGTAGGGCTTTTTTTAATTTTTCCCTTCCCTCATCTCTCTGTTATCCCCTCATCTCTTCTGCCTTTTTGGTTTCACACCCAGCTGTTAGGCTCCACTATCTGGTGGCAGATTGTTCTGCTGCTTCTGACAATTCTCTGAGGCATAAATCGCTCTTCTGATCCAGTTACATTTGAGATCTTTGCAGAAGTCATTTTGGGGGCCATCCCTGAGGTCTGCTGTAACAGTAAGTGGGCTATCCTTATGTCTCTCTGGGAAACTATTAGATTGATGAAAAAGCAATTGCAGTTTTGGATTGTGAATTTTAAATCATTATAACTAGGCTCAAACACATCTTTATTAATCAAAATAGGAATCATTATAATCAATACATTTTGCCAATGAGAAATAAGTTTACAAATAAGAAATAAGAAACAAAATGAGTTTGTTTATTCCTGTAGCATAAATATCCACGCTTTGGGATTTGATGAATACTTGGAAAGAATTTTCTGCCTTCCTCTGGTTGTAGAAGCATTTTCCCTGCAAAAAGTTGTTGAGATGCTTGAAGAACTGGTAAGTAGTTGGGGAGAGGTCATGTGAATATGGCAGATGAGGCAAAACTTCATAGCTCAATTTGTTCAACTTTTGGAGTATTGGTTGTGTGACATGCAATTGGGAGTTGTTATCGAGAACTGGACACTTTCTGTTGACCAATGCCAGCAGTAGGTGTTGTAATTTTCTTGCATCTCATCGATTTGCTGAGCATACTTCTCAGATGTAATGGTTTCACTGGGATTCAGAAAGCTGTAATTGATCACATTGAAAGCAGACCACCAAATAGTGATTGTGACCTTTTTTTGGTGCAAGTTTGGTTTTGGAAAGTACTTTTAAGCTTCTTCTGGGTCCAATCAGTGAACTAGTCATTGCCAGTTGGTGTGTAAAATCCACTTTTTGTCACACATCACAGGTCAATCAAGAATTGGTTCTTTGTTGTTGCATAGAATAAGAGAAGATGACACTTCAAAATGATTTTTTTTTTTTTTTTTTGGTTTATGGTCAGCTCATGAGGCACCCACTTATCAAGCTTTTTCACCTTTCCACTTTGCTTCAAATGCCAAATGACCATAAATTGGTCAATGTTAAGTTTTTTGGCAACTTCTTGTATAGTTGTAAAAGGATCAGCTTCGATGATTGCTCTCAACAGGTCCTCGTCAACTTCTGATGGCCAGCCATTACACTCTTCATCTTTAAGGCTCTAGTCTCCTTTGCAAAACTTCTTGAACCCCCACTGCACTATACTGTTAGAAGTTCCTGGGCCAAATGCATTGTTGATGTTGTGAGTGGCCTCTGTTGCTTTAAGACCCATTTTGACTGCAAAAAAAAAAAAAATCACTTGAATTTGCTTTTTGTCTAACATCATTTCTAAAATAAACAGAAAGTAACAGGTCATTAGCAAAAAAAAAAAAAAAAGCAAGAAGTACGCATTAAGATGATGCATAGCATAACCACCTTTATTTAAGAATGTATTCCGATATCAAATGGCAAAGTTCAACAATGCACAACTGCAAACTACTTTTTGCACCAATTTAATAGATGGGTCAAAGTATAACTCTTGCTTTTGGGTCACCTCCAGCCTACTCTTAATTGCTGATCACTAAAATATCCATTGTTTTGGGGACCACCCTTAAGGTTGAACTTCCCCCACCATGTTTCCATGAAGCTCAGTATTTGGGGGATAATTTTGAAGCTTTGAAATATCTTAGGGGGTGTCTCTTCCATTAGGCAGAGAAGAACAGTGAGCCACTACCCTGGGACTGACAGTTTGGTTTCGGAGAGGACCCCAGTGGGGAGAGGAAATGCTGGTCCTTAGGTGATCTTTCCCAGCGTGGAAGCTCCACCCCAGGAGTAAGCTGCGGTAAAGGGTGACAGAAGCCCCAGGACTCTTGGTCTTCCACGCCTGCTGTAAGCCTCTGGTTTGTGAGTCAAGGCTGTGTGGGGAAAAGGAGTTCCTGCCCTCTGGCCTCACTCTCTTGGAATTTAGTTGTTGCCACAAGTAGCTGAGGGGAGTGAGACATGCTGGTCCAGAGAGCTCAGGGCCCCAGACCAAGAGCTGGACAGAGGGACCCCCCTACTGCTTGGCCACATTCTCTCCAAGTGGGGGTCTCCTTACTCTGGGCTTTGTGTGAGGAGTGCTAAGTGAGTTGTGGCTCTAATACCACAGGGTGTTCCCACCAAGATTTAGTATATTTTCCTGAACAAAAATTTCTTCATTTGTTTTATGCCCTTAGGACAATCTCTGGAAACCTTAAATGTCAACTTTTAAAAAATGTATTTGTATTGCTAATAAACAATCAACAACTTATGATTGTTTCTTATAGGACCTGGTCCTCAGTACTCATGCTATGATTCCAGAAGTGGAATTATACTGGACTTCTTTATCTCAAACAACTGTCTTTGTAGTTATTTAGTTTTCTAATAAGTTCATTCAGTCATTCAGCAGATACGTCAGGGCTGTCTTTGAATCTCTGAATGAGGAATCAAACATGGCAGAAAAAATACTAACATCTGAATCTACCAAAGTTTATATACTATTTCCCTAAATTAAAAAAATCTTTATTAGGCTATTTATTGCCTTAATATATTCTTACTAGAATTATTATTGAAATAAAGAAAAAATAAATTCATAGTATAAATAGACGTTAAGAGCAGAAGTATTGAAACAAGCCTTTGTTTTGAATCCCAAGTCCAACATCTAATGGCATGTTGTGACCTTTCTGTGTCTCTGTCACCTTACCGATGAAATAGGACAATAACAGTAATCACCTTCTAGAGTTTTTGTGACTTAATATTTGCAAAACACTTAAAGTAGTCATGGGCAAAGAATACTTGCTATATAAATATTTGTTATTATTTAATAATAATAAAACTTGCATTGACTGCATGATGAAATTCAATCTGTAGGTATAAAATTACTCCATAATATGCATTTCTGTCCAGTACCAATTAATTAGACTGAGAGAAATATGACTGTCCTTAATAAGGCAATTAAAAATATATAATTTTTATGGACTAGTAGTTCTTTGTAATCTTAAAACACAAGTAATTATAAAGAGAGGCTAATTTGAGACATTACTCCTCTTGTCTTATCCATGGTTTTAGAAACCTATAATTAACTCATAATTGTTAGTGTGCTCAAATACCTTTTATGTTCCCTGAAAAGGTATTAAATTAACTTAGAAATTTTCCAAATTTTAACTTTAAGAAATTCAGTTGTATTCCAAAATGCATTTAGAATCTAGAATATTTTTCTTCACATACTGCATTTTACTGAATGACTTTTTCATCTGAGAAGTAATATAATTAAAAAAATTCAAACCATGCCTATTTTTATTATATGAATATGTATAGGTATTAATCATCACAAAGAAAATTGACTATGTATCTAAGTAAGAGAAATCCCATCCTAATATATTTGTTGAGAAGAAAAGCAAATTTGAGATCAACTTACTATTGGAAGGATTTTAGAAGCAGAAGCTGGAGACTCCTATTTTGGGTTTATGCAAGAAGCTGGGAATCCAAAGCAAATGAGATCTGTTAAGTGTGCTTTTCTTCCTCAAGTCACACGTGATAAAAATCTAGAGGAGTAATGATATGCAGTAAAGCAAAGAGGTACAGTTGTACTGAATGCATCTATTTCTAGACAGATTTGAAAGTTTTGACAATCAGATATAAAGGTAGGCACTTTTTACAGTATTTAGATTCCTTCATTGAAACTACTTTCTTCCCATTGTGAACTTTCTTGAGTCCATCTTTCCGATTAGAGATGTCACTGGCCCACCACCCTTTACTTTATGAAACCTTACATTTGAAAGTGTTAAGATGGTTCATGATAATTAATATATTTTTTCTATTTTATAAAGGATTTAAAGATGTCATAAAGAGGCATAGGATAAATGGATTTCGGAAAAGTGTGTATGTTTTATAAAGTCTTTACTGTGTATTAACAGTTTTTGGTTGATAGCAAATACTCTTTTATTAGAAAGCAACAAAGAAAGAAGAAATGCAATTACATGTGAAGAAAAATTACCTCAGAAAGGTCTTGAGTTGAACAAACTCTTCTGAAAGTCAAAAAAGTATAAGGCAGTTGAAATCTATACTGATTTTTACCAACATAGTATAAATGAAAATAGGTTTAAGTGGGAGCACTGGCCATATACTGGGAATTTCACTGCTAAAGGTAAGCTTAGAAAGAAAAAAGATCAAAACTTACCCATAAAATATTTCAATGGAAATAATCATATGTTACTTTTTTTAAATTAAAGTATAAATGACTTATAATATTATAAGAGTTTTAGTTGTATGACATAGTGATTCGATATTTTATACATTACAAAATGATCACCATAGTAATATAATTACCATTTGTCACAACATGAAGTTACTACAATATTTTTCTATATTCCCTTGACTGTAATTACATCCCAATGACTTATTTATTTTACAACTGGAAGCTTGTACCTCATAATCTCCTTTATTTATTTCACCACTTTACCCACCCACACCCACTCTGACAACCATCAGATTGATTTCTGTATCTATGCATGTGCTTTTATTTATTTGTTTGTATTGTTTTTTAGTCCATATATATATGGAATAATATGGTATTTGTCTTTCTCTGAATTATTTGAAAATAATGTAAAAATGAAAATAATGTAAAATGAAAATAATGTCTGTAATTGGTTATGTGAAGGACAGTAACTGAAAAGAAAAAAAAAAAACAGAAGAGAGATGATCTAGAAAGATTTAGCAAAATTAACAAAATAAATTGCATAATAACTATGGAGTTTATGTGCTTTACAGACTTCACTCATAAGTGAATAATGATAACATTTGAAGTCCTAATAATTTTTTAAAGCTTGAAAATTTTTACAGACACAAGAATGCCTAGCATTCAGAATGAAATTTTCGTACATATATAATTAAGAAATAGGTTTCATTTTCCTTGAAGTCCTAAATCAGTTTTAAAAGGTATTATAATAATGAAATATTCAAAAAGTTTCAAGGTTTCAATGGTAATACAAATGTAATAAAACTTGAATTTTCAGTAAAATGCAAAATTCTTTCTACCAAAAACCATTTATTTCTTATAACACTTAATTTTTCTACCTAACCATAATTTTATGTTTGGAAACAAAATAGATAAACATATAGCTAAATATTGCAATATGGCAAATAATTGTCTTTGCTCAAATTATGTTCACGGTGATTTTTGCACAGTAATTTATAATATTTCTATGATTACGCATAAGCATGTCAGTTTACTATTCCATATATTCAAAATCAAATTCCGCTTTTACAAAGTCCACTTAAAATACATTAAAAAAGTCAAATTGTCTTTAGTGCACTGTTCTGCTGCCCCATTAGAGCTTGTGCAATTGGATTTTCTCATTCATAATATCTAATCAATGTGCATTTTGCTTCTGGCTATGGAAAAGCAATGCATCCAAAATTGCAGAAATTTTTAAAGCATAATATATATGAAAAGAAATTTTAAATATTGATATATTTTCTTCTAGTTTGCTCTTTGTGCAAATTATGCACAAAGATTATATCTTTGTATGTGCAATAAGCATAACTTACTACAGTGAATTTTCAAATAACCAATATTAATAAAAGAATCAAGAAATGTAACATTATATTTCTACTGTAACAATTCTGTTCTATAAGCAAAGCCTCCACTTTTGGGACTTTAATCCTTTATCCATCGTAAACATGTATACCCTCCATCAACTTGTACACCTTAAACCACCTATTTATATAAGGACTGATACCTTGGCTGATGCTGAAGATGAAGCTCCAATACTTTGGTCACCTGATGCAAAGAGTCAACTCATTTTAAAAAACCTTGATGATGGGGAAGATTGAAGGCAGGAGGGGAAGAGGGTAACAGAGGATGAGATGGTTGGATGGCATCACCGATTCAATGGATATGAACTTCAGCAAACTCCGGGAGATAGTGAGGGACAGGGAGGCCTGATGTGCTGCAGTGCATGGGGTGGCAAAGAGTTGGACACAACTGAGGGACTGAACAACAACAACGATACTTTGACTACCAAAGACCACCCTAATCGGGAAAGGGGCATCCCTTACCCATCTGGAATGTATGGCTCAGACGGTAAAGAATCCACCTACAATGCGGGAGACCTGGAGTCCATCCCCGGGTTGGGAAGATCCCCTGGAGGAGGGCAAGGCAACCCATTCCAGCGTTCTTGCCTGGAGAATCTTCATGGACAGAGGAGCCTGGTGGACTACACACAGTCCATGGGATCGCAAAGAGACAGACATGTCTGAGTGACTAAGCATAGCACAGCACACAGCATGATAGCACATCAGCCAAGATACTATTGGAAAATTAGACTCAAGCATTTCCTTTCAAGAAAATATTGAATTAATTGATCTATTTAGCTGACATTCAAACAGTGGGTGGGAAACTTTGCATAAGAGCATTTTCATTCTGCCCCAATAGTGTGAGTGCAAGTGAAAGTCGCTCAGTCATGTCTGACTCTTTGTAACCCCATGGACTATACAGTCCATGGAATTCTCTAGGCCAGAATACTGGAATGGGTAGCCTTTCCTTCTCCAGGGGATCTTCCCAACCCAGGGATCGAACCCAGGTCTCCCACATTGCAGGCGGATTCTTTACCAACTGAGTCACAAGGGAAGCCCAATAGCTTCTGTCCCAATAGCATTCCTCAATTGTTTCAAGACTGGGGAGGAGGAGGAGCCCAAGGAATTCAGAAATATCAATGAGGAAATATTTGCAATTATTCAGATAAGTGTCAGAACTAAGTTCATTCTATTGGGTTTGGAAAAGATGTGAAGAGAAACATTGCAAGGGTAAAATTAATGGACCTCTTTTAGTGTTTTTATGTGAGTAAGGGGTTTTAGATGATATACTGAATTTTAATTTAAACCATGTCAAATGACTTTAGAGATTGATCGGTGCACAAATTGATCATTGAACTTGGTGATTATAAATCATTAATGTCTAATGGAAAAACAGCTTTGGTACATTGATTAATGAGAAGCAAAATTTTGAGAAGAAACTAGATGAAATGAATGAGAATATTGCTTATAAATAATTGAATATGAAAGGATGAAGATAGGTCATATTTGAAGGAAAACAAAGATGGAAGGAAGAATTCTTAGGGGTATGGTTACTTGATTCCTGATTTTACACATTTCTTACTCTAAGTATTGGCCATGCATTCCTAATGGTATTCAAAGGTAATAATTTTAAAAGACAACAACACATATATACTATTGATACTATGTATAAAATAGGTAACTAATGAGAACCTACTGTATAGCTCAGGGAACTCTACTCATCACTCTGTAGTGACTTGAATGGGAAAGAAGTCCAAAAGGGAGGGGATATATGGGTACACATAGCTGATTCATTTTGCTGTATAGTAGAAGCTATCACAACATTTTAAAGCAACAATACTCCAATAAAAATTAATTTTGAAATGACAATAACTGTAATTTCAAAGCCTGTGGGAAAAAAAGTTTACTTTTTATTTTGTTTTTGTCCTTCTGTGCTGTGCTGTGTTTAGTCGCTCAGACCTGTCTGACTCTTTGTGACCCCGTGGACTGTAGCCCGCCAGGCTCCTCTGTCCATGGGGATTCTCCAAGCAAGAATACTTGAGTGGGTTGCCGTGTCCTCCTCCAGAGGATCTTCCCAACCCAGGATCGAATCCAGGTCTCCTGCATTGCAGCTGGATTCTTTACCATCTGAGCCACCAGGGAATCTTGTCCTTCTAATTATGTCTTTATCTTACTTCAGTAGACTTTCAGTAAGGGGGGCAAAAACCTACCCTGTTACCCAGAGCTATTTGATCATCCAGGCATTTGCCAGCTGTTTAGTCATGGGCGGTGAGGGGCAATTACAGTAAGAAATAAATATGCAAGGCTATGCAAGTATCACTGTATTCAATCAAAATATACTGACACATGACCACTTAATATCAAAAGGAAATGCTTATAAAAATGAAGAAGACTTGTTTATGCTCACTTGTTTTGAGCAACGTTCAGATAGGTTAATTCTTAAGTGGAACGCCTTAAAAGAGTAAGCAAGGATTTTGATTTCTGGTTGAGTTTGGGGAAGAGATAAATCTTTCACCTTAGTTCTGAATACACTGTAAATCAGCAGTCTATTTTTCATGAAAAGTTTTTAAAGTTCGTTTTTTTCTTTACACATGTAGGCTGTTGATAAAGTGTTATGTACATAGAGACACATTTCAGTTGAGATCAAGTCCAGAATGATTTTTCAAATTGTAAAACTAAGTATATTGTCAGGATAATTGATGAAAATTTAAAGCAGTAGGTTTATTGGCCTTTTTTTCCAGTCTTCACTTATTGCATGTGCCTATAAAGGAAAAAATGCAAAAAGAAGGGATTCCACATTTTTTGTTGTTAAAAGCTATGTTCTCCTTTACCCTCAAGGCACTATTCATATTTCAGCTATCTCATTACTGAGTTAAGTCTTAACATAGCAGAACAAAAATAGAGCACCCTGAAAGAAGCAGCAGTTTACACAGTTTTTACTGTTCTATTTTCTTTAAATTAAAAATAATATTAATATTAATATTTCTAATATGGAGTCAGAAATCTCTTCACAGAATGAAATAAGAATTTGGTATATAGGCTTTCATAAGATGTAATATAATTTTCCTTATATATTCATGCAATTTTCTATTTCTTAGGTATAGACACATAGGTTAAAATTAAGAAATTCCAAGAAACAAACAAAAATAGAGCCTAAAAATTGAGTTTACTGAAAGTAAAAAAAAAAAATACTGATAATGAAACTTTGTTTTTGAAAACAATTAATTTGATTATTTTCCTTGAGGAAATGGTCAATAAAAACAAGCAAAAAGACCAATTTTTCACCACAAATACATCCCTACATCCTTATGTCTTTGTTCCCTAAAACAGCAAAGTACTGATTCCTTTTCCCTGGTGCACACATGACTATTCTCTTCACATATTTTCTGAAAAGTTAAAAAAGTTTAAAAAATGTATATTTGTCCAGCTTACTGTTTGGTTTGGATTTGTATGTTTTTTCCTTCTGGACATGATTTACCATGGACTTGTTTCTCCTGACCCTCATCTTGTTTATATTTGCTTTAATGTCTAAGTCAAATCCATATAGAATAGAAAGGCACAGCAATGTAACTCAGAGTTTATCTCTCAGAAACAGCTGTGCTAAGATTCAAAGGTAGCTGAATGATATTTTATCAAACATATCCAGGGATAATTTTTGTCACATGTAAATATAACAAAAGAAATGGATTTTACAGAAATAAAAATGACCTCAGGAAAACAATTACATGATATAGCTTCAAACATGATGGACGGGTCCATGTGAGACTTGGCGGTTTCCACTCAAATGATAATTGTGCTAAACAATTTTTTAAATATCAATGATTACAGTTAAATATATACACATATCTTTTTAATGTTGGAATTTCAATGGAGATAGCATTTCAAAAATCAAAGAAGCAGAAAACCCAGTAATCTGTAGAAGAATCCAGAAAACAAAGAATGTTATACATCCTTCCTAAGATATCAACTACTTCCCATTTCATTTATCAAATACAGACTGAATTTTCCAGAACAGGCATTACATTCTGAACATGTTATTAATACTGAATAAAAGGACACAATTCTATTCATGTTTTCCCTTTGGTGTTAGCATGGCATCCTTCTGAATTTGGCTATAATGGTAGGATCTTCAGAATTACACAATTATAATGCACACACTATTTTTAGAGCAGAGAAAGGGTCTCAATAACAGGCCATAACTAAACAAATTTTCAGACATGGGGATTTGAGGAGACCCTGCACCAAAGCCCAATCTCATCCACAAAATTACAGTTTCATGGGATGCTTTTGCAGAACACAACAAAAATATTTTATGGACTATATAGAAAAATATGTGCCCCTAAGCTCAACATTCAGAAAACTAAGATCATGGCATCTGGTCCCATCACTTCATGGCAATTAGATGGGGAAACAGCGGAAACAGTGCCAGACTTTATTTTTTTGGGCTCCAAAATCACTGCAGATGGTGACTGCAGCCATGAAATTAAAAGACGCTTACTCCTTGGAAGGAAAGTTGTGACCAACCTAGATAGCATATTAAAAAGCAGAGGCATTACTTTGCCTACCAAAGTCCATCTAGTCAAGGCTATGGTTTTTCCAGTGGTCATGTAGGGATGTGAGAGTTGGACTGTGATGAAAGCTGAGTGCCGAACAATTGATGCTTTTGAACTGTGGTGTTGGAGAACACTCTTGAGAGTCCCTTGGACTGCAAGGAGATCCAACCAGTCCATCCTAAAGGAGACCAGTCCTGGGTGTTCATTGGAAGGACTGATGCTGATGCTGAAACTCCAATACTTTGGCCACCTGATGCGAAGAGTTGCCTCATTGGAAAAGACCCTGATGCTGGGAGGGATTGGGGGCAGGAGGAGAAGGGGACGACAGAGGATGAGATGGTTGGATGGCATCACCAACTCGATGGACGTGAGTTTGAGTAAACTCTGGGAGTTGGTGATGGACAGGGAGGCCTGGCGTGCTGCGATTCATGGGGTCACAAAGAGTCGGACATGACTGAGTGACTGAACTGACTGACTGAAGTCACTAAATGACTTTTTGAAAACAGATCAAAGAGAGGGCAATCACTGTAATAGAGAATTCAACTTGCTACAAAGCTGTAATAATAAATTTTAAAATGAAGAAGTAAAGACTGTATCTTTTAATGTAGCATTAAACACATAGACGAGTATAACAGAATAAAGGGGTTAAAGAAAGATCAGGATACAAATGAAAGCTTGACATCCAATAAAGCCCAAAATCTTTGGGGAAAAAAGAGAAAGCTCTAATAAATGCTTAGAAAAATATGTCACTACATAGAAAAAGATAAACTTTATTCCTATTTTTCTTCCTCTGCAAGGGAGACTTCCAGATGGTTAAAAGATATGTGATGCATATACAACTCTAAGTCTAAGGGAATTTAATGAAAATGCACATAGAAAAATACCTTTGTGGGGTTAGGAAAAAAATAACATTTTGTGAAAATAAAAATATCATATGAAATGTTGACCTAAATATTAAAAGGAACAGTAAAGGTAAAGTTTATAGTTGAGCCATAGGAAGCAGAAGGAAGGATCCACAGCTCCATATGGAAATTAACCTCAGTGAGACCTCTGCCAAGTCTCTCGGTTATTGAATAAAACTTAAATTCTACTCACTCATTCATACTTTTAAGTATTGTTGATACATTCATATTTTTGTGTGTCCAATTTGATGCTTTGGAACATAAGCAAATACCCATGATATCATGATACCATTTAGTTCAGTTCAATTGCTCAGTCGTGTCTGACTCTTTGTGACCCTATGGACTGCAGCACGCCAGGCTTCCCTGTCCATCACCAACTCCCAGAGCTTGCTCAAACTCATGTCCATCAAGTCGGTGATGCCATCTAACCATCTTGCCCTCTGTCGTCCCCTTCTCTTCCTGCCTTCAATCTTTCCCAGCATCAGGGTCTTTTCCAATGAGTCAGTTCTTTGCACCAGGTGGCCAAAGGATTGGAGTTTCAGCTGCATCATCAATCCTTCCAATGAATATTCAGGTCTGATTTCCTTTGAGATTGACTGGTTTGACCTCCTTGCAGTCCAAGGGACTCTCCAGAGTCTTCACCAACACCTCAACTCAAAAGCACCAATTCTTTGGCGCTCAGTTTTCTTTATAGTCCAACTCTCACATCTGTACATAACTGGAAAAACCATAGCTTTGTCTAGACGGGACTTTGTTGGCAAAGTAAAGTCTCTGTTTTTAATATGCTGTCTAGGTTTGTCATAGCTTTTATTCTAAGGAGCAAGCATCTTTTAATTTCATGGTTGCAGTCAACATCTGCAGTGATTTTGTAGCCCCCCAAAATAAAGGCTCTCACTGTTTTCATTGTTTCCCCATCTTTTTGCCATAAAGTGATGTGACTGGATGCCATGATCTTTGTTTATTGAATGTTGAGTTTTAAGCCAACTTTTTCACTCTCCTCTTTCTCTTTCATCAAGAGGCTCTTTGGTTCTTCGTTTTCTGCCATAAGGGTGGTGTCATCTGCATATCTGAGGTTATTGATATTTCTCCTGGCAATCTTGATTCCAGCTGGTGCTTCATTCAGCCCAAGATTTTGGATGACATACTCTGCATATAAGTTAAATAAGCAAGGTGACAATATACAGCTTTGACGTACTCCTTTCCCAACTTGGAACCTGTGATACCATTACCATAATCAAAATAGATAGGTGTGTTTAGAACCTCCCAGATTTTTTAGTACTCCTTTGTTTTGGTGTGTGTATGTGTGAATGCATGTTAAGAACACTTACCAAGAGGTCTACTGTCTCAGTAAATTTTAAGTGCACAATGATGTATTAACCACAGGCACTCTGTAAGGCATCAGATTGGTAGAAATGATTTCTCTGGCATAACTGAAACTTTACTTCTGTTGAACAGAAACTGCATTTCTCCCACCCCTTAACCCCTGGAAGCCACCCTTGTACTCTCTCCTTCTATGGTTCCATTTTAGATTTGTCATATGAGTGAAATCCCATAGTATCTGTGTTTCTGGACTGGCTCATTTCACATAGCATAATGAACTCCAGGTGCATCCATGTTGTCTCACAAGGCTGAATTCTTTTTGTGAGTCTGAATCATATTCCAGTGTATGTTGATGCCACATGTTTTCCCTCCATTCACCTATTGATGGACTCTTGGTTCATATCTTGGTGGGAGTCAACACCAGAGTGAAGATATCTTTTGAGATACTGATATCAATTCTTTGGATGTATCCCCAGAAATGGAATTTCTGGATCATATGGTTGTCCTATTTATTAATTTTAAGTTATTTTTAATTTTTGGCTGACTTGGGCCTTCATTGCTGCACACAGATTTTCTAGTTGCAGCAAGCAGGGGCTGCTCTCTTGTTGCGGTGCATGGTCTTCTCATTGCAGCGGCTTCTCTTATTGCCCAGCACAGAGTCTAGGTGCCTGGGCTTCAGTAGTTGTGACACAAGGGCTTAATTGCCTCTCAGTGTGCAGGATCTTAGTTCTGGGACCAGGGATTGGATCTGTGTCCCTTGCATTGGCAGATGGATTTCTAACCACTGGATCGCCAAGGAAGTCCCTCTTATTTTTAATTTTTGAAAAACCTCCAATTTTCTCTTCTATAGGTCCTGCATTATTTTACATTCCCACCAACAGTGTAGAGTAATTAACAGACAGATTTAACCTAGAAATTGCATTCAAGAAAAATACTGAAATAGCATACAGTTAAGTTTATATAAAATCTACCATACAAAGAATATAAACAATAGTAATGAAATGAATTGGGCCAAAATAATACACCCACCCAAGATAAGTACCTCTAAACCTAAAAATACCCATTCACAAAAAAATTGTCAGTTGCTTAAATATCACTTTATTGTTCAAAAGAAAATCACTAAGATTATATCCTAAGATGTGAGAGGTTCACAAATAAGATATTTGCTGTTCTCAGTCTCTGTCTCTGTCTCTGTGTCTCTCTCTTTTGTTAGGGGAAATCGTGACAGTTATTTGGTGATTTAGGGTTACTGATAAACCTTTTTCTTAACTGCTGGAAAGGCATTCGGCTAAGGAGGGTTATCTAACAGGCTAAACAGAATTCACTTGAATGTTTTTGTAGATTATATGTCTACACATAGTACATATATTAATGTTAATATTAAAAATCTGGAGCAACACAATTCTACTATACCTTCCACTTGTTCAATCTAAGTCACAGAAAGTTTTAAGATATGATTTGTTCACAAATTCACAGTTAATATCATATGAAAATTGGTTTTCTTAAAACTTTCACAGAGAAAAGGTCAAACCCAATAGTAACAAAACAACAACAACAAAAAAAAAAAAAAAAGAAAAAAAGAAGAAGAAAAAGAAAGACAATTGGACTCAGGTCTATTATATAGAGAGCTTCACAGGTGGCTCAATGGTAAAGAATCCACCTCCAAAGCAGTAGATACAGAAGACATGGTTTCATTCTGTGGATTGGGAAGATCCTGTGGAGGAGGAAATGGCAATCCAGTCTAGTATTCTTGCCTGGGAAATCCACGGACAGAGGGGCTTGGTGGGCATTAACCCATAGAGTCACAAAGAGTCTGACATGACTGAGCAACTCCGCACAATTTTAGAAAGCACTGTAATTTAGAAGTTGTGTGAGAATAATGGATTTTTTGCTTAGTTGCTGTGCATGGGGCTTTCAAAAGCCATGCATTAATGTACTTGTTTCCAGAAGTTTCCACTCTACTTTTGTAAAAAAAAAAAAAAAAAGTTCATATACTCTCTTTGAAGGTCAAAATGGTTCATCATGAAACAAAGTGAAAAATGAAAGTGTTAGTTACTCAGTTGTGTCTGACTCTTGTGACCCCTTGAACTGTAGCCTGCCAGGCTCCTCTGTCAGTGAATTCTCCAAGCAAGAATACTGGAGTGAGTAGCCATTCTCTTCTCCAGGGATCTTCCTGACCTAGGAATCAAACCTGACTCTCCTGTGTTGCAGGTGTATTCTTTACTGTCTACCAAGGAAGCAAGTCCATCATGCTTTCTGACAAATTGTCCATCACTTGGATATAACTGTTACATCAAGGGGTAACACAGTGAAAAATCCTTACAGCAAGTGTTACAAAGTCATCTGTACCTAAAATAAAAATAAAAATCCACTTGTTCAGAAGTATCCACTTTTATCCCAGGCATATTCAATTCCTTCACCCAAGGGTTAAGTTCTTTATAAAATATCTCAACCTTTTCTCAATAACTAGTTGGTTTCTCATTTCATCTTTGTTTTGACCTTCCTACAGTGGCTTTTCCTTTGTGGAAGTTGTCTAGCTCTGACTCATTTTCATATTTAACAGCCTTGAGCAGACTTGGTACCCTAAGAAAGGAATCATGTCTTGAAATATGCAAACACACAAAAGAGGATTGTCATTCTTCAATCACTTCATTTTGTTTGTTTGCATATCTCTTCTCTTCCACATTGGTAATCTTCACTCTCCATTTAATATTATGTAAGCTCTACTAATTTCTTCCTCCATTTCACTAAATACTGTTGGGTCCTATTCTCTTCCAACAGTTGAATCATCCTCTTTGACAACTTCATCTACACTTGATCAGTCTACCCAAATGTCAGGATGCTGCCTGTTTCCTCACCTGTTTTTCTCCAGGGAACTTACCTTCACAGTACTTGAACTTTCTACTCTAGTGTCTTGCCACTGCCCAGAACTGTTAGACTTTCAAAAGATTAATTTCAAACTTATTATATTCTGACCGTGTATTACCACCTCTCCATGAAACCCACACTATCTAAGGTTTGGCCTCATAGGGATTTCCCATCTGTGATCTTTTTGCTTTTTATTTCTCTCTCTCCTGAATTTACACTTAAATCTCTATCTTTCAGCTCTGATTTCATTGTACAGTAATAGTTCTCTTGATGCTAGTCTCAAATCCATTTTTCTTTTAACTTAACCATTGAATGGCCTAGGGTCATTTCAGTTTTGGGAGAGTCACATTATTTGATGTAACTGCTACCATATTTTTTTAGGGCTAGAATCATGATCTTCAACTCAGTTCCAACAGCGAGGTTCACTAATACTCTTATTAAACCCAGTCAACTCTCCGTAGAGTTATTTCCCCCTTATTTCATTACTTTTTCCCAATTAATTTCTATTGGGATATAGTTTATTTACAATGCTATGTTAGTTTCAACTGTACAGCAAAATGACTCAGTTATACATATACATATATCCACTTTAAAATATTTTTTTTCCCCATATAGCTCATTACAAGGCATTGAGTAGAGTTCTCTGTACTAAATAGTATACTGGTCCTTATTAGTTATCTACTTTATAGATAACAGTGCACTAAGAATTTAAACAGTCCAGAGACAGGGCGATCTGTGATGACTTGGAAGGGTGGAATGGGGGTGGGTGAGAGACAGAAACTAGCACAGTAACTGTAATTTGTAAAACAATTATAATCCAATAATATAAATAAAAATCCATAGAGTTCACACCAGCAGAAGGTGTGAATTTCTCCACTTTTCTCCAAACTTTTAAATCTTGCTCTCTATACCTGAATTTATCATTTCTTTCCCCAAGGCTACCATAAAACTATGAGTCCTTTCTTTTACTGAGCCTAAATCTCTTAATTGTGTTCTGGAGCTTATCCTTCCATGCTTACTTAGAAATATCATTAATTATTGCTTCTCACATTTGAGACTTCTCTGACTCTACATTTATCTTCAGAGAAATTTGAACGCTGTTAATAACTACACAAATGTCTCTCTTCAGTGATTTCCCTGATTTAAAAAACTAATTATTTTAAAATTTCAAAACATGTCATTGATTGATCCATGCAGAACTTTTTAATTCTAAAAACAAAAGGTCTATAAAGAAGCTTCACCTGTCGGATTAAAATATAGCCCCATTTTCTCTTTCTAATGTCTCCAGGAGTCTCTCATTCTCGCTTCAGGTCTAAGAAACAGTAAACATATATTAAAACGGAAGTCTAAAGAGGTTTCCAAGCAAAACTGTTTTCATGAAGATGGAAACTAATACCATAATACCTTAAAGTATCCATTTTTCTCTCTGAACTTTTGTCCAAGGCCCAAGGCCTATGCTAGGGAAAATTACTTTTTGAAGTAGCCTTTAAATGGTACTTTGGGCAGCCCATGGTAAAGGATTTTGAATGAGTACGTTTGCAAATAAACAGGAAACAAAAGTCTATGAGATATCTATTTCGATAGTTTGCCATCTATTGCTGTCCATACTATCACTTATTACGGGTCACACACCTAATATACCTTTATGACAATTAGATTCTTTTCTACCACTTACTTTATTGTGGAGAAGTACCTATTTCTTTGCCATGTTCAGATGGTTTTAGTTCTCTAATTTAGATGAAAATGAACAATGCTATTGACATCGATTGCTAGCAGGGTGATTTGATGCCTATGCCGCATAGAAACAGCCCTCTGGCTGGCTTATCGTCTTCATACTTTGAAAATTCCTA
Source organism: Cervus elaphus (assembly GCF_910594005.1). NCBI lineage: Eukaryota > Metazoa > Chordata > Mammalia > Artiodactyla > Cervidae > Cervus > Cervus elaphus. The sequence goes on from NC_057819.1 coordinate 29,226,799, forward strand.
CTTAAGTTTCAGTGAAACATTTTGTGAGAAAAGAGAAATGGTTGATCCATTTATGAAGCAAATATGAAGCTTCTTCTCTTAGAATCTAAATAAAACAAGAGTCCACTGAAAAGTAAACCTAAAGCACTTAATAGCTTAGAAGCTTTTAGTGGATTATGGCTTGATTTATTGGTAACATGAACAAAGATGTGAACAGGGGAGCACAGCTTTTAAGTTAGAGTTAAAAAAAAAAAATGCCTCCATTATCTTTAAACTAAGGACAAAAGTTTCTGTTTGTTCCTTTAGTTGAGGCAAGCGGGGAGACCTGCGGATGGGGAAGGGATGAGCAGGACCCCAGGTCTTGCTCTGAGAAGTCACCTTTGTTCTCTGAAAAGCCTTGGAATCCTTAAGGATTTACAACGTGCATTTTCCATGAGGACCTTCTTTGCTTTCCGACAAAAAGATATGTCACCTACACAGGACAGCGTGAAAATATTAGATGGTGAAACACCAGGCTGTGGTTTTTACAAAGGATATTTGACAGTGCAATGCAGGAATAAATCATAAAGTAAGGTTTTCTTTTATAATGGAGGCTCTTTGACATTCTAGTTATCCCAGGAGTCACTTCTTCATGTTAAATGTAGGAGAGTCAATCTGTTCTCCTGAAACAGGAATTGGGATATACTCAATGACTCATAGGCAACTGTGGGTATTTTGTCAGGTCACACATACTTTCCATGTACACACAGTGCAGTGAAATATTAGCATAGCTACTTGCAACTGAGGCAGCTTATACATTTGTGCTTTAGTGAATGAAATAATTCATTTTCTTGAAAAATATTTATTGAGATTCTGTAGACCCCATCAAGGATTCTCTGTATTTTTTAATCAGCAATGATAGAAGTGGATTGCCTGACATGGAACACTTTACAATGTGGAGTAGCTGCATAATGGAGATTGGATGCAGAAATTGACAATGATGGCTGATACAAGTTATCTGGGGGGAAAAAGTGAACAATTCAAAGATCTAGCATTGGAAAAAAATGCTGAAAGTGTTACTATTATGTGAGAGATATTAATAATAGAATTATATAATAAACATATCAATGTATGACAAAACCCACTGAAATGTTATGAAGTAATTAGCCTCCAACTAATAAAAAAAATAAAAAATAAAAAACATATACCCCCCCCAAAAAAAGAATTATATAATAAACATAGCGTAGCATGGAACCCAGGTCTCCCACATTGCAGGCAGATTCTTTACCCTTTGAGCCACCAGAGAATCTCATAGCATACCAAGCCTAGATATTTTAGAGGAAAATCAGCCAGAGTGTAATTAGACATAAACCATATTTAGAAGGCTGGGGCATGAGAACAAGGCTGGCGGGGTGTTGTAACTTGGAAAAAAGAGGGCAGGGAATTTACAGTGTATCAGCAAAAGGAGTCAGCTGAACTTCAGCTGCTTGGGGAATATGTGCTCAAAACTAGTCTCTTAAAATGCTCTTATGGCTTGAAAATCATTGGTTGACATTTTGATTTAGCAAGAAAGGAGGGGAGGAATCCATTGGGAAGATGGCATCGTATGAGAACGACAGTAGAAATGCCCAGTTCCTCAGGTTTTCTTACATTGCTGATCATGCTTTATAACATGTACCCATGCGTCTTATATTATGTTTAATATTTATGTCCATCTCTATTGGCTTTGCTCTCTGTACTTAGCCTCAAAGTCTATTTCTTCTCTACAACTCCTTCCTCTCACTGATCTAACCCCACCTCCCTCCACATCCCAAACTCTCTCTAAAATAACAAATGTACCAACCCAGCTGATATTTAGGTCAAGATTGGGTGCAATGTGGGTAGAGACATGAGAAGTGAGCAAACATATGAAAAGGCTTTTCCTTTGTGAATGTGATACCTTACTTACATTTGGAGTAAATGACAGAATTTTATTAATTTTGATTGTTTAAAGTATTTGGTTCCTTCTATCTCTATAATACGTAGGTCCCAGAAATATAATGTACATCATAGTGACTATAGTCAATAATTCATATTATATATTTACAAGTTGCTAAGAGAGTAGATTGTAAAAGTTCTTGTCACAAGGAACAGTTGTAACTCTGTGGCGATGCATGGTAACTTTGTGGTGATCATCTTGCAGCATACACAATCATCAAATTATGATGCTGAATACTCAAATATAAAGTTATGTGTCAATTTTATCTCAATAAGAAAGAATAAAAATAAAATATGCAGTTCTTTACATGGAGATATGAATTCTACATAATTCAGTTTGCTTTCCTTGACATCTCACAAACTCTTAATGAGTTGTGTCATAATATTCTTCCTTTACATAATTTGCTTTTTAAATTTTTTTACCTTTTAAAAATTTACAAATATAAGCCTTGAAAGCAATTTTTGTTAGCAATACAATGAAACCAGTAGCGTGCTAGGTAGGGAAAAGGACAAGGTTCACTCCATTTTTCTTTCTTGTGGAGGGAGAACTAGGTAAATTCACACATAGTGGGATTATTTAGGATGGTACTGATTGTCCTTTTCCTACAGATGACAAGTGACCCAATTAAGATTTATATACAATCTCTCTGACTCCAAAGCCCCAAATTTTAATTTTGTCCCTCACCCCTCTTCCCAAATAGTCAACATTTATCTCACTGATATATAATCAGGGTCCTTTCCACTTGTTTTCATCAGTTGGATTTGATCATTTGGTTTGGTTGTTTCTGATGGCAAGGGATCCTACACTAATTTAAGTCTCCATTAAAAGCAATATGACTGCTAAACAATCTATTTTGATATCAATGTGCTTACGGACTCTTAGAGACTTACAAAAAACAAACAAAAAAAGGTTGAACTTAGCACACAACCTCTTAATCAAACATCCACAACTTGGCACTGCTTTATCCTTGTCTGCCCTACCCATAACTATCTTGAGGGTCTGTTTGTAGGAACAAAACATTGCTTAGGAGCTCCAGTATTTTTAACGCCACACCAGGTGCAGCCAGGTTGCCTAAAATACTTAATACCCATTGAGACAATCTCTGGAGACTCAAGTCTAGCATAACATATTTTTAAAAGAATGACTAAAACAAAAGAAGTCACATTATTTTGGAAAGCGTTCCAGCTTTAAGAAGAGAGCTTCATCTCTCAAAGCACACGTATGCTGTGAACAACACTGATTTGTTTAGGAGGAAGATATTTACTATTTATTCCCTATGAAAAATACATTTTCAAAATGTTTTACAAAATGAAATTTGGAGCTACTATGAGACTCTGGATCAAGCATGTTGTCATTACTGCTAAAATTCCTGTGGTTTTCATGGTTACCCTTTGGCATCCACAGTTATGGAAACTCTGAAGTCCTTCTAATTTTGGAAAATATGGGTGGGATATTTTAGTCTATTTGTGCTAAGCAAGATTCTTGTCTTTATCAAAGTTTAAGCCTCAAAATATGTCCCTGCAATTTTGAAAGAACTTAGAACCCAGTGGAAGAAATAAATTAGGTTAGATTTTATACTATGCATAAAGAAACAGTTTACTAATTGGCATTATACCTTTTCCATATTTAAATTGGAAACTCAGATACTAGGAACTACACCTTCTCTGTATAGTAGTATATGAAATCTTCTTCAAGGAAAAAAGGTTCAGAAATTTCTCAGGCACCCGTCATATTTGATCCGGAGCCCACTTTAAAGTTTGCAGCAAATGCAATGGTCACACCTACACTTCAATGAGATGCACTGAGAGTAGTCTGCATTAAGACTTATTGCATTAGGGCCGATCTACATGATAAATTCAACTGGGCCTTAGAAAGCATCACTACAAACAAAGCTAGTGGAGGTGATGGAATTCCAGTTGAGCTATTTCAAAACCTGAAAGATGATGCTGTGAAAGTGCTGCACTCAATATGCCAGCAAATTTGGAAAACTGAGCGGTGGCCACAGGACTGGGAAAGGTCTGTTTTTATTCCAATCCAAAAGAAAGGCAATCCCAAAGAATGCTCAAACTACCACACAATTACACTCATCTCACACGCTAGTAAAGTAATGCTCAAAATTCTCCAAGCCAGGCTTCAGCAATACATGAACCGAAAACTTCCAGATGTTCCAGCTGGTTTTAGAAAAGGCAGAGGAACCAGAGATCAAATTGCCAACATTTGCTGGATCATCAAAAAAGCAAGAGAGTTCCAGAAAAACATCTATTTCTTCTTTATTGCCAATGCCAAAGCCTTTGACTGTGTGGATCACAATAAACTGTGGAAAATTCTGAAGGAGATGGGAATACCAGACTACCTGATCTGCCTCTTGAGAAACCTGTATGCAGGTCAGGAAGCAACAGTTAGAACTGGACATGGAACAACAGACTGGTTCCAAATAGGAAAAGGAGTATGTCAAGGCTGTATATTGTCACCCTGCTTATTTAACTTATATACAGAGTACATCATGAGAAACGCTGGGCTGGAAGAAGCACAAGCTGGAATTAAGATTGCCGCGAGAAATATCAATAACCTCAGATATGCAGATGACACAACCCTTATGGCAGAAAGTGAAGAGGAAGTAAAAAGCCTCTTGATGAAAGTGAAAGAGGAGAGTGAAAAAGTTGGCTTAAAGCTTAACATTCAGAAAACTTATATCATGGCATCTGGTCCCATCACCTCATGGGAAATAGATGGGGAAACAGTGGAAACAGTGTCAGACTTTATTTTTGGGGGGCTCCAAAATCACTGCAGATGGTGACTGCAGCCATGAAATTAAAAGACGCTTACTCCTTGGAAGGAAAGTTATGACCAACCTAGATGGATAGTATATTAAAAAGCAGAGACATTACTTTGCCAACAAAGGTCCATCTGGTCAAGGCTATGGTTTTTCCAGTGGTCATGTATGGATGTGAGAGTTGGACTGTGAAGAAAGCTGAGTGCCGAAAAATTGATGCTTTTGTGTTGTGGTGTTGGAGAAGACTCTTGAGAGTCCCTTGGACTGCAAGGAGATCCATCCAGTCCATTCTGAAGAGCTAAGTCCTGGGTGTTCATTGGAAGGACTGATGCTGAAGCTGAAACTCCGATACTTTGGCCACCTCATGCGAAGAGTTGACTCATTGGAAAGGACCCTAATGCTGGGAGGGATTGGGGGCAGGAGGAGAAGGGGACGACAGAGAATGAGATGGTTGGATGGCATCACCGACTCGATGGGCATGAGTTTGAGTGAACTCCGGGAGTTTGTGATGGACAGGGAGGCCTGGTGTGCTGTGATTCATGGGGTCGCAAAAAATCGGACATGACTGAGCAACTGAACTGAACTTAACTGACATGATAAATTGCACAGTCACCCAACTCTTTATGAGAATCCCAGTGAAATGTTACTTTTCATTTCTTCTCATGAAGAGATAAAGCTTATTTCTTTATGCATTGAACTGCTTGGCCACAAGACTTGCTTTAAACAATGGGACAGGAAAAAAATATGACGCAAAGGCTTGAAAGGTGATTTTACATTATACCATTCCCCCTTGCTGCTCTTGGAAGACAGATACCAAGTGACCAAACAGAAGAGAATATCGAGAAAATTAGAGAATGAGAAATTCTGTGGAGGAAAACTGAGGCATATCAGCAGACAGCCATTTTCAAAGTCTGGATGTTAAAACTGTTTAATTTTCTTCACCTTATATGAGTTAAAAAGATGGTCATAATTTGCATAAAGTGCAGAAAACTACACTTTGTTATGAGAAACCTGGGCTAGACTTATGGAAAAACATGGTACACGTTGGGATAAAGAAGTGGTTTTTGGACGCCCCTGGTGGTTCTGTGGATAAGAATCCACTTCCCAATGCAGGGGTTTAATCCATGGTTCAGGAAGATCCCATATGCCATGGAGCAACTAAGGCCTGTATGCCACAACTACTGAAGCCCATGTATCCGGAGCCCAGGCTCCACAATAAGTGAAGCCTCCACAATAAGAAGCCCCGTGCACCGCAAGGAAGAGTAGCCCCTGCTGGCAGCAACTAGAGAAAGCCTACGCAAAGTGATGAAGATTCAAGCACAGTCAAAAGTAAATAAATTAGTAAAATTATTAAAAAAAAAAAAAGAAACGGCATTTGTCATTGATAGGACTTCACTTGTCATGTGACTATTCTTATTCATTTTACAATAATACATCATGCTTTTTTAAACCCTTATTTAATTTCCAAGAACACTGTGCATCAGGATTCCAAATGCTTTATTTTCCTGTGACCACAAAAGCAGGCAGGAGACTGTTCACGTTCTGACAGACTACCTCTCTATGAGCCTGTGTTTTTTGTAATATTTACAAAAGTGACTGCCAAAGGTCATTTGCCTCACATCTTATCAAACTGATTTGTAGAAAATATGATGTTTAAATAAATCAATATGCAGTAAAGAAAATGATGAACAATGTTATTCTTAAAGAAGCTTATAAATAACAGGATAAAGATGATATCATATTTCAAAATGTAGAAGTGTTTTTACACCTCTGCAAAATAATGACTAATAACACAAAATGAGACAGTAATAGCTTTTTAGTAAGTAATATGATGGTCTTCTTTCTATTATAACCATATTTTTAAAATTACGAGGATTAATAGTAAAGGAAGACAAAGTTTTTAGATCCAGAAAACATGATTATGACTTTACTTAACCTCCAGGGTTCTTAGTTTTTTCTTTACTTAAATATGGATTATACTACATTTTAATGTTAATATAAGAAGGTTTACTACTATGTAGTAATTTCAAAGACAGTGTGAGTAATTGATCTAAGTTAATTGACTGTACTTATTAAATACAAAAAGCACCAGATTCTTAGGTTGGAATAATGCCTCAAATATGATTAATAATGAAAATATACTTTCAAGTATAATTGGCTATCTGTCAAATGAGTATTACAAGCAACACAGTGAAGACCTGAAGAAGAGTGTACAGAATACTTTACATAAACAAGTCATAATTTAAAAACAGGAGCTACTAGGCTCCAGTTCTCCTGAAGGTGGACAAGGGTTACTCATTCTCTGCCTCAGGATAACAACCTGAGTACATCTTCCAAGGAACTTGACAAAGTTCAGCTGACATCCATCTGTAACCATAAAACTATGTGCTTCAAGGATTCTCTATGACCCACCTCCCAGAATATTGGAAATAAAAGCAAAAAACAAATGGGACCTAATTAAACTTAAAAGCTTTTGCACTACAAAGGAAATTATACGCAAGGTGAAAAGACAGTCTTCGGAAAGGGAGAATATAATAGCAAATGAAGAAACAGACAAAGGATTAATCTCAAAAATATACAAACAACTCCTGAAGCTCAATTCCAGAAAAATAAATGACCCAATCAAAAAATGGGCCAAAGAACTAAACAGACATTTCTCCAAAGAAGACATACAGATGGCTAACAAACACATGAAAAGATGCTCAACATCACTCATCATCAGAGAAATGCAAATCAAAACCACAATGAGGTACCATTACACGCCAGTCAGGATGGCTGCTATCCAAAAGTCTACAAGCAATAAATGCTGGAGAGGGTGTGGAGAAAAGGGAACCCTCTTACACTGTTGGTGGGAAGGCAAACTAGTACAGCCACTGTGGAGAACAGTGTGGAGATTCCTTAAAAAACTGGAAATAGAACTGCCATATGACCCAGCAATCCCACTCCTGGGCATACACACCGAGGAAACCAGATCTGAAAGAGACACGTGTACCCCAATGTTCATCGCAGCGCTGTTTATAATAGCCAGGACATGGAAGCAATCTAGATGTCCATCAGCAAAAGAATGGGTAAGGAAGCTGTGGTACATATACACTATGGAATATTACTCAGCCATTAAAAAGAATTCATTTGAATCAGTTCTAATGAGGTGGATGAAACTGGAGCCCATTATACAGAGTGAAGTAAGCCAGAAAGATAAACACCAATCCAGTATACTAACGCATATATATGGAATTAAAAAAGATGGTAATGATAACCCTATATGCAAAACAGAAAAAGAGACACAGATGTATAGAACAGACTTTTGGACTCTGTGGGAGAAGGTGTGGGTGGTATGTTCTGAGAGAATAGCATTAAAACAAGTATACTATCAAGGGTGAAACAGATCACCAGCCCAGGTTGGATGCATGAGACAAGTGCTCAGGGCTGATGCACTGGGAAGACCCAGAGGGATGGGATGGGGAGGGAGGTGGGAAGGGGGATTGGGATGGGGAACACATGTAAATCCATGGCTGATTCATGTCAATGTATGGCAAAAACTACTACAATATTGTGAAGTAATTAGCCTCCAACTAATAAAAATAAATGAAAAAGAAAAAAAAAAAACAAAAAACTATCTGCTTCAGAGAGACCAAGAAAGATCTCTAGGAAAAATCCAGACAAAAGCAATTAATAAAGACACTGTGGACCTGAATCTCTACTAATCATTTGATAACTCTTTTACTTTATGGAGGTAATATTAGGAGAATTCAGTTCAGTTCAGTCACTCAGTCATGTCCAACTCTGCAACCCATGAACTGCAGCATGCCAGGCCTCCCTGTCCATCACCAACTCCCGGAGCCTACCCAAACTCATGTCCATGGAGTCGGTGATGCCATCCAACCATCTCATCCTCTGTCCTCCCCTTCTCCTCCTGCCCTTAATCTTTCCCTGCATCAGGGTCTTTTCAAAAGAATCAGCTCTTCACCTCAGGTGGCCAAAGTATTGGAGTTTCAGCTTCAACATCAGACCTTCCAATGAACACCCAGGACTGATCTTTAGAATGGACTGGTCGGATTTCCTTGCAGTTCAAGGATCTCTCAAGCATCTTCTCCAACACCACAGTTCAAAAGCATCAATTCTTGGGCACTCAGTTTTCTTTTAAGTCCAACACTCACATCCATACATGACTACTGGAAAAACCATAGGCTTCACTAGTAGAGACAAAGTAATGTCTCTACTTTTTAATATGCTGTCTAGGTTGGTTATAAATTTCATTCCAAGGAGTAAGCATGTTTTAATTTCATGGCTGCAATCACCATCTGCAGTGACTTTGGAGCCCAAGAAAATAAAGCCAGCCATGGTTTCCTCTGTTTCCCCGCCTATTTGCCATGAAGAGATGGGACCAGATGCCATGATCTTAGTTTTCTGAAAGTTGAGTTTTAAGCCAACATTTTCATTCTGCTCTTGCACTTTCAACAAGAGGCTCTTTAGTTCTTCTTCATGTTTTGCCATAAGGGTGGTGTCATCTGCACATCTGAGGTTATTGATATTTCTCCCAGCAATCTTAATTCCAGCTTGTGCTTCTTCCAGCCCAGCGTTTCTCATGATGTATTCTGCATAGAAGTTAAATAAGCAGGGTGACAACACGGCCTTGATGTACTCCTTTTCCTATTTGGAACCAGTCTGTTGTTCCATGTCCAGTTCTAACTGTTGCTTCCTGACCTGCATACAGGTTTCTCAAGAGGCAGGTCAGGTGGTCTGGTGTTTCCATCTCTTGAAGAATTTTCCACAGTTTATTGTGATCCACACAGTCAAAGGCTTTGGCATAGTCAATAAAACAGAAATAGATGTTTTTCTGGAACTCTCTTGGTTTTTTGATGATCCAGGGGATGTTAGCAATTTGATCTCTGGCTCCTCTGCCTTTTCTAAAACCAGCTCGAAAATCTGGAAGTTCACAGTTCATATATTGTTAAAACCTGGCTTGGAAAATTTTGAGCATTGCTTTACTAGAGTGTGAGATGAGTGCAATTGTGCGATAGTTTGAGCATTCTTTGGCAAGGCCTTTCTTTGGGATTGGAATGAAAATGGACCTTTTCCAGTCCTGTGGCCACTGCTGAGTTTTCCAAGTTTGCTGGAATATTGAGAGCAGCACTTTCACAGCATCATCTTTTTGCATTTGAAATAGCTCAACTGGAATTCCATCACCTCCACTAGCTTTGTTTGTAGTGATGCTTCCTAAGGCCCACTTGACTTCACATTCCAGGATGACTGGCTCCAGGTGAGTGATCAAACCATCGTGATTAACTGGGTTGTGAAGATATTTTTTCTACATTTCTTCTGTGCATTCTTGCCACCTCTTCTTAATATCTTCTGCTTCTGCCAGGTCCATAGCATTTTTGTCCTTTATTGAGTCTATCCTTGCATGAAATGTTCCCTTGGTATCTCTAATTTTCTTGAAGAGATCTCTAGTCTTTCCCATTCTATTGTTTTCCTCTATTTCTTTGCACAGATTGCTGAGGAAGGCTTTCTTATCTCCTCTTGCTATTGTTGGAACTCTGCATTCAAATGGGTATATCTGTCATTTTCTCCTTTGCTTTTTGCTTCTCTTTTTTCACAGCTATTTGTAAGGCCTCCTCAGACAGCCATTTTGCCTTTTTGCATTTCTTTTTCTTGGGGATGGTCTTAATCCCCGTCTCTTGTACAATATCATGAACCTCCATCCATAGTCCATCAGGCACTCTATCAGATCTAGTCCCTTGAATCTATTTCTCACTTCCACTGTATAATCATAAGGGATTTGATTTATGTCATACCTAAATGGTTTAGTGGTTTTCCCCACTTTCTTCAATTTACCTCTGAATTGGCAATAAAGAGTTCTTGATCTCAGCTACAGTCCACTCCCAGTGTTTTTTTTTTTTTGTTTTTTTTTGTTTTTTTTTTTTTTTGCTGGCTGTATAGAGCTTCTCCATCTTTGGCTGCAAAGAATATAATCAATCTGATTTTGGAGTTGGCCATCCGGTGATGTCCATGTGTAGAGTCTTTTCTTGCATTGTTGGAAGAGAGTGTTTGCTATGACCAGTGCATTCTTTTGGCAAAACTCTATTAGCCTCTGCCCTGATTCATTCTGTACTCCAAGGCCAAATTTACCAGTTACTCCAGGTGTTTTTTGAATTCCTACTTTTGTCTTCCAGTCCCCTATAATGAAAAGGACAACGTTTTTGGGTGTTAGTTCTAAAAGGTCTTGTAGGTCTTCATAGAGCCATTCAACTTCAGCTTTTTCAGCATTACTGGTCAGGACATAGACTTGGATTACCCTGATATTGAATGGCTTGCCTTGGAAAAGAACAGAGATCATTCTGACGTTTTTGAGATTGCATCCAAGTACTGCATTTCATACTCTTTTGTTGACTATGATGGCTGCTCCATTTCTTCTAAGGGATTCCTGCCCACAGTAGTAGATATAATGGTCATCTGATTTAAATTCACCCATTCCAGTCCATCTTAGATCACTGATTCCTAGAATGTTGACGTTCACTCGTCCCATCTCCTGTTTGACCACTTTCAATTTGCCTTGATTCATGGACCTAACATTCAAGGTTCCTATGCAATATTTCTCTTTACAGCATTGGACCTTGCTTCTATCACCAGTCACATCCACAACTGGGTATTGTTTTTGCTTTGACTCCATCCCTTAGGAGAATTACAGGGATGTAATGGTGAAGATATTGAAGAGGAAGAGGATATTGCATAAGAGGTAATATGAATACTTTGAATAGCACATTTAAACTAATTACTTAGCATTTAGCTATTTCTGAAAGACATCTTTACTAGGAAAATTAATAGAAATAAAGATTACCAGAGAAATATTGAATATATTTACTACAATGTTCTCTTTAAGCCATTTTGGTAGTATGTTATTCTATACAATTTCATACTAATATAATTTAACTCTGGTATTTTTATAATGTAAAAAAAAAAAAAGTTCCTAAAAAGAACTATTAGACAAAATTTTTTTACAAATCAGGATTGCATACCAGGATTAAAATGACTTTCTGTATTATGGTCTACAATATTAAGATATTTTATTAAGCCAGACAGGAAACATTTTCAATGAGGCCAAACCATTCATTTTCATTCTATTTTAATTATTTAAGCATTTTTAAGGTATGTGCTCCATAGTGTGATATGGAAAGACAGTTGGTTTATCTTGGTGGTTCTCCCTCAAAGCCCTTAACCTGATCTAATTTTCAGAGAAACCCTAAATGAGGGACATTGTACAATATAATTGACCAGCATTACTTAAATGTCAAGTTCCTTAAAAATAAGAAAAGTCTGAGAACTCAACACAGACCAGAGAAGACTAAAACTTTGACCCTAACTGCAATGTGATATCCTGGATTATATCCTGGGTTATAAAAAGGATATTAGTGGAAATACTAGTGAAATCCAAATAAACTGTGCATCTGGTTCAGAATAATACTTATATAAGTATCAGGTGGAAATCTTTGAATGATTTATAAATGAATGTATATATTTACTTTCAAGTAGAAAAACTCAGTAATTAAGATATATTCTATAATTGCTAAAGTCTTCAGTTCGGTTCAGCTTAGTTCAGTCACTCAGTCATGTCCGACTCTTTGTGACCCCATGAACTGCAGCATGCCAGGCCTCCCTGTCCATCACCAGCTCCCAGAGTTCATCCAAACTCATGTGCATCAAGTCGGTGATGCCATTCAGCCATCTCATCCTCTGTCTTCCCCTTCTCCTCCTGCCCCCAATCCCTCCCAGCATCAGAGTCTTTTCCAATGAGTCAACTCTTTGCATGAGGTGCCCAAAGTATTGGAGTTTTAGCCTCAGCATCAGTCTTTCCAATGAACACCCAGAACTGGTCTCCTTTAGGATGGACTGGTTGGATCTCCTTGCAGTCCAAAGGACTCCCAAGGGTCTTCTCCAACACCACAGTTCAAAAGCATCAATATTTTGGTGCTCAGCTTTCTTCACAGTCCAACTCTCACATCCATACGTGACCACTGGAAAAACCATAGTCTTGACCAGACGGACCTTTGTTGGCAAAGTAATGTCTTTGCTTTTTAATATGCTGTCTAGGTTGATCATAACTTTCCTTCCAAGGAGTAAGCATCTTTTAATTTCATGGCTGCAATCAGCATCTGCAGTGATTTTGGAGCCCCCCAAAAATAAAGTCTGACACTGTTTCCACTGTTTCCCCATATATTTGCCATGAAGTGATGGGACTGGATGCCATGATCTTAGTTTTCTGAATGTTGAGCTTTAAGCCAACTTTTTTACTCCCTTCTTTCACTTTCATCAAGAGGCTTTTTAGTTCCTCTTCACTTTCTGCCATAAGGGTAGTGTCATCTGCATATCTGAGGTTATTGATATTTCTCCCAGCAATCTTGATTCCAGCTTGTGTTTCTTCCAGCCCAGCATTTCTCATGATGTACTCTGCATAGAAGTTAAATAAGCAGGGTGACAATATACAGCCTTGACTATACCTCTTTTCCTATTTGGAACCAGTCTGCTGTTCCACATCAAGTTCTAACTGTTGCTTCCTTACCTGTATACAGGTTTCTCAAGAGGCAGGTCAAGTGGTGTGGTATGTATTTACCTTAGGCCCATCTTTCTTCAAGTCAGTTCTGCCTAAGACCCAGAACCAATAATGGCTCAACAAGCCAGTATGTTTTACTCAAGGAAATGTTCTCTTAAGCTATATTAATGAGACTCTGCATTTGCTTGAAAATCTGCCTTTCTTCAAGATTCATGTCAATTGTTTTATGGCCCAGGATGACTCACCTTTTGCCAATGTTATCCCAAAATGCATGTTGTGGGTGAGGGGTCTGGTGCCACTGTCTGAGTTTTGAGACATTTCTTTTCTCTAATTAGCAGCCTGCTAATCGATATATAACTTCTTGCTAAAAACTAGCAAGGGGGCACTCTTTCTGCCCCCATCTGATGTCTATATCAGAAGCCATCTCTATCTCTTTTATACTTTAATAAAACTTTATTGCACAAAAGTTCTGAATGATCAAGTCTTGTTACTGATCCCAGATCAAATCCCTCTCCTCTGGAGGCCAAGAATCCCTGCGTCTTTCACAGCATAGTGACAACCTTTCAATATGATGTGTTTGATACTGTAGAAAGACAACCTCTGGCTGAGCCAAAAGGATCTGGTGAGAAAGAAGACAAAGGCTTTGTGAAAGAAGTAGTTTTCAGCACATATTGCCTGTCCCATACCTGCAGTAGAAGCTCAGATTACTGCTGCCCGAGCACCCAGGTATCACCTCTGATGAGGGAAGTTGCCATTGGTACCCAGAAATGGTATTATGTTCTTGCTATCTTAGGATTCCACATGTATACTTGCTTTGTTTAAACTGGGAAATAAATATTAACAAGGAGCCATATATTACATTACGTGGGTAACAAAACATAGAAATCAATATAATTGTATTCAATATTAATAGATCCTTAAGAATGGGGTTGATTTCTTCTTTTATATTTTCTTGTTACAATTGTGTATAGGTTCAAATCTCTATAGTTTCTAAATCAGGATTATCATCCCTTTCCACTGGGCTTCAATCTGAAGTTACATAATAAGAGTAAATATTGCACTATGTTGCCTAAAGAATGTTACAATAAATATTTAAGTTATACCATACAGATTAACAATATTACTGGAATTGAGAAAATGGTGCATAATAAAAGTGGGCAAGAGTTATCAGCACAGTTTTATAGGCTCTTTTTACTATCAGTGAGAAGCTGAAGGAATTTCCACTCAATATATTATGACATTGATACTCTTTGATTTATATTTCAAAACTGTATTTAATTTCTGTCAACCAAATGTAGACTTCAAAGTTGGGATTTCTCTATGAATAAGCTTTCTACTGAAAGTAATCATCCCACTTCTTTAATTATAAAGATCAGATGGAAATTCACACATGTTATCACAGTAGGCTTTGCAAATATACAAGTATTAATGCACATGTACTTCTTGATCCATTACTTAGTTCAGCACCATTGATTTCGCATGTCTGGGGTCACAGTCTGAACATGATACCAGTAAAATTGTCTGAAACACTCCATATGAGGTGTCATAACTCTGGGATGCCCACTCACATCATTAATTTTCAGATTATTTATTTCACATAAAAAGAATACTAACAGTTTCCAAAATGCACATTATACTTTCAAATGCACTAATTTTTTATTAAATAGCTCTGACAAATTCTATAGTTAAATCTTTATTAAATAAATATCATTTTTCATAAGCGAGTGACATTGCACATAAATATTGTCATATTTTTTAAAATATCTCTTTAAATTATTTCAATACACAGAAGTCAGAAGCTTTTAGCTGTTTGTAAATTTTCATTGATGATCCAGATAAGAAGCAATGGGAATAAAAACTCCACAGAAAATTTAGAACAGAAATTGGCAATCCTTCAGAAACAAATTATCAACCACATGTAAGTCTCAAAATTTAGGATCACTAGGCAATAAAAATAGGGGCATCAAATTTTATCAAATGAGTTGGAGTGATGCATTCAACAAGTGACCTGATTAAATTCACAGACCATTTTGATTTCAAATTTTATTTTTTAAATATCTAGGTACAGATTAAAAAATTACACTTTGAGATTGGTGTTTATTTCTTCTTGTTTTGTTAAGAAATGGTTTGGATATCATCAGGTAAATGTTGTTGGGGTCTTTTAGAGAAAATTACAGTTTGACAAAAAAAAGCATGGGAGTTCTATCATATTTGAATGTGTTGTCCGTCTATGCAACCACACCTTCAAACATGTTAATGAGTTGTTTGCCTGTGTTGCCTTAACACTTAAGTGAGGTTGATACAAGTAGAACAGAAAATTTTGTTTCATGCAGACACTTTTGCTTAACATTTAGTGCATAGGTAATTTAATTCAAGATATCCTTCCATAGAAAATATACTGAATGTACTGTGTTGTAAACATTTATAAGTTTCAGTGATTTATTTTGAGCTGACATCAGAAATTCAATGCATAAATTTATGAGGAACATGGGCTGTGAATATAAGGCTTGAAAATTTCAGTAATTTTGGAGAAGAGAAATAGTGTCCTCATTAGCCTGAGGTCTCCTGCTAAGCTAGCCAAACCTTTTCCCAGCAAGGGCCTTCAAGCCTGACTACATATCAGACTTACTTAGAATTTTAAGATACCTGAGGCCTACTCCAAAGGCTTCAAATCAGAGAAATTCCACAAAAATCTATTGAGGTCATTCCTTAGCATCACTTTTAGTTAAGGACCTCAGCTTTAACCAGGATGGCTAACCATTCACCTGAGCAGTGAACTGAAGTGACAGCCTCCTCTACCATCTTTTTCCACCCAGAGCAGTCACTTTCAACTGGGGACGATTGTGGTCTTCAAGAGACAGTCGGCAAAGTCTGAAAAAATTCTTGGTTGCCAGAGTTTCAGGGTATGGTTGACATCTGGAGGGGAGCGGGCAATAATGTGGCTGAACATTCACAGTTACAGTCCAAGGACATTATAGTTCAACCAAGAAAGAATTGACTTGGACCCAAACATCAATAGGATGAAGGCTGAAAAACCCTGAGGCAGAATCACTAGTTTCTCATGACCTGGGTGACCGCAGACCAAATCTATTTATCTATAATCATTTTTAAAATATCTGCTGTTTATCTTCTCATTCTAAAAACTCTAAGAAACAATAAGAGAATTGTCCCTTCCCTTTTGACTTTAATTTGCTGTTTCTACTGCTCTTTATCTTTCCTGGTGAAGGCAGCTCTTTTGTCCTTTTCCTATTTGCCTGTTTCTGTCCCCACTAAGCTTAGAAACCTAACTATAGGAATGAGATCACCAAACAATTGAAACAAACTCCTGACTTAGGCTTCCTGAATGCACACCACGCCTTGTTTAGGCTGTCTATTCTTTTTCTTGATTAAAAGAGGTTAGAATGAAGAAGTAGGCAGTTAAAGAATGGCTTTCTCTCCAACACTAACTCCTCTTGGCAGTCCTGCAGGCAGACCTCTTGGACAAGATAACATCTGCAGAGAGAGTCAGTCAGCCTACAACCATGGAGGAAGATGCAGAACCCAACCTCCTGCCTCCGTGACTCACTGAGAGTCTCCCTCACTTTTCTCTTGAAAACCTATCACGATTGAGCAGAATCTTCAGCTTCTCAGAACTCGAGTCAAATTCTCCCCCAGATTGCTGGCTTTTCTGATTAAAGGACGTTTCCTTTCCATTCACACTTGCCTCTCAAATTATTGGTTTTTGAACAGTGAGCATCCAGACCTGAGTTCTTTAACAAGGAGGCCAGCCAGTTTGAAAATGGATGATAAGACAAAGGGCTCAGGCAAATCCTTCTCTTCCTCCCTCCCTTCCCCTCTTTCTTCATTTTCTTTCTTCCTTAGTTGTTTTTGCATGTTTAACCATTACTTGCTTGTGTGAATGCTAAGTTGTTTCAGTGTTCGACTCTGTGCAACCCAATGAGAACTAAAGCCCTCCAGGACATGGGATTTCCCAGGCAAGAATACTGGAGTGGTTTGCCATGCCTTCTTCCAGGGCATCTTATCCATTCAGAAATTGAACCCTTTTCTCTTAGGTCTCCTACATTGGTGGGCAAGTTCTTTATCACTAGCACCATCTGGGAAGCCCGTTACTTATATGTTGCCAAAGCAATTGCATTATTAGGTTAAATAATAAGTACAATTAAAAAAAAAAAAAGGAAACCAATCAAACTGAGCAGCCATTATTGAGAGCTGAATTCAGACTATGTTATTGATTTTCTGTTCCATACTTTCCTCTCTGTGATTTCATACAGGTAGCCAAGGAAAGCACATACTTTCACAGGAAGGCACATTTTAGCACTTCTATAAAAAGTCTAATTATAGCAGTGATGAAGACCCCATACTCCCAAAAACAAATAAATAAAAACACATTGCCATTAAAAAAAAAAAGTCTAATTATGAAAAAAGTACAAAATTTTTTACATCATAAGCTTGTCGAAAAATAGGTAAATTATAAGTTGCCATTGTGAGTCCGTTTGAGGTAGGACATGACAGAAGTTGGTTAGACGTGACATAATTGTACCTTGAAAGTGAGGTCAAGGTTAGAGAAATTTAGATGCTGTTTGGTTGGTGGGAAATAATTGTCTCAGTGAACAGGGTAGGGAAGAGCAGAAAAGCTGAAAAAAGGACTTTGGTTAGGGGACCATTTTTATATTAAAAAATGAACATCAAATCTATACACAAAGAACAATATTTTAATCAAAAGTTGTACAAGTATTTGATGTTTTAGTCAACACTCAACATTTTAGGTAGCATTCCAGCCGTATGAGTGCATTTCCTCCATCATCAGATATTTTATTACAGGGAAGAAAAGAGTGGGTTTAAATTATCTAGATATTTATTTTACCCCTATTATATTAATTTGCATTCCTAAAGCCTCAATGGTATTTTGCTTGTTTAAGATAACATGACTGCAGTTTCCTTTAGTAAAGGGCATGTAGACTTGGCTTCCAGTTATTAAATAAAAATTCTAGTAACCCAGGGTCTCAGAGCTTCCATGAGGACACAGTTGGACATGACTAGCCACGTCCAGGGCTAGTGCTAGGATTGCCGGGCACTCAGCTGTCCGTAGTCTCACACTCCATCAGGGGTCAAATGTTAACTGGTCCAAATCTGTGTTGCTCATATACTTAGGCAGAAACTTTTTCTTAAAGATCTCTATTTCTATAATAATTGCCCCATTCCTAGGACTGTTCTTTTGCTTTGGGTTTCTGGTTTGAACTTTTTGCTGAGTCTGCAGACCTGTCCTGATCCCCAATCCCCAAACAACTCTTGTCAATACCTGGGTGGGAAAGCTCCCCTGGAGAAGGAAATGGCATCCCACTCCATTACTCTTGCCTGGGGAATTCCATGAACAGAAAAGCACATGGGTCACAAAGTCAGACATGACTGAGCAACTGAGCACACACCCATGATGTTCTCTGAAGGGGCCAGTGGAGAAGAGTGAAGTATCTGCCGTGAATGACAGTGGTGAATTGAAGTGCTCCAAGTGAGAGAGTGAGTGAAAACACAACATAGAAAAAAGAAAAATAAAAGAAAATTGGTAAAGTTGTCCCTGAATCTTGACCCCAAACCGTCTTTTCTAGATCATAAGAGAACAAGGCAGCTTTCATCATTTTGATCCTGCATATAAAAAACAGACACGAAATATTCACAGTGATGCAAGCTGGCTTTGAAATCAGCTAGTCCTGGCTGACACCAGCCACCAAATTGGCACATTCATTGGAAATGATGTTCAAAGCAGCTCACAGGAGGAATGGGAAAAACAGCTTTGTCTTCTCTGATAGAATACAGAGCAGCGTTTCCTTTGGAATCTACATTCATGCTTGACGTTCTAAGCATGGATGGAGATATGCAGAAAGATGAAAGTGTCCTACATTCAAATTTAATTAATGTATTTATTTATAGAAGCCAATTGATCTAATAACAAGTCTACTTACTTCAGATTTTAAAATAGCCCGTGGACTGTCCCATTTCACTCTGTGATTACTTCTGGAGAGAGACTCAAATAAAGTTAAATTAAATCCATGCACTTTACGGTCTGAGGGTGGCTCACTAATAAAATGCTGATAGAATAGATGTGGACCAAAAGGAAGATGAGGCTGGGTTTTGGCTCAGGGCCTCTCCCAGTGGCTTTTCACTCTCTCCAGTGGTAACAATCCTGATGGGCAGAGACACCTGCAACATGGAACAATTAAATAACACGTGGGCCTTGGAAAAGTGAAATTATGGAGATCCTCCCCATTCCTCGCCACACTCAAAGAAACATATATTTAAAGATGAGAATTTCATGGACTTCCTTGGTGGTCCAGTGGTTAAAATTCTGCATTCCCAGTGCAGGAGGTCTGGTTCAATCCCTGGTCAGGGAACTAGATCACACATGCCATAAGCAAATAAAAAAACAAAAATGAGAATTCCAAGTTAAAATTATGGGGAGATAAATATCAGGGGAAGAAAAGTGAGCCAATTGAGACCTCTGATTATTGATTGAGTAATAGGATCAGTTTGATGCTGGAGGAGATTACTTAGTTTCCACCTTCTGTGTTTTATCAGAGCCATTAGCTATTTGGGGAACTATCTCTTTCCTTATTTTCTAGAGTGCATTTTTTTACATTTCTGGGTTTTTTGATTCCTCAGCATCTTTGTTCACAGTACCTCCAAATTCCTTATGTACGTTGTAGTCAACGTTAGAAAGAGAATACTCTATACTTTATTGTAATCATTGAACTGTAATTAATAGGAAAATTAAGTGATTAGAAATTAGAAACTATGATTATGTGGAAACATGCATAATACTAAAAACCCTATTATATAATATTGTATTTGTACTACTTGTTTTTTTAATAAAAGTAGTCCATTCATCTTGGGTTCCTTTCATTTAACAACGTCATTTACCAGTTAATCTCTTGCACAATATTATTTGTCCTGAATATTTTTGGTAAACAATCTTTAAATAGCCATTTGGTGTCAGATTTTTGTGGGTAGATCATAAGAGTTGTAATTATTTGGCCCAACATATCTACATGAATACACGTTAGAGACAGGAACCTGTGTAAACATGATGAAGTCCAAAGGAAATCACATGGAAAAAATGATAGACCACAAATACCAGGTGGGACAAGTTTGCTTCTGTGCAAATATTTTAGGACAAATTTAGAAATGGTCACACTCGCCCACAGGTAAGTGTGAATCCTCAGAATGGGACTGCAGCTGATAGAACAAGTCTGACACAATGACACATCAACAAAAAAATACAGACCTCTTACCCTTTCTGATAAACCTACAGTCACCAGAAGTAATGAGTTCCACTCTGTGGGCAAAGGAAATGTGACATAATCAGTATTCTAGAATTTCAGGGTCAATTTCTGTTTTATAGAAAGTTCTGGATGTTAACCTCTACAGCTAAAAATAAGAATTATAGAAACAGTCAAATGAAAGTAAACATTATATTAATACCTAAGTCATCTTAAAACCCACGTACCAAATCTTTGTCTAACTTTGTTGTTGAAGTGGATTTATGCCTATAAATGAAAGTTTGATGAAAGAAAGAACAGAGCTTAAAGGGTGCACTTTTAGTTTGATTTAAAATATAACAAGGAACTGTTAAGTAAGCATAATAAGAAAATACTTGCCTCTTTCAAGATTGACTGCATATTCTCTTTTTATTTATTCTGAGTCTATTTTTAATTCTTTAATAGAGTTTAATATTTTTCTTCATCAACATCTTCTTCACTATGGTCTGTATAATTCTTCTTATGGAAATAGCATCTTATTTCTATTTTTTGCATGATTATTGCTTTTATGAGGGTATGTTGCCAACTTGCATACATTATTCAAGTATTTAGAAACTTGACCAAAGTCTCTTATTGCTTTGTTAGCTTGTCTATTGACTCTGTGCTTAATAAATCATTTAAAAATAAATGCATTTCTTTTTAGTTCTTAGTCCTCATTTCCATTTTTATTTTTTTTTGCCAGGACCTTTATTCCTGTATTTATCAGAAAGAGACTTTAAATCTGTAAGAAACAGAATATTGAACTTAGAGACTCATTGCATTTAAGAATAGTAACAAGGCAAAGATCTCCATGACTATGTGTATTTTTTGTATTTGAATAACTCTTCATACTTATTAACTCAAACTTAATAATTTCATATTTCAATCTTCTATTTATATTTCAATTACATTAATGGCTATTGGTGGTCTCTTCTCAGACATCAATTTTTACATTTTATATATTTTTCTGATATGTATATATTCATTTTTTTCAATTGTTTATCTAATAAATTTTAAATTTCAAAATTACATTTGTAAATGGTTCAACTTCTCCTAGATTAATATGTTCATCTCATATTTTGTAGGGATACATTTTAATGTCTTCCTTTTACAAAATTTTGTTTTCAATAGTTATAAGACAGATCCACTTCTAAACTCCAACTGATGATAAGTAGCAAAGAAAGAAGAGATTTACTTCCATGGCAAAGCATTTTTGTAACAATAACTTCAGCATATAAATTTGAAGTATATTTACTATAGCTATGTATATTTTAAAATGTTTGCAAATGTTAACAACGAACATATTCAGATTGATAAAATACTGAAGTTGGTATAGTCAAAACTGTAAGTCACATGCATCGCTACCAATTCCAAGTACATTTCTATCTCAGTGCTTCCTTAATTCAGCACAATACTATTTGTCAGATTGCTGTGCTCCTAGAAATTAGCTTTCTTATTATCACTGCAAATAAACATTTAATATTGAATGTTGAATCTCTAACTCAGCATACCATTCATATTTTCAAAGCTCTGATTTCATAACTCAGTTCGCAACATCCAGCATTTATTGGAATTAACTGTCTTTCTCTATTTTAATCATCATATGGTAATAATATAAACTTGGCATCTTTTAAATTTTTGAAATTCTTCTGTTAATGGAGCCAACTCATTGCTCACTCTCCTTTTACTTTTTATAAATGCATAAAGAAAACTTGGAATAAAATATGAGCAGAGTTTAGAACAGCCCCATGTTTTAAGTCAAATGTCACATTTATAGGATGATATGTGTATGTGAATGCACATGTGTTACCTTCCATCAAGTATTAGTGAAAGTGTGAAACTGTTAGTCGCTTCAGTCACGTATGACTCTTTGTGACCCCATGGACTGTAGTGAACCAGGCTCCTCTGTCCGTGGAATTCTCCAGGCAAGAATACTGGAGTGTGTTTCCATTCCCTTCTCCAGGGGATCTTCCCAACCCAGGGATCAAACCTGGGTCTGCAGCTTTGTGGACAGATCCTTTACCATCTGAGTCATTAGGGAAAACCAAGTTTTGTAGAGCTGAAGCTTTTTCAGCAATATTTTGTCTTTGTTTTTTTTTTCTGTGGTCCAGGACATGATCCTGATGATGGATATTAAATATCAACAAATATTTTGCAGGCTACTTCCTTGCAGGAAGTTAGGACTGCATGTTGAATTCACAATTTCTTCTTATGCTTGCAATTTTGCTTTTGAGCTCATGACTGTGAACATGCTTATTCTACTGTAATTTCTCTATTGGACATACAGAATGAACACAGGATGAGGAGACAGGAGGACCAAACAGACACATTCTGAAGAGAGTAAGTCTTCCTAGAGGAAATCTAGCCTCCTTGTGATTTTTATACATTTTCATTTCTAAGATACAAGAATGAGAGAAATGATTAACAAATCCAATATTTCTCTCAAATGTGGTTTTGTGTGGGGTCCTAACTTTTAAGACAAGCCCTTAAAAAATAAAGTAAGAAAGAAAAGAGAACAAAATTCTTCCAAAAAATATGCCCAGACTATATTGTAGAGCCTCAAGCTGAAAGATGGAAGAGATGAGTTTCCATTACTAATATTCTTTAATCTCAAAAAATGTGTCAAAATGGCTTCATTTCGAAAACTAAATATTCGTCTTCTTTTAGTAAATTCGACAGTGCCCACTTTGGAGCGGCCAAAAAGTGCTGTGCCAAGGCCTTGCATAATCCTGACTCCTGTTCCTACAACCTTATGGGTTTCTAAAATGAAAGTTAAAATAATGGAAATAGTTTAATTAACCTCTTAATTTTCATAACTTTGCACAATATTTTTTAAATTCTTCATGTACCAAATTGTGGCTACAGGTATTTTGCACTACAAAAGCCATCCCATAGTACACTCTACCTTCCCCCTGGTGATTAAAGTAAACATGAAAATGTTGAAAACAGCAATTCTTAGAAACTTGGATCCTACATATATCCTATATTTATTTTTTGGAACACTCATGGTATCTTCTTTTTTTCCTATTCTTTTTTTTTCTATTTATTATAATTAAATCAGATTGCCACTACATTTTCTTTTTGAATTAAGTAATTGTTTTCGGGTAAGATATTCATTTTTTGATGAAAACTGCATTTAGTAAGGAATCACTAGAAACAGCCTAGTTCATGTAGAGCAATTTTGAGCCACTTTCCAGTGAGCTGACTACTAATTCCTTTGTCAAGCTTAATAAATCTTTTAAAAATGAATTTCTACTGAGCAGAACTGTATGTAGAAGTAGCTTTTATGTCATTTCTAATTAAGAAAAACTTTATAATTTCCTGTTGATTATCACAACATACCCAGGACAGAAATTAAAGCTTGAGGAAATAAGGCATTTATTTTCCAGGGTTCAGAAATTATTAAAAAAAAAAAAAGGTCTAGCTCAATGCCTCAAAATCCTGGGAATGATTTTAGTTTTAAAACTATATTTTATTTTAACCTGGGCTATTTGGCTGAATGCTTGAGTTTTATTCACCCCCCCTCCATTCATAATGTCCAAAATACATATTTAAGCAATAGGTATAAACCTACATAATTCTATTCTTAAAGACCCACATAATTTGTTCAGGAAAAATATGAAAGAATATAAAAATTTAGGAGAAGGGTCCATGCATATGCAACAAATAAATATTGGACAGAGTTAGAAATTTCGAGAGAATTAACTTGAAATATTTCTTTTGATAAAATTAATTGATTCATTGTTAAAAATGAACAAAGTCATTGCAGACTTTTTTGCCTTAAGGAAGACTCAGTCAGAGCAATGTTGACATTGCCACAAAAATTTAAAAAAAATTGAAACTGAACACATTACCAAGTATGAGTAAGCTTCACATGAAAAAGTCTTTAAATAGTGAGGCAGATGTCATAATTAATATTTTAGCGAAATATCATCAATTGGTTATTATTGGTGAATTTTTTTACTTTACTAACAAATAATTTATGCATTAATTTTTCTATAAAATATTTAATATTCACATTAGTATGAGTAAGCTGGACTTCTGCCTCAATCCTTTGAAAGCTATCTTCTTTTTTTTTAAACTTTATTTCTAATGAGAAAATTTCTTTTTGCAAGTCTGTTCTCTATGTCTGCATCTCTATTGTTGTCTTGCAAATAGGTTCATTAGTACCATTTTTCTAGATTCACATATATATATGTGTGTGCTTGTGTGTGTGTGTTAATATACAATATTTAGTTTTCTCTTTATGAATGACTTCATTCTCCCTTGACAGGCTCTTTGTTCCTTTTTATTGGTGAGTAATATTCCATTACATATATATATACCACACTTCTTTATCCATTCATTTGTTGATGGACATCTAGGTTGCTTCCATGTCCTGGCTATTGTAAATAGTGCTGCAATGATCATTGTGGGAGATGTGAGGAGAGGGTGGGGTGGATTGAGTAAGTAGCACTGACATACATATACTACCGTGTGTAAAATAGATAACTAATGGGAAGCTGCTGCGTAACACAGGGAGCCCAGCCTGACACTCTGTGATGACCTAGAGGAGTGGGATCAGGGTGGGGGTGAGAAGGAGAGGCTCAAGAGGGAGGGGATATATATATACATACATACACACACGTGTACATATATTATTACTGATTCCCATTGTTATATGGCAGAAAACACCACAACATAGTAAAGCAATTATCCTCCAATTAAAAAAAATAAATAGAACAAAATAAAAAGAAAATCACTTTTTTTATGTTAGTGTTTTTAAATTAGCTACTTTTCAGTGCCTTATGTAAAAAAAGAAATGGGCAACTGTAAAGCTGAGTTTCTTCAAATATCTATAGAAAATTACTGAGTATGTGCAAAGGTGCTGTTTACACCTGGCTGAGTGTCTATAAGTACGGGTTTTGTTCATTTTTAGCAATGACAACACTATTGAAAGTGGACATAGTATCATCAGGTGAGTATGATGGCCTCCCACCAAAAGAGTGTATGTTATGTTTTTCCAGTTGAGGTTGTGAGTTTGCACATGTGCAGTTACACTCTTAGTTTTATTTCTCCTTATGATCAGTGACACAAGTGGAAGAATTTACCATGAACATGGGTCATGAAATATAACAGCAGTGGCCAAAAGTCAACCTAACCAGCCAACAAAGAGATCACACCTGTGACTGGGGCCTTATTAGCACCAAATTCAAAGTAAGTAAGTTAATCCTTCGCAAATTAGTTGGGCCCAGACTATATTAGTTAGCCTGTTTTTAGTTTCTCAGAGCTTAGCTTTATATTTCTAAGAATAAGCAATTAGTAAATGCTATCCTATCACAAAACTTTAAATGCAGTATTTTTTACTAAATATCTATGTTTTTTGTTTTTCCCAAATATGTATGCTGCAAGTTTGTTTGTTAATAGTCATAAATTTACTTTAAGTATTTAAATATAAATATTTTTATTGCTGGGGAATTCCTGGATATCAAGTTATCAAAAAGCTTACTATTTGTTTTATGAAAAATAGAAAAACCATAGGGAAAAGTTGGGGCTTCCCAGGTAGCTCAGTGGTAAAAATAATCCACCGGTCAATGAAGGAAATGCAGGAGACAGTTTTGATCGCTGGGTTGGGAAGGTTCCCTGGAGGAGAGGATAGCAACCCACTCCAGTACTCTTGCCTGGAAAATTCCATGGACAGAGGAGCCTAGTGGGGTACAGTCCATAGGGTCAGGCTACAGTCCATAGGGTGGCAAAGAGTTGGACACAACTAAGCATGCATTCAGAGTTAACTGACCATTTTTATGGGAAATCGACCAAACAATGCCCTCCTTGCTGTGTTAGACTTTTTCCCACTGAAAGTAACTTATTTTCAGGACATGAGCTGACCCAGAGCAACCCTACAGTGTTATATGGTAGATCATCACAAGGAGATCAATCTAGTTAATCCTGAAGGAAATCAGTCCTGAATATTCACTGGAAGGATTGGTGCAGAAACTGAAACCTCAATACTTTGGCCACCTGATGCTAAGAACTGACTCATTGGAAAAGACACTGATGCTGGGAAAGATTGAAGGCAGGGAGAGCAGGAGATGACAGAGGATGAGATGGTTGGATGGTATCACCGACTGGATGGACATGAGTTTGAGCAAGCTCCAGGAGTTGGTGATGGACAGGGAAGCCTGGCCTGCTGCAGTCTATGGGGTCACAATGAGTCGGACATGACTGAGCGACTAAACTGATGAACTGAAATCATATTAAACAATGAGAAAAACTAATACAACTAGCAGGGCAGACAGTTTATCTTAGAGAAGAAAATTATTTTATGTATATTTATGTATGTATGTGTCTATTTTCAGGAAAATAACTAGAGAATTCATGAGATTAGAAATGAAAAGCTTAAAAGGAATAAGGTTCAAAAATTTTAATAAATCTACAGGAGTTCCTGGTACAAAGAGAGATCTAGAAATTTGTCAAGATTACAGAGCAAGAGATAGAGAAATTGTGTGAGGACTTTTAAATAGCAGGTCAGTATAATATTAAAATTTAAAGAAGTTATTTTTTGGTGTTATAATGTGAGCTCCAATACCATGATCTTAAATTCTGGCAGAATGTTTTATAGAGATCCCTTACTGAAATACATGTTTGTGGGAATATTCATGACAGTGATGAATTATAATGATGATATTTATGTTGGTATGTTATTACAATGAAATTAAGGTAGTAATAACAGTAATATTTAATATTAGTAAGTGTTCACTAGATATCAGGCATTGTTTGGAATGCATTGATCATCAATTCTCATTTAGTCCTTGAGATGATATAATTGTTATACCTGTGTTACAGATGAAGAAACAAGGTATTAA
Organism: Cervus elaphus; assembly: GCF_910594005.1. NCBI lineage: Eukaryota > Metazoa > Chordata > Mammalia > Artiodactyla > Cervidae > Cervus > Cervus elaphus. The sequence goes on from NC_057819.1 coordinate 29,254,190, forward strand.
AAAGGTTGAAATGCATCTATCTTTGTTTTATTTTTCCAAATATCATGTTTTTAATTTGGAAAATTCACCATATTGTAATTCTTTTTTTTTTTTAATGAGGTATTCTTTATTTACAATATTGTTTTGGTTTCAGGTATACCGCAAAGTGATTCATTTATACATACACATATATCTACTTTTTTTCAGATGATTTTCTGTTATAAGTTATTACAAAATATTGAGTATAGTTCTCTGTGCTATACAGTAGGTCCTTTTTGGTTACGTATTTTAAACACAATACTGATTATCTGTTAATCCCAAACTCCTAATTTATCCTCCCTACCTTGTTATCCCCTTTGGTAACCTGTTTGTTTTATATGTCTGTGGGTCTAATTCTGTTTTGTATATAAGTTCATTTGTATTATTTTTGTTTTTCAGATTCCACATAAAAGGGATATCATGTGATATTTGTCTTTCTAGGTCTGACTGACTTTACTTCTTTTCTATGAAAGTGAAAGTGTTAGTCGCTCAGTCCTGTCCGACTCTTTGCTGCTCCATGGACTGTAGCCCACCCAACTCCTCTGTCTGTGAAATTTTTCAGGCAAGAATATGGACTGGGTTGCTATTTCCTTCTCCAGGGGATAGATATATGTGTGCTAAGTCACTTTAGTCTTATCTGACTCTATGTGACCCAAGCAAGAATACTGGAGTGAGTTTCTATGCCTTCCTCCAGCACATCTTCCCAAGCCAGGGATCGAACTTACATCTGTTGTGTCTCCTGCATTGGTAGACAGGTTCTTTACCTCTAGTAACACCTGGGAAGCCCTTAAAAAAGCCACTGTTCTTTGAGCCAGAATTGAACCAGTGGCCTAAGGATTACCTTTTTTATCCCATTGTGTGGAATTTTCCAGGCAAGTGGAAAATTACTGGAGTGGGTCTTCATTTCTTACTACAGAGAATCTTCCCAACCTAGGGACTGACTTTGCATCTCTTGTGTCTCCTGCATTGGCAGGCAGATTCTTTAACACTGCGCCACCTGGGAAGCCTACAAAATCACCACAAATCTTCAAAAGACAAGGTCTTGGGCCCTCTATGGAAAGCAAAGTTTATTCCCCATTGATTTAGGTACTAAAGGCAACTGAGATTCTGCAAATGAAAGGCTCCATCCAGGACACTGAATCTCCAGCAAGCAATGTAAAGATGCAGGAATTCTCAAAATCCCTCCATGGTTGTATTTCACAGGGCTATCTACTAACTGGCAACTCTGATACGTCACTTTATCTCCTGTCTTGACTCCTGGATCTCAAGTTATCTAGAAATACATCAATTTGTAAATGGATAGCCACATAATAAATTCATTTTCTGCTTTGGTTATTTGACTAAATATGGCTTTGGTAGGAAAAAGAAAAGCTATAAAAGAGTGTAGGGAAGAGTAATCATGCAGAAACAGAAAACTGGAGGTGACTTTGAACAATGAGGATTTGGGATCTCACAGATACTTCCCGAGGTCCAGGGATGATGTGCCAGCTGATAAGGCACAGCTCTGGCGTGACGCCCATGGTGTCTTGAGGCTGAGACCACAATGGTGGGCTGCAGGGCACTGTGACATTCCAGTGGCATGATGCTTGTGGGAATTCTTTACTATCACTGCTGAGCAGACTATGAGTTCCTTGGCAGGTGGGAGAGAATTCACACAGCACAGTGTCTCTAACTGATACGTAGATTACCTGCATGATATCAGAGACAGAACTCATTCTAGTCAAAGCACTCCTCTGAGAAGAACTATATTCAATAGTGTTAATGACAAAGGTTCTTGATATCCTTAATCAATAGGAATTGATTAGAAGCCAGACAAGAAATGCAGGTATGGCTTTACTGGGGTCCCTAGTGCCAAAGCAAGTAACAGGTGTCCTTGCTTGCTTGCCAGGGAGGTGCAAGCTGGTTTCCTATATGGACTGAGAGTAGGGATGTGTCCAGAGGTTGGCTGGAGAGGTGGCTTAAGTGATTTGCCCACCCTTTAGGTGGTGTTAAGCTCAGGGGGCAAGCTCAGGACCCTGCTTTTGCTTCCAACACCCAGTTTTTGTTCCAGGCTCTTCAGAAATGATAGTTGGGTTTTTGGTTTCTTTGCATCTTTTGTCCATAATTTGCCCCAACTACACATGCATGCAGTTGTTTTTAGCTGGTTACAGTTTCGTTGCTTCAGGAGATGTTTGTCCACGTTCAAACATTGCAGCAAAGGGCCCCAGGCCTCAGGTCCCAGCCTGTCTCTGTGGCATTTATATGAAATATAAATAATACAGCAGTACAGATTGGTGATGCTAGAGGTAAAGAACCTGCCTGCCAATGCAGAAGACATAAGAGACATGGGTTTGATCCCTGGGTTAGGAAGATCCCCTGGAGAAGGAAATGGCAACCCACTCCAGTATTTTTGCCAGGAGAATCCCATGGAAGAAGAGACTGGTGGGCTACAGTCCATGGGGTCACAAAGAATTGGACATGACTGAAGCAACTTAGCACGCACACAGATGAACATGGTCCTATGTGACTGTTCATTATCACAATTCATATCTCCACATCTTCAATTATGAGTGCGTATTTTTAGATTTACCCAACCTCCTCTTAAGAACTCTGTACCTTGTTCCACTATTGTCTGTAAGTGTATTTGATTTGAGCCAGAGGGGACGGGCAGGAAGCATTTAACTATCTTTGGATAGCAACAACGAAACTGCCCAAATGTGAAGCTGAAGATTCTTTGGGTTACTCTCCATCATGAGCAGCGTGCTCCAGGCGGGACCTGAACCTACACTTGGGGTTACCTGCCCTTCCTTCCCTCAGCTCCTAGTCCCCAAGTCCCTTGAGACACTGTTCTCCTGGTACAACTGTTTGATTGACAACTACAGAAAACAGTATGATTTTGTGGTGATTTGTCTGCAAACTCTGTGTTCTTACAATCTCAAACAGTTCTACAAAATGCAGGCATTTTGTTTCATTTAGAATTGCTTTTGTATGCAGAGATCTTTTAATACCCTTTTCACAACTTGTTTTCTTCCTCAAGGAGAATTTTGAGGTCATTTTATGGTAGCAAAACACTTTTTTGTTTTGAACTCAATGTTTATTCTCTGATGATATTTCCTGGCTCCCAAAGCCTAAAGTAAATCACAGGGAATAAAATAGAGCTCTCTTCCTTTGATGTCTATCCAAGAGCATGGAAAAACTATCACTTCTTTCACCTAAAATTCCCTTAATTTGGTCCCTCGACTGCTAAGAGATGACAATTAAAGTATTCAGGCCCTAAAATGGAATCAAAAGGTATAATAAAGGCCCACAAGAAGCATTCTGAGACATACTCTTTAAGATTCCACCATGGTTACAAATGTAAGATTAAGTTTGTGTCTCAAAAAATAGTATGATAAAGAACAGATATAATTTTTTGATACCTAAGGCCAAAAAACTTTAGCCTGTTATTTTAAGTTTTCTAGATGATTGCTGATTATAGTTTTAATTCTATGTTATAAAATTAGGTATGCTAAAATTTTGAACTTGCTTCAGTTCAAACTTCCATTTCTTTTATAGAACAAACCATTCTTAATTTTCCCATTTTGAATGTTTAATTTAAATAATAATCAAAATGATACAATAGTAGTGTATGATCATGTAGGTGAAGAGAGATTATATAACTTAAAATACCAGAGGTGTTGTGTGAATAAGAGCTCTACCTCCATACATACCACTCTTCCCCTTTCTCTTGCAACAAGCAATTTGCTTATGGATAAAAATATTTTCAGGTGATTATGTATAGTAATCTGTTAATCTCTTTTTGGTCATCAGAGTATTTAAGTACATTTCCTTTGAAACACTATAGAGAAATTATATTAAATTTTCAAATTATACAGAAGTTTATTAATCTGTCGCATAGAATTATAAAACGTATGTTCTCTGGTGGAGAAGGTAATGGCACCCCACTCCAGTACTCTTGCCTGGAAAATCTCATGGACCGAGGAGCCTGGTAGGCTGCAGTCCATGGGGTCGTGAAGAGTAGGACACGACTGAGCGACTTCACTTTCACTTTTCACTTTCATGCAATGGAGAAGGAAATGGCAACCCACTCCAGGAGAATGGAGAATCCCAGGAATGGCAGAACCTGGTGGGCTGCCATCTATGGGGTCGCACAGAGTCAGACATGACGGGAGCGACTTAGCAGCAGCAGCAGCATGTTCTCTAGTAGACTTACTACCACTGAAGTTTACTTTTATGCTTTTGTACCTCATATTTTGAAAATTTTAAATAGGAAATCTGTTCCATTCATTCAAATAACTATTGTTATTCCTGTTCATTAGCTGAGTTGTGTCCAATTCTTTGCAACCCCATGGGCTGCAGCACACCAGTCTTCCCTGACCTTCACTATCTCCTGGAGTTTGCTCATATTCACATTCATTGAGTCAATGCCTTCAATCTTTCCCAGCATCAGGTCTTTCTCAATAGTTGCTAAGTCATGTTCGACTCTTTCTGATCCCATAAATTGCAGTTCACCAATATTCCTGTCCCTCATTATCTCCGAGTGTGCTCAAACTGGGGTCCACTGAGTCAGTGGACTGAGTGTTCACTGAGTCAGTGATGGCATCCAACCATTTCATCCTCTGTTTCCCCCTTCTCCTCATGCCCTCAATCTTCCCAGCATCAGAGTCTTTTCCAGTAAGTCAGTTTTGAATCAGGTGGCCAAAGTATTAGAGCTTCAGCTTCAGCATCATTCCTTCCAATGAATAGTCAGGGTTGATTTCCTTTAGGATTGTCTGGTTTGATTTCCCTGCCGTCCAAGGGAATCTCAAGAGTCTTCTCCAGCATCACATTTCAAAAGCATCCATTCTTCAGCACTCAGCCTTCTTAATGGTCCATCCTCACATCTGTATGTGACTGTTGGAAAAACCATAGCTTTGACTGTATGGGCCTTTGTCAGCAAAGTGAAGTCTCTCTTTTTAATACATGTCTTTTAATTTTGTGACTGCAGTCACAGCCCGCAGTGATTTTTCAGCCCAAGAAAATAAAACCTCTCATTGTTTCCACTTTTCCCCCATCTATTTGCCATGAAGTGATGGGATTGGATGCCATGATCTTTGTTTTATACATGTATAAAAAAATAAAAATTTTGTTTGCCTATATAAAAGGCCCCCAGTAGGCATTGTTATAAGGGCACTTTTTACCCCTCCACTTTGGGTTGTTATTAAGTCAAGAGGGTTTTTAAATAAGAGTTGTTAAATGTTTTAAATAAGAGTTGCTAAATGGTGTAAGTTCTGAGTTTTCTGTCATTATACTTAGCAACTAAAAAACAACAACAATATATAATTTTACATTTTTAGTAATAATCACACCAAAATATTTATCTGAACTAAAGATGATTTTGATATTACATTTTTAAAGAATATATTCTATAAAGCATGCAGTATTAAAAGGAAAACTACTCCATCTATAATGACCTTAAATGCATGAATATACTTAAAAAATTTTGATTGCTTTAGCCTTTGATAAATCAATAAAATTTAAAAGTTTTTTGTTTGTGACTCAGTAAATGACGAATAGAGTCAATATTTTATGCAAATTTGTCTTTCATAAAGATTTTTACATTAAAAAACTTTTATATAATATGACAGCTTTAACTTGAATAATGCACATGATACAGAGATTGGATGGAGTGAACATGGTCCATCATATTTTTCCAACTGATTTTGAGTAAAAAACCAGGACAACAGAACACCAAAAGCAACTATCACAAGACATTGACGGGTAAGTTAGAACAGGACTACTCACAGGAAAGTCAAAACTCAACATATGAGAATGAGATATTCAATGAAAACAATCGAACTACCGGCCAGAAATTTCAAAATCTACTTTTTCAGAATTCTGGGTATTAGCTGAGATTTTAAAAAATCAAAGGACCTTCTGCTCCACAGAAACTGCCAACTCTCATGACGAGCAACGTTTGTAACTTACTAACTTGGCTTATTCCCTCCCTCTTCCCCAGCCCAACAGTCATCTTGAAGTACAGTAGTTGTATCTCCAAGGTTACAGTTACCATCAGCAGCCATGCCTCCACCAGATGACGGGGGAGAATGAGGCTGGGACTCCTCAAAAGTCCCCATCCTCTTGGCAGTTCTCAGAAAGAGTCTCCCTTGCAGGGCTTTGTCATGGATTGGCCTGATTTGGAGTTTGCTGAACAGGAAAAGCCCTTCTGTAAGAATATGTCTAAAAAATAATCATCAGTAACTGTTTAACATGGCATCTTCCTGAATTTAGATACAAGTTGGGGCAAACAAGTGTATGTTTAGTCACTTCAGTGGTGTTTGACTCTCTGCGACCCCGTGGACCATGGCCCGCTAGGCTCCTGTGTCCATGGGATTCTCCAGGCAAGAATACTGGAGTGTGTTGCCATTTCCTTCTCCAGTGATTAAGTATGAAGTGAATGAAGTGAGTGAAGTGAAGTCGCTCAGTCGTGTCTGACTCTCTGTGACCAAGAAACTGGCCATAAATGCAGAAAGAATAGCTGGAGACTGAGATTCCACAAAGTACTTTGAAAGCTCTGATATTTACCCGGCGAACAAGAAACTCACATGCATATGCAGGGTTGTGAGTTTGTCCAGAAGATGTCTAAGAGGGCTCCAATCTCTCACCTCTTGGTGACCTTGAGGCCCTGCACAAACAGGAAGTTAAGGCTAAGGTAGAGTTGCAAAACAGACCTGACCACTGAGGCTTTTGTCTGGACACAAAGACACCCACTCACACACAGGTGCCCTCAGCAAAGATGAAAAGGCACATGGTTTCAAGGTATTTAAGGAAGTCTTTGTACACAGATTCACTGTGTACCAGAGTAAACCTTGTAGAGTTATCTGGGTATGCTGATTCAATGTTTACTCTGTGGGTAATGATCTGCATTATTAAAGTTTTATCTAACTTTAGTTGGAGTTATCAGTGACACTACCAGGATCCCAAAGGCATTTAGATCAGTCTTGATTTATTACCTTGGTCTGTTATGGGAAAATTGTCTGAGACTTGGGTCTTACAGTTCCAGATAAAGACCATGTAGTCACCAATGTATCCTGCTGTAGCTGAAATAATGCCTCAGGCCAGGTAAAAGATGCCTGCAGCAACTACAGAAAAACAGCCTGATGGTCAGTTCAGTTGGTTGGTCCATGACTTTGGAGGTCATTCCTACAGGTGGGCCCCATTCTGCTCTGTGAAATCCTATTGATAGTATGGGACTTAATTAAATGCTGTGCTAGAAAAAAAGGGAACAAAATTGGTCTCAGACACTGTGAGTGAGATTAATTAGAGTGGCTGACAGGGGTGTATTCATGGGAAAATTTAGCAGAAGTAAAAAAAATATAGAAACTATGGATGAACATCATTTTGAGATGATTCATGGTGAGTCTCTCATGTTTCTGTATCTCTTACAAGAAGAAATACTGTTTACCTTTGTTCCAGATAATCATTTCAAGGATTTTTTTATAACAAATGGCTTTACAAAATGGAGCTAATATTTCCCTCTGGATCAAATATGAGGTTTTTATATCATCTGCATAACAAAGGCAATGTGTCCCTATGAGGCAATGGGCCTACAGTTGCGCTGAGCACTCTACAGCATTTGGGTTGCTCAGCTAAGATACAGACTCATCCTCCAGGCCTCTCTCCATTGCTCCTCTGGAGAAGAGGAGAATGAACACAGTATTTTTCTCACAGGACTTGCTGGACTGTGGTTAATAACATTCTTTATATCTAACTCAGAAATCTAGATACTGTCAGTATCCATGATATATAACAATCAACTTTTTAGTTTGTAAATAAAGTCTGACTTTTAAAAGTTCTTGGCAGCTCAATTCCAGAAAAATAAATGACCCAGTCAAAAAATGGGCCAAAGATCTAAACAGACATTTCTCCAAAGAAGACATACAGATGGCTAACAAACACATGAAAAGATGCTCAACATCACTCATTATCAGAGAAATGCAAATCAAAACCTCAATGAGGTACCATTACACACCAGTCAGAATGGCTGCTATCCAAAAGTCTACAAGCAATACATGCTGGAGAGCATGTGGAGAAAAGGGAACCCTCTTACACTGTTGGTGGGAATGCAAACTAGTACAGCCACTATGGAGAACAGTGTGGAGATTCCTTAAAAAACTGGAAATAGAACTGCCATATGACCCAGCAATCCCACTCCTGGGCATACACACTGAGGAAACCAGAACTGAAAGAGACACATGCACCCCAATGTTCATTGCAGCACTGTTTATAATAGCCAGGACATGGAAGCAATCTAGATGCCCATCAGCAGATGAACGGATAAGAAAGCTGTGGTACATATACACAGTGGAATATTACTCAGCCATTAAAAAGAATTCATTTGAATCAGTTCTAATAAGATGGATGAAACTGGAGCCCATTATACAGAGTGAAGTAAGCCAGAAAGATAAATACCAATACAGTATACTAACGCATATATATGGAATTTAGAAAGATGGTAACAATAACCCTATATGCAAGACAGAAAAAGACACAGATGAATAGAACAGACTTTTGGACTCTAGGGGAGAAGGCGAGGGTGGGATGATCTGAGAGAACAGCATCGAAACATGTATATTATCAACTGTGGAACAGATGGCCAGTCCAGGTTGGATGCATGAGACAAGTGCTCGGGGCTCTTGCACTGGGATGACCCAGAGGGATGGGGTGGGGAGGGAGGTGGGAAGGGGGTTCAGGACGGGGAACACATGTAAATCCGTGGCTGATTCATGTCAATGTATGGCAAAAACCACTACAATACTGTAAAGTAATTAGCCTCCAACTAATAAGTATAAATGAAAAAAAAAATAAATAAAAGTTCTTGGCAAACAGGTAAAACCCAGGAAAAAATAGTAATTTATTTTGAGAAAATATTTAGCAAATTTTTGACAAAGACATACATTCACAATATATTCAAAATCACCTCATTGAAACATAAAAGGAAACAAAAGCAGCTTTACATCTGCTAATAAGAAAACACCTATGGAATAGGGTACAGGCTGTCAAAAATAGAGAATTTGGGTTCTGACAATAATAAATATTACATTATGTTTTCAAACAAAATTATAAATCTTACTTATCTGATTTAAACTATAAAATAAAATGTAGTATTACTTTATGAAAATGAACTTTAACCTAAAATTATAAAATTAATATACAAAAAATACTTAATGGGTAAAATGTACAAAAGAGATAAGTAGTCTTTATGTGGTATAAATATTGTAATGCTCTTTGACAACAGCAGTTTACAAAAACATTAAAAAAAAAGACTTTAGAGCATTTTGATTTATGGCAAAATTGAGAGGAAGTTAGAGAATTCCTATATATCCTGAACCCCCTCACATTCAAAGCCTCCCTGTCAATACCCCCCATCAGATGGTATATTTGTTACAGACAATGAACCTACATAGACACATAGTCACCCAAAGTCCACAGTTTACATTCACTTTGGATGTTCTCCACGCTATGGGTTTGGACAAGAGTAATATGAACGACAGGTACCCACTATTATAGTATCAAAAATAACTATTCCCCTACCCTAAAAATCTGTACTCCACCTCTTCATCTTCCCTGTGTCACAACCCCTGACAACCTTGATCTTTTTACTATCTCCATAGTTTCACTTCTTCTAGAATGTCATACAATTGAAATTATATAGTTTGTAGTCTTTAAAAAAATATTCACTTTTAATTGATCAATGATTGCTTTCTGCTATCATCAGCATGAATTAACTAACCATAGGTGTACATATGTTCCCTCCCTCTTGAGTCTCCCTCCCACTTCCCCCCATTCCCACCCCTTCCGGTTATTACAGAGCCCCAGTTTGAGTTCCCTGAGTGATACAGCAGATTTCCCACTGGCTATCTATTTCCATATATTACTGTACATGCATCCATGTTACTCTCTCCCTTCCTCTCACCCTCTCCTCCACCCCTGTCCATAAGTCTGTTCTCTATGTCTGCATCTTCATGGTTGCTCTGCAAAAAGATTGATCAGTGTAGCCTTTTTAATATTGGTTTCTTTCACTTAGTAGCATGCATTTAAGTTTCATCTATTTTTAATGATTTGTTGGCACATTTCTTTTTAGTGATGAATTATATTTTATTGTCTAGCTGTACTATGGTTTATCCACTCATCTACTGAAGGATATCTTGGTTGCTTCCAAGGTTTAGCAGGTATGATAAAGCTGCTACAAACTTCTGTGTGTAGGGTTTTGTGTAAGCATATATTTTCAATTCTTTTGGTAAATAGCAAGGAGTGAAATTGCTGGATCATACAGTAAGTGTGTTTAATTTTTTAAGTAACTGTCCAACTGCCTTCCAAAGGAGCTGTGCCATTGTGCATTCCCACCAACAATGAATGAGGGTTCTTCTTGCTCCACATTCTCACCAACATTTAGTATTATCAGTGTTCTGGATTTCATTAATTCTAATTAACATGTAGTAACAGAAAATGTTACTTTTAAAAAAACTTATTGTTTTCTTTCCTAAATGGTACTTTCATTTGCCTGCAAGGAATTAAAATGAATATGTCCTCCCTCCTTCCCTCCTAAATACTATATTTTCTATTTTAATTGAAAAAATAACCGTGCTCATTTTGTAGCTTATTAGTTTGAAATGCAATAAATATCTTAAAAAGTGTACCAAACAAAATGTAATTGTATAAAGAAAACCAAGGTCAATAGATAAGATATTGCCAAGAAATCTTTCTACTACTCTGTCTCATTCTCTTTTTTTTCCCCTCAGATAAATAGTAATCATTTCTTACTTTTATTAACTTATTGAATATCTAGAAACATTGTTTTGCTAGAGTTTTTATAATACCATATAAATGAAATAATAAAATGTGCAATCATGACATTTTCCAACTTTACTGAGGTATAATTGACAAAATAATTATATTTGTACATTGTGATTATTTGATACATATCAAAGCATTCTTATGTCTTTGATTTTTATTAATATTTTAATTCTGAGTTAGATCCAATTGATTATCCTCCTTATTATGAGTCTTATTTTTCTGGTCTGCTAATTTTTCACAAGACACTGTAATTTTTACATTATTGGATGCTGGATAGTCCTTATTTAATCTTCAACTTTGTTTCAGGAAACAAAGTTACACGGAAATAGTTTGCTCATTTCTGGGCTTGCTTTTAAGTTGTGTTAGATGGGAACATAACAGCTAATTTTTTCCCACCATTAAAGTACCTGATGCTAGATCTCTGTTTTCTACTGTGACTATTTGGAGCATAAACTCCAGCTGACACTGGATGGGCCCTAGGAATTGCTCTGTCTGTTCCTTCCAGGTGATTCCTCCCCCAGACTCAGATGAGTTTCTGACATGTATACACTTCAGTAATAAAGGTTCACTCTTTCCTCTAGTGTTTGTGCTCTTGAAACCTGGCCTCATGGCTCCCAGCCTCGCAGCTCCATCTCCCCAGTCAAAGGAAACCCTCCTGCCTCTGCGGGTTCCACTTCACAATGTGGTCTTGATATAAACCTCACATCTTACTAAGCATTAGCTCAAATAAACAAAGATCTGATTTTTTAGACTGTTAAAATTGTTTAACAATTGTTAATTGTTTCTTACATAAAGCATCTGTAAGAAAACATAGAAGAATATCTGAATGACTTCAGTTTGATAGTGAGTTTTTAGAAGGATACCAGAAGGATGATCTATGAAAAAACACTGATTGATTGGAGTTCATAAAATTTTTAAATATATGTATTTGCTCTATATGCAGGGCACTATTAAGAAATTTAAAGGAAACCACAGGAAAAATACAAAATATTGGTAAATCAGATGTCAAGTGTAAAATGTATCCAGAATAAATAACACAATACACAAAAATAAGAAAATAAGAGACCTAAATAAAAAGACAGCAAAATAAATGAACAGACAATTTTCCAAAGAAACTACATGAAAGACAAAGGATAATATGACTAATGATGTACATTAATCATTCTAAAATGAAAACTAAAACCATAGTGAGATGGCACTTCACACATATTTTGCCAGAAAAGCAAAAATGATAACACATAAATGGACAATACCACATTTTAGAGAGATGTAAGAGCTGAGGGGATTTTCATAAAGTTGGGGTGAGAATACAAACTGAGACAACCGCTGCAGTTTTTTCTTTTTTTTTAAATAAAGTAAGACGTATACTTCCATCCTAAAGGAGATCAGTCCTGGGTGTTCATTGGAAGGACTGATGCTGAAGCTGAAACTCCAATACTTTGGCCACCTCATGCGAAGAGTTGACTCATTGGAAAAGACCCTGATGCTGGGAGGGATTGGGGGCAGGAGGAGACGGGACGACAGAGGATAAGATGGCTGGATGGCATGACCGATTCGATGGACGTGAGTTTGAGTAAACTCTGGGAGTTGGTGATGGACAGGGAGGCCCGGCGTGCTGCGATTCATGGGGTCGCAAAGAGCTGGACACGACTGAGCAACTGAACTGAACTGAACTGAACTGATACTTACCTGTGGGGAGAGAGCAAATCCGTCCAGATGGCGTGTGCAGGCTCTCTGGCCCCAAGTTTTGTAAATTGTGACTATGTAACAGCTGAACTCATTTGTAGCACTGCACATGCGTGTCTCAAGGTGCTCACTTGGTCTCAGGCTACTTTGTGCAGTATGCATACGTGAGCTCCACCCAGAAAGCGGCAGCATTACTGCTCACCACGAGAGGAGAGAATAATATGTCAGCTGCTTCAGCTCCTGCGTCAGCCAGGCGAGAGACTGTGTTATGGCCGCCGGGCCAACCGGGAGAGAATAAACGTGTCTGCAGTTCTTATGGCTCCCTGAGTCTTTTTACAGCCTCTTACCTCGCACCTTGCCTGCCCTAGGTTCAGCGAACAGTACGAACAGGGTGAACAGCGAGACAACGTGCTGTAAGCAGGATCAGCAATACGTAATGTATACATACATTACATACATACATTGTAATAATGCAGTCCAGCAATCCCACACCTAAGTATTCACTAAGTGAATTAAAAATATATAAAAATAAAAATATATATTCACACAAAACCTGTACATAATTGTTTACAACAGCTTTATTCATAATTACCAAAGAATGAAACAACCAAGATTTACATCAATAGATGAATGGATAAATAAGCTGTGATGTATCCATGCAATGGAGTATACTCAGTGATAAAAAAGAAAGCAAGCTATTAACATATTAACATCGATTAATATCAACTGCCTTTTGCTGAGGGAAAGAAATCACACACAAAAACTATATCTTGCATAGCCCCTTTCAATGACATTCTGGAAAACACAAACTGTAAGGATGGAGAAAAGATCTGTGTTTGTTTGGGGTTGAAGGGATGTTTGACAACAGGTCACATAAACAATTTTTTAGGGTGATAAAACTGTCCTCTTTATACTGTTGGTGATGAATGCATGGCTTTATCAAAAATCCACAGAATTGTGTAACATAAAGACTAAACTTTGCTGTAAGCTAATTTGGGGGAATCCCTGGATAGGATGGTGATTTTACAAATAAACATGACTATATTTCTAATTTGCAGCATAATTCCACTAAAGGGAGCTGGGATAAAAGGCTCTGACCTAGAGTCAGCTGTACTATGGTTTATTTATCCACTCATCTACTGAAGGATATCTTGGTTGCTTCCAAGGTTTAGCAGGTATGATAAAGCTGCTATAAGGCTGAAAGACAGAAGGAAGAGCACATAAATAATAATTGCATATGCTAAATTTATGTCTTGTATCTGTATGTGTTAACTATTCTTCAAACATGTTACATACATCTAGGGTCAAGCAAATTCTTAAATAAATTATAAGTAATAGTAGCCATGTTTCTAACTGTCACAGTGAGAAGTTACAGTTAAGAAAGTATAAGGGGAAGCTTGTTTGGCAGTCCAGTGGTTGAGAATCCACCTGCCAATGCAGGGGACACAGGTTCAAACCCTGATCTGGAGAAATCCCCCAAGCTGCAAGGCAACTAGACCCATGCCCCTCAACTACTGAGCCCACACACCCTAGAACATGCGAGCCGCAACAAGAGAAGCCACCACAATGAGAAGCCTGCACGCCAGAACCAAAGAGTAGCTTCCAACCCGCAACTAGAAAAAGCCCATGTATAGCAGCAGAGACCCAGCACAGCCACAAATAAATAATAAATAAATATTTTTAAAAAGTGTGGGTAGGAGAAGAGTGAAAGTCCTATGGAACTGAATTTATTGAAGATACCAGGATGAATTTATCAAAATATATAAAAAGACAGATATACCCAAAATGAATATAGTTATATATATATATATATATGTATATATATATATATATTTGTCAGAATAACATACACAAACATATTTTCTAATTTTGTCCATTGAGAAGGTTTGCAGGAAATGACAGAACAAGCGCAATGAGCATACTCAATATCCATATCTTGTTTTCTAAATGCCATTCTCTATTAAAACGAATCAAATCTCCTTTAAGAACATATCTGATTTTAGAGCCTATACAAAGAAAGGAGAAAATGAGCTTGAATCACCTTGAAGTGCCAGGAGGTGAGGAAAAGACATCTCCCTTGACACACCTACTAGGAAGGGAGCTGACCATAAAAAACTCCAAAAGACCAAAGATGGAACAATCTGTGCAATAATATAAACAGTTACAGTGATAATGTCACAAGGAATAAAACATGTGTCCATGAATCCACATTGATATAAATGATGGAATATGTAGGCAAATGGGGAGAAGGAACAAGTGTTCCAAAAGACCATCAGAAATGGTTTTCTTCCAGCTGACAGAATCAGCAGCACACCTTCCCTTTCTTCTTTCAAGACTTCTCTCATCCTACAGTCTTTGTGGTAAACAAGTCTGTAGGAATATTTTCCCTCTATTCCATGGGCAACAAACTGCATTATCACATTGATTATGACATGATCATTGACTTATTAATTAGAAGGCAGGAAATGTTTTTGACAAATTGGTAAGACACACGCAATTAAGAGGATGGGAAAGAAATCCCACTAAACCTCAGGGACCTGGGTGAATATTAGAAGTTCAGTGATGTGGGGAAAGTTCAGACATCCTTCCAAAGTGAAGAATTAGGTCCTTCCTACTACAATCACTTCCCTGGTAGCTCAGACAGTAAAGCTTCTGCCTACAATGTGGGAGACCCGGGTTCAATTCCTGGGTCAAGAAGATCCTCTGGAGAAGGCAATGGCAACCCACTCCAGTACTCTTGCCTGGAAAATCCCATGGACGGAGGAGCCTGGTAGGTTATAGTCCATGGGGTCGCAAAGAGTCAGACATGATTGAATGAATAAACTTTCTAAATTTTCTACCACAATCACAGGAACACAATACCTAGCAATCTCCTTTGGATTTTGAAGGTGACATGCACCTCATTTGGACATTCACTCCAACTTGATTACCAAGTAACTCCAAAGTTCACCAGTTTTGAGTGGGATCAGAAGGATACACAGTATGTCCAGGCTGCCATATGGCTTGCTTAGCCATTTGAACCACAGGAACCAAGAACCAGTGACCCTTGAATTGTGTGGGACACATAGTGAAGTAGGGTCACCAGCAGGTTCTCACAGGTGATTCAAAGAACCTGAAGACCTTTGCATATGGCTCTGAAATCTTTTATAAATTACTGTTCTCATTTTGAGAAATGTCTTCAGGGTTGTTATTGGGCATTAGTAAAGACTCAACACTTGACTGTAAACTACCAAGTTATCATGAGACCTGAGTAGCCCATAATGAACTAAGTGGGGATGGATGACACAGAACCACCTCTGCCATGGAAGGGGTTGCACTGGAATAGGTGTTTGTTCTGGGTGTGGAATGGCCTTCTCTGCCCTTGATATTTCTGCCAAAACCAGCACCTATTGACTTACAAATGCTTCACACATCATCACGTTTTTATGTACAGCATTGCTTCTGACCAATGAGGTCATTGCACATCAAAGGAAGTGAGGTTTTCCGGCCTGGTGCACTGGGAAGACCCAGAGGAATCGGGTGGAGAGGGAGGTGGGAGGGGGAATTGGAATGGGGAATACATGTAAATCCATGGCTGATTCATGTCAATGTATGACAAAAACCACTACAATGTTGTAAAGTAATTAGCCTCCAGCTAATAAGCATAAATGAAAAAAATTAATAACACAAGTGGCAGTTAGCCCTGTATTTATGAAATTATTAAATTTTTTCTAGATATAAATTAAAATCAACCTATTTGCAGGCTCCCAAATCAGCTTCAACATTTTAACCTGTGTGTGTGTGTGTGCACTAAGTCACTTCAGTCATGTCCAACTCTTGGCGACTCTATGGACTGTAACCCACCAGGCTTCTCTGTTCATGGGATTCTCCAGGCAAGAATACTGGAGTGGGTCACCATCCCCTCCTCCAGGGGATCTTCCCTACCCAAGGATTGAACTTGCATCCCTTAAGTCTCCTGCAGTGGCAGGCAGTTCTTTCCCGTCACCTGGGAAGTGCCTTTTAACCTGCAAGAATATTTTTGTTGAGTGTGTCTGTATTCCTGATTTCTACTAGGATCTAGAAATGTAGACAATTCTATAAGGGACCTAGATGAAAAGTTTAGCAAGATTCAAGAAGTACTAAAAACTACATGCAAAGTACTAGAAATAATGGTGGATAAATGAAGGATTCCCTGGGGTGAAAACTGAAGGTTAGAATCTCCAAGCCCAGCCAATATGATGTATCTATGTCAACATTCTTTGAAATAAGATATTGCCTCCCTACTTTCCTACTTTAATTACCATTGCATGGGCTAGTCTCAGCTTCAGAGACAAAAAACTAAGACGTAATATACAAAATCATATGTGTTTCTCAATCATGAAAAATAAGGTCAGTTGTTTCTTGAAATCACAAAATTTCCTGATCTTTACAGCGCTAAACTCCCACACCTACATGGTGAACTCCTGCTCCTCAAGGTCCCTCATGAAGTTGTAACACCAGTGACCACATTCACATTCTAGCCCAAATGTGGGAGAAGGGATAGAGGTTTAAGGACATTATCCAGCACATGTGAACAGTATTTCCATTTATATCTCTGAGGAAATGTTTATCCCTTGACCACACAGAGCTTCAAAGGAGCCTGGACATTACAATTCTTTTATTTTTTAATTGAAGGATAGTTGATGTACAATGGTGTGTTAGTTTCAGGTGACCAGGAACAGCATGATTCTGTTTTGTTTTTTTTTTTTTAAGCAGATTATATTCCAGTATGTTATTACAAAATATTGAGCATAGTTAGTTCCCTGTGCTACTCAGTAGGTCCTTGTTGGTTATCTATTTTATATACAGTAGTGTGTATATGTCATTTCCAAACTCCTAATTTATTCTTCCTGCCCACTTTCCTCTTTGGTAACCATGTTTGTTTTCCATCTTTGTGAGTCTGTTTCCATTTTATGTGTAGATTCATGTTTATTATTTTTTAGATTCTACATGTAAGTGATATAATATAGTATGAGTCTTTGTCTTAAAAGGGGCATGCTGACACATGTATTTGAGATTTAGGTTTTAAACGTGAGGTAAGAATATAATACAAAAGTGCAGTCTTAGAGATACCCACCAAGCAACATCCCTCATATCCATGTGTTCTGGATACTGATGCCTGCATAATGAACTATCTGAAAGTTAATTAATCAAAGCAAGAATTGTTTGTGTTCCAGATGGGTCAGGAACTCATGTAGGACCCTGCTGAATCATTCTCCCACGTGACTGGGGTCACTTGGCGGGATTTGGCTGGCAGCTGGCTGGTCTCTTACCCCGTGTCCAAGGTAAGAGAAATGCAGGAAAGATGGTAGGCACTGAGAGAAGGGATCAGGAGGCAGACAGACTGAAACTACAGTTACAGACAACTAGCCAATCTGTCACATGGACCACAGCTTTGCATAACTCAGGGAAACTAAGCCATGCCGTGTGGGGCCACCCAAGATGGACAGGTCATGGTGGAGAGGTCTGACAGAATGTGGTCCACTGGAGAAGGGAATGACAAACCACTTCAGTATTCTTTCCTTGAGAATGCTATGAACAGTATGAAAAGGCAAAAAGATAGGACATTGAAGGATGAACTCCCCACGTCAGTAGGTGCCCAATATGCTACTGGAGATCAAGGGAGAAATAACTCCAGAAAGAAAGAAGGGATGGAACCAAAGCAAAAACAACACCCAGTTGTGGATGTGACTGGTGATAGAAGCAAGGTCCAATGCTGTAAAGAGCAATATTGCATAGGAACCTGGAATGTTAGGTCCATGAATCAAGGCAAATTGGAAGTGGTCAAACAGGAGATGACAAGAGTGAATATCAACTTTCTAGGAATCAGTGAACTAAGATGGACTGGAATGGGTGAATTTAACTCAGATGACCATTATATCTACTACTGTGGGCAGGAATCCCTTAGAAGAAATGGAGTAGCTATCTTAGTCAACAGAAGAGTCCAAAATGCAGTACTTGGATGCAATCTCAAAAGCGACAGAATGATCTCTGTTCGTTTCCAAGGCAAACCATTCAATAACATGGTAATACAAGTCTATGCCTGGACCAGTAACGCTGAAGAAGATGAGGTTGAACGGTTCTATGAAGACCTACAAGACCTTTTAGAACTAACACCCAAAAAAGACGTCCTTTTCATTATAGGCAACTGGAATGCAAATGTAGGAAGTCAAGAAACACCTGGAGCAACAGGTAAATTTGCCTTGGAGTACAGAATGAAGCAAGGCAAAGGCTAATAGAGTTCTGTCAAGAGAATGCATTGGTCATAGCAAACACCCTCTTTCAACAACACAAGAGAAGACTCTACACATGGACGTCACCAGATGGTCAACACCGAAATCAGATTGATTATATTCTTTTCAGCCAAAGATGGAGAAACTTTATACAGTCAGCAAAAACAAGACTGGGAGCTGACTGTGGCTCAGATCATGAACTCCTTATTGCCAAATTCAGACTGAAATTGAAGAAAGTGGAGAAAACCATTAGACCATTCAGGTATGACCTAAATCACATCCCTTATGAGTATACAGTGGAAGTGGGAAATAGATTTAAGGGGCTAGATTTGATGGACAGAGTGCCTGATGAACTATGGATGGAGGTTCGTGACACTGTACAGGAGACAGGAATCAAGACCATCCCCAAGAAAAAGAAATGCAAAAAAGCAAAATGGCTGACTGAGGAGGCCTTACAAATAGCTGTGAAAAGCAGGGAAGCAAAAAGCAAAGGAGAAAAGGAAAGATATACCCATTTGAATGCAGAGTTCCAAAGAAAATCAAGAAGAGATAAGAAAGCCTTCCTCAGTGATCAATGCAAAGAAATAGAGGAAAACAATAGAATGGGAAAGACTAGAGATCTCTTCAAGAAAATTAGAGATACCAAGGGAACATTTCATGAAAATATGGGCTCAATAAAGGACAGAAATGGTAGGGACCTGACAGAAGCAGAAGATATTAAGAAGAGGTGGCAAGAATACACAGAAGAACTGTACAAAAAAGATCTTCATAACTCAGATAATCACGATGACGTGATCACTCAACCTAGAGCCAGACATCCTGGAATGTGAAGTCAAGTGGGCCTTAGGAAGCATCACTATGAACAAAGCTAGTGGAGGTGAGGGAATTCCCATTGAGCTATTTCAAATTCTGAAAGATGATGCAGTGAAAGTGCTGCACTCAGTATGCCAGCAAATTTGGAAAACTCAGCAGTGGCCACAGGACTGGAAACTGTCAGTTTTCACTCCAATCCCAAAGACAGGCAATGCCAAAGAATGCTCAAACTACCGCACAGTTGCACTCATCTCACACACTAGTAAAGTAATGCTCAAAATTCTCCAAGCCAGGTTTCAGCAATAAGTGAACCGTGAACTTCCAGATGTTCAAGCTGGTTTTAGAAAAGGCAAGGGAACCAGAGATCAAATTGCCAACATCCGCTGGATCATTGAAAAAGCAAGAGTTCCAGAAAAATATCTACTTTTGCTTTATTGCCAATGCCAAAGCCTTTGACTGTGTGAATCACAGCAAACTGTGGAAAATTCTTCAAGATATAAGAATACCAGATTGCCTGACCTGCCTCTTAAGAAATCTGTATGCAGATCAGGAAGTAATAGAACTGGACATGTAACAACAGACTGGTTCCAAATAGGGAAAAGAGTACGTCAAGGCTGTATATTGTCACCCTGCTTATTTATATGCAGAGTACATCATGAGAAACGCTGGGCTGGATGAAGCACAAGCTGGAATCAAGACTGCCAAGAGAAATATTAATAAGCTCAGCTATGCAGATGACACCACTCTTATGGCAGAATGTGAAGAACTAAAGAGCCTCTTGATGAAAATTAAAGAAGAGAGTGAACAATTTGGCTTAAAATTCAACTTGAAGAAAACTAAGATCATGGCATCTGGTCCCATCACTTTATAGCAAATAGATGGGGAAACAGTGGAAAGACCAACAGACTGTATTTTTGGGGGGATCCAAAATCACTGCAGATGGTGACTACAGCCATGAAATTAAAAGACACTTCCTCCTTTAAAGAAAAGCTATCACCAACATAGACAACATATTAAAAAGCAGAGACATTACTTTGTCCCCAACTTTCCATCTAATGCAAAGCTATGGTTTTTCCAGTAGTCATGTATGGATGTGAGAGTTGGACTATGAGTAAAGCTGAGTGCTGAAGAATTGATGCTTTTGAACTGTGGTGTTGGAGAAGACTCTTGAGAGTCCCTTGGACTGCAAAAAGATACAAGCAGTCAGTCCTAAAGGAAATCAGTCCTATATATTCATTGAAAGGACTGATGCTTAAGTTGAAGCTCCAATACTTTGGCCACCTGATGCGAAGAACTTTCTCATTGGAAAAGCCCCTGATACTGGGATAGATTGAAGGCAGGAGGAGAAGGGGACAACAGAGGATGAGATGGTTGGATGGCATCACCAGTTCAATTGACAGGAGTTTGAGTAAGCGCTGGGAATTGGTGATGGATGGGGAGGCCTGGAGTACTGCACTCCATGGGGTCGCAAAGAGTCAGACACTACTGGGCAACTGGATTGAACTGAACTGTCTTCAACATCCTCCAACCTGTGACATTTCCCAACCATCCTGTCCTTCATAAACTTGACACCTTGGAAGACTAGAGGCCAGTAATTTTGTGTATTTTCTCTCATTTGGGTTAATCTGATATTACCTCAAGTTTATGTTTAAGTTCCAATTTTACTTTTTTCAAAAATGTCAGAGAAATGATTTTGTGCTCTCCTCAGTCCATTGTACTAAGGACAGCATGACATTTATGTGTCTCATTACTGGAGGTGTTAACAGAAAATTTCACTAAAGTTGTATCTGCCAGGCTTATCCAAGGTAAAATTACAGGTTTTCTATTGAGAATTAGAAAATATTTGGGGCAGAGATACAAATATAGTGTGCAAATGTAATTTTTCTCATTATATTTCTGCCCATGGAGTGTTTATTCCTGCCCAAGTTATTACTGTGATATATGCCAAAAAAATGGTATTTTATTTCTGGCTTTCTTTCAACATGTATTAGTTGAAAATACTAATAATTAATTAACATCATTCTGGATTTTATTTTCCTATCTACTGTGGTTTTGTGATAAGAATTATTAGCATTGATAACAGTGGCTAAATTTGAAGGTAATCCTGAGTTTTAGGTTTTGTTTCCACTCTGTTTTGGGGTAGCTATTGTTAGCATTACATTGATTTATTTTATTAACACCACTTGGTAGGGAAGCAATAAAGAGATTCCACCTTCTCCTAAGCTGTCTTTTCTTCTCCTCTAATGCTTTTTAGTTTTTAAATCAGAGGCCCTTTTCATTTTTCACTTCTTTCCTTTTTCTCTATCATTTCCCTCATGCTAAAGATAGTAACCACAATATAAAGGCTTTGGATATGATGCCATTAGGGAAAAAAATTAATTGACAGAGGAGAGGACAATGATATCTTTTCTTTTTTTTTCCCTAGTCAGAAAACTGAAGCAGTAATGAAATCAGAGAAAGTTGCTTGACATGGCACCTCAGTGCAGTTCTGTTTACTTCTACAGCCCCTAGACAAACAGGTTGAAAGCAAAATTCAAACAAACCAAGGGACTAGTAGGAAAGGAATTAAATACACAAATTCAAAACAGAGAGTAACTGTTCCCTAAACGGTTTTTAAAACAGAAGAATTTTTAGTTGAATCTCGAAATGTTTCTGACATTGTTTGAACAAAAGGAGAAGCAGCCCTCAGGCCATATATGGACTGTTCTGAGGATTCTGGGAAGTGTCAATTTGGAATTCCACCCACAAGAGCAAAGTGGGGCTGAGATGCTTATAGAGATGAGTAGCTAGGATGATTACTGAGGATCAAGGAATGGGGCAGCTGAAGAACAATTTCAATTAGAAAAGAAAACAGCCTATATGTGAACCTCAGTCCAGGTTCGATGCATGAGACAGGGTGCTCAGGGCTGGTGCACTGGGATGACCCTGAGGGATGGGATGGGGAGGGAGGTGGGAGGGGATTCAGGATGGGGAACACATGTACACCCATGGCTGATTCATGTAAATATATGGCAAAAAACACTACAATATTATGAAGTAATTAGCCTCCAATTAAAATAAATACATATTTTTTTTAAAAAAAAGAAAAAAAGACTTGTATATTAGTTAAATTTCATCTGAAGAAAAGTTAAGAAGGTATTTCATGGTGGTATCGAGATTCAAGCTCTTCTCAGGAAGAAAATAAAACTTTTAAAAGGGCAATCCTTCTGCACCATCATTTTATCATAGGTAGATGCTAAGACTAGGGGCTTCCCAGGTAATGCTAGTGGTAAAGAACCCACTTGCCAGTGCAGGAGACATAAGAGACATGGGTTTGATCCCTGGGTCAGGAAGATCCTCTGGAGGAGGGCATGGCAACCCACTTCAGTATCCTTGCCTGGAGAATCCCTTGGACAGAGGAGCCTGGAGGGCTATAGTCCACAGGCTTGCAAAGAGTCAGACACAACTGAGTGACTTAGCATGCACACATATGATAAGAGAGATTTATTTCATAATCTCTAGATAAAGTTAAATACCCTGATACACTGAGTCATAATTGACCTTTGATCGCATCCTTAACTTTTACATACTTCTGGTCCTTCATCTGTGCAATCTAAAAGTCAAATGACTGACCCATTAATAGTCCCCACTGACAGAGCATTCCTGGCTCCCAGGATAGTCTTCAGCTTGTACCAGAGATGGTGCCTCCTGGGAAGTTTCACCTGATGCAGTGTGCTGCTCAGGTGCCCTTGAATTTGTGTAGCTCATGGTGGACCAGCTTTACTCAATCTGTGAAAGAGACCAGCAAACTTGGTGAGGAAGAAAAGGAGGCTGTGGATCATGGTCTTCAACCACATGCATTTTAAAATCTGTTTTTCAGAACACTTTATCCCTCTTCTTAATATATTTTCATGTACTATTTTAACATTAATTCCCCCATTTCTCCCCCTTGAGCTTGTTGAGACCTTTTATCCAGAAAAATCAGTTTTATGGTTAAGGTAGTACTTGCAATCCAGAGCAAACCAACAGCCCTATATAGACTTAGCCTGGTGACTTGTTCATCAAGTTGAATAATAGCTAACAAGTGCTCTCTATGAGTAGTTACTTTTATGAACTCTTTTTTTTTCTGTGCAAATTATCTCATATATTCTTAAAAAACAAAACAACCTTACAAAGTAGGCATGGCTGTGATACCACTTTCATGGGAAACAGAAGTTAAGCCAGGGTATGGACTCAGAGGTATAACATATCCTAATTAACCTAATTTTCTTTTGATATCTAATTTCTCATGTACAAATTACATATTTTTCTGTAAATAATCACCATTCATGAAAGAAAAACACATGCACTCATTTAATTCAGTTCTCTTAAATAGTTTGTCACTTGATTAAACATGTTTTTATAGTAAAGTACCTTTGTAAAATCCAGCCTAGTATTGTTTTGAATAGAAAAAGGGAAATGCTATTTGGTAAGTTACTAAGCCTACAAAGTCTGGGTGGGGCTGAGTCCGAGTGTGGAGGAAGAGGTTGTATACAGGTTATGATGGCCCTACCCAGAGGGAGCCTAAGAGTGGTGATGGACATAGTTTTAACTATGACGACAATGGCAGTGACTTGAACCATAAACTGCAGCATCTTTGAGAATTTATTTTTGGCTCATGACTTATTCTGTAGTAGAATATTATATTAAAATTCTATTTTTTCTAATTACATTGCTGCTACCTGCTCTTGAAAAATAAACAGGCATTTGAAACCACACATAGAAACACACACAAAGTATGTCAACCACAATCTCATCAAACAGAATAAACTTCTGTTAATAGTTTTGCCAACAGACTGAGAGTTATATTCTAATTGGGGACAGGAACACAGGGAATTCTCTGCGACACCTAATCAAATTTGCCAATCCTGTGGTAAAATTTAATGATAGAATACAAAAGCTGAAGAAGCAAGACCAATAACAACAAAGGAATTCAAAGACTGAAAGTTTGGATCACCTAATAGTATTTTATCAATGATAAATCTCTTAAATTGATTATTGTAACTTGGTTATGCAAGAAAATGTTCTTAGAAAAGATCCACTAAAGTGTTTAGCAAAGCAAAGCTCAGCAGTGGCCACAGGACTGGAAAAAGTCAGTTTCCAACTCCAATCCCAAAAAAAGGCAATGCCAAAGAATGCTCTAACTACCACACAGTTGCACCCATCTCATGAACTAGCAAAGTAATGCTCAAAATTCTCCAAGCTAGGCTTCAACAGTATATGAACCAAAAACTTCCAGATGTTCCAATTGGATTTAGAAAAGGCAGAGGAACCAGAGATCAAATTGCCAACATCCATTGGATCATCAAAAAAGCAAGAAAATTCCAGAAAAATATCCATTTCTGCCTTGTTGACTATGCCAAAACCTTTAACTGTGTGGATCACAACAAACTGTGGAAAATTTTTAAAGAGATGAAATACCAGACCACCTTACCTGCCTCTTGAGAAATCTGTATGCAGGTCAAGAAGCAACAGTTAACTGGACATGGAACAACAGACTGGTTCCAAATAGGTAAAGGAGTACATCAAGGCTGTTTACTGTCACCCTGCTTATTTAACTCATATGTAGAGCATATCATGTGAAATGCTGGGCTGGATGAAGCAAAAACTGGAATCAAGATTGTCGGGAGAAATATCAATAACCTCAGATATGCAAATGACATCACCCTTATGGCAGAAAGTGAAGAACTAAAGAGGCTCTTGATGAAAGTGAAAGAGGAGAGTGAAAAAGCTGGCTTAAAACTCAACATTCAGAAAACAAAGATCATGGCATCTGGCCCCATCACTTTATGGCAAATAGATGGGGAAGCAATGGAAACTGTGACAGACCTTATTTTCTTGGGCTCCAAAATCACTGTAGATGGTGACTACAGCCATGAAATTAAAAGACACTTGCTCCTTGAAAGAAAACTATGAGCAGCCTAGACAGCATATTAAAAAGCAGGGGCAATACATTGCCAACAAATTTCCATCTAGTCAAAAATATGGTATTTCCAGTAGTCTTGTATGGATGTGAAAGTTGGACTATAAAGAAAGCTGAGCACCAAAGAATTGATGCTTTTGAACTGTGCTGTTGGAGAAGACTCTTGAGAGTCCTTTGGATTGAAAGGAGATCCAACCAGTCCATCCTAAAGAAAATCAGTCCTGAATATTCATTGGATGGACTGACGCTGAAGCTGAAACGCCAATACTTTAGCCACCTGATGTGAAGAACTGAGTCATTGGAAAGACCCTGATGCTGGGAAATATTGAAGGCAGGAGGAGAAGGGGACGACAGGATGAGATGGTTTGGATGGCATCACCGACTGCATGAGTTTGAGTAGGCTCTAGGAGTTGGTGACGGACAGGGAATAAGCCTGACATGTTGTGGTCCATTGGGTCACAAATAGTCGGATACAGCTGAGTGACTGAACTGAACTGAACTGAAAGTGTTTAGTGATAAAAGGGCATAACGTTCAAACTTAACTCTTGAATAGTTCAGAAAACTGTAATATGCATATACATAAATACAGAAGTGATGAAAAAGTAGATGGGATGAAAATGTCAATAACTGATAAATCTGAGTAAAAAAGATATGTGGAAGTTGTTTGTACTGTCCTTGCAACTTTTCTGTAATTTGAATTATATCAAAAAAGTTTAAAATTGAATTATATATAAAAAGTTTAAAAAAAGAGAAGGTTCGGATCACTTGACCAGGTGAAGAGGTTAAAAAAGTGAAAGCGAAGTCGCTCAGTCATGTCTGACCCTTTGTGACCCTATGGACTGTAGCCCACCAGGCTCCTCTGTCCATGGGATTTTCCAGGCAAGAATACTGGAGTGGGTTTAAGATCACTTCACTAAATAAGATGCTAACCGAGGCTAGAGACTGAATGAACTGGTCCCTGGAAGGAGATTATAAATTCCAATAATTACCATGCAGTGTTGCCAAAAAAGAAACTAAGGAAGATGCATACAGGTCTTTGCCATTCTTATACTCTCTTATACAATACATATGATTAATATTAAACTCTATACTTCAGGGTTTTGGTGACAAGATAGAAAAGGGATACTATGACTGAAAAATAGAACATAATAACCCAGAGCTAGGAGAGCAATAGATGGAGCTATTCATAAATTGAAAAACTTAGCAAATCTGTAATTGGGTCATATCTTGTAAAGAATTGTGACTAAGGTTATGGACATATAGAATTGATGTGAATCATAGAGATAAAAATTCAGCTATGTTTTTGAGAAGGTATTACTTTCTAAAGAATCACTTGTCTGAACTAAAGGATGGTGACTGTCTAAGATTTAAGCTTGCCTTTTGAATGCCTCACCTCCCAGAAATGTCTATAGACAGGAGGAAAGTTGAATATCTGTGCATTTACCCCAAATAGCATATTCTTCAATGTTTTCTCATCTGTGGTTGAGAAGAATAGTGTGTTTCAGAAGAGGGATCCAAGAGCCATGGAAAATCATGGATCTCCTCCAAGGGAGGGAACATGACCCACCCTTGGGGTAGGGCTAGTACATCCTCCCAATAAGATTACAGAATTGCTGTGTCTTAGGGATGGCCCTGTGCCTCCCTTTTCTCTTTCTGAAAAGCAGTGTTTGTTGTGGTTTTCTGGATTTATTCAACCCTTGGTTTTGGTGTGTCTGGGGAATGAAGGAAAAACAACTTGCTAGTTAATAGATTTACAGATAAAGAAGATCCACATGGAGACAATGTTAAGATGATCACAGTTCTTGGAACTGTGGCCTTGGGGTTAGATCCTTTGAGAAGAGGGTGAGAATAGTTTATGTGCATGGGAAGAGAAGCAAATATTTTCATCAAGAGGGCAATTGTGTTAGGTTGTGTTATTGCTGAAGTTTTCCCTCTCCTACTGAGCCCATCCTCACAAGATGTCAGGCTGGGCCAAGGAGCAGTTGAGGCCAAGAAATATTTGTAGAAATGATGTGTGCTATTTCTGAGAAAAAGTCATGAGATATCAAGTGGTTCTGACATTGCTCTTTTAGTTGCGCCAAGATTGTTCTAGATATTGGCTACTCATCTTGCTTGGGTCCATCATGGGAGAGAAGTAGAATGACCAGCAGTCTTTAACCAATGTATAACAACTGTGAGACTTAAATTTATACTTCTGTGTATCACTGAGATTTTGAGATTATTACTGCAGCATACTGTAGGAAAATCAAACCAGTACTCTGAGAGATTAGTTAGGGAGAATCAATTTCTATAAACAGGAAATAAGGCAGGTATTGGTGACAACATTGAACATGGAAAACAGATATGCTATTTTCCCACTAATTCAACAAACACTTCTTGAAGACAGTAACTACACTGAGGGACAGTGCAATTGGTGCTATGATTTCTAATGTTCAGAAATGCATGTGACCAAGATTTTCTTATTGTGAAATGTTGGAAACTGATGATTTAGAACTAAAAGAAAACTAACTTTGCAGGAGAAATACAAAAAGTATTGTTTTATTGTAGTCGATATATGCCAGTGTGAACCAAGTATAAAAGTATGCAAAGCATTTCAGATAAGAATCAAGAATCTGTCATTAAAGCTGAAGGTAATTTGTTAAGATATCCCAGACAGGCAGCTTACAGAACAGTCATCAGAAACAAGAAAGTCTTTTCTTCTTGGACCTGAAGTTCTTTGTGTCCCATGAATACAAATGAGTTTACCAAGTCCCAAGCCATGAATTTCCATAGTCTAAAATTAGAGATACCAAGGGAACATTTCATGCAAAGATGGGCTCAATAAAGGACAGAAATGATAGGGACCTAACAGAAGCAGAAGATATTGAGAAGAGGTGGCAAGAATACACAGAAGAACTGTACAAAAAAGATCTTCATGACCCAGATACTCACGATGGTGTGATCACTCACCTAGAGCCAGACATCCTGGAATGTGAAGTCAGGTGGGCCTTAGAAAGCATCACTACAAACAAAGCTAGTGGAGGTGATGGAATTCCAGTTGAGCTATTTCAAATCCTGAAAGATGATGCTGTGAAAGTGCTGCACTCAATATGCCAGCAAATTTGGAAAACTCAGCAGTGGCCACAGGACTGGAAAAGGTCCATTTTCATTCCAATCCCAAAGAAAGGCAATCCCAAAGAATGCTCAAACTACCGCACAATTGCACTCATCTCACACACTAGTAAAGTAATGCTCAAAATTCTCCAAGCCAGGCTTCAGCAATATGTGAACCGAGAACTTCCAGATGTCAAGCTGGTTTTAGAAAAGGCAGAGGAACCAGAGATCAAATTGCCAACATCCTCTGGATCATCGAAAAAGCAAGAGAGTTCCAGAAAAACATCTGTTCTGCTTTATTGACTATGCCAAAGCCTTTGATTGTGTGGATCACAATAAACTGTGGAAAATTCTGAAAGAAATGGTAATACCAGACCACCTGACCTGCCTCTTGAGAAACCTGTATGCAGGTCAGGAAGCAACAGTTAGAACTGGATGTGGAACAGCAGACTGGTTCCAAATAGGAAAAGGAGTACATCAAGGCTGTATATTGTCACCCTACTTATTTAACTTATATACAGAGTACATCATGAGAAACGCTGGGCTGGAAGAAGCACAAGCTGGAATCAAGATTGCTGGGAGAAATAACAATAACCTCAGATATGCAGATGACACCACCCTTATAGCAGAAAGTGAAGAGGAACTAAAAAGCCTCTTGATGAAAGTGAAAGAAGAGAGTGAAAAAGTTGGCTTAAAGCTCAACATTCAGAAAACAAAGATCATGGCATCTGGTCCCATCACTTCATGGCAAATAGATGGGGAAACAGTGGAAACAGTGTCAGACTTTATTTTTTGGGGGGCTCCAAAATCACTGCAGATTGTGATTGCAGCCATGAAATTGAAAGACGCTTACTCCTTGGAAGGAAAGTTGTGACCAACCTAGATGGATAGCATATTAAAAAGCAGAGACATTACTTTGCCAACAAAGGTCCATCTAGTCAAGGCTATGGTTTTTCCAGTGGTCATGTATGGATGTGAGAGTTGGACTGTGAAGAAAGTTGAGTGCCAAAAAATTGATGCTTTTGTGTTGTGGTGTTGGAGAAGACTCTTGAGAGTCCCTTGGACTGCAAGGAGATCCAACCAGTCCATCCTAAAGGAGATCAGTCATGGGTGTTCATTGGAAGGTTGATGCTGAAGCTGAAACTCCAATACTTTGGCCACCTCATGCGAAGTTGCCTCATTGGAAAAGACCCTGATGCTGGGAGGTATTGGGGGCAGGAGGAGAAGGGGATGACAGAGGATGAGATGGCTGGATGGCATCACCGATTGATGGACATGAGTTTGAGTGAACTCCGGGAGTTGGTGATGGACAGGGAGGCCTGGCGTGCTGCGATTCATGGGGTCGCAAACAGTCAGACACAATTGAGCAACTGAACTGAACTGAAAAAGCAGTTGGTGGGCTAAATACAATGGCTTCCCTAATTCTTACCCTAACATTCTTTTGGAAGAAACAATAAACAGAGAAGGCTGAAAACTGATGTAAGACACACATCATGTTTGGAGTTAGTGAAGGGAAATGTCCTAATGAGTGTGAGACAAATAGACATCAAAGCACAGGTACCAGTGTGTTGTGAAATTTAGTGAAATTCTAAAGACAGAAATGCTCATAAACATTGACATAAGGAAGTTCATTGACATAAGGAAGTGAATTGAATGACTAAATTAAAAACTCACATAAAGCATCAAAGAACAAAGCCTTTTTTTTATTTTAGTAAAAGAATATTATACTAATGGAATTGTAGACAAAGCTCCTAGATAAGTTGCATGGACAAACATGTCAACTCTAGAGAAAGATTTTTTCTATGGATTGAGGTCAAGAATCTTGGAACTCAGGAAAAGAGGCTATCTAATTGATGTGGGAAAAAGTAGTGCTATTTAGAAAAAACAGACACTCTGAGAGGTGTTTCACAAATCCCATTATTGTAAACACAGTAACATCAAGGGGTGGGGGGACCAGAAGGAGGGGATTAAGATGGTAGAGCAGGGGAACAAGGAGCTTGCCTACCCCATGGACACAACCAAAAAACATCTATATGGGGAGCAGTTGTCACTGCAGACAAACTGGAGACAAACAGAATGACTCATCCATAGCCAAACCTATAAGGGAAGATCCACATGTAACCAGATAGGAAGGGAGAAGAAGCGATCAGATTAGGGCCTGTGCCTGTAGGAAGGAGAACAGAAGAGGAATGTGATGATTTGGGCGCAGAGATACTCCTTGGGGAATGAGGGGTTCAAATCCCAAGTTGGGCATCCCAGGCCTGGAATCCAACAGCAGGAAGACAAGTGCCCTTAAATGGATTGAAAACCAGGAGGGCGGAAAGAACCCTAGACTCTGATGTGAATCACATGCACACACATGCTTACTCTGTGATGAATGCAGAGGAAGCAAGTTGAAACTGCCTGAAGCTCTGGCTGGTTTTCTGTGACCATCCCAGCACACACCCCTCACCCGTATCAGGTGCCCACTCCACCCCTCTTGCTCCAATGCAGCTTCCCATGAGGGTGAAGGTTGTTGTTGCCAAAGGGCAGTGAAAGTATTGGGGGTGCTAAATAGTAAACTGAGATTCTGCAGTTCATCTAAACTGGGTGTGGACAGCCATTGCTGGCACTCACAGACGAGGCTGGTCAGAAGAAGTCTGGAGCTCTGACTGGTGGGCTGGGTCTCAGTACATGGCCCAGCCCCTCTTTCTTTGCCGCTGAACCTCACAAGGGCAAAAGTTCCACTGCTGGGAGGGAGGAGACACACACTTAGAAGATACAGAACCAGTTTGGACCTGTATCTCAGGACTAACGCTCTAGCAACTTGGGAGTAGCAAGCTGTGGCTGCCACTGAGCAGAAGAGAAGCCCCAGTTTATGACTGATTCTGGGTCAAGCCCTTCCACTTTTAGTTCCACTTCCCTTGAAGACAATAGCTGCCAGCACACTCTGGGGGAAGAGGTGACTCAAGCTCACTAGAGATTCAGCTCTTCCAAAGTCACTGAGCACACACAGGCTGCATAAGGATGCCACCACACAATGATACAACTTTAGTACCAGGGTAAGTAATTGTTTCATCTAACTTGATAAAGCCAGAGAAAGCTAAACACCATAGGAAGACAGATGGATTTATTTCAAGTGAAAGAACAGAATAAATCCCTGAAAAAAAAACTAATGAAATAAATAATTTATCATGTAGAGTTCAAAGCATTAGTAATAGAACATTAAATGAACTTGGGAAAAAAAAGATTAAAACAGTGAAAAATTAATTAAGGACTAGTAAATGTAAAAATAACTAGGAAGAATTGAAGAATAAAATAACCAAAATTTAAAAGAATAGATTACAATGAATTAACAGCAGATGAGTGATAGAGAAGAATTCATGTGATCTAAAAGACAGAAGAATGGAAATCAACCAATCATAATATCAAAAAGAAAAAATTTCAAAAATTAAGGATGGTATAAGGGACATCTGAGACCACATCAAACATACTAAATTTGTATTATAAGATGTTCCAGAAGGAGAAGACAAAAAAGCATAGAAAATGAATTTCATGAAATTATGGCTGAAAGCTTTCCAAACTTGAAGAAAGAAACGTATCCAGGTGGAGGAAGCACAGAGTCCCAAACAAGAGGAAATCAAAGAAACCCACACCAAGACATATCATAGTTAAAATGGTAAACGTTTAATAAAAATACTTAATTTTGAAGGCAGCAAGTGAAAAACAGTAACATACAAGGAAACTCCCAAAGGCTATCAGTTAGTTTTTCTGCAGAAACTTTTCAGGCATGTGGGGCATGGGATGGTTTATTTAAAGTGCTAAAAGGGCAAAGGAACTATGACCTAGGATACTTCACCAGCAAAATTGTTATTTAGATTTTAAAGAGATAAAGAATTTTTCAGACAGACAAAAATTAAGAGTTCATCAACACTAACTTACTCTATAAGAAGTGTTAAAGGGTCTTCTCCAGTTGGAAAAGGAAAGGCTAAAAAAGAAGCTAAAATCTATAAGAAAGGAAAAATATCCCACAAGTAAAGGCAACATATAGAAAAGGCTGTGGATCTACCATGAAATAAGCTAGTATAAAGATTTTAAAACTTGTAAAGTCATTTATACCTACAATAAACAGTGAATGGATATACATGAAGATATAAATATGACAGATATAAAATGTAGGGGAAGGGAGTAAAAAAATTTAGATCTTTTAGGATGTGTGTGACTACAAGTTTAAAATAAGTAGATATAGTTATAGGTCAACATATATGAACGTTATGGTAACCACAAGTAAAAATCCTACAATGGATGCACAAAAACTAGAGTGAAAGTAACATAAGCATATCAATAAAGAAGATCATCAAACATCAGGAAAGAAGCTAAAAGGGAAAGAAAAGAACAATAAATAACTATAAAAATAGCCAGAAAACAAATAACAAAATGCAAAAAGTACATGCGTATATTAATCACTTTAAATGTCAATGATTAAATCACCAATCAAAAAATGTAGGGTCAAAAAAAAAAAATGTAGGGTCACTGAATAGGAAAAGAATATCCATCTATAGGCTGCTTATAAAAGACTCACTTCAGAGCTAGAAATACACAGAAACTGGAAGTGAAGGGATGAAAAAAGATATTTCATGCAAATGGAAATAAAAAGAGAGATGGGTTATTAACACTCATATCAGAGAAAGTATTTTTCAAAATCAAGTCTATAACAAAAGGGAAAGAAAGACATTATAAAATGATTAATTCAAGAAGAGGATATAACATTTCTGAAAATATAGGCACCTAATAGAAGAGCACATATGCATAAATATATATGGCAAATATATACAATAAATATTAACAGGCATAAAGAGAGAAATCAGCAACAATGCAATAATAGTAGGGGACTCTAACATTTACATCACTTACATCAATGGACAGATCAACTAGATAGAAAATCAATAAGGAGGTGGTGGTCTGAAATGACACATTAGAGGAGTTGGAATTACTAGGAATCCACAGGACATTCCATCAAAAACAAAAAGAAAAGAAAACAGCAGAAAACACATTCTTCTCAAGAGCACATGGAATGTTCATCAGGTTGGATCACATTCTGGCCACAAGACAAGTCTCAACAAATTTAAAAGGATAGAAATTATATCAAGCATTTTTGACCACAATGATCTGAAACTAGAAGGTAATTATTAGAATCAAAATGGGAAAAAAAAACAGGCACATGAGATTAAAAAATGCTGTAAATAAACAAACAAAATGAAAACAATCGATCAGTGAAAAACATCAAAGAAGAAATCAGAAAACACTTTGAAGCAAATGAAAACAAAAGCATAACTTTCCGAAATCTATGGCATGCAGCAAAGCAGTTCTAAGTTCTATGAAGGAAGTTTATAGTTGTACAGGCTTATTCCAGGAAACAAGAAAACTCTCAAATAAAGAATATAACCTACCATCTAAAAAATTAGAAAAAGAAGAAAACAAAAAGCCCAAAGTCAACAGAAGGATGGTAACAATAAAGATGAGGAGAAATAAATAAAATAGAGACCAAAAAAAGAGAGAGAGAGAGAAAAGATCAATGAAATGAACAATTAAGGAAAAAAAAAGACAAGATACATAAGGCTTTAGCCAGGTTCATTAAGATAAAAATAGGAGTACCCCCAAAAAAATAAGAAATGAGAAAAGAGAAATTACAATTAACATAACAGGGATACAAAACAATCATAAGAGGATACTATGAACAGTGATTTGCCATCAAACTGGACGGCCTAGAAGAAATGGATACCTTTCTAAAAACACACAATTTTCTAAGACTGAATCAGGAAGAATTAAATAATCTAGACATACTGATTACTAGCAGTAAAACTGAATTAGTACTTTGAAAACTCCCAGCAAGCAAAAGTCTAGGACCTGACAGCTTCACAGGTCAATTTTACCAAACATATAAAGAAGAACTGAAATCCATTCTTCTAAAACTATTTCAAAAAATTAAAGAAGATGGAACACTCCCAAATTTATGCTACATGGCAGCTATTACCCTAATATCAAAACCAGACAATGACAGTACAAAAAGGAAAACCACAGGATATTATCTCTGATGAGTATAGATGCAGTTATCCTCAACAAAATACAGAAAAACCAAATTTAATAATATATAATAAAGAGGATCATGATCAAGTGGGATTTATTCCAGTTATGCAAGGAAGGTTCAACATTCTCAAATTATTCAACATGATACAGCACATTAACAAAAAGAAAGATAAAAATCTCATGATTATCTCCTTAGATGCAGAAAAATAATTTTGCAAAATTCAACAACCACTCACGATAACATGTGTGCATGCTAAGTTATCTTGTTATCATGCTATGTCATGATAACAACTCTTATCAAATTGGTATAGAGGGAACACAGCTCAACATTATTAAGGTCATTTATGACAAACAAACAGCCAAACTCATACTCAATATTGAAAAGTTTTGGGCTTTTTTCACTTTGTTGTCAAATAGAGCAATGCTTTATTGCTTTTGGATTTTGAATCACATTTACAAGGCCTTTCCCAACACCAAGTCTAAAGAGAAATTTACCAGGTTTCTTTCTATTATATCCATTGTTACATTTTTTCATTTAGATACATAATCCATT
This sequence comes from Cervus elaphus, assembly GCF_910594005.1. Taxonomy (NCBI): domain Eukaryota; kingdom Metazoa; phylum Chordata; class Mammalia; order Artiodactyla; family Cervidae; genus Cervus; species Cervus elaphus. The sequence continues at coordinate 29,289,426 of NC_057819.1, forward strand.
CTTATATATGGTGTGTGATATAATTTTAACTTTTGCAAATGATGACCTAATTGTCTTTCACCATTTATAAATGTCAATCTTTGCTTCAGTGAACTGAAATGCCAGTTTGTCATATATTAAATTTCCGTATGTATTAGGGTCTAATTTTGGAGTTTCTATTATTCTATTCTATTATTCTACTTGTCTATTCTTTCTAGTCCATTATTCTATTTGTTTATTCTTTCTATTCTATTATCCTATTTATCTATTCATATATAAAGAATTAAAATTTCTATTGTATAGATTTTGCACTCTTCTTCTTAAATTTCTCTCTCTATATTTTTCTAATTTGCTGCAATCTTAATGATACTGTATTTGCTATTGTATCATCTGTTTATTTTTTGTATATATGAAGATAATTGATTTTGCATCCTAACTTTATATCCTGATAATTTACTCAATTCATTGATATTTGAGCTAGTTTTAGCATTAATTTGCTGGAGTTTCTAGGTATACCATCATATCTGCAAATAGAGACAGTTTATTCCTTATTTACCTATCTTTATGTCTCAAAATGATTTTTCTTATTTAATTGTCCTGGCTGACAATATTTCTACTACAAAGCCAAAGAGTAGTGAGGATAGATACAGATACACACACAATCATGTTAAGAAAGTATAATTCTCTTTCTGTTTTCTCTAGAGTTTTTACTATAAATGCATGTTGAATCTTTTCAATAGCTTTTTCAGTATCTATGAAAATAGTCTTATGATATTGAAGTGACTTAAAGTAAAGGAAGCAATGAATGTGCACCAGTGAAAAGACAAGAAATGGAGGAAATTTAAGGGCAAAATCTAAAGTAGAAATTCTTATAGGCAATAAAAGTAAACCTATGTTGTATGTAGGGTCTGGAACTGTTTGTATTGACACAAAAGAGCCAGTTTGTATTGGCGCAAAACAGCCACTCTTAATGCACATACATGTATCCATTTTCTAATCATGGTAACTATTTTTCTGAGGTATACGTGTATTTCTGAAAGCACAATAAGATATTTTATGAGGAACTAAAGATCAGTGAAGCAGAGACCTATCTTTTTATTCCTCCAGTTGCTATGGAAACCTTTCAGCACCAAAATCTGATTTCACAATGAATACTTTGTAATACTTACACACAATAACCAAACTGCTATATAATTTATCTGAGGTTTTAGAAGGCTCTCAGTTGCCTGAAATTCTTGAACTTTAGAAAATAATTTCCTATACATTTTATTATTATGAAATAAGATGATAAAATTTTACTGTATGGATAGTTTAACATCTATTTTATTTTCACCTATCAAAGTTCAAATTAACTGTAAGAATAAAATGCAGATTGGTATCTAAGTCATATCTTGGGCCTTAGAAATTTTTTTCAAACGTGTTTGGTGACATCATTTCTTGTGAATCAAATGTTTTATATTTAAGAAGTATCTTATTCTAGTTTGCAGCAAATGGTCTTTACTTACAGGACTCAATTTTAATTTCTACTAAATTTGTCCAAAATATCCTTCAAAATACAGATGAACATGCCCTCTCTCAAAAATTATTCTAATCTAGATATGGTTTTAAATAATCAAAAAATTAAATGTAAATGCCAATGAAATAATTAAAAACTAGTCTCTCTAGGTTTTAAAATATCGATATATGATTAATGTATAACTCTGAGTTAAATAGGATATTACAATAAAATAATTATTCCACTTTAACAGGTTCTATGATATGTCAGATAGGCCTCCAGATTGTAGAAATATAAGTTCTAAAAAGTTTTTAATATAGTACCTCACTATAAGAAACTAGAAGACAAAAACAAATTAAAATCCTCAGTAGAGCTGGTTTAGACATTCAGTGATAAAGCAACCAAGAGGTGAAGGAGTTATGAAGTATTACAAATGCATGCAGAACTGTATTAATAAAAACACATATAGAAATTTGAAGCTTAGAATCAGAACTCTTGAATTAGATCAATATCACTAAAAAGGTCACATTATAAACACTATCATTTTATTTATACAGGAATTGTAAATTTTAATAGCATTTGAAAATGCACTATTGAAAATACTGCAATAAAAATGGAAAAAACAGTCATTTACCAAATAATAAAGACATAAAGTAGCTAAAATTTCAATAAAAATGTAGAGTTAGTGTAAGATCAACAACAAATCACAGGCTTCTACTACTTTTCTCTTGGTTCAGCATTCACTATCTTTCAAACTGTAACTTCATATTTTTATTTTAATTCTTATATTGGTATTATTATCATGTGACTTGATCAATATGCTAATATATGGCTACTTAACATATTTCCTAGCAGCCCATGAAAAAGAACAAAATACAATGATACAGTGAAGTGACTTTCTCATTACAAGTTAGGAACTTATAGAAAAGGTAAAGTTAACAATTTATTAAAATATCTGTTTCACTGAGATACTTAAAAACGTGTAAATTATCCTTTTATAAAAATGCCTTGGGGTTCCCTGGTGGCCCAGTGGTAAAGAATCTGCCTGCCAATGCAGGGGACACAGGTTCATTCCCTGATTCAGGAAGATCCCACATTCTGCAGAGCAATTAAGCCTGTATGCCACAACTATTGAGCCCATGCTCTGCAACAAGCAAAAGCCACCACAATGAGAAGCCCATGCACTGCAACTAAGGTTTAGCCCCTGCTCACCACAACTGCACAAAAAGTTTCTTTGTAGAAAAAGCCTACATAGCATGCAGCAACTAAGACCAATCACAGCTAAAAATAAATGAATAAAATAAAATTATATAAAAAAGAAATCTTTCAAGAAAAAAAATACGTTAACAGGATACTGTTGATAACCGTGTATCTCAACCTGAAACTTTAATAAAAATAAGAAAAAGCAAAGGCAGCAAAGGAATGAAAGAAGGAAGAAAGGAGAAAAGAAAAGAAGGAATGAATCATATATTTTGACCATATAACTGTACCAGATATTGGCCAGAAATTACTGTCTTCAAGTAAACCCAAATCTTTGGATCATTTTCATGGCTGATACAGGAAAATAATCCCAGGAAGCAAGCATATATCAAAGCATAGTGCTTACCTGCATATCGTATCTCACACACCATTTGAGGCATTCCAAATATTGGACTATAGTGATGGCTAGTGATGCTGAGCCACCTGGCTAGAACTTTTCTTACAATTATGGTGACCAAAATTTTTAAGTAGATCATCTGATGTAGATTATTTAGACTAACATTTCTGCTTTGCTCATTTTCTAACACATTTCTACCAGGAAATCCAAAGACCAAAAAGATTCTAGTAAACATCACCGAATACTTCTATCGGACTGTAGTTATCTTACATATTTAAATCCTCAGAAAAATAGATCACAGCAGAAGAAACTCCACTCCATGTAATTATTTGGCTAAAATAATCTATGACAAAAATTCTGAAGCTATCATAACATGGCATAAATTTGAAGATGTGGTTAATTTTGTTAATGTACATAATTCAACAGGAAGCTAATGATGTTTCATGCTTTTTTTTTTTTTTAAATAGGCATCTCAATAAATCTTCCTGTTCTGGTATGCTAAAGGAAGAATTTCAAATGTTTGCTTATTTTCCTATTCAGAACAAGACTAGTTGGGAGATAGTAAATGCATTTTAGCACGAAGCCTGGCGTGCTACAGTCCATCAGATTGCAAAGAATCACACACGACTGAGTGACTGAACAAGAACAAAGTAGGACAAGCCAATTTGGAATTAATTCCTCTTCCCAAGAAAGCCGAACTAAATGGAGAAGGGCTAGAAGCAGTAATTCAGAATGTGTGCTCTGGCATGGTGATGTCTAAGCAACCAGCTTGATCAACTCTGTTGCTCACCTGCAAGAATACTGAACTCTTCATGACATGCATGACACCTCAGTTTCTCCATTTGTATGGGTGGATTTCATGGTGTCCGAAGAATGTGACTCCAGTGTGAGACCCAGGGTCACACTGCCCAGGTCTATACTGACAGCTGTGGAAACTTGAACAAATCTTGGTCTCACATTCTTCACTGGCAATAAACAAATCTTGTATTTTACGTATGTACCCAACTATTTTGCATATGTAGCACCTCCCCTCCTGGCTCAGATGATAAACAATAAGCCTGCAATGCAGGAGACCAGGGTTTGATCCCTGGGTCAGGAAGATCTCCTGGAGAAAGGAATGGCTACTCACTTCAGTATTCTTGCCTGGAGAATTCCATGGATGGAGGAGTCTGGCAAGCTACAGTCCATGGGGTCACAAAGAGTCACACACAACTGAGTGATTATCACTTTCACTTTTTTATTCACCCACCTAATAGGGCCACTGTAAAGATTTAATTAGATAAGGCATGTGCCTGGCTAAAGTGGGTTCATACAACAAAGAGCTAGTTTTCAATTTGCCAAACTGAAAATGAAGCAGTCTCAGGGGAAAGCTAAGTGAAACTATTGAAGGACTGTAAGCAAAAGATTGAACTTTGAAACACTGATCAAAGAGAAAATCTTGTTGGGAAAAACCCTTGGAATTAAAGAAACACCTCTGTGATCTAGATTATTTTGATTGAATTTTTATTCCCTTTGGGAGTCCTAATGTTTACAAATGTCTTTGCCAATGTTGAACAGCAATTGACTATGGAGTATGGGGCAAGAAGAGAAGGGACAACAGAGGTTGAGGTGGTTGGATGGCATCCCCTACTCGATGGACATGAGTTTGAGCAAGCTCCGGGAGTTGGTGATGGACAGGGAAGTCTGGCATGCGGCAGTCCTTGGGGTGGCAGAGTCAGATATGACTGAGCGACTGAACTGAACTGAACTGAATGGGTACCAGACATTGTTCATCAGCGTCTGTAAGCTGGAAAACAGCATCAGAACCTGAAGTACAGAACAGCTGCCTGCTCTGCTGTGTACGTGCACCATTCTGCACAACCACAACTGCCTGCCTCTGGTTGCTATGAAGTGAAAAGTGGTCACCTTTGCATGAACCTTGAACAATATGTTATGTCGCCACCCAACGCCTTGTAGGAACTCATGGGTAAAGTCTAAATCTTGGCTTGTGTGAGAGCTTCAAAGCTCCTGCTACTTGGATTCTGTCTCTTTCAGGATGCTTAAAACCAATTCTGTCTTTACCATGTAGTCTAATATGTTTAATGTCTTCTGTACCTTTATCTACTGAGTTGATTGCTTTCTCTTATGTAGACAAATGATATACATGTTTTAAGGAATGTATGTATTTGATGTATTTTTGTCAAATCTTTTCTTTCTTTGATTTCCAAACTCTCATTTTAACATATATTCATAACTCCTATGAAAATTAAAAGAACTAGTATGTATTATAAATGTAGGATTTATCACATAAGGAAAACTAAGTATGATGAAGATTATAATTACTACCAGAACAATGAACAAAGTTGAATATAGTGTTGTTTAGTTATATGTAATTATCAAGTATTTGAATTGCATTAATAAATATTTGATTGCTATTAATACTTTGTATTTCAAAAATATAGGCACATTTACATGCATATCTATTTATGTAGCCACATACTGAAATTAGGTATATATAAATCAACATGTGTGCCTACACCACACTCCTGTTAGTAAAACCAAACATGATAGAGAAAATTAGTTTTTAATTTTTTAAATTTTAAGTCCTCATGTACAGATATGTTTATTTTTCATTTTTATATTGGTGATTTTTAGCTTTTCATATATTTATAGGTGATAAAAACCAAGGGAAAATGTCTCACGGCATGTGCAGACTCAAAGCTACTAAAATTACCATATCCCCAAGTTGCAATAATATAAAGATGAGTGGTCTAGTCCGTATCATTTTAATCTTTTCCTTAGAGTGTACTTGATTATGAGTTTCTACTCACAAAATAGTGGGATATAAGAAATGTTTGGTCCCTGCAGTCCATAGTCTCCTTCAAATTTCTCAGCTTCAGCTTTCAGATGCTTTTACTTTTACTGGAAGTGGAATTATTTTTATGAATCATTTGTTTAAGCCTTGAGAAATTATCCTTTTGACTTCAAACCACATAATTGCATCCTCACTTTTCTATTTTGTTTTCTTTTCCTGCAGGCAGTGGCATGTATGTGTATTTTCACCCTTGCTTCTGTTGCTGTGCATTCTGGTCATTAATTGGTGACTGCTGAGACTGCACATGTGTTTCACATAAAGTTGCCAGCTTTCTCTGATATTAGATGACAGCCTCCTCGTAAGTTGAAGACAAGGTGCTTGCACCTTATCCAAAAAAAGACATAAGTGGAACTAACAGAAATTTACAGTAGCCAAGGTTACATCATAGTAGAGAACCCCACAGTGGTGGTTGAAGGAACAGTCATAAAGAGCCACTTGCGAGGGTGAAATATATTGATGTCGGTAACAGGATGTGAGTGCCTGCCATGCATACATCTGGGAACCTTCAGGAGTCAGGGAGAAAAAAGATCAGGAAACAGAGGCTGATTAAATATTGCAGTGCTCTCAATGGGCAAATCAAATTAAAAACAATCTTGAAGTCCCGAGTAAGGTAAATAGAATCACACTCTATAAAGCAAGAAGTGATTCTACAGCTGAGGGGAGCTTCCTGTGACTGGGAAACTTTTAGGTGAGGTTCTCTTTAGACAAATGTTTCCTTCTGGACTATTTCCAAGGTCTCATTTTTTTAAAGCATATGAACCCCAAAGGACAGATTTCATAGGAGGGTTACAAACAGAAGGGAGGTTTAAAATTGAAGTACACACACTTAAAAATGAAGTGTTTTTATATCCTTTCTTCTAGTCTGTTAACAGTCTTCAATGAAGGAGTGAAAGCGTGAAGCAGAGAAGGAATAGAATAGGGAGAATAGCAGAGAAGAAAGGAATAGGGGCAGGAAAAAAAGAAATTCAAAATGAAAGATTAAGGAAGGGTCAAGGGAAAGAGATGAAGGTGGTAAAACATAAGATCTCTAAGGGCCCATCTGTCTTCCTAGGTGGCTCAGAATCCGCTTGCCAATGCAGAAGACGCAGCAAATGAGGGTTTTATCTTGGTCAGGACGATCTCCTGGAGTATGAAATAGCAACCCATTCCACTATGCTTGCCTGAGAAATCCCCTAGACAGAGCAGTTGGGAAGACTGCTGTCCACAGTGTCGTGAGGAATCAGACATGACTGAGTTCGCACACATAGCAAGGACTCATCCGGGAGGTAATAAGTGTCCCTGACTGTGCATAATAATGTTAATCCATTTTTTTTCTAATACATTCAAGGGAATATTAGCACAAGTACTTGTTTAAAATGATTCCATTGTCTGGTTAGTAGAAAAACTTTTATTTCCAAAGAAAAAGAAAGAATTTAAAGGGTTTGACTGTAAGAGTGAGCTTTGACTATACAATGAGCTTTTTGGTATATATTTAGAGATGTTCAAATGATTGCCTTGATGATACATTATTGGGGCCCTGAGTTAACACACAAGAATGAGGTACTTCAGTGAGGCAGGTTGTGCTTTAGGACAAGAGAAGGACAATGGTTGTCTTATATGTGTATTCGATATTCCCATGGATAGAAGTGAAAAGTGTTTTTACAAAAATTCAGAAGTTTTGACTATTACAGGAGACCAAACACTTTAAATCCTGAATAAGGTTTTGGGGAAGGCCAAAGACCCTGAAAATATTTTCTGAAAAATGACCAGAATATTCATGGTATTTATCCTATAATTCGGGCTCCCTTGGAGGTTCAGTGGGAAAGAATCTGCCTGCCATGCAAGGGAGGTCCATGCTGGAGACACGGGTTTGACTTCTGGGTCAGGAAGGATCTGCTGGAAGAGGAAATGCAACCCAGTCCAGTATGGCAACCCATTCTTGCTGGGAAATCCCCAATGACCAAGGAGCCTGGTAGGCTGTGGTCCATAGGGTCAAAGATTCAGATATGACTGTGCAGACACATACCCTATAATTTATCTGAGGAGAAAGGAATATTATAAGGAATCTGAAGAGGTGGTGAGAGATAAGATTTAAATTTTCTGAAAACATCATACAGGATACTTCTGTCCATATAACACGTACTTGAGTAAATTTCAAAGCAGATTAGTGATACCACATTTTGTAAACATGCAACAATGGGCATTAATAATAATTCAACAAAAACACTGAAATGAACAGAGATTCTCCAAAACAAGAAGAATAGTCAGGTCCAAAGAATCTCAAAAATGGAGTTCAAAAGAATCGTTAAGGCCAAGAAGGAAACTGGAGGCTTGTAAGGTCCATGAAACTCCTAGAGGGGACAGCATATCCATGAAACCCTTCTGGAAAGTGTTTCTATGACACAGTCTAGAGCAAGTGAGAAAACACAGGGGAAATACTTTCAAGCCATTAAATACACTTCCAGATAAAAAGTGAGGATGCCCTTGTGACTGTCTTTTACTTATCATATGAAACACTTTTAATCATTCCTTTTGGCAAAGATGAGGTGTTGCTAAGTAGGAATGTGGCTGCCTCCACCTTCCTTACCAGGAATTCCCCTGAAACTATTAAATGCTAAGGAGAATTTATGGCTGAATCTGAACTTCTTCAATTAAAGCTTCATTGTGACATGACAGATCTGGAATTTCAAGCAGAATTCATTTCAACATGCACTATCAGAAATGTAGTACACTTCTCTCTGTGAGCAAAAGAAAATATTAGAAAAAACATCAGAGAGGTAAAAAGATTACTTGTGTTCAAAAAATAGTTTATTTTGGAACAGAACAGTATCTATAAGCAAAATAAAAAAGAGACAATTTTAAGGAAACCTCACAGTGTTCTCCATAGTGGCTGCATGAATTTACATTCCCACCAACTTTCTACAAGGTTCCCCTTTTCTCCACACTCCCTCCAGCATTTGTTATTTGTAGATATTTTGATGATGGTCATTCTGACCTGTGTGAGGTGGTGTCTCATTGAAAAGAGTTTTGATTTGCATTTCTCTAAAGGTGGTGCTGAGCAGCTTTTCACGTGCATGTCTGCCATCTGCATGTTTTCTTCAGAGTAATGTCTATTTAGGTCTTCTGCCCATTTTCTACTGGACAAAATTGTCTGTCTGTTTGTTTTATATTGAGCTGTAAGAGCTGTTTGTATATTTTGGAAATTAATCTCTCATTGGCCTCATCAGTTGCAAATATTTTATCCATTCCATACGTTGTCTTTTTGCTTTGTTTATGGTTTCCTTTGCTGTGCAAAAGCTTTTGAGTTTAATTAGGTCCCGTTTGTTTATTTTGGCATTATTTCCATTACTCTGAGTGATGAATCTAAGATAATAAAGATGAACTAAAAGAGTGGTGAATAAAATTAGCCATGGAAGCCCTGAACAGGGAAATCTAGGTGTTTTTGCAGAAATTGGTGTTATCAAATTAGAAAATCTGAATAGGTTTCAACAGGATACGGATGGCTCTTTTGAAATAATTAGAGAGGGCATATTTTCCAAAAGAAGCACTCACAAAATTATAGCTATGGGGAGGCCCCAAAGGATGGAGCATTGACCTGGGGCCCAGAAGCAGCCACAGTTCTACTAAATGTGAAGGGACAAAGAAGGAACAATGGGGAAACCAACCAGAAGGGGGCTTGCACAGTGGGCTCAAGGAGATGGGAAGGTGATCCTGGGTTGTCTGTGTGGTCCCAATGTGATTACCCACTGCACTGAGAGAGACCACTCTCCAGAGGGAAAAATGGGAAACCTCATCTAAAAGAGGAAAATGTCCCTACATCAGCCAGTCAGAGGAAGCAGACTGAAGAATGAAAGCAACTTTGGAGGCATGCTCTTTGAAGACAGGAAGCAGGCAGCCTCTAAAATCTGAAAAGACAAGGAACAGATTTACCCCTATATCCTCCAGACAAAACACAGCCTGCCAAACCCTTGATTATATCTTGATTTTCATAACATATTTTGAACTTCTAACCTCTAGCACTATTAGATAATAAATGTGTTAACTTAAGCCACTTAATTTGTGGTAGGTCATTATAGCAGCAATGGGAAACTAATGCATGCTGCTAACAGAATCACAGTATTTGACAACATATTAAAATTAATTATTATAAAAGTGCATAATATTACGTACACACATATTTCATAAACTACATAAACTGGGCCAGCTTATTCTTGCCTGGAAACTAGTGTCAGCACTATACTTATATTTTTTTTAATATTGCAAATTAAATAACGTGAAGAGTAACTTCAATTTTATTAAGCTCCTCTAATGAGGCCACAGAGAGATTCCATAAAACACAACATAACTTTTTAATTTTTGGAAGGCAGTAAGTAATTTATGTATTTATTCATGCTCTTTATTTTATATTGGAGTATATTATAATGTTGTGTTAGTTTCAAATGTACAGCAAAGTGATTCAGCTATGTGTATACATCTGTCTATTCTCTTTCAGATTATTTTCTTTCATAGGTTATCCCCTGTGCTATATAGTAGGTCCTTGTTGATTATCTATTTTATACATAGTAGTGTGGATATGTTAATTCCAAACTCCTAATTTATCCCTCTCCTCCCCTTCCCCTTTGGTAACCGTAAGTTTGCTTTCTATGTTTGGGAGTCCATTTATTTCTGTAAATATGTCTGTTTGTATCATTTTTTAAGATTCTACATATAAGCTATACCATATGATATTTGTCTCTCTGTCTGACTTACTTCACTTAGTATGATAATCCTTAGATTTATCCATGTTGCTGCAAATGACATTATTTCATACTTTTAGGGCTGAGGAGTATTACATTGTTCATGTATATCACATCTTTATTCATTCATTTGTTGCTAGATGTCTGGGCTATTTTAAATAGTGCTGCTGTCCACATTAGGGTGCACATATCTTTTCAAATTATGGCTACAATCTAAACTCTTAAAAAAAATCTTGCTTTCTTTTTCCAACTAACTTCACTCAAAGCTCTTTATAGTCAGACCCGACAGCTTCTCATTATTCTCACCTTCCCATCTCTTTCTTTTTCAAAGGAAAGCTCTTTTTACTGTCTCCCAGCCTCACTCCCCATCTCTCAACAATGACCCCTAATAATGCCATGAAAAAAACCAGCCAGCTGCCTGAGCAACAAAGCCATCCTCTTTTTCAAAAGAAGTGGGAAGAGAAGAGGGCAAACATTGGTCAGTCATGAGTTATTACCTTTTATTCATTCCTCCCATGACTATAAACACTGGTATTGTTGCTGCTCCTGCTATGGCTACAAATATCCCATCCAGATTGATTTTCATCATGGAATTAATAATGATAGTGATAACAAAAATTATAATAATTAGAAAATACCTTTCTCCAGAGAAACATGTGAGAGGCTCAAGAAGCAACAGTTAGAACCAGACATGAAACAATTGACGGGTTCAAAATCAGGAAAGGAGTACATCAAGGCTGTGTATTGTCACCCTTCATATTTAATTTATATGTAGAGTACATCATATAAAATGGTAGGCTAAATGAATCACAAGCTGGAATCAAGATTGCTGGGAGAAATAGCAACAATTTCAGATTGCAGATGATACCACTCTAATGGCAGAAAGCGAAGAGGAACTAAAGAACTTCTTGATGAAGGTGAAAGGAGGGTGAAACAGCTGGCTTAAAACTCAACACTCAAAAAACTAAGATTATGGCATCTGGTCTCATCACTTCACGGCAAAGAGAAGGGGGAAAAGTGGAAAACAGTGATAGATTTTATTTTCTCAGGCTCTAAATCACTGCAGCCATGAAACTAAAGGATACTTACTCCTTGGAAGAAAACCTATGGCAAATCTAGACAGCATATTAAAAGTAGAGACATCACATTGCCTACAGAGTTTTTTATAATCAAAGATATGGTTTTTCCAGTAGTCATGTATGGATATGAGAGTTGGACCATAAAGAAGGTTGAGCACCAAAGAAATGATGCTTCTGTATCATGGTGCTGGAGAAGACTGTTGAGAGTCCCTTGGACAGCAAGGAGATCAAAGCAGTCAATCCTAAAGGAAATCAACCCTGAATATTCACTGGAAGGACTGATGCTGAAGCTGAAGCTCTAATACTTTGGCCACCTGATGCAAAGAACTGACTCATTGGAAAATACCCTGATGCTGGGAAAGATTGACGACAAGAGGAGAAGAGGGTGACAGAAGATGAGATGGTTGGATGGCATCATTGACTCAATGACATAAGTTTGAGCAAACTCTGGGAAATAGTGAAGGACAGGGAAGCCTGGCATGCTGCAGTCCATGGGGTCACAAAGAGTCAGGTATGACTTGGCAACTGAATAGCAACAACAATTTTCTCAGTCAGTTCAGTTGCTCAGTCATGTCCAACTCTTTGTGAACCCATGGACTGTAGCATGCCAGCCTTCCCTATCCTTCACTGCAGTCTTGAAACTAAAGGACACTTACTCCTTGGGAGAAAAGCTATGATAAATCTAGATAGCATATTACAAAGCAGAGACATTTCTTCTTTGAGTTTTTTTTTATAGTCAAAGCTATGATTTTTCCAATAGTCATGTACAGATGTGAGAGTTGTACTGTAAAGGACTGCAGTCACCATCCAAAGTGATTTTAGAGCCTGAGAAAATAAAATCTATCATTGCTTCCACTTTTCCCCCTTCTCTTTGTCATGAAGTGATGAGACCAGATGCCATAATCTTAGCGTTTTGAGTGTTGAGTTTTAAGTCAGGTTTTTCACTCTCCTTTTTCACCCTTATCTAGAGGCTCTTTATTTTCTCTTTGCTTTCTGCCATTAGAGTTGTAGCATCTGCGCATCTGAGCTTGATGATATTTCTTCTAACAATCTTGATTCCCACTTGTGATTCTTCCGTCCTGGCATTTTGCATGATGTACTCTGCATATAAGTTAAATAAGCAGGGTGACAACATGTAGCCTTGACGTACTCCTTTCCCAATTTGGAACCAGTCTGTTGTTCCATGTCCGGTTCTAACTGTTGCTTCTTGACCTGCACACAGATTTCTCAGGAGGCAGGTAAGGTGGTCTGGTATTTCCATCTCTTGAAGAATTTCCCACACTTTGTTGTGATCCACACTGTCAAAGGCTTTAGTGTAGCTGAAGCAGAAATAGATGTTTTGCTGGAATTCCCTTGCTTTTTCTATGATCCAGTGGTTGTTGGCAGTTTGCTATCTGGTTCTTCTGCTTTTTCTAAATCCAGCTTGTACATCTGGATGTTCTTGGTTCTCATACTGCTGAAGCCTATTTTGAAGGATTTTGACCTTTACTTTGGTGGCATGTGAAATGAGTGCAGTTGTGCAGCATTTGAAAATTCTTTGGCATTGCTTTTCTTTGGGATTGGAATGAAAACTGACCTTTCCCAGTCCTGTGGCCACTGCTAAAATTAGACCAATATTGCAAATACTGTGTGGCCACAGTAGAAATTAGCATAACATTGTAAATAAATAGTAATTGAATATATTAAAAATATTTTGAATATCATTCCATGTTAGTACATATAAAATGACATTGAAATAAGTAAACATGTAAATAGTAAATAACTTTCCAGAAGAATATACAGCAAATTGATAACTGTAATTATCTCTGGGAATTGGAGAAGTAGTTGTGATTAGTGTGTGGTCAAAGAAGCATTAAAATACCTGTACATTTTATTTATTTAATATGGAGACTGAATTTATGTATCACCTGTAATACATTTATAAAATTACAAATTTATTTTTAGGTGAGGTTAGATTAATTCACTCAGATTATCATTCTCTGGTTGCTCATTAAGTCTTGTAAAATTAATTATGTACTGAACTCTAGAAATCCAAGAAAATGCCAATGTTTCATCACAAAACAGTAATTTAAAAGGACACATTTCTACTGAGTTAGTACTGAAAATGCTCGGGCACATGTAGTAAAATCTTATAGGCAGTAAATAATGCAACTGCAAAATTTTACATTTCTAAATTACCTATCATTTGGGAGGTCAGTATTTTTCACCAGTCATTTTGATAAAGCCAGAGTGAATTTTTCATATTGCAAATCATTTAAAATAAGTCAAAATGATCCCTCATAATTCACCATCAAATAAAACAGAATAAAATGAAACAGTTATGATACATGTATCTTCTTTTTCTAGAGAATTGACTCACTTGTTCTCTACATGTTTCTTTCATTTCCAGCCAAACATACTTCAACATCTAGCTATGATGATTTTTTGGGAGTGGGGGTTGTGGTGAGTCGTCATTGCTGCACATAGACTTTCTCTAGTTGCAGCAATCTGGCACTACTTTTCCTTGTGGTATGCAGGCTTCTCGTTTTGGTGGCTTCCCTTGTTATGGATCACAGGCTCTAGCTGCAAAGGCTTTAGTCACTGTAGCATGTGGGTTCAGTAGTTGTGGTGAGTGAACTTAGTTGCTCCACAGCATGTGGGATCTTTACAAACCAGGGATCTAACAAGTGTCCCTTTCATTGCAAGGCAGATTCTTTCTTTTTTTTAAATTTATGGCTGCTGTGGGTCTTCATTTCTGCTCGCACACTTTCTCTAGTAATGGCAAGTGGGGGCTATTCACTAGATATTGCGTGCAGCAATCTCATTGTGCTGGCTTCTCTCTCTTTCCTAAATATATTTTTTAACTGGTGGAAGATTGTTTTACAATGTTGTGTTGGTTTTTGCCATAAAACAATACAGTGGTGCTAGGAAAACTGAACAGCTACATGTAAAAGAATGAAACTAGAGCACTTCCTAGTACCAACACACAAAAATAAACTCAATAGATGAAAAGCAGATTCTTAACCACTGAACCACCAGGGAAGCACAAGTTATGATAATTTCAAAGGTTCAGTCTAACGCCCTCTTTTTTTCTTTCCCCCACATAACATTTTCAGAGAATTGACTCATTTTCATGACATTATTTTTTCCTTCTATATGAATGACTCAGGTGTAACATCACCAGCCCAAGCCTTTCTCCTAAGTATAGCGGTCATCTCTCTCATACTTGACAAATTGCAAACTCAAATAAAAAGGACCTAATACATTTTACCAACTTTCCTACCTCCTTTCACTTTGCAAAGTCACATCCAAAATGACTTCTTTACTTATTGCTAATCACCCAAAGTGATTCAAGGAAAATGTTAGAGCAGGAGTTGTAAATTCAAATATCAACTACATTTTGGAAATTAATCACTTTTTGGTCTCACCATTTGCAAATATTTTCTCCCATTCTGTTAGTCATCTTTTCAATTTGTTGACAGTTTCCTTTCTGTGCTTTTAAGTTTAATTAGGTCTCATTTATTTATTTTTGTTTGTTTTTATTTCAGTTACTTTAGGAGGTGGATCAAAAAAAGATACTATTGTGATTTACATTAAAGGGTGTTCTGCCTGTCCTCTCCCCCAAGAGTTTTATAAAATCTGGTATTACATTTAAGTCTTTAATCTATTTTGAGTGTATTTTTGAGTATTGTGATAGAGAAAGTGTTCACTTCATCCTTTTAAATGTCGCTGTCCAGTTGTTTTATATATATGTGTGTATAGACACACATATATAATGGACTCGTCATTGTTGTTTAGTCACTAAATCAAGTCCTATTCTTTTGCCACAGAGCTGCAGCCTGACTGTAGCCCACTAGGTTCCTACTCAGCCATAGAAAAGAATGGAATAGTGCACTTATCATACTAAGTGAAGTAAGTCAGATAGACAACTATCATATAGTATCACATGTGGAATCTAAAATGGGACAAATTTACACAACAGAAATAGACCCACAGTTAATGAAAACAAACTTACGGTTACCAAAGAGGAAAAGGGTAGCAGAGGGATAAATTAGGAGTTTGGGATTGACATATACACACTGTTATACATATAATAGACAACCAACAAGGACATACTGTATAGCACAAGGAAATATACTCAATATTTTGTAATAATCTATCAGGGAAAAGAATCTGAGAAATAACATACATACATGTATACACATGTATATGTATGTATAAGTGAATCACTATGCTGTACACTTGAAACTAACACAACATTGTAAATCAGCTGCAAATATAAACAAATATAGACTACACCTGGGCTGGAAATAGGAGGCAGGCTGGATTTGGCCACAAGCAATAATGTTGACCTTTGAGGATCCCCAGCTCATTTGATGCAGTAGACACACCTCACGCCAGCATCAATTTGGATGTATGGGTATGAGTGCCTACTTCTGTCAACTTAAAAAGGTAATCTTGTATTGGGTGGGCCAATGAGTTCATTAAGGATTTTCCATAAGATGATACAGAAAAACCTGAATGAAATTGTTGGTCAACCCAATATTAAATTCCAATAATTCTATTTAAAACAAAAATTTTAAAGTACAGCAATAAAAATACAGAAGAGTTGAGAGTATTTTATTGTAGAGGATTTTGTTTGATACCCAAACAAGCAAAGTTATGGTTCCATTTTAGATTACCATGCTTATCACAGTCAAGAATCAGAATGCACACACTGACATGAGAAGAACAAGCAAGAAAGGAAAAAGCAAAGTCTGTCCATCTTTTTTCCCTAAAGCAAATAATATCTTGAATGTTTCCTATTAAGACACTGACTCTCTAAAAAGAAATACATTTATCACTGATTTTTATAATTTTTATGTCCAAAAATATGTGAAGCCTTTGATATCTGAGGTAATCATTTAAGAAATTGCCACTTTTTCTACCTAGAATGGAACAACTGGAAGCTTAGCAATCTTGGTAAGTGTGTGTGGGTGTATGTGTGTCTCTGATTGCATGTGTTGTACTTTTTATTTGGTAATCTTGTGCTGCTAACATTTGGACTCCCTCCTAAATGTTCTCTCTGAGTAAACCACTCTTTCCTAGATAGCTTTGTTTCTGATCTAAACCTTAAGTCTTCCAATTTTACCTAAATTTTGATGATTCTTACCGCAAATTGTTTACTAAGCCCACTGTCACCAGTCCTTCTATCAGCTCCTCTCACACTACAGGGTGTAAGCCCCTGACAGTGCACAGCTTCCAACATCCATTGCCCCAGCACATCGCATGTAGCCATCTACAGTCAAGTTCGTTTCCTTAAGAAGTTCCTTTGCCAGAAAAATCTGTTTCAAATCCCTCAAGCTGATGCTCAGAAGGGTCTAAAGACTGGTATCTCCTTTGTCATCTTGGGTGGAATACTTATGACATGAACTATGCATTCAAGTCAGGTCATCATTTTCTCTCTCCCACCCACATATAGTAAAAATCCTTCTTTAAGTCTTGTGCACATACTCTCTGTCTTTCCTCTGTGCTTATACACTTTAAACATATTATTATTTTTGCTTTAAAAAGTATCTATTGGTATGAGGGAAAGCACATGGTACATAGCTAAATTTAAAAGTTATTAAATACTTAGGAGTATATCTACCTAAAGAAACAAAAGACTTATACATAGAAAACTATAAAACACTGATGAAAGAAATCAAAGTGGACACAAACAGATGGAGAAATATACCGTGTTCACAGATTGGAAGAATCAATATTGTCAAAATGGCTATTCTACCCAAAGCAATCTATAGATTCAATGCAATCCTTATCAAGCTACCAACAGTATTTTTCACAGATCCAGAACAAATAATCTCACACTTGTATGGAAATACAAAAAACCTCAAATAGCCAAAGTAATCTTGAGAAAGAAGAATGGAACGGGAGGAATCAACCTGCCTGACTTCAGACTCTACTACAAAGCCACAGTCATCAAGACAGTATGGTACTGGCACAAAGACAGAAATATAGATCAATGGAACAGAATAGAAAGCCCAGAGATAAATCCACGAACCTATGGACACCTTATCTTTGACAAAGGAGGCAAGGATATACAATTGAAAAAAGACAACCTCTTTAACAAGTGGTGCTGGGAAAACTGGTCAACCACTTGTAAAAGAATGAAACTAGAACACTTTCTAACACCATACACAAAAATAAACTCAAAATGGATTAAAGATCTAAATGTAAGACCAGAAACTATAAAACTCCTAGAGGAGAACATAGGCAAAACACTCTCCGACATGAATCACAGCAGGATCCTCTATGACCCACCTCCCAGAATATTGGAAATAAAAGCAAAACTAAACAAATGGGACCTAATGAAACTTAAAAGCTTTTGCACAACAAAGGAAACTATAAGCAAGGTGAAAAGACAGCCCTCAGATTGGGAGAAAATAATAGCAAATGAAGCAACAGACAAAGGATTAATCTCAAAAATATACAAGCAACACCTGAAGTTCAATTCCAGAAAAATAAATGACCCAATCAAAAAATGGGCCAAAGAACTAAACAGACATTTCTCCAAAGAAGACATACAGATGGCTAACAAACACATGAAAAGATGCTCAACATCACTCATTATCAGAGAAATGCAAATCAAAACCACAATGAGGTACCATTACACGCCAGTCAGGATGGCTGCTATCCAAAAGTCTACAAGCAATAAATGCTGGAGAGGGTGTGGAGAAAAGGGGACCCTCTTACACTGCTGGTGGGAATGCAAACTAGTGAAGCCACTATGGAGAACAGTGTGGAGATATCTTAAAAAACTGGAAATAGAACTGCCATATGACCCAGCAATCCCACGTGCACCCAATATTCATCGCAGCACTGTTTATAATAGCAAGGACATGGAAGCAACCTAGATGCCCATCAGCAGATGAATGGATAAGGAAGCTGTGGTACATATACACTGTGGAATATTACTCAGCCATTAAAAAGAATTCATTTGAATCAGTTCTAATGAGATGGATGAAACTGGAGCCCATCATACAGAGTGAAGTAAGCCAGAAAGATAAAGACCAATACAGTATACTAACCCATATATATGGAATTTAGAAAGATGGTAACAATAACCCTATATGCAAAACAGAAAAAGAGACACAGATGTACAGAACAGAATTTTTGACTCTGTGGGAGAAGGCAAGGGTGGGATGTTTCAAGAGAACAGCATCAAAACATGTATATTATCTAGGGTGAAACAGATCACCAGCCCAGGCTGGATACATGAGACAAGTGCTCGGGCCTGGTGCACTGGGAAGACCCAGAGGAATCAGGTGGAGAGGGAGGTGGGAGGGGGGATCGGGATGGGAATACATGTAAATCCATGGCTGATTCATGTCAATGTATGACAAAAACCACTACAATATTGTAAAGTAATTAGCCTCCAACTAATAAAAATAAATGGAAAAAAAAGTTATTAAATAGTATTCATAGTTGACATAATTTCTGAAAAATGAAGGAAGATTGGAAGATAGCAAAACACCAGGAGACTTGCTTCAGATCATAAGATACACATCAAATCATGTTTTATTCACTTTGCTTTTTCATAGTTTTTTTCTAACCTAGTACATGAATTATTTTTATAATAATAATAATAAAAAACAATATCTACTTTTAAATATTCTATTTAAAGTTCTTCAGGACACACCTCTAATAAACACTTCATTTAGTCATCCCAAAATTCAGCAGGCCACAATCATCTCTCCTGGAAACTCATTACAGTATTTCTATAGGAAAAATCGATTCATCTTGTGGATGAGTTACCAAAACCCAGTTCTTCCAGTTCTATGACCACTAATCTCCAGTCATTTTCTCCTTCAAGCCAGACTTGAAGTTCTCCACCCAGAAATGACTAGAGTGAATAATTCATACATAACTTAAAATGAAAATAATTAACCATAAAGCAAGCAAAAATTCCAACAAAATTAATATTTTTGATCTTATGAAATAAACATTAATATATAAAACTAATTCAAATTCATTTGTTTGCTTGTTTCCATATTCCTGTCCATTTGTGAGTGTGTGTGTCCATTAAGCCTGCTTTTAATCTGCTAACTCCACCTATTCTTTTGTTCAAATCTGTGATATTTTCACAACTATGGAATCTCTGAAATCTCAATTTCAAGTACTCTTCTCACTGACTATGACTGGCTTTTCAATAAGTTTGTTCTATCATCCTCACACCAACAATTCTTCAGCCAATTCAAGAAGCCCAAACTCATGTCCTCACAGCATCATCACTATCTACCACCCATTTCCCTAATGTTCTTCCTTAACTAGAGAGGATTCCATGATCAATCACTCCAATCTTTCAACAACTAGCATTGTGTACCCTCCCAATATCCATCTCCATGTGACTGGCTAAATGTTGCAGGAGAAATATAACAAGGCATGTTAACTGATCTAGCTACTGGTTTATAACCACAGTCCTTAAGGGTGCTTGGCAAGGCTAATGTACACACCAGTATAATCTCTTGCTAGTTCTGAGTTACAAATATTTTATACTATCCACCCAGTCTTCAAACTTTGAACATCTAAGTTCAATCTACAAACTTTGTTCATATTTCATTTAAAAAAGCAGATGAAACACCTAGAAACTCCCTTATCCTACCACCAAAACTCCTTTTTCACCAGAACCCATTTTAAAAAGTCCCAGCTAAAATTAAAGAAAAAAGATTCATTAGGTTCAGAACCCTATATCTCCTCACCTTACCATTGATTTCCTATGGTAATATCTCCTCTGTCTACTTTGTCATAAATTTCTTCCCCCACAATGGATACTTTCTACTAGTACAGAAAAATGCTTCAGTAGCCTTTTAAAAAGGCTCATTCTTGCTGGGAAAATTCCATGGGCATAGAAGCCTACAGTGGGTTACAGTCCATGGGGTGGCAAAGTGTCAGACATAATTGAGAGACTGAGCAAACACGCCTTGTGATTTCATCATATGTGATTCTCTTGCTGTAGCCCAAGCTGGCCTCTTGAGAAGTTGTTCCCATCTCAGGGACCCTGCATGATCTCCTCCTGCACAGGTAACTCTCCATCTGGATGTCTAGGTCCTTCCCTCCATTCAAGTTCCAACTCAGCTGTCACTTTTTAACCCATGCTCAAGTTCTTCCTATCAAACAATGTGTTTATCATTCCCAATAAGAGCAATTTTCTAGCATTTTACTATGATTTTTTTTTCTTCTTCACAGCGTTTCTCAGTGACTAATAGCTTCTTGAGTTCTACTTAAATAGTTCTATTTTTTCTTTGCTTGATTCTAACCAATAAAGAGCAACTTTGAGACATCAAGGATCTGAATTGTCTTACTCACTTTTGTATCTCCACTTCCGGAAAGAATGAATAAGAGGAAATAAAATATTAGTGTTTCATATTCTTTGCTTATCCTTTACATTTCATGCATGTATGGTGTGTTACTTTAGGGATTTCTTCTCATTAATGTATTGATTCAACTGATGAATATTTATTGACTACATGCTTTTATCCTAGACCACTGTTGGGTTTCAGTAATTTAAAGGCAATCAGAATAGTTTATTTGCTCAATGAACTAATCGTGTAAACCAACCTAAAGATCCTATTGGGTCTACCAAAGCCCTTTATACATAAGTACATATTTAGATTAATCATTCAATTAAAGAAGTAAAGAGAATCTTTCATAAGTCTCTTAGTGGATACCTTCAGATTTTTAAATATTAGGATAAAAATTAGTAATAGATTTAACTAAGAAAGTCAACATTTCTTTTTGCATGTATGTGTGCCTATGCATGTTGTGTGTATATGCATGTGCATGCAAATATATTTTGAGTATCTTTAAAGGAATTCCTGAATGTGGTTATATTTTTATATAATTTTAGTAATTTACTTAAAAATAAAACACTTGTTTATCTACTATAGTCAGGAAACAAAGTATTCTGCATAAGTATATGTCCTTGTGAAATATAAAAGATATATTTTAGTGTTATGTCAGAAAAGTATTTTAGAAATTGTGACTTTCTGCTACGTAAGTTTGTTGATTCACTAAGAAATTACTGCATGTTTAAGAATTTTCCCTAGTATCCAATAGCAACATTACTGAGAAAAGAAAATGTCATTTATAAATTCATTAATTTTAGTTAAAGCTCACAGTGTTAAGTGTCCAAACACCATTGAAGTTCTTGTTTTATTAAATGGCCCTCATGTTGTTCTAGAAAGAGTATGAGTTTTGGCAATAGGCAGATGAAGTGTCTAATCCCAATTTAGTCATTTACTAGCTATGTAAGCTGAAGCACCAATACTTTGGCCACCTGATTCAAAGAGCTGACTCATTGGAAAAGACCCTGATGATGGGAAAGACTGAAGGCATAAGGAGAAGAGGGCGGTAGAAGATGAGATGGTTGGATAGCAACACCAACTCAATGGACATGAATTTGAGCAAACTCTGAAAGATGCTAAAGGACAGGGAAGCCTGGAGTGCTGCATTTCATGGGGTTGCAAAGAGTTGGATATGTCTTAGAGACTGAACAACAAGCTATGTAACCTCAAGCAAGTCACTTAAATATTTATTTTGACATTTAACTTCCTTATCTTTGAAATGAGAGCAAAAATATCTTACCAGGTGATTGTCAGAATTGAGTAAAATACATATAAAAGATTTAACACTTCAAGTATGTACTCAATACTGCTTTTTAGAAAACAGTTCTAAATTAGTAGTAGTATATATTTACCTTCTAATTAAACCACTAAGTGTAATATTAATACAATATCTATATTGCAAAGTGGGAATTAATTGATTAAATAACATGAAAAATGAGAATGAGTGCCACATTGCCATCAATTCACCATGCTACATAAGCCCAACCATGCCCTCTCTGCACAGAAATTCTTCTGCAAATTGCACAAGTTGGGATTCATAAGGTCTGATCAAACTCTAATATACTAAAATTCAAGTAATCCAGTAATTATTTTGACACTCTGATGCTCTTAGGTTCTGTTATGAATTGAATTGTGTCTCCCAAACATATGTTGAAGTTCTATCCCCTGGTACATGTGAATTCGTCTTATTTGGAAATAGGATATTTGCAGATCTAAGCAAGCTAAGCTGAGGCTGTGAGCATGAGCCCCAACTCAATATGACTGATGCCTTCACAGGAAGAAGAAAACATTGTGTAGAGGTAGAAACACCTGGCAAGGATGTCATGTGGTGACAGAGGCAGAGGTTTAAATGATGCACATACAATCCAGGGAAGCCTGGGATGTATTGCATCCACCAGAAGCTAGAAGAGGAAGACAGGTTGCATGCTGGCCCCACTGGCTCCTTGATTTTGGACTTCCAGCTTCCAGAACTGTGAGAGAATACATTTCTGCTGTTTAAGCCACCTACCTGTGGAATTTTATTATGGCACCAACATAATAACAAAACACCTCAAATCTTCAATGCCAATATTAGGCTAACTATTGAAATAATATGTGACACATTCCTGTAACAAGACACATCATCATCATTAATTTTCAGTACTGCTCAATAAGTTGTTTGCATGATAATAGCTAAGAAATTTAAGTAAGGAGAGTAATTATTGAGAAAATAAGTCAAATTCATCATTAATTGCATTATCATTGTTTTCAAAAATAAACTGGAATTTTACAGGAATGATACAGCCAACTTAAAAATACCATATTTGTCTACTCAGGCTGTCATAATGAAATAACATAGATTGCATGGCTTACACATCAGAAGTTTATTTTGTCAGAATTCTGGAGGCAAGAAGTTCAAGATCAAGGTTCTGGTTGACTCATGTCCTGGAGGCCAGATTCCTAGCCTGTAGACGGCCATTGGCTCACTGTGTCCTCACATGGCCTTTCCTTAAGTAATATACCTCATCTTATGAGGACAGCAGTTCTACCAAATTAGAGGCCAACACTTATGAACTCATTTAATTACCTCTTAAGGGCCCCATCTCTAAATATAGTCACTTTGGGAGCTGAGGCTTCAACATATGAATTCTGAGGGAAGGCACTTCTCATAATATCTTGAATTTTATGGTGAAATATAGAAGGGGACACAAATAATTGAAATAATGTATCTTATTCTTATGATTAATAGAATTTACACAGATACCAATTCTGAAAGTAAGGTGTTGTATACTCACAGTTCCAATGAAAAGCCCAACTAGATATTATTTTACCACTTATCTTCTTCTTAAGTGAGTTTTTCAGTAAACTGGAAACCAAAGCAAAATGAAGCTGGTTAATAAATTTCTTAAAATATTTATACTTTTTAATTTATATAACACCTTATAAAGTTTTTCTCATGTTGATTATCTTACACAATCCTTAAGGCAATCCTGCTAAGACACTGTTCCAAACTGAAAGTTCTCCTGAGCGAAACTTTAGGAAAAGCAGTAATTCCTACATAAAAACCTTCAGGTAATTCCTATATATATTAAAAAACAGTATAATAACCTCAGGAGGGAATTAAGCCATGTAAAAGACTGTAAGCCAATATACCTTGGCATTAGTGTGTATTCTAATGTATGTGAAAATTTCAAATGCAAACATGTTCCCTTTTTTCATGCTGCTTGATAATAAATACAAAAATAATACACTAAATGAAGTATTACACTGAGTTTGTAGGTACTTGGAATGCTCTCTAAATACTTCATAAGATATGAATACATTGAAAATAAGAGTTTAGTAATATAAAAGAAGGAGAAATACAAAGAGAATAGAAATGTTTCGTCTCTTCAGATCAGTGGCAGCCCTTCTCTGACACTAACGAACCAAAGATTTCCTGATATTTGCATCAATATTTTTCTAAGTTAGCTGTCCTCCTGAACCCTTCTCATCCCCACCCAGTAAGCATATGTTCCACCATAGCAGCCCAATTCATGATCCTTTTTCTGTTAAAAAAAATCCACCAGGGAGAAATCTAGATCACTGTAGCCTGGATTCCATGTGAAAAAAAAAAAAAAATGATTCTGTGGAGACCCACCACCACTTAACTACAATGAGCACAGCAAAATTCTTCCTGCTGTGCAATCACTTCTAAAAAAAATCTCACTAAGAGCTCTATCTTATCCTGTTATAAGACCATGTTGCCCTGAAATTACACCAGTTGCACAAAAGGGAGGGAAATTATTACAGTTCCTGCTCTTGGTGGTAATTCTGAAGAATGCCACACATATATCAGATGTTAGAATACTCTTCAGTCTTAGCCAAAGTAGAGTCTTTTTTTTATTTTAATTAACAAAAGTCTATGCTAGTGATAGCCCTTTTTGAAAGGACACAAGTGTTCAGGCTCAATAACCAAGGATGATGATATTACTGAGTCCGAGCTCATATTGCTCACTGCATGACAAGCCAATAAATCCAGAGACAAATTGTTAGGGCAAGGAATAGAAACTTTATGCAGAAAGCCAGCAGACTGACATAATGATGGACTCATGTCCCAAAGAACCATCTTATCTGACTTAGAATTCAGTCTTCTTTTATACTAAAAGTGGAGGGGGTGGCTGACTGTTGAAAACTTCTTAACACAGGAATCCTTTGTTCTTGCATCTATCCACATAGGTCAGGTCACAATGTTCCTATAAACCTCCAAGACAGATGCTATTCTCTGTTTTGCAATTTTTTATCTCTATATTTGAATAAAGTTGTTACACCTTTAAAGATTGTCAACTGAAAAATATTCATAACGTGAGTTAAGTATTATTTGGGATAAAATGGGGACTCTAGCCTAGGAGACAGCATCTAGATAGCTCTGAGGAACTGCTCTGAAGAAGTAGAGAGGAGATCAATATCTATCTATCTATCTATCTATCTATCTATCTATCTATCTATCTATCTTTGATTTTGGTGAAGAGAGTAGGTGCAGTCAAGCACACATTTTGGCAGAAGGTTGTTGCTAGTCACAGGAGCAGGTGTCTCCATTAGCAATTTTAATGCTTTTCTAGATGTGAAAAGATACAAGAAATCGAGCTCATAAAACCTTCCCCTGAAAACATCTAACTGTGCGAAGCCCTGTTCTGCTACTTTTCCCAGAGCACAGATGCCTCATTCCTGATCTCCATCCTGAACTCCTTCCAGGGGATGTTGAAGGTTGACAGCTGCAGTGGCTACTGAACTCATCCTTGTAGAGGGAGATGGTCAGTGACAATTTTTCATCTACAAGGTCAAGCCTGGGAGGCAGAGCCCTGATAATGGGCTGTGCTGTGTATTTCAGATTGTAGCAGCATTGTTTTACAGAAGGTCAGAGGCAGCATGACTAAGCCCAGGCATCAGATCACAAGGGTTAGAGCTAAAGGGACTGATCGGATATGGAGTCTAAGTGTGTTCTTTGCTATATTAAGAGTTCCACTATGAAGTTCTTCCAATACCTGACTATTTCTCACTCTGACCCATTTTTCAAATCATTTTAAATGGAAGCAAAGCATTTTGTCAAACCTATTACAAATTCCCTTTTACTGCAAGTGATCATGTGAATGGGAGAGAAAAGAAAACAAATATATTGAATCAAATGATATAGTGAATTTAGAAAATATAATAGGTAAATATGTTCAAAAAGCAGAGAGGAGATCTTAGAGAGTAGATTAAAATAAGAAAACATGGCTATAAGAAATGCATAAGTAGGGGAGGAGCCAAGATGGCGGAGGAGTAGGACGGGGAGACCACTTTCTCTCCTACAAATTCATCAAAAGAATAACTGAATGCAGAGCAAACTTCACAAAACAACTTCTGATCGCTAGCTGAGGTCATCAGGTGCCCAGAAAAGCAGACCATTGTCTTCGAAAGGAGGTAGGACAAAATATAAAAGATAAAAAGTGAGACAAAAGAGCTAAGGACGGAGACCCGTCCTGGGAAGGGAGTCTTAAGCGGCCTTGCTTGGGCTAGGGTCCGGGCCTGAGTGCCCTGAGGACAATCGGAGGGAGCTTCTGTGAGGTGCCAACTTGAACTGTGGGAGACCAAAAGAGAGAAAATTAACCGGCCGGAACACACTGCCGGCCGTTCGCAGAACAAAGGGACGGAGAAAGTCCCGAGAAGAGCTCGCAGGCTGCGGACCGGCCCAGCCCCGCCGGAGGCAGGAGGCAGGGGGGAGGGGAAGGTCGCGGCGAGACACAGGGCGCAGGCACCCGACCGGCGCGGGCGGGGACTGGGGCTGGGGACGCAGAGGGCGGAAGGCGCGCGGACTGGCGTCAGCGGAAACTGAGACTGGGTCCGCGGAAGGGAGTGAGTGCGCCACACCTGGGGATAGCGCGCCCATCAAGCCCCTCGCTGCCTGGACCGCTCTGACGGGGAAGGCACAGAGAGCAGGCGCAGCTTTTCGCTCCGCGCTTTTGTGTAACACCCGAGGGCTGGAACCTAGCGCATCGCGGGGCGCGCTCCATATAGAACAGCCGGGAGCCTGAGCAGCGCAGACGGAGAAAGCAGCGTCAGCCCCTCCCGCAGCGCCAGCCCGCCCCCGCAGGGCCAGCCCCTCCCCGCAGCGTCAGCCCCGCCCCGCAGCACCAGCCCCTCCCCGCAGCGTCAGCCCCTCCCAGCAGCGCAACGGAACTAGCTAACTGAATAAGAGCCCACCTCCGCCCGCCTGTGTCAGGGCGGAAATGAGGCACTGAAGAGACCGGCAAACAGAAGCCAAATAAACAAAGGGAACCGCTTCAGAAGGGACTGGTGCAACAGATTAAAATCCCTGTAGAAAACACCGACTTCACCGGAAGGGCCCTGTAGATATCGAGAAGTGTAAGCTGGAACGAGGAGCTATCTGAAACTGAGCCGAACCCACACTGACCGCAACAGCTCCAGAGAAACTCCTAGATATATTTTTACTTTTTTTTTCTTTTTATATTTTTTCTTTTTTATTTTTTCTCTTTTATTTTCCTTTAAAATTCCCTATTACTCCCCCATTACTCCTTAACTTTCATTTTCATAGATTTTTACAATTTTTTTAATTAGGGGGAAAAAAAAATTTTTTTTTTCTTTCTTTCTTTTTTTTTTGTTTTTTTTTCTTTTTTTTTTCTTTTTTCTTCTTTTTTTTTCCTTTCCGTTTTCTCTTTTATTTTCTATTTTTCTTTTTCTCTTATTTCTTTTAAAGTCCTCTAGTACTCCTCTACTACTCTTCATTTTCATTTTCACTACACTATAACCTTACAAAAAAAAAAAAAAAGAGAAGCCCTATCTTTAAACCGAAGATTATTCTCTCCCAATCTTGACTCTCTGTTTTCTACCTCAGAACACCTCTATTTCCTCCTTTCCCCTTCTCTTCCCAATCCAATTCTGTGAATCCTTGTAGGTGTCTGAGATACGGAGAACACTCTGGGAACAGACAGCTGCATAGATCTGTCTCTCTCCTCTTGAGTCCCCCTTTTTCTCCTCCTGCTCATCTCTATCTCCCTCCTCCCTTTTCTCCTGTTCATGTAACTCTGTGAACCTCTCTGGGTGTCCCTAACGGGGGAGAATCTTTTCGCCATTAACCTAGAAGTTTTATTATCAGTGCTGTATAGTTGGAGAAGTCCTGAGACTACAGGAAGAATAAAACTGAAATCCAGAGGCAGGAAACTTAAGCCCAAAACCTGAGAACACCAGAAAACTCCTGACTACATGGAACTTTAAGTAATAAGTGACCGTCCAAAAGCCTCCATACCTACACTGAAACCAACCACCACCCAAGAGCCAATAAGTTTTAGAACAAGACATACCACGCAAATTCTCCAGCAACACAGGAACATAGCCCCGAATGTCAACATACAGGCTGCCCAAGGTCACACCTAACACATAGACCCATCTCAAAACTCATTACTGGGCACTCCTTTGCTCTCCAAAAAGAAGAAATCAAGTTCCACGCACCAGAACACTGACGCAAGCTTCCCTAACCGGGAAACCTTGACAAGCCAATCGTCTAACCCCACCCACTGGGTAAATCCTCCACAATAAAAAGGAACCACAGACCTCCAGAATACAGAAAGGCCACTCCAGACACAGCAATCTAAACAAGATGAAAAGGCAAAGAAATACCCAACAGGTAAAGGAACATGAAAAATGCCCACCAAGTCAAACAAAAGAGGAGGAGATAGGGAATCTACCTGAAAAAGAATTTAGAATAATGATAATAAAAATGATCCAAAATCTTGAAAACAAAATGGAGTTACAGATAAATAGCCTGGAGACAAAGATTGAAAAGATACAAGAATTGTTTAATAAAGACCTAGAAGAAATAAAAAAGAGTCAATTAAAAATGAACAATGCAATGAATGAGATCAAAAACACTTTGGAGGGAACCAAGAGTAGAATAACGGAGGCAGAAGATAGGATAAGTGAGGTAGAAGATAAAATGGTGGAAATAAATGAAGCAGAGAGGAAAAAAGAAAAAAGGATCAAAAGAAATGAGGACAACCTCAGGGACCTCTGGGACAATGTGAAACGCCCCAACATTCGAATCATAGGAGTTCCAGAAGAAGAAGACAAAAAGAAAGGCCATGAGAAAATACTCGAGGAGATAATAGCTGAAAACTTCCCTAAAATGGGGAAGGAAATAGCCACTCAAGTCCAAGAAACCCAGAGAGTCCCAAACAGGATAAACCCAAGGCGAAACACCCCAAGACACATATTAATCAAACTAACAAAGATCAAACACAAAGAACAAATATTAAAAGCAGCAAGGGAAAAACAACAAATAACACACAAAGGGATTCCCATAAGGATAACAGCTGACCTATCAATAGAAACCCTCCAGGCCAGAAGGGAATGGCAGGACGTCCTGAAAGTAATGAAAGAGAATAACCTACAACCTAGATTACTGTATCCAGCAAGGATCTCATTCAGATATGAAGGAGAACTCAAAAGCTTTACAGATAAGCAAAAGCTGAGAGAATTCAGCACCACCAAACCAGCTCTTCAACAAATGCTAAAGGATCTTCTCTAGACAGGAAATGCAGAAAGGTTGTATAAACGTGAACCCAAAACAACAAAGTAAATGGCAACGGGACCACACCTATCAATAATTACCTTAAATGTAAATGGGTTGAATGCCCCAACCAAAAGACAAAGATTGGCTGAATGGATACAAAAACAAGACCCCCATATATGCTGTCTACAAGAGACCCACCTCAAAACAAGAGACACATACAGACTAAAAGTGAAGGGCTGGAAAAAAATATTTCATGCAAATGGAGACCAAAAGAAAGCAGGAGTCGCAATACTCATATCAGATAAAATAGACTTTCAAATAAAAGCTGTGAAAAGAGACAAAGAAGGACACTACATAATGATCAAAGGATCAATCCAAGAAGAAGATATAACAATTATAAATATATATGCACCCAACATAGGAGCACCGCAATATGTACGGCAAACACTAACGAGTATGAAAGAGGAAATTAATAGTAACACAATAATAGTGGGAGACTTTAATACCCCACTCACAACTATGGATAGATCAACTAAACAGAAAATTAACAAGGAAACACAAACTTTAAATGACACAATGGACCAGCTAGACCTAATTGATATCTATAGGACATTTCACCCCAAAACAATCAACTTCACCTTTTTCTCAAGTGCACACGGAACATTCTCCAGAATAAATCACATCCTGGGCCATAAATCTAGTCTTGGAAAATTCAAAAAAATTGAAATCATTCCAGTCATCTTTTCTGACCACAGTGCAGTAAGATTAGATCTCAATTACAGGAAAAAAATTGTTAAAAATTCAAACATATGGAGGCTAAATAACACGCTTCTGAATAACCAACAAATCATAGAAGAAATCAAAAAAGAAATCAAAATATGTATAGAAATGAATGAAAATGAAAACACAACAACCCAAAACCTATGGGACACTGTAAAAGCAGTGCTAAGGGGAAGGTTCATAGCATTACAGGCTTACATCAAGAAACAAGAAAAAAGCCAAATAAATAACCTAACTCTACACCTAAAGCAATTAGAGAAGGAAGAAATGAAGAACCCCAGGGTTAGCAGAAGGAAAGAAATCTTAAAAATTAAGGCAGAAATAAATGCAATAGAAACTAAAGAGACCATAGCAAAAATCAACAAAGCTAAAAGCTGGTTTTTTGAAAAAATAAACAAAATTGACAAACCATTAGCAAGACTCATTAAGAAACAAAGAGAGAAGAACCAAATTAACAAAATTAGAAATGAAAATGGAGAGATCACAACAGACAACACTGAAATACAAAGGATCATAAGAGACTACTACCAGCAGCTCTATGCCAATAAAATGGACAACTTGGATGAAATGGACAAATTCTTAGAAAAGTATAACTTTCCAAAACTGAACCAGGAAGAAATAGAAGATCTTAACAGACCCATCACAGGCAAGGAAATCGAAACTGTAATCAAAAATCTTCCAGCAAACAAAAGCCCAGGACCAGATGGCTTCACAGCTGAATTCTACCAAAAATTTAGAGAAGAGCTAACACCTACCTTACTCAAACTCTTCCAGAAAATTGCAGAAGAAGGTAAACTTCCAAACTCATTCTATGAGGCCACCATCACCCTAATTCCAAAACCTGAGAAAGATGCCACAAAAAAAGAAAACTACAGGCCAATATCACTGATGAACATAGATGCAAAAATCCTTAACAAAATTCTAGCAAACAGAATCCAACAACATATTAAAAAAATCATACACCACGACCAAGTGGGCTTTATCCCAGGAATGCAAGGATTCTTCAATATCCGCAAATCAATCAATGTAATACACCACATTAACAAATTGAAAGATAAAAACCATATGATTATCTCAATAGATGCAGAGAAAGCCTTTGACAAAATTCAACACTCATTTATGATTAAAACTCTCCAGAAAGCAGGAATAGAAGGAACATACCTCAACATAATAAAAGCTATATATGACAAACCCACAGCAAGCATCACCCTCAATGGTGAAAAATTGAAAGCATTTCCCCTGAAATCAGGAACAAGACAAGGGTGCCCACTCTCACCACTACTATTCAACATAGTGTTGGAAGTTCTGGCCACAGCGATCAGAGCAGAAAAAGAAGTAAAAGGAATCCAGATAGGAAAAGAAGAAGTGAAACTCTCACTGTTTGCAGATGACATGATCCTCTACATAGAAAACCCTAAAGACTCTACCAGAAAATTACTAGAACTAATCAATGAATATAGTAAAGTTGCAGGATATAAAATTAACACACAGAAATCCCTTGCATTCCTATATACTAACAATGAAAAAACAGAAAGAGAAATTAAGGAAACAATACCATTCACCATTGCAACAAAAAGAATAAAATACTTAGGAGTATATCTACCTAAAGAAACAAAAGACCTATACATAGAAAACTATAAAACACTGATGAAAGAAATCAAAGAGGACACAAACAGATGGAGAAACATACCGTGTTCATGGATTGGAAGAATCAATATTGTCAAAATGGCTATTCTACCCAAAGCAATCTATAGATTCAATGCAATCCCTATCAAGCTACCAACGGTATTTTTCACAGAACTAGACCAAAGAATTTCACAATTTGTATGGAAATACAAAAAACCTCGAATAGCCAAAGTAATCTTGAGAAAGAAGAATGGAACTGGAGGAATCAACCTGCCTGACTTCAGACTCTACTACAAAGCCACAGTCATCAAGACAGTGTGGTACTGGCACAAAGACAGAAATATAGACCAATGGAACAGAATAGAAAGCCCAGAGATAAATCCACGAACTTATGGACACCTTATCTTTGACAAAGGAGGCAAGGATATACAATGGAAAAAAGACAACCTCTTTAACAAATGGTGCTGGGAAAACTGGTCAACCACTTGTAAAAGAATGAAACTAGAACACTTTCTAACACCATACACAAAAATAAACTCAAAATGGATTAAAGATCTAAATGTAAGACCAGAAACTATAAAACTCCTAGAGGAGAACATAGGCAAAACACTCTCCGACATAAATCACAGCAAGATCCTCTATGACCCACCTCCCAGAATATTGGAAATAAAAGCAAAACTAAACAAATGGGATCTAATGAAACTTAAAAGCTTTTGCACTACAAAGGAAACTATAAGTAAGGTGAAAAGACAGCCCTCAGATTGGGAGAAAATAATAGCAAATGAAGCAACAGACAAAGGATTAATCTCAAAAATATACAAGCAACTCCTGCAGCTCAATTCCAGAAAAATAAATGACCCAATCAAAAAATGGGCCAGAGAACTAAACAGACATTTCTCCAAAGAAGACATACAGATGGCTAACAAACACATGAAAAGGTGCTCAACATCACTCATTATTAGAGAAATGCAAATCAAAACCACAATGAGGTATCATTACGCGCCAGTCAGGATGGCTGCTATCCAAAAGTCTACAAGCAATAAATGCTGGAGAGGGTGTGGAGAAAAGGGAACCCTCTTACACTGTTGGTGGGAAGGCAAACTAGTACAGCCACTATGGAAAACAGTGTGGAGATATCTTAAAAAACTGGAAATAGAACTGCCATATGACCCAGCAATCCCACTTCTGGGCATACACACTGAGGAAACCAGATCTGAAAGAGACACGTGCACCCCAATGTTCATCGCAGCACTGTTTATAATAGCCAGGACATGGAAGCAACCTAGATGCCCATCAGCAGACAAATGGATAAGGAAGCTGTGGTACATATACACCATGGAATATTACTCAGCCGTCAAAAAGAATTCATTTGAACCAGTCCTAATGAGATGGATGAAACTGGAGCCCCTTATACAGAGTGAAGTAAGCCAGAAAGATAAAGAACATTACAGCATACTAACACATATATATGGAATTTAGAAAGATGGTAACGATAACCCTATATGCAAAACAGAAAAAGAGACACAGAAATACAGAACAGACTTTTGAACTCTGTGGGAGAAGGTGAGGGTGGGATGTTTCAAAAGAACAGCATGTATACTATCTATGGTGAAACAGATCACCAGCCCAGGTGGGATGCATGAGACAAGTGCTCGGGCCTGGTACACTGGGAAGACCCAGAGGAATCGGGTGGAGAGGGAGGTGGGAGGGGGGATCGGGATGGGGAATAAGTGTAAATCTATGGCTGATTCATATCAATGTATGACAAAACCCACTGAAATGTTGTGAAGTAATTAGCCTCCAACTAATAAAAAAATTAAAAAAAAAAAAAAAAAAAAAAAAAAAAAGAAATGCATAAGTAGAGGTTTCTATAACTTTTCAATTTAGAATCTGAGTAATTGATCCAAAAGTTCTTTTCCCCAGACATGTTTTTTTTTTTTTTTTTTTACTTCCTTTTCTAAAAGATCTGGCTCAAATATCTTCACTGTCAGGCAGCTTTCCTGAGTTTATTCCATCACCTCCAATAGAATAAAAATAAGCTATTTTCACTTTGGTGTTTTCTTGCACTTTGGACTCTGTGTTTCTTGTATGTAGTCAACTTTTAATTACTTACTATGATCAGGCTTAGGGGAAGATGCATAAGGAAATGTTCTAACCCACATTAAAAATTTCAGCTTTGTAGACTATCACATAATAAATCTAATCTTTCTGTGATGTATGTATGACAGCAAGATGCTGTGGGAGCAACATCCTTCCTTCCTGATTGGAAAGAGGAATAAAACCCACTTATGGAGATTTCATCTGAGCAGGGTCTCAAAGAATGAGTTAGAATGAGTCTAATGATGAATAAAAGGAAAGAACATTTCACAGAGCTAAAAGAGGATGTGTGAACAAAACGGCAGTGAAAGGAAATGAAGATATTGGGCCTCTTATTGTATGTGATTTGACAATGTATTTTCTTCAAGGGTTGATGCATCTGAGACCTGAAATGATTATGAGGTCTTAGCATTTACATTTGTTTCTTTTTTGTCCCAGTCCGCAGCGCAATGTTCTCCAACCAAGAAGATTTAGCTTGTGTGGTTTTACACACAAATCAGGCATTTCTCAATCTTCTTAACAGAAGAGAGGTCTACATGGAAGAGAAAACATCCAAAGCTGCAAGAAATTCCGTGTATGTTAAGTCAGCTCTGATGAACTATGTTGACAACATGGAAATTTTCCAGTAAAAAACTGTATTTCTCTTTGTTGGATGACTTAATAAGGTCACCCTAGCATTCAACAAAGTCATCCTGAGATTAATCACTTTATGATAGTGGTGTATTGAATTCAAGAGAGAGTGGACAGTCAAGGACTTTGTACTTATAGTTAAAGTGAAGTATGGCTCAGTTTTTTTTTCAAAATTAGAGTGCTTATAAATATTTCTCAGGGATCAAGTACAGTGACTCTCATAGCTTGTTGCTTTTATTCTCAGAAAATAAGCTTTACATTTTACATTTTATTGTCTTTTCCCCCCTTTCCTGAAAGCCTGCATGAAGCTCCTTTTTCTCTTTCTTTTTTCAATTGAGGTAAAATTGTTATGTACATTATATTAGCATTGTATTATTATTGTACATAACATTTTATTTCAGGTATACAATATAGTAAATTAGTATTTGTATACACTACAAAGTGATCACCACAATAAGTCTAGTTACCATCTATCATTATTTATACAATTAAGTCCCTTCACCCTTTCTTTCCCCACCCCCTTCTCCTCTGGTAACCACCAGTTTGTTCTCTTTCTCTATGAGCTTTTGCTTTGCTTGATCATTTTTTTTTAGATTTCACATATAAATGAAATCATATAATATTTGTCTTTCTCTGCTGTCTATTTTTTAACAAGAGCAGAAGTCTCATTAATTGCTCTGGGGCAATTGTTTTCAGCCCATTGTAGAAACACAGACAACAATAATACCTCCATTTTGAAAAGTATGTCACTGAGTAAAGTGGAATTACATAAAGAGTTGCAATCTGTAAAATAAAAATGGTAAATTAATAATATCATTATCACTATGCCCCCCACACCACTGATTACTGGTCATGAATTCTTCCAAATAGAAGAGCAATTCAAAGCTCACACCCACTAATAGATGAAAGAAGTATCGGCATTCTGTAATAAATGAGTAATACTATATACTCTTGAATGTTTTAAACTTGTACTAGAAGTACTAACCTGGGCAAATAGGCAAGAAGAGAAAATAGAAGGCATCTGTGTTGGAAAGCAAGACGTAAGAAGCAAACTTTTCGCTATTCACAGATGACGTGACTTTATATGTAGAGAACCCTAAAGATTTCACACAAAAAAACTTATACCTGATAAACAAATGCAGCAAAGTTGCAGTATACAAAAATAAACACACAAAAATTAACTGTATTTCTATACACTAGCAATGAACAACCTAAAAGGAAATTGAGAAAATAATCCCATTAATACTAACATCAAAAAAGATAAAATCCTTAAGAATAATCTTAATCAAGAAGGCAAAAGACTTGTATACTGAAAAACACAAAACATAGCTGAAAGAAATTACACACACAAAAAAAGAAAGTCATCCCACATCCATGGATTGTGAAAAGTCATCCTGCATCCATGAATTGAATGATTTCCTACTGTTAAAATGCAGCATGCAGTATTTTAACATGCTAAAATGTTAGCATGCAGCAGATGTAATATCATGTAATTTCAATAGACTTTTTTTGAAGAAATGGAAAAATCATCCTAAAATCCGTATGAAATATCAAAGAACACCAGTAACCAAAGGAACCTTGAGAAAGAAAAGCAAAGTGGAGGCCTCACACTTCCTGATTTCAAACATATTACAAAGCTACAAATTCAAAACAGTATTGCATCGGCATAAAGTCAGGCTCAGAGAGCAATGAAACAGAATAGAGCATCCAGGAATAAACCCTCACATTTATTTTAATTGGTCTTCCACAAGTATGCTAAGGCTACACTGTGGGGAAAAGAAATTTTCCTCAAAAATGACATTTGGAAAACTGGATGTCCGCATGCTAAAGAATGGAGTTGAAACCTTTTATGCACATACAAAAAAATAAGTCAAAGTGGATGAAAGACCTAAACATTTAAATCTGAAACTATAAAGCTGCTAGAAGAAAGCACAGGAGAAAACTTCATGACAATGAATTTGGCAATGTTTTCCTGGATGTGATAGCAAAGCATAAGCAATAAAAGGATGAATAGTTAAGTGACACTACTCTAAGTGCTGCAGAGTGAAAAGGTAACCTAGAGAATCAGAGGAAATATTTGCAAACTATGTATCTGGTCAGAGGTCAATATCCTGAATGTATACAAAACTCTTACAACTCAACAGCAACAAAACAAATAACTAATTAAAAATGAGTGAGAGATTTAAATAGACATTTCTCCAAAGATGATATACAAATGAATAACAAGTACATGAAAAGATGCTCAACAGCGCTTATCATCAAGGAAATGCAAATAAAAATCACAATGAGATATCACCTCACACCTATTAGTCAGTCAGTTAGTCAGTTCAGTCATTCAGTCATGCTGGACTTTTTGCAACCCTATGGACTGCAGCATGCCAGGCCTCCCTGTCCATCACCAACTCCTGGAGTTTACTCAAACTCATGTCCATTCAGTAGGTGATGCCATCCAACCATCTCATCCTCTGTCATTCCCTTCTCTCTCCTTCAATCTTTCCCAGAATCAGGGTCTTTTCAAAAGAATCAGCTCTCCACATCAGGTGGCCAAAGTATTGGAGTTTCAGGTTCAGCATCAGTCCTTCCAATGAATATTCAGGATTGATTTCCCTTAGAATGGACTGGTTGGATTCCCTTGCAGTACAAGGGACTCTCAAGAGCCTTCTCCAACACCACAGTTCAAAAACATCAATTCTTTGGTGCTCAGCTTTCTTTGTAATCCAACTCTCACATCCATTCATGACTATTGGAAAAACCATAGCCTTGACTAGATGGACCTTTGTTGGGAAAGTAATATATCTGATTTTCATTACGCTGTCTGAATTTGTCATGACTTTTCTTCCAAGGAGCAGGCGTCTTTTAATTTCATGCCTGCAGTCACCATCTGTAGTGATTTTGGAGCCCCCCAAAATAAAGTTAGCCACTATTTCCACTGTTTCCCCATCTATTTGCCATGAAGTGATGGGACTGGATGCCATGATCTTAGTTTTCTGAATGTTGACTTTTAAGCCAACTTTTTCACTCTCCTCTTTCACTTCCATCAAGACACTCTTTAGTTCTTCACTTTCTGCAATAACAGTGTTGTCATTTGAATATCTGAGGTTATTGATATTTCTCCCAGAAATCTTGATGCAAGCTTGTGCTTCATCTAACCCAGTGTTTCTCATGATGTACTCTATATATAAGTTAAATAAGTGGGGTGACAATATACAGCCTTGAAGTACTCCTTTCCTTATTTGAACCAGTCTCTGCTGTTCCATGTTCAGTTCTAACTGTTGCTTCCTGACCTGCATACAGATTTCTCAAGAGGCACGTCAGGTGATTTGGTATTCCCATCTCTTTAAGAATTTTCCAGTTCGTTGTGATCCACACGGTCAAAGGCTTTGGCATAGTCAATAAAGCAGAAGCAAGGATCACACCTATTAAGATGTACACTATTTTTTAAAAATAGAAAATAGCAAGTGTTAATGTGTTGGGGAGGATGTGGAAAAATTGTAACTATTGGGGAACGTACAATGATACAGTCTGTTATATAAAACACTGTGGTTGTTGCTCAAAATAATTTTAAAAAATAGAACTATAACATGATTCAACATCCCATTCTGAGTATTTATCAGGGCAATTTACATTCTTATCTTGAAGAGATATTTGCACTCTCATGCTTACAAATAGCTGTGAAAATAAGAGAAGCGAAAAGCAAAGGAGAAAAGGAAAGATATTCCCATTTGAATGCAGAGTTCCAAAGAATAGCAAGGAGAGATAAGAAAGCCTTCCTCAGTGATCAATGCAAAGAAATAGAGGAAAACAATAGAATAGGAAAGACTACAGATCTCTTCAAGAAAATGAGAGATACCAAGGGAACATTTCATGCAAAGAACCAAAATATTCTAAACTTACCTTTTGGATTAAAATTTTAGAACAAAAATTGAAATTCTATATGAAATGCCTTTAAATACAGCAAGAAACATGAAATAACCCTTTTGGATTTTTTTCACTTCATTGTGCCATTCAAGTATATAAAATTTCCTACAATATAGCTAAAAACCAATGGGGAAGAATTTATACAGAGAAAAATATATGTTTGTCTTTCTTTTCATAGCTGTGGGAAAAACTGGTGAGGAGAAAATACCAGGGTCCATGGAGGAAAAGACACATATTGATAAATTCTTTCAGATTTGTTTTATTGTTGTTTAGTAACTAAGTCGTGTTTGACTCTTTGCCACCCGATAGACAGTAGCCCAGCAGGCTCCTCTGTCCATGGGATTTCCCAGGCAAGAATACTAGCGTGGGTTGCCATTTCCTTCTCCAGGGGATCCTCCTGACCCAAGGGTGGAACCCACATGTCTTGCATT
Organism: Cervus elaphus; assembly: GCF_910594005.1. NCBI lineage: Eukaryota > Metazoa > Chordata > Mammalia > Artiodactyla > Cervidae > Cervus > Cervus elaphus. The sequence goes on from NC_057819.1 coordinate 29,328,513, forward strand.
GGCAGGTGGATTCTTTATGGCTGAGTCACCAGGGAAACCCCCATATTGCTGTGGTCTACTTAACAAAATTTTCCCCTGTCAGATCACGCCAGGAGGACAAATAGAAAATATTGACAGATAAACAACCACACAGATTATATAAAGCCTGAGATTTTACCTTTATATTCAGTAAATTTGTTGGTTTCTTTCTTACCTGAAAGTATTGTAGTGAGTACAAGGGCTTTCTTGACTAACTGAGGGAAAAACAAATGACCGTGAGATGACTCCAGGATGCCACACTCTCTGTTTGGGCCAAACTGTGACAAGTGTAGCTTAAGGGATGCTCTGTATAGCAGGAACCTTCCCAGAAGTCATCATGCAGAAGTGGATGAGGGGCTGGGTGTCCTTGGGGGGACGACCATCAGAAAGTGGACTCACAGGTCTCTATGACATCACTCAGGGGGGGATGCAGTACCTCTGGGTCAGAGGGCTCCAAAGTCAGGCACTTGGGATCTTCCAAGTCAGATGTATCTTACCTAAGACCAGCAGATGTGGTGTAGTTTTGTGAGGAAGGACAGGCAGAGTGTCTGTATTGGGGCTGTAGGAAACCAATTGAATGTGTATAAATTTGGATTTAGCATTAGTGAGGTGTTAAACTGATGGATCCCAGTCTGCAGTGAAGAAATAAACAACATAGGGCAATATACATGGGGCCATCTTGAACCCAGTATGTTGCAAGTTGTCACTGAACAATAGAGGACAGGAACATACATCAGTGTCTTAGGAAAATCACTGTTTCCCCCAAGTGTCTTCAAGGGAAGCTATGCTGTTTCAAAGGAAGAAAATATGTTATTTATTTAGTCAATTTTCTTAAGTAAAAACATATTTTTATGACATTAAAAATACGTCATGTTTCTGATGGTGAGTCATCCATCTTAATGGCCTCTGAGTTTATTTTGTCTCCTCGATTGTATTGAAGCCAATATTTTTTATCATCACTTTGAGATCTCTGAAAAACTTTTAGGACACAAGTCTGTGGATTATGGAAATGGATTAATTTACAAGTAAATTTTGGTTTTAGTTGCAAAAACTATGCTTGAATTAGTTCACTCTTTAAGTTGCTTTCAATAAGACTATTCGTAAATAAGATTAGCCTGTTATAAAATCAAAACACTTCTGGTTTTTACTATGTGATTTAATACATATGTAAATTTATATTTGAGGACCAACTCAATAGCTTTAATAATATACTATGTTCTATGTAATGAAGTAATTTTATTAAGTAGTTTTTTACTTTTACCTCTATTTATTTTTTGGCTTTTAACAGTGTAGTTAATTACAAATTACAAATACATATTTGTTCCTAGATATAAATTTTATTATGTGTTGTGATAGTGAGGAAAAATAAGTATACTAATCTCTACTAAATTTGTAAATATTTAAGATATTTATTAAATAATGGTTTTTAAGAGCTATATTAACATATTATTGGGATGAAGTATTTTTTAATAATAATAATGTCATTCTACCTATAAAAATGAAGAAGATATTAAGTTATACTCTGTAACTGATAATACTATAGTTTCAAAAACACAGGAAAAGGAACCATTTTTGTAAACACAGATATACACTGGAAACAAAAGTATTTCAGATACAAATTTAAGAGCTCCCATATGACTACATCTTGGAAAGGATGATGCTGTCTAATGAAATGCCTGGAGTCCTTCTAGAATCATATTTAGCACATCCTGTCATTTCTAATAAGTATTTACAGTCCTGAATCACAGAGACAGCTGAAATTAGAGAATTCTGAAACCTTAAGCAAAAGCAGTTAACCCCAATCAAGCCTCGATAATTAATATCAGTCGTTGGCAGCTGAGTCTGGTGTCATCCTATATTATAGGTGATGAGGCCACAGTGAATTAAATCTCATCACGGATGAGATTGCTTTCTCCATGGTTAGGAAACACATTTCATATTTTATCTTGCCACCAGGTGTGTGGCTTTTACCACTCAAGCCACACTTGGGATTCATAAAATAGGTTTTAAATGTGAGCTAGAAGTTGTGGACAACTTCAACTTTAGCCATTCCAAAGTGAAATCCCCCAAGGAATGAAGCCCCAGTGGCTGTCAGCAGCTTCTGTGATCAAGTTCATGATCCTCTCTCCTGCCACCCAAGGCTACCTACCTTTCTGCCTCCTGTCTCCCAGGGATAGCCTCAAAGCCTTGCTCCTCTCTCAGCAGCCTTCATTCTTAAGATTAAGCTTTCAGAGGGTCCTGCTTTCTATTGCTAAGCTTCTTATCTGGAAAACTTAAACTGATGATGAGACTACCTGGGATGTTAGAGTCAAGAGTAAGGTTGTTATTGTTATTGAGTCACTCACTAAGTCATGTCCAACTCTTTGCAACCCCATGAACTGCAACATGCCAGGCTCCTTTGTCCTCCACGATCTCCCAAAGAGAGGGAGAAGACAACTATGTGCTGTGCTGTGCTTAGTCAATTGGTCGTGTCTGACTCTGTGACCCCATGGACTTGTAGCCCACATCTCCCGCATTGCAGGCAGATTCACCATCTGAGCCACCAGGGAACTATCTCCTAGAGTTTGGTCAAATCCATGTCCATTGAGTTGGTGATGCTATCTAACCATCTCATCCTCTGCCACACCCATATTGATCTTTTCCAAAGAGTTGGCTCTTTGCATTAAGTGGCCAAAATATTGGAACTTCAGCTTCAATAACAGCCTTTCCAATGAATATTTAGGTTTAATTTCTTTTAGGATTGATTGGTTTGATCTCCTTGCAGTCCAAGGGACTCTCAAAAGTCTTCTCCTGCACCACAGTTTGAAAGTATCAGTTCTTCAGTACTCAGCCTTTTTTATAGTCCAACTCTCACGTCCATATATGACTACTGGAAAAACCATAGCTTTGACTATACGGACCTTTGTTGGCAAAGTGATATCTCTATTTTTTAATATGATGTCTAGGGCTTCCCTGGTGGCACAGATGGTAAAAACATCCACCTGTAATGTGGGAGACATGGGTTTGATCCCCGGGTTGGGAAGATTCCCCAGGAAAAGGGAATGGCTACCCACTCTAGTATTCCAGTCTAGAGAATTCATGGACAGAGGAGCCTGGCAGGCTACAGTTCATGGGGTCACAAAGTTTGGAGAAGATTGAGTGACTTTCTTCTTTTACTCTCCTCTTTCACTTTCATCAAAAGGCTCTTTGTTCTTCTTCACTTTCTGCCATAAGGGTGGTGTCATCTGCATATCTGAGGTTATTGATATTTCTCCCAGCAATCTTAATTCCAGCTGTGCTTCATCCAGTGAAAGTGAAAGAGGAGAATGAAAAAGCTGGCTTAAAACTCAACATTCAAAAAATAAAGATCATGACATCCGGTCCCGTCACTTCATGGCAAATAGATGGGGAAGCAATGGAAACAGTGACAGACTTTATTTTGGGGGGCTTCAAAATCACTGCAGATGGTGACTGCAGCCGTGAAATTAAAAGACACTTGCTTCTTGGAAGAAAAGCTATGACCAATCTAGAGAGCATATTAAAAAGCAGAGACAATACTTTGCTGACAAATGTCTATCTAGTCAAAGCTATGGTTTTTCCAGTCATGTATGGATGTGAGAGTTGGACCATAAAGAAAGCTGAACACCGAAGAATTGATGCTTTTGAACTGTGGTGTTGGAGAAGACTCTTGAGAGTCCTTTGGACTGCAAGGAGTTCCAACCAGTCCATCCTAAAGAAAATCAATCCTGAATATTCATTGAAAGGACTGATGCTGCAGCTGAAACTCCAATACTTTGGCCACCTGATGTGAAGAGCTGACTCATTTGAGAAGACCCTGATGCTGGGAAAGATTGAAGGCAGGAGGAGAAGACGACAACACAGGATGAGATGGTTCGATGGCATCACCAACTCAATGAATATGTTTGAGCAAGCTCTGAGAGTTGGTGATGGACAGGGAAGCCTGGTGTGCTGTGGTCCATGGGGTCGCAAAGAGTTGGACATGACTGAGCGACTTTCACTTTCACTAGGTTTATCATATCTTTCCTCTCAAGGAGCAAGCATCTTTTAATTTCATGGCTACAGTCACCATCCACAGAGATTTTGGAGCCCAAGGAAATAAAATCTGTCACCTCTTTCACTTTTTCCTCATTTATTTGTCATGAAGATAGAACCAGATTTCATGATTTTAGTGTTTTTTTTTTTTGAATGTTAAGTTTCAAGCCAGGTTTTTCACTCTTCACTTTCACTCTCATTAAGAGGCTCTTTAGTTCCTTTTAATTTTCTGTCATTAGAGTGGTACTGTCTGCGTATCTGAGGTCGCTGGACAATCGATATTTCTACAGACAATCTTGATCCCAGCTTTTGATTCATTCAGCCTGGCATTTCATATAAAGTGTATTCTGCATACAAGTTAAATAAGCAGGGTGAAAATATGGAGCCTTGTTCTTCTCCTTTCCCAATTTGAAACCAGTCATCTGTTCCATGTCTTGTTCTAACTATTACTTCTTGATCTCTGTATAGGTTTCTCAGGAGACAGGGAAGGTGGTCTGGTATTGCCATCTCTTTAAGAATTTTACAGTTTGCTGTGATCCACACAGTCAAAAGCTTTAGTGTAGTCAGTGAAGTGGAAATAGTTGTTTAGGGTTAGGTTAAAATTTAGCTGACACTGAAGACCTGATGTGCATGTTTAAACCCTGAATTCTGTGAATCACTGAATGTGGCTGAATTTATTTTTCCAGTTTCATTATGGACTGCCTTACTGCATTTTTCACATTTGTGAACTATGACTAGAGAGCATAACACTCAGAGAAAACACAAGAGCTAATTGGGGTGGTCACATAACTACATGTCTGTTATCTTCTTTCTTGACAAGGATTTTTTTGTTGGTGGTAATTCTATCATGTTTTCAAAGACCTTATCAGCACTGGGGACAGGGAAGATCAGTCATAAAAATTAACATTTAACTGAAACTATGAAGTCAGTCTGGCTATAGAAGCCTTTCAGACTGGCCTTAGTCTGTGTTCATAGTGTGATTTGAGAGAAATATGTTTCATTTTAAAACAAATACATGAATAACCTTTCGAGGTCTGCAACATCTGGATAGTATAACCCAGTGATTGGATTTTAAATGTTTGCTTTAGAGGAGAAAGGGTGAAGTTCTAGCTTTGAATGCACAAAAAGTTCAGGATAATGAAGAAGACAAAGCTTGTTTATAGTTTAACCTTCCAAGCATCCGACACCCTCAGCCCTTTGATCACCTCTGTTCCTCCCAAGTCTCTGCTTCCCATCCACCCCCGCCCCCAGCCCCTGCAACTCTGCTGGGATACAGTGGCAGATTCAAGCACATCAGGGCAAAGGAAACATATATTTACTTCTATAGGAACCTGATCCAAAGTAAGCATTTCATTTATGAGAAAAGAACATAAACATGGATTTTCTTATATCAATCTTGAAGAGAATTCAGTGATAAAAAGATGGAAAACATGCACTAATAAAGAATGATCATTATGGTATTTTCTCTGTATATTTAATTCCACATGTATTTTTTCTGCACCATGCATAAAAATGTGGGTGAAATATATTCAATTCATTCTTAATAGGCTAGAAACACATACTAAAAATTGATGCTGAGGTATCATTAGGTATCATTTTAAAATATAAGTGTGCATTTGAGTAATAAGGATGTTATGTACTCCAATCAACACTAACTTGCATTTTAAATACATAAACATTGACTATGGGAAGTGGATTACAATTATTTCAGTCTTCTTCCTGGATAATTTAGGACCAAATTAACAGAGGACCTACAATGCACAGATGGTTGATTTGCGCCCTATAGAGAAACTTGGAAAAGCAGGCAGTGTGGCTCCTATTCTCAAGGATTTAATCTGGAAGATGAACAGATGGGAATTTAAGTGACAGGAAATATTTAAATGGATTCAAGGAAAACGTGATATTGCTTCACATCACAATGACTTCAGCTCAGTTTAGTTCAGTTGCTTAGATGTGTCTGACTCTTTGCAACCACATGGACTACAGCACGCCAGGCTTCCCTGTCTATCACCAACTCCCAGAGCTTACTCAAACCCATGCCCATCAAGTTGGTGATGCCATCCAACCATCTCATCCTCTGTCATACCTTTCTTCTCCTGCCTTCAATCTTTCCCAGCATCAGGGTCTTTTCAGATGAGTCAGTTCTTCGCATCAGGTAGCCAAAGTATTGGAGTTTCAGCTTCAGCATCAATCCTTCCAATGGATATTCAGGACTGACGTATTTTAAGATTGACTGGTCGGATCTCCTTGCAGTCCAAAGGATTCTCAGGAGTCTTCTCCAACACCACAATTCAAAAACATCAATTCTTCTGCGCTCAGGTTTCTTTATAGTCCAACTCTCACATCCATACATGACTACTGGAAAAACCCTGGCATGAACCGTGAACTTCCAGATGTTCAAGTTGGATTCAGAAAAGGCAGAGAAACCAGACATCAAATTACCATCATCTGTTGGATCATTGAAAAAGCAAGAGTTTCAGAAAAACATCTCCTTCTGCTTTATTGACTATGCCAAAGTCTTTGACTGTGTGGATCACAACAAACTGTGGAAAATTCTTCACAAACTTACTGGCAAATAAATGGAACAGAGAGTAGTTCAATAAGTGTTCAGAAGTTCAGGGGTTCACAATGTCTTCAATGAATGAAGTCCATGGGCCAAGGGATGTATTGAGAAGGTCAAGATTTATACAGGGAGGTAGAAAATGCCAGTAACCCAATGTCCCATCTCTCCAGCAACAGAACACTGTTTTCTGTTTTAAATAGAAAGTATATTTCAAATGATCAACTCTCCAAAGCTTGAGCTTATAATGATGAGTTGACTTTATTACAGCAGGGTTCTTGAGAAATTAACACAATTTCAATCCAAAAGACACTAACATGGAGCTGATTAGTAGCATTTTCCTAGCCAGAGGACAAGGCAAATCTTGTTAACCTTGCTGATGTGCAGTTCCTATCATTGTAAAACAGAGATGCTAACAGAACTGCCAGGATGACTCAGCACCATTGCACCATCTGGACGTTCCTAGGAAACTTTGGAAACAAACATGCACTTGGGTTATAAACCAAAAGAAATGGCATGAGCTGATTTTAGGGGAATATCCGTACTCACTTGTGTAATGAGTTGCTGCTGTGTGTCATGACATACAGTGATTAAGATACAAGGCTGAAATCTTTTTCTTTACCCTTGCTAACAGGATCCAATCCAAATAGAGATGTAAAGTGATGTTGTCAGTAAGTTGTACATAAATTACATTTTATAATGACTTTTTTTCCCCAAAAAGAGACAAAGAGAAGAAAGACTAGGGAACATTATGCTGTTGATATGTCCAGCCACAGGGGGTCATTCTCGTTGTACAGATGAGCTGGGTATTTAAAATGTAAAGACCCTAAACTAAAATTTCTGCAGTTGACTCAACCTTAGTAAATTAGTCATTGCTTGCCTTGGGAATACAGTGAGAGAAATATACAACAGTTACTATCTCATATTCAGAAGGAGTTATAAGGAAAAGCAAGAAGGTTGACTAAGAACTGTATGCATACATAATTTTTTCCTTTAAACTGTGTTTCTACTTATTTCATCAAACTCTTAGACTATCTCACACCAATCTGATTCAAGTAAAACCCAGGTATGGTTGACACAGATAATTTATGCTACATTTTTAAACCCTTTCAGCCCAGAGGGAACACACAGTACGAAACTACAGTCTTGCCCAAATCAGCTTACACTTGGCACCAAAAAAACCCATGTTGCTTTCTCCTGTGTTTGGTGCATCTCATTAATCTGAAAAAGGATAGCTTAACCATTGTGGGGAAAGAGGGTAAAAATGGCTTAGAAAGACCCCTGAGATCATTAGAGCAGTAACAGATTACGGTTAATAACAGTTAATATCAGCCTGCACCTAGCATCTCCTTTCTCCAGTCACTGGTCATCTGGGGAGACTTAAGCCTCTGTTAGAAATTTGGGAGAAAGACTCCATCATGCCTACTTACATTGTTTAGCCAGCCCATTTCCACATGTAGAGAAATCAATGTTTTATTCACTCGTTCAGTAAGTATTTTTGAGAGACTTTGCCATGATGGAGACAAAACCAGACAAGATTCTTGCTCTCATTCTGTTAGTCATTATTGGGTGAGAGAGATGTGAATCAAATAATCACAGGAGACATCATGTTCCTCGTGGTTAGTGCCAAGCAGTAGCAGTGCGCTGCAGCACTAGAGATGCTCCTGTAATTGGGCCATGACCTCCTCACAGAGACTGGAAAGCCCATCCTGAGTAAGCCGATGCATGGCTGGGGCATGTCGGGTGAGTAAGGTTGCCACTTAAGTAGAGGTCAGGTCTGGAGCCAGGTTGGGGATAGCAGGAGAACTCCAGGGACCGGGTGAGCTAGCTCATGTGCAGGTGCAGAAAGTGTGATGCAAGAAGGCAGAGATGGAGTCAGCAAGTCCCAAGGACTTTGTCTCTCATCTCTGGTCCTCATCCTGCAAATCAGAGACAGTAAAAGGGTTGGAGTGAGAGCAAGGGTGGGGAGGGGAAAAGGCAATGTTTCAAGATCAGATTTGCAGTTTGGGAAAGATTATTCTGACTTTAGGATTTCCCTGGTGGCTCAGACGATAAAGAATCTGCCTGCAACGCAGGAGACCTGAGTTTGATCCCTGGGTCAGGAAGATCTCCTGGAGAAACAAATGGTAACCCACTCCAATATTCTTGCCTGGAGAATTCCACAGAGAGAAGCCTGGGGGGCTGCATTCCATGGGGTCGCAAAAAGTCAGACATGACTGAGTGACTTTCACTTATTCTGACTTAAGGATTCAGAAGTGGTTCTAGGGACTAGGGAGGAGCTCCCTGATGAGAGCTTGGGTTAGAGAAGTAAAAGTTAAAAATTGAAAGAAGAGTGTAGACTTAAGATGACAAAAAGAAATCCCTTTTCTGTTCAGAGATTCCATGTGGACCTAGAGGTTTGATTTCATCTCCTTAAAGGCCAGCAGTATGCCATCCAAAAAAAGGTAGCTCAAGGGCTTAAACCTTTCTGTGAGTAAAAGGAGATTTCTTGATATTATGGTGCTATATTTTAATGACTCATGCATGTTTTAATTTTAATGACTCATGTTTAGTTAAATATCCCCACATACTGCTGTAAACTATTATTATACCAATTTAGACTTTTACAGAAGGTGTGTAGAGTCCCAGTTTTCCCAGATTCTTGGTAACTTCGAGCACTGTCAATATTTAAGTTTTCATTTAAAACTCATTGTGTTGACATTTCAATGATCAAAACAAATGACATGTTTTCACATGATTATTAGCTCTTCCTAGGAATTATCTATTTGAGTCATTTGTCCAGTACTCCTGTAGTGTTTGTCTTTTTCAGAAAGATTTATAAGAGCTTTAGTCTTAAATATATTTTGCAATTTATCTTCCTGTTTGTTTAATAAGAACAAAGTAAGGACTTATATTTACCCTCATATTGTACTTAATCTTACACCTTCTGCTTCCTCAAAATTTTCAATTTACTTATCACCTTTCTTAGTTTATGGCCATTTAAGAACAATTATCATCTCTCTGTAGGACTACCAGACTTAGTAAATAAAATTATAAGGCACCTAATTATGTTTGAATTTCAGATAAGCAATTTTTTTGTATGAGCATGTCCTTAACAATATTCAGGACACAAAATACTAAAATGCAATGTATTGTTTATCTGATATTCAAGTTTAGTTGACTATCTGTTTTCTTTTTTATGTAGATTCTAAAGAGTAAAAGTAATATCATTCTATTCAATTTGTAGAGAACTTTCATAAGTTTAGCTTGTGAGAGGCAGTCCTTCTAAGGGATGCCTTTGAGTGACTTACCCACAACAGCTCTGAGGCTGGGGGTTGGCTCTGATCAATTGAATGAGGAGTTTCTGAAAAGAATGGCAAAGTTACAGGCTTCATGATTTTTAAGTTTATAAAAATCACCCTTCCATTTATAGTCTTTTGAAAAATCTGGAAGACTAACTTTAAAATATCAGTCATGTTTATTTTTATGTTCTGAGTTTTAAAATATACTCATGTTGTCTGAAAAAGTCCCTACTTTTGCCCATATCTAGGTATTTCAGAAACATCAAGCATATTATGCTAGGCTGAATAATATCCTCTAAATTCTTAGATGCCTCCTAGTTCTTAGAACCCGTGAATGTGGTACCATAGGTGACAAAGGGGACTATGCAGATGTGATTCAGTAAAATAACTTGAGATGGGAAGACTATCCTGAAAATCCAGGTGGGCTCAAGTACTCACAAGCATACCTTCAAGAAGGGGCTGTAGAATCAGGATCAGAGGAGGGAACCTGATGATGGAATCAGAGTCAGAGCCTAGAGGATGCGGAGCTTCTGCTTTAAAGGTGGAGGATTACTTCATGAGCCAAGGAGCACAGGCAGCCTGAGGCTGGAAAAGGTAAAGAATGATGCTTCCTTGAAACCATCAGAAGGAATTGGGTTCTTCTAACACCTTGATTTTAACCCATAAGATCCGTTTTTGGTGTTTGACCTCCATAACTCTAAGATTACAATGTGTACTGTTTTAAGCCACTAGATTTGTGGTCACTTATTACAGCAGCAATAGGACTCTAACTTGACTACCCTCAAAATATTTTAAGGTTTTCTCATATGTAGGTACATTTCATTCAATATAAACAAAATTAGTGTTGAAAGAAGTCTTTATGTTATCACTTATTTATGTTAACTACTATAGTTTTGCCTAGTTAAACGTAACCAATGTATTAAAATAGAATTGCCATAAGAGAATCTCACGGTCTGTGCTTTCCCATCATATATCAGCTAAAATTTGGCAAACCAATAGATTTTGTTTTACAGATGCACTTTTTTACTTTGGGTTTTCACCATTAAACATTATACTGATTATGTTTAATCACTATAATGAGTTGTGTTATGAGATTTACATTCTTTTTCTATAATAGGTACCATAAATTATATTTTTTATACTAGTCTTCTAAAGACTGTTGCATAGAGAATAAAGTTTAGTTAGCTTGAAAATGCATTAGATTTTTTGAAATTCAAGAAGGGAATATTGAAATATTTTATTTTGAAAAGAAAGTGTTAGTTTCTGATGTACAAAAACTGATATATGAATATTTTATTTTAGAAAATTATTGGGTCTTTTCTTGTATTTTGCATTCAAATTACAGTAACATGCTTTAAAAACAGTTTCAGGGACAAATTATATGACTTACTGCTGCATTCCTAATAAAACAGAAAAATGACATGTTACAAAGAGCCATAATTATAGGGAGTTTCAGAAGATATATTTGAAAAGGTCTGGTGGATTAGTCTTTAAAATGGTCCAGCTGCTGTTGCATTTGCCTTTAATGTTAAGTTGAATGTATTTTCAAGCACAACACATTTTATTACCAAGCGTATTGTATTTGATCCAAACAATTCCATGTCTATAATGTTACATACTTTGAAATTCTGGAATTAAAAAAAAACCAGAAACTCTTAACAGCAATCTCTTTCTTTGGACTGCAATCTATTTTATCAGATTTCAAGAACTGTATATTTGGTACGAAATTTTGCCACTCAAGAGTGTGTTTTCATTGTAAAAACTGATAGATTCCCAAGATATTTGTTTGATAAGTGAGCTAGTAAACTTTTTAAAAATAACATCAATTTCCTACATCAAAGACACTGATAGCACATATTAATTCTTGCAATGACTTTATGGAACACATCATATTCATTATGGAGAAGGCAATGGCAATCCACTCCAGTACTCTTGCCTAGAAAATCCCATGGATGGAGGAGCCTGGTAGGCTACAGTCCATGGGGTCCCTAAGAGTCAGACACAACTGAAGCAACTTAGCAGCAGCAGCATATTCATTATATGCAAGGAAAATGAGGCTGCCAGAACTTAACTTGTTCCAGAGGCCCTCATTTCAGCAAATACATATTTCTATCTAAAGCTTTCAATAATATTCTTAGTTACACTTTGGAAGTATAGTTTAACCATGGTCTTTAAGCTGATACAAGTGATTATTATGCACAGCATTTAAGATGTTTACTTAGCAGAATATTATCTACCTTAAATAGTAATATGTATGTATCAGTTAGGCAGTACAAGATTATGCTGCATAACAAATAATACTCCAAATTTCAGTGGAATTGTTTACTGCTTACTCTTGTACAATCAATGTTGGATTGCATATATGTCCTCAGGGCAACTCCCTTCAGTTGTTTAACATTCCAGCCTTCTTTGTATGTAGTTTTGTTTTCTCAATCATGAATACACATATTTACACACACACACACACACACACACACACACACCCCTAAAGTAAATTCTATAAAGGCCAAGAAAGGGAAATGAAAAGCAAGGATGTAGAGGAGATTAATATAAAAAAGATTCAATAAAGGTAAAAAAAAAAGACAAAGATCTGTAAAATCAAAAACAGTGCACATAAATAACTAGACACCTAGTGTGTAAATACCAAAGTGCCCTTAAGTTAAACAAGGTATTTAAGATAAATAAGCAATATAAAAGGTGTTTTTAAAAAGAAAGCTACTGACTGATCAAATTATAAAGAGGAGTAAAATCAGTTTGAGGAGGCTCTTGAATAAAGAAGTCTTGAACAACTTCTGAAATATATATACAAGAATATATTTAAGCTTTAAAATTGATTTCAGACAAAATACTTGGACTTTCAGGAGCACGTCCCATGACCTTACTTTTGGCTGAGAAATGCAAGCTTGATAGTCTGTCTGACCCTGTAGGTTCTTCATTCCTGTATAATTAGCGTTGAGAATGCAGATCTTCTGACTTCTTGTGTTACAACTCCTTTTTTCCTTAGATGTAAGCTTGACAGAAAGATATGTGGGCTGCACAATGTGTTGTTCATATTTACAAGTCCATCTCACTCCCACAGACATACACATAATAGCCCAACAGTGAAGAAAGAATTCAGAAATTTAAAGTTTTAACTGTCATACTTCCATGACTTACATTATTCATGCCTTGCCTTGCTGGTTTGATCCTTTCTCTCTTCTTGTATTTAAAAGACTTTGTTTTTAAAAATCAGATCAAAAAGGGAATAGTGTATAGTGTTGGTTGTAGTATCATTTATCTCCAGTCATTTTATTAACCATTAGCTTCACTCACAGTGGAATTTTGCATCAAAGTAGAAGGGCTAAGTGGAGTGAAAACATGCTGCACTCTTATTGAGGTGTATACGTATAAAACTAATAAGAAATGTTAAAACCCCACATTCTCCCCTGCCTGAGTTAAGTTCTCTCAATATATGTGACAAGTATTTTGCAAATTTGTCAAAAATACCTGTTAATGGGAGTATATATAATGTGCATGCCTTTAATATTGTATTTCGTCTTAAAATCTAACTGTCCATACTCCAGTGATGCTGGTTTAGTTTACAGACTGATAAAATGGAAGCATTTATAGAGCATTACTGCTGCATATCAAAGTACAATGATTGCTCTGTAGCTCGTGTACTTGTCTGAATTGAAAGCCAAACTAGCTCCTGTTTTTCATGAAGCGCCATTTTTATCTCAAAGAAAGACTGGCAGAAAAGCTATCTTTATTTAGAACTGAGTATTTGCTGGGCATTTTTTTCATAGTGAACAAAGACGTTGAACTTGCCTCTTTAAGGAAAATATCTCATAAATTTTGTTGCCAATGATAACATTTGAGCTTTCAAATGAAAAGTAGAAATTTGGAAAATTTGTATTCACTTTTGTAACTCTGACAACTACTTAAGTTTTAAATACTTTTCTGGTGGATTGGTAATGAAATTAATGTGATACTTAACACTGTAAAATGAAACATGTCAACATTTGAAAGATTACCATAATTCAATAAAATAATAATTTATACATTTAAAAAACATTTTGCTGATATGCCAAGGTTTTATTCAGGTACAGTTTTCTAAGTGAATAACCAACTCTTTCTAGTTTCATTTCCCTTAGCCTGGAATAAGAATGTAAGATATCTTTAAAGCAATATCGGTATAGGTTCCATCTATAATTTTTCCCAATCTTTTCTGGTTGTCTTGTCCACACCTAATTAATGAATCATGATTTGGTTGTTGTTGTTATTTAGCAGTTAGCAATTATAGTTAACAAAATTCTTTAAGGAGCCAAACTCCTAAAATCCTATGTCTTTATTGTGCAAGAATTTTTAATTTTTAAATAATGTTATTTATGTATTTTTGGCTGTGCGGGGTCTTCACTGCTGTGCAGACTTTTCTCTAGTTGTGTCAAGCAGGGACTACTCTTGTTATGGTTCGAGGGCTTCTCATTGTGGTGGCTTCTTTTATTGTGGAGCACGGGTTCTAGGGCACAGGCTCAATAGTCGCAGCAACAGGCTTAGTTTCTCTGAGGCATGTGGGTGTCTCCCAGATCAGGGATCGAACCCGTGCTTCCTGTGTTGGCAGGAGGATTCTTTACCACTGATCCACCAGGGAGGCCTCGTGTAAGAACACTTAAATCAACAGCATCCTTATTAAGAACATTTCTTTAAGACTGTTGGCCTAATGATTTTCTTATGGAACTTAATTGGGTCTTTTCTCTTACTACTTCTTTGCCTGGAAGATCCTTCCCTGGGACACCCGCTAGGTACTTCCTCACCTATGCTGGTCTCCGCTGAAATCTCAGCTCCACAGGAAGCCTTCCTCTCCCAGCCTGTCTGAAATATCCCCCCACAAAAATGCACATCCCTTATCATGGCTGTTTATTCCCCATAGCACTTACCACCTGACATGTTTTATTTTTACTTGTGTATTTTCTGTTTCTCACCCTAGCCTAGATGGGTGCTGGTTTATAACTGTTTATTTTTCCCAATACTGTATCTGAGGGCCCAGAACATCACTGATTCATAGTAGGTAATCAAAAGTATCTGCTGAATTAACACATGAAATAATCTTGAGCCCCTGTTTCTGCTTAGTAGCAGAATTATTAACCTACATACTTCCAAGTAAAAGTAAGAAATTCAATTTTTTTGCTGTTGTTGCTTTTTGGGGTGTTTGTCCATGCACACGGGCTTTCTCTAGTTGTGAGCAAGGGCTACTCTCTAGTTGCAGTGTGTGGGCTTTTCATTGTGGTGGCTTCTCTTGTTGCAGAGTATGGGCCCTGGAGCTCAGCTCTTGGGTTCCAGAGCATGGGTTCAGTAGTTGTGGCATACAAACAGTTGCTCCGCGGCATGTGGAATCTTCCCGGACGAGGGATCGAACCTGTATCCCCTGCATTGGCAGGCAGATTCTTACCCACTGTGCCACCAGGGGAGTTCTACAAATTCAAAATTTAATAATCATTTCAGACTTGGGCTTAGTCAATTTCATGGATTACTCTCTGTTGTCTATTACCTCAAGATGGCATCTCAATCCTGGTTGTGCATAAGAAGATGGACCTACCTGCCACCATGTCACTGAGGGGCTGTGCGCATCTTAGTCTTTACCATTCTGTTCCAGCTCCCACTGAGATGGAACAATCCCACCTGACTCCTGATTCTGTCCTCCTCTGAGATCTGCCATGATCTTTGGTTGAAATTGGCAGCCAAGCTCCTCTAGGTCTACAGACTAATGTAATTCCATGACTTGGGATTGGAGGTTAAGTGAGAGGTAAGCACAGAAAATTAAAGGAAACTCAGAGGCACAGGAAAGAGGATGTTTTCTTGGGCCCCATCATGAACAAATGAAGCAACTTCTCCCATATCATTTGATACCCCACATCAGTGCCCAACAGGTCTATGAGGCTGTTCATCCCAGGGTAACTATAATTTTCTGTTTTGGAACTTGGCCTAGGTCCTGTTTCATGAACCCTAAACACTCAATATTCAGTCCTTTCAGTTATATCTCTCTCATCATTCCTTCATCCTCCACCCCATGGACACATATTTCTTGAGTTCTTTCATACGAGTAGAAACTTCAGAAACTGAGGCCTTCAAGTTCTTAGCGTTTAGAATGGGAAGACCATTATTTTCTTTCAACATATCCTTCACTTTTAAACCTTGGCAAAACTATTTTCCATGTCATGCATTTTAATGTTTTATCTACCCAACAGCTAGGTCAATGAGTGTTACTTTCAGTGGGTGACTTGTCTCCTGGGCAACTACCTGAGGGAAGGCCGGGGAGGATTCATATGTCTAAAAATTTGACCTAATATGTGAACTCCATTCAGCTAACACAGACAACATATACACACATGCATATGTGTAAATACACATACATATACACAGATTTTTTTTAAAGGTTAGGAAGAAAGGAGACAACAGGAGAGGAAAGAAAAATGATATGCAAAAGTTGACTTTGCTTGATGTTTGAACATGAGAATACACCTTAGGTAATAATATATTTATGTTTCTAGTCATAAATTTTAAATATGATTGAGAAGCAGACTCTTGAATTGAGGGCTTTCAATGTGTAAGAGGAAAGAAGCATCAAGTCCTGCCACCAGGGTTAAACAGATGTGAAGGGAGGGATGTGGTTATGGATTCAGAGTTTGTGAAAGATGTCCATAGTTTTCTCCAGAAGATCTTTAGCTAATAGACAACCTAGGACATTAGGATCAGCAGGAATTTCATTTAAAAGTTCTAATATACTTGCCTCTCAAAAAACACATTTTCAATTTCAATGCATGGATGTATTTAATCATTACTGAATTTTTTAACTTGCAGAAAATTTGGAAGATACAGATAGTTGAAAATTAAACCAAGGGATATTTCCATTTCCCAAAGATAAAGCTACATTAATATAGTCACTTAATTTTTTTCTTTTTTTGAAGTTTCTGTAAAGTTCTCTCTTTACATAACTGTGATAATGGTACATATGCAATAATAAATCTTGAAGGTGTGGTTCAGTTAATATCATAACATAAGCTTTCTATATTCCTACAAGCTCCCCATCATCACTTATTTGCTAGATAATACTCAAGATTGAAAATCACAGCATGAATAAGTAAAGGATTTTAAATATATAAATTTCAGTATTATATGCATGAGACTCTTAAACTTTTAAGAATCTAAAGATTCTTTAGAAATCTTAGAACATAGTCTCTCTGGAATATGGTCACATCGCTTATATTGTAAGATTTAAAAGGTTTTAAAGTGTTAAGATTTGCCACTTAAAATTTAAATCCCATTCGGAGTAGCAGAAAGTGAAAGTCATTCAATTGTGTCCAACTCTTTGAGACCTTATGGACCATATATATAGTCCATGGAATTCTCCAGGCCAGAATACTGGAATGGGTAGCTTTTCCCTTCTCTACAGGATCTTCCCAACCCAGGGATCAAACCCAATTCTCTCACGTTGCTGGCGGATTCTTTACCAGCTGAGTCACAAGGGAAGCCCAAGAATACTGGAGTGGGTAACATATCCCTTCTCCAGCGGATCTTCCCGACCCAGGAATTGAACTGGAGTCTCCTGCATTGCAGGAGCTCTTCACCAACTGAGCTATCAGGAGTAGCAGAAGACCCCTGATCATACAGAAATATGTATACTTTTTAATATCTCGGTGTAATTCCTTCTGTCTATATCCACTCGGCTCCCCCAAATGACAGACCATTTCCTTCAAATCTTTAGGCCAATTTTGTTTTAAATAAATTGATTAATAATATTCTACTATCATCCATCAGGAACAAAGCAACTTTAGAAATAACTCTTATATGTTTAATCCTTGCTACAATACTTCATTTGATTTTGAAATGCTTTAGAATTAAGATTTGACAAACATTTTTCAATCCATCTTCAATGATTTACATCTAGGAAGTGCATGTCTCCAGGATCACCAACATAATCTTGATGTAACATCAATTCTAATGCATATTCACAAGTCTTATCACAGCACCATTTTATGATGCATGCTGGGATTCCAGGCCTTGGCAGAGCAAATTCTAGTCCAGAATAGTATAATAGAGAGCTATGTCATTGCTTTCTTATTTCTCTTTTCTGTTAAAATAATTAAATAAATATTTTAGAAAATGTATGTCCTCTTGACATAGCACAAGGGATTTGCAGCACGGATTAGTTAGTATTGGAATTATCTTCTAAAAATGAAGCTTATCTTCCTTGTATCAAACCAATTTTGGTAATGATGACTATTAGCTCATTATTTCTTTCGCATTTCTGTTATAACAATGAAAATTCCTGATGAAGTGGATGAATGCCTCATTTTTATCAGAAAGTAAAGTGCAAATAAAAGTAAATGAGAAATACACACTAATGTAGAATAAAACATTGCTCCACCATCATATGCTCCCTTGAGTAAATTCTATGGCCCAATAATAAGCACTTACTATGATCCTGAAGTATCTCTTTTTCTGAGAAATTGGACCTTTATCCAAACTGTGTTTTTCTCTGTTTAAAAATAAACCCAACAGACAGCCCTGCACACTTGGTGGGGTTCTCCCTACTCATCACGGGTGAGAACTCGGTCCTTCTGGAGGCTCAGGGTTCCTTGCACTAGCCCTTTCCTCAGTGGGAAGGCAGGTGAGAATTCAGGCCAACACTGAGTGAATTTAAGGTCAGGGAGAGCAGTCAACTCTATTGAAAGGCTGCTAGAAGTGTAAGAGAGATCCCTTCCTTGTCCCCCTACTATCCCTGATTCAGTCCCTGGGTCATGGACCAGTTTCTGGCCTCAGACGTGTGGCTTGGGAAGGAAATGTACATCAGTGCTCGTTAGAGCAACGAGTCTATACAGTTTGCCTGGACCTCTCAACTTGGTCCTGGCTTGTGCATCACCAGCTGTAGGTCGTCTTTCAGACTTGATTTGGAGTTCACCTTTCCCTAGAGTACACATTTTCCAAATACAATCCAGACACTATATATATGGCTTGAGTTGCCACTGCTGACTCTAGGATCCCTGATATAAAAAATCATCATAATCCAAGAAGGGACCTTTATACACATTTTTCATGGCCCCTCCTTCCTTTCCTTCCGCTGTTGATTATTCTGTATCTCACTCCATCATTCTTCATCTCTCTCAGGATTCCAGCTATGGACTCAAGGTACTTTGCTTCCCTAAATTAGACTGTGAGTTAGTTATGGGTACAGTGATATGCTCACAAAGAAACTTAAGGTGCCCAGCAATCTTCCTAAATGAGACAAGATAAAATTATTACCCAGACTAAACTCACAAGAACAGAGAATTCCTATAAAATCATCTGGCCTTCCTTCAGAGTTAATCCTACCAGATAATCTATAGAAACTGTTTCCTTAAGCAATTCCCACTCTGTGTGGAGAGTTCAGGTAAATCCTCAATCTCTCAAGATGGCATGAGGCATGGGACCTTATGGTTGCAGAGAAGAGATGTGTTCCTTAGATCCATGTGGCAGCTTTTGGATTCCCTCCTGGAATTTGCCATCCGCTAGCTGCCAAGGATGCTCCCTAGACTGGTGACGACTGGCTTGAGGGGTGACCGACTTTTCCCCAGGCAGGAAGCTGCTGCTCACAGCTATGGTGTAACTTGTAATTTATGGTCTGTGGTCTCTCATAGAGACAATGTTGCTTAGTCCTCCGGAGTGGTTTATCCCCACTTCCAGAATGCTGTTACCAATTAGATTCCCATCAGGTCTGTGTCGACACTGTAGTTTCAACACCACAGCCTAATGATGGTTTTAAGGAAGGTACAGACCCTGTTCAATTACTGTCAGAAAAAAAAAAAAAACTCACAAGAACGCCAAAACACAAAGCCATAAATCATAGAAGATTGTACTTAGCATTCAGGTAGAATAGACCCAATAAAAAGCTAAATTCAGCATGTTATTTATTCATCTGAGAAATTACTTTTGAGATAACTCTTTTTGGCAGGCCAAATCAGTTCAAAAGAAAAAAGTCATAAAAGCTTTACTAAAGCAATTTTGTGAAATGTGAAGACAGTTCAATATCTCTATGCTTTAGGCCATTCCAAACAGTTTCAGTGTTTTAACATGGAAAATATTGGAATATAAATCAAACATTTATATAATAATTTGAAGAAATGCAAAATACTTTTGACCAAAATATCACTGATCCATCCACAAAAAAGTCCTTATTATTTTCATGAAAACTTGAATAGTAATCAAATGAGGGGAAAAAACATTTCAGTATCTTCAATTTTCCCACAAAGTGTCAACTTTGCTTCCTCAATTGCAGAACTTTCACACTTTCTGTGATAGCCAGAGATTTCAACTTTGTTACTTACCATCAAGTTCCTTCCAAACCTCCATCTAGAGTTTAGATATGAGAAATTTTAACCTTTTAATTCTTTTAGATTCTTTGCAAATCACCAGAGGGAAATTTATTTATTTTTTAAATTCATAGTAGTAATGCTCTAAATTAACCATATGAACTTCATTTTGTTGAGAATCAGCATAGAAAAGACATATGAAAATGGTCTGCATCTTTCATAAATTTCTATTGAAGACTTTTCCTTATAACTGTTGCAAAATTCTCCATATATAAATGTCTGCCTAAAAACTTCCTCTGATTATATTTGCTTAACTCTTTCTTTGAAGATTAATTTTTAGAGCAGTTTAAGGTTCACAGAGAATCGAGTGGGAAGTACAGAAATTTCCCATTTACTCCCTGTCCCTATGTGAGCATTCTCAGCCAACCTCAGCCACCCTCAGCATCCTGTATACCAGAGGGTACCTTTGTTGTAATTGACGAAGCTGCACTGGTTCATCACAATCACTCAAAGTCTTTAGGTTACATTAGGGTTCATTCTTGGTGTTGCACATTCAGTGGGTGTGGACAAATGTAACTGAATGTGTATCTATCATCATGGTATCTTGCAGTGTATTTCACTGCACTAAAATTCCTCTGGACTCTACCTATTTATCCCTTCACACTCCTAACCCTGGCAATCACAGGTTTTCTTTTTGTTTTACTTTCATCATAGTTCTGCCTTTTCCATGATGTCATGTAGGTGGAGATTCCCTCCCTCAGTCATAGGCATTTAAGTTTCCTCTCTGTCCTTCCATGGCTTGACAGCTTATTCTTTTCAGCACTGGATGATGTCCCATTGTCTGGATGGACCAGTTTATTATTTATCCAGTCACCTACAGTAGGCCATCTTGGTTGCTTCCAAGTTTGGGGAATTATGAATAAAGTTGCTATAAACATCCATGTGCAGGGTTTTGTGTGGATGTAATTTTTAAGCTCTTTTGAGTAAATACCAAGCAGCATGATCGCAGATCATACAGTAAGAGAACATTTGGTTTTGTAAGAAAGCACCAAACTATTAATGAAAGTGGCTGCATCTAACTCCTTGTAAGAGAAATTGTTGCCTGGAAGATGCTTTAAGGCCCTTATGTGTTCTCTCTAACCCCCACTTCTCCTCCTTGTTTTGACCCATGAACAGTCATGGAGTCATGTGTTGTGTGCACATGGAGACATGTGTCATGTGATTTTTGATGACCTTACAGGTAAAAAGGAGTTTTGGGAACTAACATTCATTAAAATTTATATTCAAAACTATAGTTTTCTGTAAATCATTGAGTCCAACTATAAAGAATTTTATGCTTTATAAATGTAATGAATATCATAATTACTTTCGACAGTATCTTTAGTTAAAATATCAAGTCTCTCTTTTTCAAAAATTTTACTGGAGTATGTCTGATTTACAATGTTGTGTTAGTTTCAGGTGTTTGACAAAGTTATTTAGTTATATATATGCATGTGCATATATTCGTTCTTTTTTAGTTTCATTTTTTATATGGATTATCACAGAATAGTGAGTAGTGCTTGCTGTGTTATACATTAGGTCCCTGTTGTTTATCTATTGTATATATAGTAGTGTTTATAGGTTAATCCTAAACTCCTTATTTATACCTCCTCCCCCACATGTTGCCTCTTTGGTAGCCATAAATTTTTTTTTCTGGTATTTGTAAGTCTGTTTCCATTTTATAGATAGTTAATTTTTGTATCATTTTACATCATGTAGGAGTGATATCATATATTTGTTTGACTTATTTCAAGTTTTCCTAACACCACTTATTGAAGAGACTGCCTTTTCCCTATTGTATTAATATATTCTTGTTTCCTTCATTGTAGATTAGTTGACTATATGGGTTTATTTCTGAGCTCTCTATGATGTTCCACCAATCTACTGGTCTGTTTTCTAATCGACACCATACTGTCTCAATTACTGTCAGTTTGTAGTGAAGATTGCAATCAGGTAGCATGATACCTCCAGTTTTGTTCTTTATCCTCAAGATTGTATTGGCTACTAGTGGTCTCTTGTGGATCCATACAAATTATAAAATTGTCTCTTCTACATTTGTGAAAACTGCTCTGGGCATCTTAATTGGGATTGCACTGAATCTGTAGATTGCATTGGAGAGCACAGATATTTTAATAATATTAATTCTTCCAATCCATGAGTGTGGTCTATCTTTCCATTTGTTTGTGTTGTTGCCAATATTTTTCATAATGTTGTATAGTTTTCAGGGTATAAGTCTTTTATTTCCTTGGTTAATTTGACTCCTAGAAACTTTATTCTTTTTGATTCTATTGTAAACTGGATTATTTTTTAAATTATCTTTCTAATAGTTTGCTATTTGTTTACAGAAATGCAAGAGATTTCTATATATTACTTCTGTATTCTGTAGCTTCACTGAATTCATTTATTAGTTATAATAGTCTTTTAGCAGAGTCTTTAGAATTTCCCATATATAACATGATGTAATCTGCAAATAATCACAGTTTATTTCTTCACTTGCAACTTGAATTCCTTTTGTTTTTCTTGTCTGATTTCTGTGGCTAGGATTTCCAATATGTGTTGAATATAAGTGGAGAGTGTGGACATCCTTGGCTTGTCCCAACCTTGAAGGAAACGCTTTCAGTCATTCACTATTGATCTGCTCGGATTTTCCATTTCTTCCTGATTCGACTGTGGAAGGTTGTATGTTTCTAGGAGTTTATCGATTTCTTCTAGGTAGTCCAATTTTTTTGCCTATCATTGTTTGTAGCAGACTCATTATTCATCACAGCCTTTGAAAAGTAAGTTTATTATTCTTTAAAAAATAATGCTTTAGGCAAAATATCTCTAAAATTGTGTTACATATTTTAAAATAAAAAAGCATATATTCTCAAATCAGACTCGCTGATTTGGAAGGAAAGTTTAATCCCTTTCTTGTTCTATATCCGTGGACAAGTCATGTAAGGTCTCTGAGTTTTAGTTACCTCATCTATGAAATGGGAATAATTAAATAACCACCAGCTTCAGAGTTATTGTAGGAATTAATTTAGCTTATATGGGTGGGTAAAAAATAGCAAGCACTCAACATGTTAGTGGTTACATTTTTTTTTTTAATTCCCCAAACCCACAGGGGGAAAAAAAAAACAAAACAGTTTCAGTATAATGGGAAGACATTAATGACAAAGTACATTTGTATTTTTGTTTTTAACAAGTGTATGGCTTTTTATGTTATCATATACTTAATAGAGAGTTAGAGAATGCCAGGTACCTTAGAAAGGCTGTAGTGATTTCATCTTGACAGAAGAAAAGAGGCAATATTTTTAGTAACCAGATAAGGACGATTTAAAGTGGTATCCTAAGAAGTTTGGGATTTTAAACTTGGAGAGATCAAGTCACAGACTTGAAGAAAAATAATAAAATAATTAAAATTAACTTTTAGAAATATCAGACCAGTGCCAATGAAGGTCATGCAATATAGAATAATAACATTCAGCATAGCAAGCCAACAGGCAGAAATCCTTTAGAATGGTATCTTAAATGTTAAAGATTTTAAAAGAAATCACATTGTGAATGTCTCCCCTTAAGGACTGTAACTCACCTACAGTAAACAAGATTTTCTCCAGGTGGTAAAATATCCAAACACTCTTTGACCATCTACAGAGTTTGGACAGCAACCTCTAAAGTGCTCTCAGAACTAATTGATAGAGATCAGAAACAAGTGTCTCACTAAAATATTACATTCTAATTGCATACATGACTAGGAAAGAAATGCAAAAATGTTCATTCACATTGAACTTTTTAAATAGATTCAGCTGGTTTCTACAGTCTCTCCTGCCATCACCAGTTCCAAGTAGCTCTTTATTTCACTTCCTTTGCTCACATAAACAGAAATTCTGTACACAGCAGACACGCAGTATGGAACAAAGGCAATCTTTACTCAATGAATTTTTAAATAACCTGTGAAAACAGCTACTTTTTCCACCTTAGTTCAGGTTATGCAATGCACACATCTGCTCTCTCAAGGCTACAAGGATACATTATGTTCCTCATTTAAGCTTGTTCTTGAGATGAATGTTTGACTTTTGAATTGTTGGAAGTGAATTTGTACAAGGCTTCCATGGCTCAACTACTGAAGAGACAAACACCCACTCTGCAGCCAAAATGTTTTCTCAACTCATTTCAGGGAAATTTTGACTCAGTGTAGAAGCTGTAAATTATCTCTCACCTGGCAAGAAATAACGGCTTCCCACATGCCGTGTAATCTCAGCTCAGGTAAAAATAGACACCAGTACTTATGAAATTGTCTCCTTGTTAAAATGCACAATAAGTTTGCTAAACCACTCAGAACTTAATGCAATAAAATATTAATTTCTCCATGTATTGATCATTCTTAAAAGTCATACATCTTTCAAAGAATTCTAAACCTAAAAAGAAAACATAACATTAACTTATATTTATTTCTTTACAGTTTCAAAGCATTATAGCTATTCAAATATTTCTCATCTTCCAGAAGCTAAGGCTTTAAAGAATTAAATATGCTTTGTACAAATAAATGAATTTAGTACAACAAGTCTTCTAATTTCTGGTGATAAAAACCAAAATTAAATTTAGTAAAAATTATTGTGTAATTTTTCACTATACTTGAATTTTATAGCTACATTTTTAGTAAGTAATTGATTTATCCATTACACAAACATTTACTAAAAACTTAGACTTGTGATAGTTGGTGGGGGAAATGGAGAGAAATATAAAACTGTCCCAATTCTCAAAAAGGTAGCTAATCCATAGTGTGTTTAACAGAAAAGAGAGGTATGTGTGCATTTGTATGTGTGTACATGTGCAGTGTGTTTAATCTTACTAAAATCTACTAAAAAAAAACCTATATCAAATACCTTTATCTTCCAAACTTCCTAATGAATGCAAAACTTCGTAATGTTTGGCCTTTCCATAGGTGGTAGTTGCAAGCTGCTTAAACACATTCTTACATACCAATTTTTACTTTTTTCTCTGGAGATTTTAAGGTAAACAAAGTTAAAAAAAAATTTAAAAAGTACTATAATATAGTCAACAAATATGTAGGAAAAATCAGTTGTCACCTAAAGAAGTGTTTCTTTCTTTTATAAAGTGTTTAATGTTCATACTCAATGCATAATTAGAGATGAATTAACTTAACGTTTTCCTTTATAGGTAAACCACTATGTCTCCCAGGAGAGTTTTGTGAGCAAGTTAATAATTTGTGCTTTTGGCAAACAGATCACCATCTGGTACAGTTTTATAACTTCAACACTATTGAATTGTTCTTTTCAAATTATGTTTTCTTTTGTAGCCACTGTGTGCCCTGGGACATTCACTAAATAGTATTTTTAATCAGTATTTTCCATTTCCACACTGTTTGACACATAGTATTCTTAGTATTTGTTCTCAGCAAAGGCAACTTATTTAGAAATGCTCTTCAATTCAGCATCAACCCCGCCATGTGCCTCACTTGTAAGGCACTTCCTTTGGTAATGCAACCAGTATGTATTAATATGATTGATTTATTAAATGTCACCTATAAATTGCTACCCATCTGCTACTTATCTGCACAGGAGGAAATCAAGATACATATTAAAGAACTAGTAAATAGCTTTAAGTCTGGGACTGCAGTATGATTGATTTTAGTACTTAATGCAATGATTTTCCAATCCCCATGTGCTAACTGATAATTGTTGCTCAACATTTTTAATATACCAGGTGTTTGTGAGACAGTCAGAAAATTTGATAGTTGGCTGGACCTGGTTTGAAAAGAGGACCAAAATAATTCTTTCTGCCCAACTCTTATTAAATATGGGCATTCAGTAGCAGCGATTTTGGCCACATGAATCTCTTGGTTAGTGTTTTATTTTTTATAATTTTTTTAAAAAAATTCAGTGGTAAAGAATCTGCCTGCCAAGCAGGAGGCACAGGTTTGTTGCTTGTGTTGAGAAGATCCCCTGAAGGAAATGGCAGCTCACTCCAGTATTCTTGCCTGAGAAATCTCATAGACAGAGGATTCTGCTAGGCTACAGTTCATGGGATCGCAGAGTTGGACACGACTCAGCAGTTACACAACAACAGCAGAGTTGATTTACAATATTGTGTTAGTTTCAGGTATACGGCAAAGTGATTCAGTTACACATGTATCTAGTTTTCAACTCTTTCCCCGTTTAGGTTATTAAAGAATATTGAGCAGAGTTCCTGTGTTATAGGGTAGTCCTTGTTTTTTATCTGTTTTAAACATAGCAGTGTGTATATGTTAATCTCAAACTCCCAATCTATCCCTCCCCCAATCCTTCCCTCCTATTAACCATAACTTCGTCCTCTAAGTCTGCGAATCTGTTTTGGTTTGTAAACAAGCTCATTTCCATCAACTTTTTAAAGATTCTGCATATAAGTAATATTATATGATATTTGTCTTTATCTGTCTGACTTACTTCACTTTAGTTTGATAATCTCCAGGTCCACATATGTTGCCACAAATGACGTTATTTCATTCTTTTTAATGTCTGAGTAATAATAGATATTTCTCCAAAGAAGACACATAGATAGCCAAGAGGCATATGAAAAGATGTCCAACAGAGGCAATTATCAGAGGAATGTAAATCAAAACTACAATGAGGTATCATCTTGTACCAGTCAGAATGGCCATCATCAAACATCTACAAGCAATAAACAGTGGAGATGGTATGGAGAAAAGGGAAGCCTACACGATTTGTAGGAATGTAAATTTAGGCACTATGGAGAACACTATGGAGATTCTTCAAAAAATTAAAAATAGAGTTGCCATATGATCCTGTAATCCCACTCTTGAGCATATATCTGGAGAAAAACTTGATTTAAAAGGATGTGTAAGCTCCAATGTTCATTGCAGCACTATTTACAATAACAGGGGAATGGAAGTAATCTAAATATCTATCAAAAGATAAATAGGTACAGAAGATGTGGTTAGTGTTTTTAGATATGGCAGCCAAGCAGTTAGCATCCACATTTCTTTTCACATTATCATTTTATTTTGTGTAAAATGAGGTAAAACACACAGTTACTAGTAGGTACAAAATATGATGTGTGGATACCAGTAGATTCCTTTTATTCTCTCTCTAGAAGAAAGAAACAGGCAGGATGGAAGGTGATGCTAATAACAGTTGTGACAAAGGAAAAGAGAGTAGTTGGAAAAGATATGGCTGAGTCAGAGAGGAGTGGCTCTGCTTTAGTGTCAGGGCCCAGGGGAATGTTCCAGTCATCCCCAGAATAAGTGCACTTCTTTTGTGATGTCATTCTGAACAGACTTGCCCCATCCTTGACATGCCTGTTAAATTTTATTTATTGAATATCACTGAAATGTAGAAATCAATGAGCATATTTTGTTAAAGACTTAAAGCAATTCATAGAGCAAAATTTTCTTTCATGAATTGGATGAAAACTTTGCTGAAAACCACATTGAATAGTCCAGAAATGACTCTCCTGTGTTTTGATTCCAAAACCATAGATCTGGCTGACCTAGACTGACCCAGTTATATTTTTCCTGGCCACCTCTTCAAATACTGCTACTGCCTTCTGTTAGGGCTATTTCCAAAAATATTGCCTTTCTCCTCACCCACACATTTCACTTTTCTTTCATTCCCAAGTGCTGCTTGCTGTAAGGTTGGAAATTGCCAGTTATAAAACTAAGAAGATCCTGGCATCATAAAATGATTATCTCTGATTCTTTGAAAAACAACTACCAATATAAGACTTTGTCAGCCAGATTTTCAAATTCAAAAGCATCTAGTATTCGACTGCCTTCTCAATGTGTTCTCATCTTCCACTGTTCTGCCACTTTCTTTTCCAATTTAACATGTATTAGGAGATTTTTTGAAATTCAAGAGATTTATAAACATATTCACACGTAAAGCACATCACTCTCAGATGGTGACATCAAATCAAAATATGTCTATAGATAGATAACAGTCAAGATTATGAACAAAATTGCTCCTGGCTTCCCTTGTAATTTTAGTAACGTAACCCAGTTCCCCACTTAATTACCCCCTGATTGTTTATTGTAAATCATTAATATTGACCTACACTGTTTGTTGTAGTCCTAAAGGGACCCCACAGGATCCAACCACTGTATCGGGAAGGTAATGGGTATCCATTAAGTGCCTTTTGAGTGACAGTTTATTGCTATAATACATTTACATCTGAATCACTGAAACTGCTTCCTAGAACAAGCTAAGTGTCCACTGGTTCCCACTTCTCATTAAAGACCAAGATGCTATTGCAGCGATGATATGTAACTTCCCTATGATTTGCAGGAAGTCCAGGCCCCAGAGACTTACAGTCTGATGATGAACCCTAACACCAAGACTTCTGTTTCAGAGCCTCTACAATTTGGATTACATAGATCCCATGAAAAATACTCCCTTTTATGGACCAAGAAGACTTGCTTTGGTTCACATATACTTAAGCACACTGAGTCTATATGTGAATAAAAAACTTTAATAAACTCTGAAGTGAGAGGAGCATTAAATTGCAATAATTTGAGCACCTCAAATCTAAACTTAGTTGCCCTTCCTCCAAAGAATTCCATGCACTGATACCCCTAGGGTTCTCCCGTGCTTCAGCACTGTACAAACCCTGAGTCATCTTTTATGATCCCTCCTCTTCTCTTCCATCTCTCCTGTTCCTTTATTCTCTACTGAATTACCCCTAAAGCTACTAATTTTTAATATTCTACTATGAACTGAACTTAAGCTCTCCAAGCATCAACTCAGAAAGTAAATTCTAGCTCCTTGGCTACACAAAGGCTTTGAACAGCCCCTCTTAGGATAGCTTTCAATATCAATTTATTTTTTTCCTCTATTCCAGAATTCTCTTGTCAATAACTCTAAATGCTAGGAATCATGTAGAGAAAATGTTAAATAACATTTATTAATGTTGTAAGAGATGATACTGAATTAAAGAATATCTTTTGAGTCTTTAAAAGCTAGAAGTAGAGGGTCACAAATTCAGAGGAGACATCATAGATGGTGTACAGAACTTAAGAATAAATTCATAATAAAGAAATTTACTTGGGGAGGCAAAGGTCTTCCTGGGTATCCTTTGCTATAAGAGAAGGGGCATGAGAACAAACATTACTGCAGCATCCTCCGCACGAGACACAAAGTCACCACTAAGAATAATGAAGTCTCAAGGAGTCTGCAGAAGACCAAACCTGTGAATCTGAGCAGAGCTGGAGTTCAAGCAAATCAGGTCTCATTCAAAAATAGAGATGAGGTGAGATGTATGACTTTCAATAAGATGTACGATTTTCTTAGCCAACAATTCCTCAGTGAGTAGTTACTGAGTTACTGGTTCTAAACGATGATTGCTTTCAACAAGCTATTTTATCCAGATGTGCCTTGCTTCTGTATGCAAAAGAGTTGACACAGGTCATGAAAAAACAGAAAATATTAGAGCCAAGAAAATTCAGCTAGATGAAATTAGTGTTACCAGAAGTAAATATTATATAGAAACACAGGTTAAATGATGCTACAAAAATAAAATATCGATATTAAATTGCCTAAAGTCTCTTTGCTAGACAAGTTATGAGAACAAGTTATTAGTTACGAGTTATTAGTTATGAGACAAGTTATTACTCAGTTGTGTCCAACTCTTTCTGACCCCATGAATTGTAACCTGCCAGGCTCCTCTGTCCTTGGAATTCTCCAAAAAAGAGTACCAGAGTAGGTAGCCATTCTCGTCTCCAGGGGAACTTCTGACCCAGGGATTGACCCCATGTCTCCTGCACCTGCAGATGAACTCTTTGCCATCTGAGCCTCCAGGGAAGACTGATGGGCTGGGGAAACAGTAACAATCTAAACTATAATTCTGCCACAGCAGAATCAGCAAATCCACAATTCTCTGAATGATATAAAGGTCTGATAACGCATTCCTAAGCTGTTTTTACAGGAAGCACCCACCCACCAGATGGAAATTGCTGACCATAAGAACATAGACCCTAGACTGGTTGAAACCAGAAGGTTGATAATGCTTGAAACTTTACCTTGATGCCAACCAATCTGAGAATTGTGCATGAGCTGAGCACACCCCCTACAGCCCCCTCCCTCACACTGTCTTTGAAATTCCTTCCCTGAAGCCATCAGAGTCTTTGGAGTTTGAGCAAGCCCGTTCTGCTTGCTTGGACCCCTGCTTGGCATCACCACTAAGAGGTGTCTGAATGAATCCACAGGATAAGATGGAAATGGAAGAGTCCAGACACTGCAGAGGTTTTGACTTGTGTCAAGAAAATTACAAGGAGAAATGCTCAGTGTTGGGGACTCTCCAGGTGCTCATGGGAGAGTCCATTGTTAAAATGTGCCACAATCCCAAACTTGGAACTAGCACATAGGAGGTATGAAATGGCAGAACAAAAAATGAAAGACTGATCTTGGACTACTCTTCCACTTCCAAAGGAAGCCATTGATGGGCTGAGATGAGATGGCCAGGAGGAAGAGAAAATTTTAAATTGAATTTGGAATTTTGTCAAATTAATTAAAGAAATGAAGGTCCTTTGAGGACTAAAGAAACAGAAGATTACCTAAAAAAAAAAAAAAAATAGCAAACAAACCAAACTAACTGCCAACCATTTAGTACAGGGAAGAAAAAAACCAACATGAATAGTCAGCTTACAGGAGAAGACATGAAAAGTTAAAATTGTTTTAAAATTGAATCCTATGAATCATTTTCTTTTAGTGTTCACAGTATGTGTTCAAGGTGCCTAAGTTACTAAATCATTAAATGTACACATTAACATTAATGTGAGCCTATCTAAAGCACTGGAACAAGCTATGAAACATATGAAAGGTGAAATAAATGCTCATTTGTAAGTTCAGAGATCAAACAAAGGTGCTGATTTTTTTTTTCTTAATTGGCTTTAGTTCTTACAAGGTAAAGCATATTTCAAAGGCAAAAATGCATTTGATATTTCACCCTTACTTTTATGTTAATGCACTAAAGCATTTTAATAAAATGATGGAAGGAAATATCTGACATCCAGGTGTTTATTTTCTTAAGGGTTAGACATTTGCCACATTTAGACTCACACAACCTCCATGGCGATGACAGAGACCTGGGTTTGACTTGAGAGACCCAGAACCCTCTGGAGATGTGGAGAGGTCAGCTCAATTCTGAGATGGGAAGTGTGAAGGGCAATCCTCCTCCAGCACATAACTACCCAGAGCTTGGCCAAATACAAAAGCGTGCCAATCAGCCATTTGACTTGTCTCAGAGTGGACCTGAACAAATAAAACTGCTTTTTCATTATTGTTCATGTATAAAATTCTCTGTCCCATGGTCTACACAAGGTCTATATATTCTTTCATTACATAAATCAAGAATTTGGAAGCTTATTAAATTAGGTGCCTACTGCAATAAGGCATTCTAAAGAATTAACAAAGCTTCAGCTTTGTTAATGAAAATGAAAATCAGCAAGAGATTCTTTAAACTGTCTTTTACAGATACATAAACAAAACTTAAAAACTGTGCCCTCTAGAAACTCATGGAGTTATGCTGGTAAAGAAACAAAAGTCTACTCATTTCTAAGGCATTTTTGTTCACAGATATTGTATTATTGTTACCAAATCGCAAGTCCATGTGCCCAGAGCACAGTGAGGTCAATCATACAAAAACATTACAGGTTGGAACAGAGAAAGGTTTGTTACAGTTTCATACAAGGAGATGGGTGGCTCATACCCTAAGAACTGAAAAATTACTGAGAACTTTCAGCAAGTTCCTTTAAAAGCAAAAGATGAGAGATGGGCATGGTTAGATCCTTTGTTCTTGGGGTCAGATCCTTTGTTCTTGAGGTCAGGTCATGGTAAGATAACAATGTTCCAGTAAATCTCTACCAGACAAATGATATTTTCTGTCCTGATAAGAAAGGGCAAAGTCCCAAGACACAACTTTGACCTTCCAAGGTCCCAGTCCTTTAAGAGGAGACAGATTTCAGTTGGCAGCTCCTTTCATGGCCAGGTTCCCACACCCTCCCCAGCTGTCATCCCTGAGGAAGCCAGGCATCCAACCAAACTGGCCCTAAGTCTCCTCAAGCTGCCCAAATGGGAAGACCATGTCTCACAGACTGTAACCCAGACAGATGGCCACTGCTATTAGGTCACAGAGACACAGATAGGGGAGATGTTCTCTGCTCCTCAAGGCCTGGGCCAAGGCTAGTGGAGGGCTTAGTGAGCCTTTATGAGGGCTCTGGAGCCCTCACAGAGTAATCTCCAGTCTGTTCCCTGGGCCCTCCACTCACCCACTGGTCCAACACTGGGTGAGCTGGAGGGCTTCCAGAAGAAGGCCTGAATTTGCATTATACCTCACCCTCTACCTGCCAATCACCACACCACTGACTCTTGACTAAATTACTTCCCCAGTTGTCCCTCACTGGCAGTTATTTGTGGGCAGAACCAACTGCAGCGCTGACCAATAGCTGAGCAGAACAATTAACGGTCACTCACTGACAGTTGGTTGCTTGTGGGTGGGGCCCACTGAGGCACTGACCATATACATATGTAGGATATGTGGAAATATGTACATTTACATATGTAGAAACTTAACAAAAATAGAAATTGCTGGAGTGTTGAAAAAAATGTTAACATAGCCTCAGAATTAGTGTAGTTCCCTTTTTAAAAACCTTTGTTTATATACAGCTCGGTTTGCCTATGTTTGAAAGTAAAAATATTGATGACAATTTAGTGTCACAAGAAAATATGAAGTTAGAATCATTCATTTGTGGATTTATGTGCACTATCTGAAAGTTCACAAGTTCTATTATAAATATGCGTCAAAATTCCAAACTTAAGAAAAGTTCAAATAGACTGATTAACAAAAATTAAACCAAGATTTATTTATACTGAAAAGAAAAGTAAAATGTTAGCCACCTCCTCTCCAAGACAAGGCTCATGATGCTGAGAACATGGAGAGGTCAACCGCCTACATCCTTGGCACATGTGTACAGACGACATTCTGTGGCCAGGGGACATGTATCAGGAGTCAGTACCTTGCACTCCTGGGGAGCTCTGTAAGCAAACTGACTTTGCTTCATACAGTCCAAACTGTTAATGCTCTTGTTCTCTAGCAACAACACATTTATTGCTATACTAATAAATAACCCTTATTCATGTTTTAGAAAAGAAAATACAGAATTGTGTTTTACACATCAGCAGAGGGGAACCTGGCTATGTTTGTTAGAAGTCAGTCTTTAAAACGCAGTTTAATTATTCAATTTCAATGTACTGTATCCAATATGAGAGAGAGGTGTGGATCCTGTGCGTGGCAGTGGATTCGATTGTACAAGGCCTTCTCATGAAGCTTGTTCTTACATGCCCAGTTAAAGATCCCATAAATGCCACTGTTATGAATAAAATCTGCATGCAATTTTGTCTTCTAACAACATTGGTCCTCTTGAAAATGTAATGAAAATCTCCATGGGTTCAGGTAAGGAGAAGAATTATTAAGGTCTGAAACAAAATGATATGCAAGGTTTAAAAGATATGCCAAAATGTACTTTTTTTTTCTTTCTTCTTTTTTTTTTCAATTATTTTTATTAGTTGGAGGCTAATTACTTCGCAACATTGCAGTGGGTTTTGTCATACACTGACATGAATCAGCCATGGAGTTACATGTATTCCCCATCCCGATCCCCCCTCCCACCTCCCTCTCCACCCGATTCCTCTGGGTCTTCCCAGTGTACCAGGCCCGAGCACTTGTCTCATGCATCCCACCTGGGCTGGTGATCTGTTTCACCATAGATAGTATACATGCTGTTCTTTTGAAACATCCCACCCTCACCTTCTCCCACAGAGTTCAAAAGTCTGTTCTGTATTTCTGTGTCTCTTTTTCTGTTTTGCATATAGGGTTATCGTTACCATCTTTCTAAATTCCATATATATGTGTTAGTATGCTGTAATGTTCTTTATCTTTCTGGCTTACTTCACTCTGTATAATGGGCTCCAGTTTCATCCATCTCATTAGGACTGATTCAAATGAATTCTTTTTGATGGCTGAGTAATATTCCATGGTGTATATGTACCACAGCTTCCTTATCCATTCATCTGCTGATGGGCATCTAGGTTGCTTCCATGTCCTGGCTATTACAAACAGCGCTGCGATGAACATTGGGGTGCACGTGTCTCTTTCAGATCTGGTTTCCTCAGTGTGTATGCCCAGAAGTGGGATTGCTGGGTCATATGGCAGTTCTATTTCCAGTTTTTTAAGATATCTCCACACTGTTTTCCAGAGCGGCTGTACTAGTTTGCATTCCCACCAACAGTGTAAGAGGGTTCTCTTTTCTCCACACCCTCTCCAGCATTTATTGCTTGTAGACTTTTGGATAGCAGCCATCCTGACTGGCGTGTAATGGTACCTCATTGTGGTTTTGATTTGCATTTCTCTAATAATGAGTGATGTTGAGCACCTTTTCATGTGTTTGTTAGCCATCTGTATGTCTTCTTTGGAGAAATGTCTGTTTAGTTCTCTGGCCCATTTTTTGATTGGGTCATTTATTTTTCTGGAATTGAGCTGCAGGAGTTGCCTGTATATTTTTGAGATTAATCCTTTGTCTGTTTCTTCATTTGCTATTATTTTCTCCCAATCTGAGGGCTGTCTTTTCACCTTACTTATAGTTTCCTTTGTAGTGCAAAAGCTTTTAAGTTTCATTAGGTCCCATTTGTTTAGTTTTGCTTTTATTTCCAATATTCTGGGAGGTGAGTCATAGAGGATCTTGCTGTGATTTATGTCTGAGAGTGTTTTGCCTATGTTCTCCTCTAGGAGTTTTATAGTTTCTGGTCTTACATTTAGATCTTTAATCCATTTTGAGTTTATTTTTGTGTATGGTGTTAGAAAGTGTTCTAGTTTCATTCTTTGACAAGTGGTTGACCAGTTTTCCCAGCACCACTTGTTAAAGAGGTTGTCTTTTTTCCATTGTATATCCTTGCCTCCTTTGTCAAAGATAAGGTGTCCATAGGTTCGTGGATTTATCTCTGGGCTTTCTATTCTGTTCCATTGGTCTATATTTCTGTCTTTGTGCCAGTACCACACTGTCTTGATGACTGTGGCTTTGTAGTAGAGTCTGAAGTCAGGCAGGTTGATTCCTCCAGTTCCATTCTTCTTTCTCAAGATTACTTTGGCTATTCGAGGTTTTTTGTATTTCCATACAAATTGTGAAATTCTTTGGTCTAGTTCTGTGAAAAATACCATTGGTAGCTTGATAGGGATTGCATTGAATCTATAGATTGCTTTGGGTAGAATAGCCATTTTGACAATATTGATTCTTCCAATCCATGAACACGGTATGTTTCTCCATCTGTTTGTGTCCTCTTTGATTTCTTTCATCAGTGTTTTATAGTTTTCTATGTATTAATCACTTCTTAAAATTTAAATTTACATGTGAGCTGTTTTGAGAAAGACACTGGGTAGCTTACAAACTGAAGCTATCACATAGAAGTTTAAAAGATAAATAATTCACATTCTTGTCTGTCACTCCCAAGTTATTTCCATTTTTTAATATTTTAGGTCTTTGTCCATAAGTACACATAATTTGCTGATATCTTGTTTCTTCCACTGATATCACTTAAAGAATATTTATTTAGCCTATTCATTCACTCAACAGACTAGATTACACTGTTCAGTTCAGTTCATTTCAGTTCAGTCACTCAGTTGTGCCCAACTCTTTGCAACCCCATGAATCACAGCACGCCAGGCCGCCGTGTCCATCACCAACTCCCGGAGTTCACTCAAACTCATGCCCATCAAGTCGGTGATGCCATCCAGCCATCTCATTCTCTGTCATCCCCTTCTCCTCCTGCCTTCAATCCCTCCCAGCATCAGGGTCTTTTCAAATGAGACAACTCTTCGCATGAGGTGGCCAAAGTATTGGAGTTTCAGCTTCAGCATCAGTCCTTCCAATGAACACTCAGGACTGATGTCTTTTAGGATGGACTGGTTGGATCTTCTTGCAGTCCAAGGGACTCTCAAGAGTCTTCTCCAACACCACAACACAAAAGCATCATTTTTTTTTGGCACTCAGCTTTCTTCACAGTCCAACTCTTACAGACATACATGACCACTGGAAAAACCATAGCCTTGACTAGAGGGACATTTGTTGGCAAAGTAATGTCTCTGCTTTTTAATATGCTGTCTAGGTTGGTCACAACTTTCCTTCCAAGGAGTAAGTGTCTTTTAATTTCATGGCTGCAGTCACCATCTGCAGTGATTTTGGAGCCCCCCAAAATAAATAAACTCTGACATGGATTCCACTGTTTCCCCATCTATTTGCCATGAAGTGATGGGACCAGATGCCACGATCTTACTTTTCTGAATGTGGAGCTTTAAGCCAACTTTTCACTTTCCTCTTTCACTTTCATCAAGAGGCTTTTTAGTTCCTCGTCACTATCTGCCATAAGGGTGCTGTCATCTGCATATCTGAGGTTATTGATATTTCTCCCGGCAATATTGACTCCAGCTTGTGCTTCCTCCAGCCCAGCGTTTCTCATGATGTACTCTGCGTATAAGTTAAATAAGCAGGATGACAATATACAGCCTCGACGTACTCCTTTTCCTATTTGGAACCAGTCTGTTGTTCCATGTCCAGTTTTAACTGTTGCTTCCTGACCTGGGTATAAGTTGTCTGGTATTCCCATCTCTTTCAGAATTTTCCACAGTTTATTGCGATCCACACAGTCAAAGGCTTTGGCATAGTGAATAAAGAAGAAATAGATGTTTTTCTGGAACTCTCTTGCTTTTTTGATGATCCAGCGGATGTTGGCAATTTGATTTCTGGTTCCTCTGTCATTTCTAAAACCAACTTGAACATCCGGAAGTTCACAGTTCACATGTTGGTGAAGCCTGGCTTGGAGAATTTTGAGCATTACTTTACTAGCATGTGAGATGAGTGCAATTGTGCAGTAGTTTGAGCATTCTTTGGGATTGCATTTCTTTGGAATTGGAATGAAAACTGACCTTTTCCAGTCCTGTGGCCACTGATGAGTTTTCCAAATTTGCTGGCATATTGAGTGCAGCACTTTCACAGCATCATCTTTCAGGATTTGAAATAGCTCAATGGGAATTCCATCACCTCCACTAGCTTTGTTCATAGTGATGCTTTCTAAGGCCCGCTTGACTTCACATTCTAGGATTGTCTGGCTCTAGGTGAGTGATCACACCATCATGATTATCTGGATCGTGAAGAACTTTTTTGTACAGTTCTTCTGTGTATTCTTGCCACCTCTTAATATCTTCTGGTTCTGTTAGGTCCATACCATTTCTGTCCTTTATTGAACCCATCTTTGCATGAAATGTTCCCTTGGCAACTCTTAATTTTCTTGAAGAGATCTCTAGTCTTTCCCATCCTATTGTTTTCCTCTATTTCTTTGCATTGATCACTGAGGAAGGCTTTCTTATCTCTCCTGGCTATTCTTTGGAACTCTGCATTCAAATGGGAATAGCTTTCCTTTTCTCCTTTGCTTTTCACTTCTCTTCTTTTCACAGCTATTTGTAAGGCCTCCTCAGACAACCATTTTGCCTTTTTGCATTTCTTTTCCATGGGGATGGTCTTGATCCCTGTCTCCTATACAACGTCACAAACCTCCGTCCATAGTTCATCAGGCACTCTGTCTATCAGATCTAGTCCCTTAAATCTATTTCTCACTTCCACTATATAGTCATAAGGGATTTGATTTAAGTCATACCTGAATGGTCTAGTGGTTATCCCTACTTTCTTCAGTTTAAGTCTGAATTTGGCAATAAGGAGTTCATGATCTGAGCCACAGTCAGCTCCTGGTCTTGTTTTTGCTGGCTGTATAGAGCTTCTCCATCTTTAGCTGCAAAGAATACAATCAATTTGATTTCGGTGTTAACCATCTGGTGATGTCCATGCGTAGAGTTTTCTCTTGTGTTGTTAGAAGAGGATGTTTGCTATGACCAGTGCATTCTCTTGGCAAAACTCTATTAGCTTTTGCCCTGCTTCATTCCATACTCCAAGGCCAAATTTTCCTGTTACTCCAGGTGTTTCATGACTTCCTACTCTTGTATTCCAGTCCCTTATAATGAAAAGGACATCTTTTTTGTGTGTTAGTTCTAAAAGGTCTTGTAGGTCTTCATAGAACTGTTCAACTTCAGCTTCTTCAGCATTACTGGTTGGGGCATAGGCTTGGATTACTGTGATATTGAATGGTTTGCCTTGGAAATGAACAGAGATCATTCTGTCGCTTTTGAGATTGCATCTAAGTACTGCATTTCAGACCCTTTTGTTGACCATGATGGCTACTCCATTTCTTCTAAGGGATTCCTGCCCACAGTAGTAGATATAATGGTCATCTGAGTTAAATTCACCCATTCCAGTCCATTTTAGTTTGCTAATTCCTAGAATGTTGACATTCACTCTTGCCATCTCCTGTTTGACCACTTCCAATTTGCCTTGATTCACAGACCTAACATTCCAGGTTCCTATACAGTATTGCTCTTTACAGCATTGGACCTTGCTTCTATCACCAGTCACATCCACAACTTGGTGTTGTTTTTGTTGTGGCTCCATCCCTTCATTCTTTCTGGAGTTATTTCTCCACTGATCTGGAGTAGCATATTGGGCACCTACCAACCTGGGGAATTCCTCTTTCAGTATCCTATCATTTTGCCTTTTCATACTGTTCATGGGGTTCTCAAGTCAAGAATACTGAAGTGGTTTTCCATTCCCTTCTCCAGTGGACCACATTCTGTCAGACATTCAACTACAAATTGTCAGCATTTAATTCTGGTTTACCTCTTACATTCTGTGCCCATTGTGGGCTCCAAGCTTTCCTTGGAGAAGTCAGCTGAGGAGGTCCCAGGGAGGACTCACATGCAGGTTTAGGGCTTCTGCCTGGAAGGGAAGCTGTGTCCACATCCAGTCCCATCTGTCTGGCCAGGTTCTGTTCAATCTCAGGGCTGTGAGGAAGCACCTGCCATGGTCCTGAAAAAGAGAAGGAACATGGTTTTTCAACAGGCTGTCTCACCTATTTCTGGACACTGAATTTGTTTTCAATCTTTCTACAGTTTTAAGTTGTGCTACAGTGAAGCTCCTCAGAATACATTTTTTCTGTTGTTATTTCTTCAGCACAAATTACTAGGAGAGCAATTACGGGGTCAAGACTATGAATATTATAATGACCCCAATACACATGAGCATTGCTTTTCAGTATTAGAGTAAAGGAATATATTTTATTTCCCTGGAGCCACTTGCTATTCATCCCAGTACCCCAGTTTTCTTGAATTATGGGCAGTCCAATCTTCATGGCATAAATAAACAATATATTTTAGTCTATGATTTTATAAATATCTGTTTTGAAATATCATGACTCTACATGGAGAAACTGGAATTATTTTAACTGAGAAAATCTGTTGGAGAACCATAATAATATGTTGGAAAGTCATAATAGTTTGGCTTCCCTGATAGCTCAGTTGGTAAAGAATCTGCCTACAATGCCAGAGACCTGGGTTTGATCCCTGGGTTGGGAAGATCCCCTGGAGAAGGGATAGGCTACCCACTCCAGTATTCTTACTTCCCTTGTAGCTCAGCTGGTAAAGACTCAGCCTGCAATGCTGGAGACCTGAGTTTGATCCCTGGGTTGGGAAGATTGCCTGGAGAAGAGAAAGGATACCCACTCCAGTATTCTGGCCTGGAGAATCCCCACAGTCCATGGGGTGGCAAAGAGTTGGACATAACTGAGTGACTTTCACTTTCACTTCACATAATAATTAGAAATTTATCATTCTTTTTGTTTCATATCAGTTTACAGTGCCAGACTCAGAGTGTTTATATAGCTGACTTAATACAGTCTTTCTAGTTCTATCTACATAAATGCTACTCTTTTAGGTATAATAAAATAGTACCTAGATTTCGCTGGCATTCTTTATAAATGACTGACTCAGTTAGGTTTCTTACTTGTACTCAGTAATAGACTCTGGCTAATTGAAAGAAATATTTTGAAAGGAAATTGGATAGTTTACTGAATCATTAGGAATACTGGTGGTGGGAGAAAGAGTTTAAAAAAAAAAAAATTGGCAGAATCTCTTATAGCCAAAACCTGCCCTTGTGAACAGCCTGATTGAGAACACTCTGCGCTGTCAATACAGCCATTGCCTCTGCTGCATAAATGCTTCTGTTGC
Organism: Cervus elaphus; assembly: GCF_910594005.1. NCBI lineage: Eukaryota > Metazoa > Chordata > Mammalia > Artiodactyla > Cervidae > Cervus > Cervus elaphus. The sequence goes on from NC_057819.1 coordinate 29,368,919, forward strand.
TATGTTACGTGGGCTCCTACTGTGAGGCTGCCAGGGCTAATGCCATGACAGGCAGCCTAGATTAGGAGTAGGCCTGGTTGTCCCGGGTAACATGATTATCAGGCCACCTGGAGCCAGCCAATCAACATGCGCCTAGTAAGAAAGAGGGAACCTATCAGGGGAAAGCTAAAAAGCCCGCGAACGCTCAAGTTTGAAAAAAAAGCCGGCGAAAGTTTGGACCAATAAAATTGCTTTGCAGACATGTAACCAATCCGCTTAAGCCAGCTACCAACTGCTTATGCACACCCTATAAATTTGGGTAACAGCTTGGGCTCAGCGCTTTCTGACCCTGCACCACTGCGTTGGTTGCGGCAGAAGCCCTGGCTAGAGTCAGTAATAAACTTCCTTTTTTTGCGATTTGCATTGTCTTGGAAGCCTTCTCTCTTCCCGCTCGGGGATTCGGACATCGGACAAAACAATACTACCCAGATTCTGCTACTGGCTTTGGAAACCAGAAGCTGATGCCACTGCCTCTGTACTCAGTCCAGTCTCTTTTCCTCTGTATTCCGAGGCTTAGGTGGGACCATGTCATCAGCCAAGAACAATACAACTGTCCAAAACCACCAGAATTGCAAGATAGTTTCTATAGTCAGAGCTTGGCAGCATCCCACCAAGGCTCAGACAGGGAGATGCTCCCCAGACACCTTGAGGGCATTAGAAGCTGGGAAGCACAGGTCAACACACTAAACAAATAGCAAGAATGAAACAAACACCACAATCAGCAAAATTAGACATTTTCTACAATTTCCTTTAGTATATTCCCCAACCTCCCTGACAATCAAAGGCTCTTTGAGATTGTTCTGTTCACTTCCTTTACCCCTTAACCTCTGGAATTTAAAAAGCTTTGCTTTGTTTTCAGCTTTTAAAGAGAGTATTCATTTCACATTTCCTTTGATGAGTCACATCCTTCTGCTTTGAGAGTCTCTGATGCATTCCCTTCCTTATATTTTGGTTATGCCATCCTTTATAAAATCCATGTAGTATATCCGGAAACAGTGCAAGTCAATCATGATAACCCTTTTCTCTAGTTGGGAGAAGAAGAACACATAGGCTGAAATTGTCAAAATGCCAAGGTACAAAAAGAAACGGGGCGTTATTTCTTCAATTTGTCTAGTAGAAAAGACAAATAATCCCAATACAAACATAGGTACTGTATAAAAGAAGTGGTATAGAATACTTCGGGGCTTCACTGGTGGCTCAGATAGTAAAGACTCCACGGCAATGCAAGAGACCTAGGTTCTATCCCTGGGTCAGGAAGATCCTCTGGAGAAATGAATGAATTCTCCAGCATTCTTGCCTGGAGAATCTCATGGACAGAGAAGGCTGGTAAACTACAGTACATGGGGTCACAAAGAGTCAGACATGACTGAGTGAGTAGGTATGAGGCACAGAATACTTTAGGTACATGTAAGAGAGTGACCAGTCCTACTTAGGAAAAATTTCAGAAATATTAGATCTGAGCATTTCTTTTTTTTTTTTCATTCATTTGCTTTTTATTGTTGTTGACACATACACTTCAATTTTAATGCTCACTGCAGATCCACATTTAAAGGGGAAAAAAGGCTCTTACCCTAATTTAGCAGAAAGCAGAGCTATCGGCATGAAGGACAACACAATACCAAAATACGTTTGCTTTTCGTCCATACTTATCTAAATTAGAAACATGCTTCCCTTCACAGGGGCTCTAACAACACACGGGCAGAAGCAGTACAAGGCGGTCTAGCAGGTCACATGAATTTCCACACTGCATCGTCACTTTACTCTGCTTTCTTATCTTCATCTGAAAAATGGGGGACTGACTTCTTTGCAACAACATTGTCCAGTCTCTGTCCTTGTAGATATGGATTGACACTCTGCTGCTGTGACTGACTCTTCCAAAGCAGCCTTCCACTTAAAGAGGACTCCTCAAGGGCTCTAGTTTTCACCGTCACCCTCCGCTTGCGTCTCTGTCCTCCCTTCATCTTCTCATAAAGGAGCTTCTTGTTAACATAAAGTTTATCTATCTTGTGAAGAACAGATTAAGCACCTGTAGGGAGCATTTCACATTGATTTCCATAAGAAGTTCCATTTAATATGCAAATTTCATAAGAAGAGTATAATTTAATAATGAGCAGCCACCATATTCAAAGACCTCTCTTTAGCACACATTATTTAATGTTAAGTAATTTTCTAAGCTTCTGTTAAAAACTCATCATTGCCCCAAATAATTAGTTTTGAAGTAATAGATGTTTTTTAAAAGGAAAAGAGAACATTCAAATAAGAGATGAATATTTCAAACTTTGTTCTCTTTGAAATCAAATAAACCCGTCTTTAATTAATGTCTTTTTAATCATCAAAATAATGAGATGTTTAATTTCAATACAAATATCTCAATACCATATGAACCACCAAAACAGTTTTGAAAGAGCTCAAAGGGTTTACAAAATCCCCAACTTTTAGAATTAGAAGTGGTCCCTGCTCTGGTATAAAGCCACATATGCATTGCTAAGTTGTTTGTCTTGTCCAACTCTTTGCCACCCCATGAAATGTAGCCTGCTAGACTCCTCTGTCCATGGAATTCTCCAGGCAAAATTACTGGAGTGGGTTGCCATGCTCTCCTCCAGGGGACCTTCCCAATCCAGGGATGAAAGCTGCATCTCTTACATCTCCTGCATTAGCAGTCAAGTTCTTTATGACTAGCACCACTTGGGGAAGCCCAGTCAAGTTCAGATATTACCACCTGCACCCATATCTCTCTCCCTTTCCTTCTCCACATGTCCTCTGACACATTACTCTTGATAATGACTTCGCAGTATAGTTTGAGTTGGGAAACATCGATCTGTTCTAACTACCTCATTTTTTAGAGGATGACATTCAAATTGAGAGATATGGACTCAAATCGACTCAGCTGAAAAGTCAAGCCAAAGGCAAAGATGATGATAACTATGAAATATATCTCACGTTTGAGCTTAGTTGAAAGTGCCTGGCATGCTGCTTTTCATGGGATCGCAAAGAGTCGGACACGACTGAGCGACTGAACTGAACTGAACTGACTGAATTGAAAGTTCACCGGGGAATTTAGTTGGGAGTTTCACTGAGTTGAATATTTTTTTGGCCAGCAAACTTGAGCTCAAATGTCTGAAGGCTTCAAGAAGATATTTTCAGCTCAATTTTGCAAATAACTAAAAGTTAGTATTCTTTAGAACATAGTCCTCCCAATCAGATAAATTGACTTTCATGATGCTGGATTCCTATATATTTATTATATTCCTGAGGGTAACAGATTGAGAACTGTGAGTAGTTTAGAATCAGTCTTAGCTTTGGACTAAAGTTTCTCTTGAAATACACTTGATCAGATGTTCAACCCCCAAGGAAGACCCATTTCTGCCACTGCTAAATTCTTCAATCTGGGGAAAATCACTTATTTGTCTACACCAGATTTTTGTGATGATCATCAGAGGTTATACTGGAAAATCACAAGGATATGACGTGAAGCACTGTACTTCACAATTTGTGATTTGCACTGTTATTAATCACTGAAAACTCTATCAGATATATTATTATTTTTAAATAATCACCTCTGAACCTAAGACATTTTTACTGTTTGGGCTACTCTAAGAACTTCTTTCAGGGGATCTTCCCAATCCAGAGATCAAACCCATGTTTATGTCTCTTGCATTGGCAGGTGGGTTTTTTACCACTAGCACCACCCAGGAAGCCCCATCATTAACAAGAATAACAGCAAAATCATCCCTTGTGTCTTGCTTGAAAACAAATTCTCAAGGCACATGTTGAGAGATTCTCTTTCAACACTTGGGAGTCTATTGAATCCCCATTGCTGCTGCAGCTGCTAAGTCACTTCAGTCGTGTCGACTCTGTGCGACCCCATAGACGGCAGCCCACCAGGCTCCCCCATCCCTGGGATTCTCCAGGCAAGAACACTGGAATCAGCTGCCATTTCCTTCTCCAATGCATGAAAGTGAAAAGTGAAGGTGAAGTCGCTCAGTCGTGTCCAACTCTTTGCTACCCCATGGACTGTAGCCTACCAGGCTCTTCTGTCCATGGGATTTTCCAGGCAAGAGTACTGGAGTGGGTTGCCATTTCCTTCTCCAGGGAATCTTCCCAACCCAGGGATCGAACCCGGGTCTCCAGCATTGCAGACAGATGCTTTACCGTATGAGCCACCTCCCCACCATTGCCTGTGTGTACATCAATGGGTTGTCCTCTCAGCTAATGACAAGAAGTAATATGATGCAACATGTATTGTGACATTTCACTTCCCTGTGTAATTATTTCAAGTTAGTGGAGGACAAACACAAATACGCAATGGCACTCTTATGCACAGTAACCTGTTGTGTTAAAGTGGCAAGAACCTTCACCGGTATGTAAACATGGTGCTGTCCTTTAGAAATGATAGGAAGAATATCGCAAGAAGAGGGGTTTCTGACTCTAAAATCCAGAAATATGGGGAAAAGGGAGAGGGAGAGAGACAGAGGAGAAAGGAGGGAGAGAGAGAGAAAAGTGTTTGACAAAAGCAGAGAACTTGAAGAGGCTCATTTTCGTAATGTGAAATGCAGCATTTATTTTTCTCTAGTGGGCAATAAAGAAACACTGAATGTAAGGATTAACTCATACTGATTTGAAGGCACCGATCTCTTTATGAAAGAACTTTCAAAGGAAAAACATGACATGTTCTGGCACTAGGAAGGTGGTGCCAGGAAGCATATTCAGCAAATTCACATTCCAAGTAGGAAATATTCATTAGATCTAAATATCAAGTTGTTTGCAGAACACGTTCCTGCACAAACTTGTTCCTAAAGCTGCCGAATATTATTTCCGTTTGGTCTTACAGATTGCTTAGACTATTGTCTTCCAGGTTTCGTTCCTCAGTTTGTGAAAATACACAGTGCAATGAAACTTGGTAAATTGTCCTTTATGAATAAGACATACAGGAACACTACGAGCAGGAAAAGTTTAACAATTTATCTAATCACAAACTCCACTGTATTGTGAGAAAAATGAATAAAACTTCTGCTGATGTAACCAAAAAGAGACATTGAAATATTATATTAAAGTTGCATTTTATGAAAGAAGAGGAATGAAAAACTTATTTTTGGAAAATGCCTACAATAGTGAAAATTTAATCTGATTCCTTGTTTGAAGAATGAGAAAAAACTTTCTAAATATTCAATGAGTCAATCTTGCAGAGGAAATATTTATGAATCTCACTATTACAAAATATGAGAAAATGTCATCTATACTTTGGCTAAATGGTTTATAAGTAGTTACGTCTTACAATAAAAATAAATTGCTGAAGAGTCAAAAATATTTGCTACCCTCATAACCACATCTTTCTAAAGTGTTATGCATGGAAAAACACATACCTCAAAATCAAGATATCAGAATTATGCCTCCTGCTTTCTCATACCCAAAGGCATGATTATCTAATACCATAGAAACCACACCTTGTTTATGCATTATGCATTATGTCTCCCTGGAGACAGATTTCTATTCTGGTTCCTCCCCCTATGGTTGTAAGATAAGAACCAGACGATATGATTCCTAAGGAAAGAAAAGTGACAGATTTGAGTAGTGTGTGAATTAGATTACCAACCTTATAGGCAAATAAATATCAAATTACATAAAATAATAAATGATTAAATAATAATGAAATAAATCAAGAGTAGCATATCATATGTAAGTAACTGAGAGGCCCACTGATAGTGCTATAATGCTAAATTAAAAGCATACTTTATATGGTTAAAAATTGGTCCTTTCTCCTAGCCTGGGAAGAGACTCCAAACTACAGGGTGGGCAATTCATGTAGGTTTACACACGTTAACAACCTCACCATCAAGTGGGCCTCAGGGGTGGTGAGTGAGTCAATAATCTGAGGGCCTAGAGTCTCACATGGTCCAAAATGTGCCCTAACCTCAGCCTCCTCAATATGCTGTCATCACAGTTACTGTCACTCCATTCCTCACTTTCTTTTCTTTCAACTGGAAGCAGTATAAATGGTAGAACAGCGACAACTCCATAAACCTGCTGCAGTCATTCAGTAACTGATGCACAGAAAAAAAAAAAAAGGTACTTCTTGACCACCTACTACATGCCAGATTCTGTTCTGAGTGCATTGTACTCATCAGTGGAAAAAGAAAAGGCCTCTGCCCTGATGGAGTTTATAATTTGGAGGAAGCCTACAATGATCAATGAATAAAGAGTCAATGATAATTGTTACAGGAAAAAAAGCAAAAGGAGTCAGCAGTAAGGACAGGAGTGCTTGGGATGTGGGCACCATTTGTAATTCCAAATTCCAAATTACTTGGGATAATCCTTTCTAAGTGATCTTCAAGAAGTAGGTGACACTTAGGGTCTGTGATTGTTCACATGGATTAACTGCTGGGCAAGCTTTTCGGGCAGGGAAACAGCCAACAACAAAGCCCTAAGAAGTCATGGTATAGCATTTGGCTTTTACTGTGATGGAAAAAGGAAATTGTTGCAGGGTTTTGAGCAACAGAAGGGCAGGATTTGGTCTGCATGCTTAAATTATCACTCTGGCTTCTGTGATGAGACTCTAAGGAGCAAAAAGCAGAAACAATGTGACAAACAGGAAACTGCTAAGTGAATTAAGTGAAAACTGATGTCTTCAACCTTGGTGGTTGACATGGAGAGAGTGAGAAATGGCTAGGTTCCAAGAAAGGGGGAGTCATGGGACCAAACTGTAAGCATTGTGTTCTTTGGGTACCATAGAGAGGGCCCTTATATATAATGTGGACTCTTGAGTCACTGGGCAATTCCATTTTCTTGGCTACTTCCATGAATAAAGTTGGAAAAATCATCACTGATTTAATGTGTGTCTGTCTTAACCTTAACCATTAAACTTTCTGAATCAGATCAAAATTATTTTTCATCAGAATATGGAATAGTTCTTCATTTCAACAAATTTCCCAGGAGCCACTGTGTGGCAAGACAGTGCTACCCACAGTGTAGGAGGACACATAAAAAGTAGTCCCTGTATGTTTCAGCAGAGAACCAGAAACTTAAACAAGCAAGGACGAGAGAGCGAGGTCATGATAATGCTAGAAGTTGAGGAGGGTCAAAAAAGGGTGGTTAGTGTTGCGAGGTAGAGGGGGGAGGTAGTTTAACAGAGATATTTGTTTAGGACACCCTTGAAAAGAATATTGAAAGATGAATAATATTCATCACAATCATCAGTGTATTTTGAACAGAGGGAAATATGAATAAAAAAGATACAAAATACAGAAAATTTAGGATATACTTTAGGACATGTATAAGAGGTGTGGTATGAAGGAAATGTGGGGTCTCTCATGTTTCAGCACCGTTTTGCTTCAAATGACCTTTGCAAGGATGGTAAAGAATCCACCTGCAAGGTGGGAGACCTGAGTTCGATCCCTGGGTTGGGAAGATGCCCTGGAGGAGGACATGGCAACCTACTCTAGTATTCTGACCTGGAGAATTCCAGGCACAGAAGAGCCTGGCTACATACAGTCCATGGGGTCGCAAAGAGTCAGACACTGACTGATTTTCACTTCACTTCAATTCACTTCTCTTCTATAGCAAATAACCTTGGGAGAGACAGGTAGGACTCCTTCCAGAGCAAAAGGCGGGTTTGTGTTCAGGCATGAGAGATTAGAGTTTTCTGGGCAAGCATGTTTATCTTCCAGTACAGAAGGTGAAAGTTCAGAAGTTCGGGTTCTCAAGCTGTGCTTCAAGGCCATTGTGTGTGCAGCATCCGCTGAGACCCCTCCAAGAGCCCCCATGATGGAGGGGGCATGGGGAGGGGGGGAAAGGCAAGGGTCCCAGATGCAGAGCTTCTAGCTATCTTCTCCCGGTGGGCCAGAGGTGTCCTTGCTCCTCTCAATAATGACACATGATAATAGGCACTGAGTGTCTCTCACTAGAGAATCTCACCCTAGCCCCAATATGTAGAGTCTGTCATGTAGACATGACAGAAAAAGAAGGCGTAAAGAAATGTTCTGTAAAACTGGCAGAGTGGAGGGTTGGGGGATAAGGAAGGAAAGAAGGAGGGTTCACATGAGCTACTTTAGTTCTCAGCTCCTCTAGGAGACTAGCTGATATGACAAGACCCAAACCCCCATCATAAATCACACCTTTACACCACTCAGCATGGCTTGGGGCTCACGGGTAAACAAACATATTTTTTTTCAAGCAGTGCATTCCAAGAGCTTAGAGATTACCTCCCAGGAACTGAGAACAGAAGCCAGACCTCTGGACAAGGTTAAATTCTTCACTGCACACCCTAAGCCAGGGGTCTCATGTTTTCTGCCAACATCCATGAAAGTGTGTCAGGCTAACCTATTAGCTTGCAATTAAGGGAAAATCTGACTTTCTGGTTCTTGACAGGAAAATGAAGAGGGATTTACTGAACAATGTATCTAGAAAAGGAGGAAAGCAGGGGTCACATCACAGACTCCTTTTATGTTTGGTTAAGAGGCTGAACCTTATTCTTTAGCAGATTCAGTTTATACATCTGTAGAGACAGCAATCCACATCACAGATATTTTTTTTTTTTCTTAAGCATCATTCAACATCTGCTATATAAAGACAAAAACTGCAAGTTGTTAGGATAATTCAAATTCAAGAGTTTTCAGAAAGTGTTCTGGAAATCTAGAGGGTGAAGGCTTTGAAGATGTTGGCAATAAGTAGACTGAATTAGTTATCCAGACTCAGTCAACTGGATCAGTGAGCCCTGAGGGAAACCTCCTAGAGGCGGGGGCAAAAGACAGGTCCAGAAGAACAGTAAATAAAGAACAGATGTCTGAGGCATAGAGGAGGAAGACTGGGAATGACAGAAAAATATGGTGGAAGACGGGAATACTAGAGTTTAACACTTCATAATTTGAAAGATGAACTGATAGCAATATTCAGGATCCACTATAAGTGTGGGTCAGTCATGTCATAGTCATGACTGACTATGACAACATTTTAGACCATAAAAGCGTTGTATAGGGGTACCTTCATGTTAACTGTGCTTCACAGATACTGCATTGTTTACGAATTGAAGGTTTGTAGTGACCCCGCATTTTGATAATTCCCACAATATTTCAAACCTTCCAGCAGCAAAAATATTACACCTTGCTAAGGGCTCTGGTGATGGTTAACATTTTTTAGCAATAAGGTATTTTTAAAATTAAGGTATGTACATTGTTTTTTTAAGACATAGTGATATTGCGCACTTAATAGACTATAGTGTATTGTAAATAAATACTTCTATTGAAGTATACTTAGCTTACAACGGTGTGTTGTTAGCAAAGTGATTAAGTTACACATATATACACCTTTTCAGGTTCTTTTCCATTCTAGATTATTGCAAGATATTGATTGTAGTTTCCTGTGCTCTACAGTAGATCCTTGTTGCTTATGTCATATACAATTGTATATATCTGTTCATCCTAAACTCCTAATTTATACACTGGGTTGCCAAAACCAGTTATTACTTGCTTTATTGTGATGGAATGAAGCTTGCAATATCTCTGAGGTATGCCTGTAAATTTGAAATTAAAATTAATCATATAAAAAGCATTAAAGTCACTGAAATGGATGCAAGGCATCACAAGAAAGGAAAATAAGATATTCTAGAAGCTAAAATCCTAGATGGATGTAGACGGTGTAGTCTGTAAGTGACAACCGAAAGGACTCGAAGAGTCACATCTGTGACAGAAACCTCAGCTAAGGAGGAGTAACTGTTGTTGAAATTCTCGATGGAGAGCTAAAGAGCACCTCTTTGTCATCTGAAGACTCAACACCCTGGGTTTGGGTGGACTTGGAAGGAAAGTTCTGGAAACTCGATGAGCTCCAGGTCTCAAAACATAAAAAGGAGTGAGTGTGGAGGGGTTATTGAGCATTCTCAGAAGAAACCAGACAGGAATGTTTGCTCATGGTGAACCTGGCAGAAAAAGTACAACCATTCATGTTTTAATGGTTAATTGTATGTGTGGACATGGCTGGGCCATGAGGGTGGGAGTCAGGGATAAGTGCCCATACATGAGGTTAAACATCATTCTGAATGTACCTTGGAGGGTGTTTTAGGATAAGATGAACATTTGAATTGATGTGAGTCAGTCCTCCCTACAGGGAGTGGCCCCCATCTCACCCACTGAAGGCCTGGGTAGAACAAATGCTCAGGAAGGCAGAAGTCACTCTCTGACTGTGTCCCACTTTTGGACTTGGACATGGACTAGAGCTTCACCACCAGCTCTCCTGGGCTCCAGCTCACCCACTGTGCATGGCAGGGCTTCTCAGCTGCCATAACCGTGTGCATCAGTTCCTTATAATAAATCCTTTATTAACAGATCATATATATTTATATAGACTATATCCTACTGGTTCTGTTTCTCTGGAGAATCGAGTCCTAATACACAGGGGGTGATGCTGTCAATGGGACAGACATTGAAAGAGACCCTGGATAAACCAGCAGCATGGTGTGATGAGTGTGAGGTCCCAAGAATGAGACACAATCTGGGACAGCTTGCTGACAAAGCTTGAGGTCTCAGCTAGAGATGAAGGCCTGAGACAATGTTATCAGAGTTTAATATTTGCCAAAGTTTGCAGTTGGATGGTATGGAAACTTCTAATTAGGAGTTGCTGAAAGGATGAGCTGGCTTCCTATATGCTGTCTCCTGGTAAGATTGAAATTCACACTCTTGGTTGGGTTGCACATCAACAATATAGATTATAAGGACCTTGGGTAAGAAGACCAAATGCCTCCTGAGGTGATTGGGGGAGAAATATATTCTTTAAAATGGTAAACGTGCTTGTAGTGAGTAGTAACTAAGGCATAGCAATGTAACACACCCTGTAATGGATATAGACAATAATATTGTCCTATAACTAGGACTAATGTGTGAAATGTCACTGCAACCTTATTGCAGTATATACTGATAAATGTATTGATTGTATTACAGTATATAAATGTGTCAAAGTAGCATGCGATATACCTTAAACTTATACAATATCTTATGTTATTTAGTCAATAAAACAGACTATAAAATTTAAATGAAATCACTGCAATTAGATGTACCTATATAGTTTCACTTAAAAGTCTAAATCATAGAAGGAGTTCAGGAACAGGATAATAACCACCTGGAATAATGAGAATAAACAGATGAAAAACACTGAGTGGGGAAACAGATTCAGATGAGAGACTGTTTTCTTAAGTTGGCCGTTACCAAGGAAACTGACAATGCATCTTTTCAAGTCTTCATGTTTCCTTCTACTTCTACTTAAATTTGAGAATCATAGTCTCATCCTTTGAATCCTGGGTTGGTGCTACTCACACATTCAAAGTTGTGATTTCCAAGGAGATCCAGGTTCAACACCAACAGTTGAACATGAGGCTACTAGGAAAATGTCATCACTTCATTTTCAGTTAACAAATTTCTCTCAGGACATGACAGTTCTGGCACATTGAGAGGTTAAAGAAAACTCTCCCAGGAAGTAGAAAGAGCAGAGGGAAGTTTTAAGAGCTGACATTTAATGGAATTCTTCACTTTTCTTGTGCCATAAAGCTCTGTAAATCCTGTGATCTCCTTATCAGGATAAAGCATAAAAAATGCTGAGGAGGATAGAAGAATTCAAGTATATTGAAATTCATTTACCAAAATATGGCTTTAAAATATTGATGTTCTGATATGCATTCTTCCTCAGTAAGACATTACAAAATAAAATATATAAAAGGATCTAATAACAGTTATAATTTTAAAAATATGTTTTATTTACTTTTTATTTATTTATTGCCTTTTGCTGGTTCTTCATTGTTGCACGTGGGCTTTCACTAGTTGCAGCGAATGGGTGCTCCTCTTTAGTTGCAGTGCGCGGTCTTCTCTTTGTGGCGACTTCTCTTGTTGCAGAGCATGGGCTCAAAGATGCGTATAGGCTTCGGTAGTTGCAGGATTGGGCTCTAAACTTCAGGCTCAGTAGTATGGTGCAGGGGCCTAGGAATAGGACAGCCATCCTGTTAAGTGGCCCAGAGATTCCATTTGAATATACATTCTAGACTCTTGGTGGGTGAAATTGTCATATATGTGCAGTAGGAGCAATTATTTTATTACAGTATTCTTAGTCAAGTGTAAAACTTTAAGCAGCCTAATGGTGGTGGTGGTTTAGTTGCTAAGTCATGTCTGACTTTTTGCAACCCCATGGACTGAGGCCACCAGGCTCCTTTGTCCAGGGAATTTCCCAGGCAAGAATATTTGAGTGGCTTGCCATTTCCTTCTCCAGGGAATCTTCCAGAGCCAGGGATTGAAACCATGTCTCTTGCATTACAGGCAGGTTCTTTTAAATGCTGAGCCACCAGGGAAGCCCAAGTAACCAAATGACTTATACACTAAAAAGGTTTTATATCAGATGGGATTTGTTACTAAGATGAAATATTACAGAGCAGTTAGATGGCATATTATTTGCCATGGTAGTTTTATGGGTATCACTACCAATGGTCATAGGACACTATCTACAAAGGTATCGACATTAGTAGCAGTAGTCATGGAGCCAGAGGGAAATTTCTAAGACATATATTGAGTGAAGAGGGCAGCAAGCACAGGAAAGTATGATTCATTCTTTAAAAAAAACCCTGCAGTCAAAACAATGCTAATCATTTATCATGGAATACACATGGAAATCAGGATGGAGGAAACAGACAGGAACGTACAGACAGACTTCAGACATAAAGTGGGTTTGGTTCCAGATACTGCAATAAAGCAAATATCAAGTAAAACAATTCACAGGAATTTTTTGATTTCCCTCTACAAATTAAAGTTATGTTTACACCAAACTGTTTTCTATTACGTATACAATAGCATATGTCTAAAAAGTACTTTAATTTAAAAATGCTTTATTGCTAAAAAATGCTAACCACCATCTGAGCCTTAAGTGAGTCATAACCATATTGCTGGTGGAGAGTCTTGCCATGATGTTGAATGGCTGCTGAGTGGTCAGGGTGTGGTTGCTGAAGGCTGAGGTGGCACTTTCTTAAAATAAGACAGTAATGAAGTTTGCTGCATCAGTTGACTTCTCCTGTCACTGATTTCTCTGTAGCTTGCTATGCTATTTGATCATATTTAACCCACAGAAGAACTTCTTTGAAAATTGGATTCAACCCTCTCAAACCCTTCCACTGCTTTATCAACAGTTTATGTCATATTTAAAATCCTTTGTTTCCATTTCAACAATCTTCACAGCATCTTCACCAGCAGTAGATTCCATCTCAAGAAACCATTTTGTTTGCTCGTCCATAAGAAGCAACTCCACATCTGTTTGTTTTATCACAAGACTGCAGCAATTCAGTCACGTCTTCAGGCTTCGCTTCTAATCCTGGTTATCTTGCTATTTCCACCACAACTGCAATTACGTCCTCCACTGAAGTATGAACCCCTAAAAGTTAGACATGAGGCCTGGAATCAACTTCTTCCAGACTCTTGAAAATGTTGATATTTTGACCTGTTCCAATGACTCACAAGGACATCTAGAATGGTGAATCCTTTCCAGAATATTCTCAACTAACTTTGCCCAGATCCATCAGAGGAATCACAGTCTATGGCAGCTATACCCTCAATAAATGTACTTTTTAAATAGTAAGACTTGAAAGCTGAAATTGCTCCTTAAAGCACGAACTGCAGAATGGATGCTGTGTTATCAGGCATGAAAATGACATTCATCTCATTGTTCATCTCCATCAGAGCTCTTGGGTGGCTGGGTACATTGTCAATGAACAGTAATATTTTGAAGGGAATCTTCTTTTTCTGAGCAGAAGGGGGCTTAAAATATTCAGTAAATTGTGTTGCAAACAGATGTGGAGTCATCCAGGCTTTGTTGGTCCATTTATAGAGCACAGGCAGAGTAGATTTAAAATAATTCTTTGGGGCCCTAGGATTTTCAGAATGGTAAATGAGCACTGGCTTCGACTTAAAGTCATCTGCTGCATTAGTTTCTGACAAGAGAGTCAGCCTGTCCTTTGAAGATTCAAAACCAGGTCTTGACTTCTCTCTGGCTATGAAAGCCCTGGATGGCATCTTCTTCCAATATAAGGCTGTTGTCCAGTGTAGCCACCCTCATCAATCATCTTAGCTAGATCTTCTGGGTAACTTGCAGTTTCTACAACAGCACTTGGTATTTTCCCTTGCACTTTGATGTTATTGAGATGGCATCTTTCTTTCTTTTTTTGATTTTAAACTCAGTTTATGGAAAGTCCTTCTTGGCTATAGATTAAAAATTAGAATTATATGGAAAAGTAACTGGACTACTTCTTTCAAATGATACTACATATATAATTTCTTCAGTTGAGTTTTTTTTTTTTTTAAGTTGAGCTCAACTATATCCTAATACTCCATGGCAAAATATTTTATATTTCTGATATAAAAAATTAGTTCTTAGTGAACATGATAGAATTCTCCTTGTCTTTTCTCATTTTTTTTTAAAGTGTATTTTTAATTAGATGATAATTGCTTTACAATGTTGTGTTGGTTTCTGCCATACATCAACCTGAATCAGTCAAAGGTCTACACATGTCCCCTCCTTCCAACCCCATCCCATCCCTCTGGGTTGTCACAGAGCACCAGGTTGAGCTCCCCGAGCTGCACAACAACTTCCCGTTAGTTACCTCTTTCACACATGGTGGTGGGTACATTCCAGTGCTACTCTCACAATTTGTCCCATCCTCTCTCTCCCCCACTCTTTCACCGACTTCTAAAGCCCACAGAAAACCATCTCAACATCTAAAAGTAACTGGTTTTACATTCTCCAAAAGGGAATGTATACATTTTTCTAACGTTTCTTCCACTAAAGTCTCTGGATAACATTAATAGAAGAAAAGAGTGTGCTACGGATAAGTAATAGGCTTCCCTGGTGGCTCAGTCTGTAGAGAATCTGCCTGCAATATACAGGAGACCTGGTTTCAATCCCTAGTCAGGATGATCCCCTGGAGAAGGAAATGGCGACCCATCCCAGTATTCTTGCCTGGAAATTCCATGGTCAGGGGAGCCTGGAGGGCTACAGTCCATGGTGTCCAAAGTGTCAGAGAAAACTTAGCAAGTAAACCACTACTATGGTTAAATAATATGGGGCAGGAGTGAGTTGTTCTTCCAGCTACTGCTAAGTCACTTCAGTCATGCCCGACTCTGTGCGACCCCATACCTGGGATTCTCCAGGCAAGAACACTGGAGTGGGTTGCCATTTCCTTCTCCAATGCATAAAAGTGAAAAGTGAAAGTGAAGTTGCTCAGCCATGATCAACTCTTTGTGACCGCATGGACTGCAGCCTACCAGGCTCCTCCGTCCATGGGGTTTTCCAGGCAAGCGTACTGGAGTGGGGTGCCATTGCCTTCTCCGGTTGTTCTTCCTAAGCAGATATATTTACTGTATAATCTCTAGAAGATGCTATGTGCATCGTGTCTCCAAAGTATGTAGAATGCAGTATCCCAGCAAATTGTATCACTTTAGAGCACTTTTTACTAAAGGTTCCTCAAGGACTAGTTTTCTGAGAAATACATCTGTGGGAGAAAATGAGCCAGGACAGGCACATAGAAAGAGAAATGGTGAGTTCTACGAGCAAACATGGGCTGAGTGAGAGGTCCTTTAGCTTAGACAATCCCAGGATCAGAGTGTTTCTGGGGCGCCTGGCAGTGAGCAGAGAGCACCCTGTATTCCAGCAGGGCCCTTCATCAGGACAGCAAGAAATGTGGCTGGAGGACAGCTTCATTACTGAGAACACACCAGCTTAAATGAATTAATTTAAGAACAGTGATGATTTGTTCAGTATGTCTGTTCAGTTGGAGCTTTCCCTCTCAAGATCCTACTCTATGCAACATTTTGGTCTTCATGAGCACAATCTCAAAAAATCTTCAGGAAAGTAAGGATGACTGATGTGTTTTGAGACTGGGAAAGTGTTTTCTATAAATCATGAGATAATAAATATTTTACCTCTGTGGGTCATAGTCTTCGCCAAGAGTACTCAACCTTGCTGAGTTTCTCTTTTAGTGTGAAAGCAGCCATAGATGATATATATTAGAAAATGAACATGGTTATGTTACAATGAGAGGTCCTTTAAAAGTCAGGTCAGGTCAGGCGGGGAGCTGAATTTAGTCTGCATATTTGATGACCTTAATGGTTGTCAGAAATGGAGCAAAAATATTCAACAGTCTGGTATAATTGGCTAGACCTGTGAAAATGGAATTTAATAACTATAGTATTTTGTATTTTCAAGTCAACAACTCAACTTTGACTTCATAAATATTAGAAGGGAGATACATAATTTATCAATACATGCTTGAATTGTTGAAAGTTCAATATTACTCCCTTTAATGTATCAATACTTTCCAAGAAAGACAGGGCTATACCTTTAGCAGTGCCCATAGGGACTCTAAATAAAACTTTGCCTGCATCAAACCACACTTGGAGTTTTGTATCACAGTCTAGAAACTTTTATTTGCAAGGTGACTTGCAGACAGGAGCAAGCCTCATGTTGGTAAGATAATTGGGACAATGTTGTAAGAGAAATAGATTCCAAAAAAGGAGTTACTTAGCCTGGAGAACAGGAGACTTCAGTGATGTAGTATAGCTGTCCTCAGACAGAGTAATAGTTCTTACAGGAAAGAAAGATTAGACTTTCCCTCAGCTGTTCCTGAAGGCACAGGTGTAAAATTAAGGCAAAGCTTAATTTTAACACAAGGAAGATGTTTTTGATAAATGTAGCTGCTCTCTACAAATAAACTACAAATAAGCTACATTGGCAGCAACTGATTCTCCCTAGAAGAAACCTTCTCATCGTGAAGGGGTTTCTCTGACCACTTGTTGAAACATTATGGAGAGGTTCATTTGAGCAAGTGTGCACTCAAGTTTCTATTCAATTCTAGTATTCTCAGACTTTATAAACTGGTGGAAATTTAATTCACTAACTTTCTTAGTCATGCAAATAGTTATCATTTTTAACTAGATTTTAATTTCTAGACTGATTATAGTATTTTAGTCGCTCAGTCGTGTCCACCTCGTTGCAACCCCATGGACTGTAGCTGCCAGCTTCCTCTGTCCGTGAAATTCTCCAGGAAAGAATACTGGAGTGGGTAGCCATTGCCTTCTCCAGGGGATCTTCCCAACCCAGGGATGGAACCCAGGTCTCCTGCATTGCAGGCAGGTTCCTTACCATTTGCCACCAGAGAGGCCCTAAAGGCAGAGACTCTGTGAACTCTAGCCTGCCAGGCTCCTCAGTCCATGGAACTGTGCTACTGATCCTATATTGGGAATTAATCTATGACAACGGAGGCAAGAATATACAATGGGGAAAAGATAGCCTCTTCAATAAATGATGTTAGGAAAACTGGATAGGGACATGAAAAGAATCAACCTGGACCACTTTATCATACTACACATGAAAATAAATTAAAAAACAGATTTAAGCCTTAAATGTAAGACCTCAAACCATAAAACTCCTAGAAAAAGATATAGGCAATGTGTCCTTTGATAGTAATCTTAGCAATTTTTTTGGTATATATCTCCATGGGCAAAGGAAACAAAAGCAAAAGTAAACAAATGAGACTATGTCAAATGAAAAAGATTTTGCATGTGAAGGAAATAACAAGAAAATGAAAAGACTGTCTCCTGAATGGGAAAAGATATTTTCAAAAATATATCTAAGATGTTAATACTCAAAATATAAAAAGTGCTCAATATCTTTAAGTTATTAGTTTGAGTACTACTCAATATCTAAAAATCAAAGAATCCTGTTTAAAAATAAGCATACGATCTAAATAAATATTTCTGCAAAGACATGTGTATGGTCAACATACACATTAAAAGATGCTCAATATTACTAATCATCAGAGCAATGAAAATCAGAACCACAATGAGATATCACTTCAGATCTGCCAGAATGGCTATCATCATAAAGATCACAAGGAACAGATGTTGATGAGTATGTGGAGAAAAGGGAAACTTTGTACACTGTTGGTGGGGATGTACATCTTGGCAGCCACTAGGGAGAACAATATGGAGTTTCCTCAAAAAATTAGTCATAAAACCACCATATGACCTAGCAATTCCAGTCCTAGTTATTCATTAAAAAAAAAAAAACACTAATTGGAAAAGATGCATGCACCCCAGCGTTCACAGCAGCACTATTTATAATAGTCAAGACATGAAACCAACCTGTGTCCATCAACATATGGATGGATAAAGATGTTGTGTATACACACAATGGAATACTAGCCATAAAAGAATGAAATTCCACCATTTGAAACAATGTGGATGGACCTAGATGGCCCATGTTAAGTGAAATAAGTCAGACAGAGGAAGATAAATAACCTAAGCTTTTACCTATATGTGGAATCTAGAAAGATAAAACAAATGAACAAACATTAAAAAATTGAAACATGTTATAGATACAGAGAACAAACAAATGGTTGTCAGAGAGGATGGGATTGTGAGGAGCAAAGAAATAGCTAAGGGAGATTAAGAGGTATAAGCTTCCAATTGTAAAATACATGCATCCTGAGTATGGGGAATATAGCCAATAATTCCATATGGTGACATATAATAATGACTTATTATTATGATTAGTTTGAAATTTATAGATATATGGTGTCACTATGATGGGTAATGGAAACTTACATAGTGTTATAGGTCAATTCTACTTCAAAAGCAAGGAAACTAATGAACAAACTTACAGGAAAAGAGATCAGATTTGTGGTCTCCAGAGGTGGGCAGTGAAGGTGGTCTCAAGGTACAAACTTCCAGTTATAAGATAAAGTATTAAGGTGTTAATGTACAACATAAATATAATTAACACTGCTGTATATTGTATATGAAAGTTGCTGTGAGAGTAAATCTTAAGAGTTAACACAAGAAAAATTTTTTTTATTTTTTTAAATTTTTATCTATATGAGATGATAGATGTTCACTAAATTTATTGTGTGAACCATATCATGATGTATATAAATCAAATTATTATGCTGTATACCTTTAACTTATAAAATGCTACGTGGCAATTATAACTCAATAAAGCTGGAAGAAAAAACAAGCAAAATATGAAAAAGGATTTGGTTGCACTTTAAATCATGGCATCTGGTCCCATCACTTGATGGCAAATAGAAGTGGGAAAAGTGGAAACAGTGCCAGGTTTTCTTTGGTTGGGCTCCAAAATCACTGCAGATGGTGACTGCAGGCATGAAATTAAAAGACACCTTCTCCTTGGAAGAAAAGCTATGGCAAACCTAGACAGTGCATCCAAAATCAGAGACATCAGTTTGCCAGCAAAGGTCCATATTGTCAAAGCTGCAATTCTTCCAATAGTCATGTACAGATATGAGAGTTGGACCATAGAGAAGCCTGAGAGTCAAAGAATTGATTCTTTTGAATTGTGATGCTGAGGAAGACTCTTGCAAGTCTCCTACACTGCAAAGAGATCAAAGCAGTCAATCCTAAAGGAAATCAGTCCTGAATGTTGGAAGGACTGACGCTGAAGCTCCAATACTTTGGTCACCTGATGCAAAGAGCAGACTCATTGGAAAAGACTCTGATGCTGGGAAAGGTTGAAGGCAAAAGGAGAAGGGGGCAATAAAGGATGAGATGGTTAGATAGTATAATCAACTCAACAGACATGAATCAGAGCAAACTCTGGGAAATAGTGAAGGATAGGGGAGCTGAGCGTCCTGCAGTCCATGGGGACACAAAGAATCAGACATGACTTAGCAACTGAACAGTGACACACAGAGCAGACTTTTAAAAAGAGTGACATTGACATATTTACACAACCACGTGTAAAATAGATAGCTAGTGGGGTGCTATATGACACAGGGAGCCCGGCTCAGTGCCCTTTGATGAGCTAGGGGTGGTGTGGGGTCATTAACGAGATGGTGCCAGTCAGGCTCTCTTGCTCCATGC
Source organism: Cervus elaphus (assembly GCF_910594005.1). NCBI lineage: Eukaryota > Metazoa > Chordata > Mammalia > Artiodactyla > Cervidae > Cervus > Cervus elaphus. The sequence goes on from NC_057819.1 coordinate 29,388,844, forward strand.
TTTCGTGCCCTCTCGCCCCGTGTTCTGTAAACAATGACTTTGCACATCATAAGGTTTATGGAAGAGCTGAGATTATTTATAGTACTGTGCATGCCCATCACAAAGTACTCATGTGGTCACAGGCCACTTTGTGTGGTACCCCTGTATGAGCTTTATCATGGAAGCCCTGACTGCTGCTGCCCTGGGGCTGTGTTGGAGTGACATCATGATCATGTTCTATGAGGTTATGTTACGGCTACGTTATGGCTACGTTATGATTTTGTTACGGTTGCTTTTCTGGCTGCTCTGTCAGCCAGGAGAGAGGCTGTGTTGTGGCTGCCATGCCAGCCAGGAGAGAATAAATGCGTCTGTAGTTCCTACGGCTCCTCACATTTTCTTCCAGTCTCTTAGCTCACGTCTTGCCTACCATCGATTCAGCAAACAGTGCACACAGTGAGATACAGAGAGGCGATTGGTACTGTGAGCAGGATCAGCAACACAGATGGGATGCAGAGGTGGGAGGGAGGCTCAAGGGGGATGAGATACATGCATATACATAGCTGATTCACGTTGTGGTACAGCAGAAACGAAATGAACTTGTAAAGCAGTTACCCTCCAAATAAAAACATTTTTTAAGATATTCGAATTGAAAATTTTCACAGAAAAGGTATAGAAAAAAGCTGTAAAATAGGAGAAACATGTTATCTTAAAAGAAAAAGGAAAATAAAAAATTTATTTTGATGCTGATTGGTTTTTTTTTTTCTTTTTTTCTGGAGCGTAACTGGGAAACTGTCTCATTGGAAGACATTTACAAGGTAATGCATTTTTTTTTTCCTTCTCTAAGAGTCAGTCTACAAGAAGATGTCACAATGAATTTGTGTATTTCTCAGCTATTTCCATTAAAAGTCCTTCTGGTATATAAATGGAATGGAAGGAATTGTATCCTTTGTCTCCTCTCCACAATCTTTTTTTTTTTTTTCTCTTTTACTGAAGCAACAGAATTAGACAGTGTGATGGGGTTAAGAAATGGTATTCCTCTTGGTGTTCAAGGTATATTTCAGGGGATTCATGGAATTAGACGTATATAATGTAGTTGCATTATCTTTTAGTCTATTTTTTCTATACAACCACTGAGAAATAAAGTTGTTTAAAACAACACTGGAAATGCTTTGAATAATGCAATGAAACCATCAAAACAAGAGTGGTCCTCACATGGATGCTGTCAGCTCTGACTGCTTAGGCCACTTTTCACTGACTCAATGGATATGAGTTTGAGCAAACTCCGGGAGATAGTGAAGGACAGGAAAGCCTAGCATGATGCAGTTCATGGGGTCACAAAGAGTTATACACAACTTAATGACTGAACAGCAACAATTATCAACTTACATTTAAACTTTATGACCTGTCTGCACTGTATGCATTTTATTTAAGGGATACTTTACACATTTGAGTATAGCGTATCCTTTATAGATATAATAAAAATGTTCTCAATAGCATTTTTATTTCTAATGTCAGAAAAATATATCTCAGTATAATTAAAATTAACTGAAGACTGTTTTGATAATATTATGTAGTAAAGTTAGTTAATTGCCATTTTCCTAATGCAAACTGTTTGTGGAGAATATTGTCTAGTATATGTGTGTCAAGTTTGCATCAAAGTGTTCCATCAGACAAAGACAATTAGGAATAGTAATATAATTCTTTGTTGAATATTTACAATGATCTTAGATTTCAAGAAGGCTTATAGGAAAAAGTAAAGAAAAACACATTTAACTTTGCTTTTCTGACAATTTTCGGCTTATTTAGGGTAAATGTTATTAAAAATGCCCTGTTTATTATTTTATTTTTTTCTGTGAGAAATGGAGTTTACTGAGATATTCCGCAGGAGTCAGAGTCAGTAATGTTAGCTGTTGTAATAAGCAACCTTGAAGTGGCAGTGGCTTAGCATGTCGAGTGTTTGTTTCATGTTAGTATAACGTCCACAGTGGGATGAGCTTCACCCAGTGTCTCCTTAGGGAGATGTCCTCTGAGAAGGGCATTGAGTACTTGGTATGCTTGCATCCTTCCTTCTTCTCCAACTCAGAGTCCTTATCCTTCTAGGTGAGCTGACTAGAGAGAGAGAACATGAGTGACCATGGAGGATGCTTTAGGCTGGGCCTGGAGATGCAGCGGGGGGCTACTTTTCCCCTTGTAAAACATGGGCCCAGAATTACCACACACTTCCATCAAGACACAAGGAAATCCAGGGGGTGTAGAATATTGTGAGTTAAAAAGTTGAAGGGAACCGGATACATGTGTGTGTGTACACATGTGTGTGTGCATGTATGTATGTGCATGGGCATATGTGTGTCTATATGTGTGTGCATGTGTGTAACAATTTCCAGATTTTAAAGCCTTCTTAGTAAAATGTCTCTAACATATAAAATAGCATTTCTTGACAATGATAATAGTTTTGATAAAAGCAATTAAATTATGTTGGAGTAAAAATTAATTTATACTGAGTATATATACATATATATACTGATGTTGCAAAGACATGACTGAGCACACACAAACACACATTCATATAATTTAAATTGATATTTAGGATATTTTGTGTGGTTTTATGTACAAAGTTACTTACCATTTGGATATCATACATATTGGCTCAGCAGTAAAGAATATGCCTGCAGTAGAGGAGACCTGGGTTTGAGTCCTGGGTCAGAAAGATCTCTTGGAGGAGGGCATGGCAACCCATTTCAGTATTCTTGCATGGAGAATCCCATGGACAGAGGAGCTTGACAGGCTACAGCACATAGGGTCACACAGAGTAAGACATGACTGAAATGACTAAGCAGAAACGTGTATGACTCCATTCATTCTAAGAATGAAGTAAGTGCACATACTCATAAAGAACATACCCACAAAGCAACGTGAAGTAAAAACTACTTCTCAATTCCGGCCAAAATCACCAAAAGAAAAAAAAAATCAAGAATTTTTTTTTTTTTTCAGTAAGCACACACAATCTCTTCACTACTGGGATTTATTTTAAAAATGACTTGTTTTCTGTTATGATCATAATCAGAAGCCTGTAACAACAACTAAGGAGAAAAATAATAATGATCAAAGTCAGGAAGCGACCTGTGTCTCCAGTGTAGTCCCCAGACCAATGATGCTCTTTGTTACGCCATTAAAATCCTTTCACAGGGATGCCCAGCCTCTCGGGGACGTTATGCCCAACATTACTGACCTTGGGGTCTATATAGAGTCACCACTGAAGAGGAAAAGCCACCGTTTAGCCAAACACACACACAGACACACACACACACACACACACACACATTGCCCTTCATGGTCTCTGACACAGTTCAGCCTCCAGTTCTCTGCATCTCTCCCTCTTTAAGGAGTTTGCTAATTCAGTTCTGCTCCTCCTCTTCACCGCTGCCTTTCCACACATGCAGGCGTCTCATGTGGTCCTTCCACTCTTTGTACCTCCAGGCTATCACCCCGTGTCTTCTTTGAGCCACAGTCACATCACTTGCAAGGCATCTTGATTTTACTTTTTCCCCATGCAATTTTGACTTTCCTTTTTCAGTTGCTCTTTAACTGTACTTTCATCCTCCTTCCTCCCCTCACTGAAACACACTTCTCCAGGTTGACTTTGTTTCCTTCTGTTTCCTACCCCAGGTTTTCTGTCTGTCCTGGTAGTCTGGGACCATTCTGTCTGTGGAATGGCTCCCTCATCCCATCTCTACTCCAGAGACAAGAGCCTGTGGTTAAACAGAATGTCAGACGATGCCTGTTGGGCTCCTCCACATCACCATGAATTCTCAGGACCAGAGTGGATGTTGCGTTTCACCCCCAGAGCTCAGGCCTCCTCTGACCTCTGGCTCTTTCAAAGATGTCTCTATTCTCTCTCACTCACCAAGGCACAAGGCTTTGATCATTTATGACATTTTGGGCCATGACCATACAATTGAAAAACCCACAGGGGCTTTCAAACCACGATGTTTTGCACATCTTCATAAATTGCTTTCTCACCTGCAAGGCTTTCTGCTCTAATCCACTGGAAACATCAATGCCCATTTGTTATTTTTTAGACACCAGGTCTCTTCTTAAGAACACTCAGTCACCTCTCTGAGTGCCTGGAATCACATAAAGTTTCTCCAAGGTGGTCTCTGCCTCCTTTTCCAGCTTCATACCCCACTGATCTCCAGTGAATATCCAATAATCCAGTTAAACTCCACTACCAGTGTGCTCCCATCACTTTCCTCTGAGACATTACTCACGCTCCATCCATCCCCAGGAATGCCTTCTATCACCTTCTCCCTCCCAGACATCACATCAATTCTACTTAGGCCTAGAGACAACCAGTTCAAATTTCACCTCCTACCAATCTGTCTCTTCTAATCCTTTCAACCATTTTAAAACCCCTATATAATGGCAGCTAGCCTATTCTGACTTGTATTTCAGATAAAATGCCCCAACTACATATATTATGAGCTTCTTGTGTGACTATTATTCTATTTGCATCTGTGGTATTAAGTAAAGGGGCTTGAACACAGTAGTTTTTCAGTAAATATTTGCTGAATCTAAAATCTTTTCAAAGTTTCATTCAAATTTGATTTCAAATCTGGAATTTAGGTAATGTAGAAGCTTAAATAGTTTCAGAAACTTTGGAAAACAAAACTGATTTATCTAATTAATCAAGCACTAAAAGCTTTCTCAATAAGTTTAAATCACATGAAAAATGGGTAAGAATTAAAGAGGAAAGCTAATGAACAAAATGAATTTAAAAATTCCATAAAAACTATAAGTAACTAAAAGGCAGAAGATGTGGATTAAAAAAAGTTTAGAAGTAAGAAAAATATCTTTTCTTTTTAAATGTTACTGGAAACATGATGCCTTTGATAGTTTTTTAGTATTTCTGAGATATTAAAACCATAAAATATGCAAGTGTCCTCTTTCTGCTTTGATGTATTTCCTTTGATAGGCCTTTAATAGATTTGCTGCCAAGGAAACCTGTGCTGTTTAGGGTCAGGGGTTTATTTAGAATCTTAAAAACAACTAATCTCGGATGACTCCCCAAATTAGCATTCACCACTGAGTTTCCAGTGACTAGAATAAAAATATCACATCTGATTCAAAAGTTTGGGAAGTTCCAAAGGGTTGAAAAATTTTTGATAATAATCATGAGGAGCTAATGAAAATTAAGGAAAACAATTAGTGGTAGAGTATAAAATGATTCCTTCAATAAATGTCAGCCTATTTGAACACAGATTTTTTTATTTTCCTTAAAAACATTTGGGTTTGAACAATCCGTCATGGTGTCAGCAAGACCCTGCCTTAGAACACACGTTTACATGATCCAAACATCACTCATAACTGAGTCCTATCACATCATTGCTTAGAAGTGAAAGCAACCCAATTACAAAGATGACAGTGTTTAAAATTTTAAGGCAAAAATAAATGTTCTGAATAATACAATAGAATCTATTATAAAAACAATCCTTTACGCTACATAAAAATAACCCCACCAGGTTTAAGATCTTCTATGTGAAAATAAAACTTAGATTTTTCATGATTATAGATAATAAATATAGCAAAGAAAGTGAAACCGTTAGTCACTCAGTCATGTCCCACTCTTTGTGACCCCTTGGACTGCAGTCCTCCAGGCTGCTCGGTCCATGGGATTTCCCAGCAAGAATACTGGAGTGGGTTGCCATTTCCTCCACCAGGGGATCTTCCCAACTCATGGATTAAACACTCATCTCCTGCACTGAGGCAGATTCCTTACCACGTGAGCCACCAGGAAAGTCCAAGTATAACAAAACATATTTGAAAAATATTAAGAATGCAGCATTCTGTGGAAGCTGACAGATCTCCAGTTCCCAGAGCACTTGAGTTGGGCAGGACGAACAGAGTGTCAAAGATACTAAATTTATGTCTCTAACATTCAAGAGAGCAAGTAAATCCCACTAGGATTTAGCTTTTAACTCACCTACTTCTTACCGTAAATTATTCAAGGTGTTTCACCTCATTTCATTTCTTTTGCATGCGTGTATGCATGCATGAGTACTCAGCCATGTCCAACTCTATGTGACTGCATGGACTGTAGCCCGCCAGACTCCTCTCTCCATAGGACTTTCCAGGCAAGAATACTGAAGTGGGTTGCCATTTCTTACTCTGGCGGATCTTCTCGACCCAGGAATTGAACCTGCATCTCTTGCATCTCCTGCATTGGAAGGTGGATTCTTCACTACTGCACCATAATGCATAATCTGTTTTGAGATTTCTGAAGGTATTTCAAACCAAATATTATGTAGATTTTTTCAAGACATTTCATTTTTCTTGATTTTTACTTTTATGAACATTTTAACCTTTAAACATTTACCCAGAACCTTCCTTCTCCTCCACTGTAAAACAAAAACATAGACTATTTCCTATCATGGGCTTTGCCCTCTGCTATCAGGTCCAGAGGACTGGCAGGATACATGTGATGCATATTTACAGCACGAATCACACTTTTTAAAATATTTATTTATTGAAGTATAGTTGATTTACAATGTTGTGTTAGCTTCCGGTTTGCAGCAAAGTGATTATATATATCTACACTCTTTTTTATATCCTCTTCGATTGTAGGTTATTATAAGATATTGAGCATGTTCCCTGTGCTATATATATAGTAGTGTGTATTTAATCCTAAATTCCTTATTTTCCCATCCCACCACACCGCACTATCCCTTTTGGTTAAAAAATGATACAGGTGACCTTATTTACAAAACATAAATAGATTCACAGACATAGAAAACAAACTTATGAATCACACTTTTTAAAGCTTTTTCTCCAATAGTAAATTTTGAAGGTATCCAACACTTTTTTTTTCTCTGACAGACTGGATAAATCAAAGCAAAAAAAAATATTTAATTGCTGATTCTTGCTCCTACTCTATAAAACCCAGTGAATAATTCAGGATTCAGGAACTGTATGAAATACGTAGAAAATTGAAGATCAGAACATTTCAAAAGTAATGATCCAACAAACATTTCTTTCGCAGGGCTGAAATAGCTCATTTAAAAATCGCCTGTTTTTTAAAGACTGGCTGAACCAAGAACTTGATCCATCAGTTTTGAAACCTGCCCCGAGCCACAAACACAAAAGCAGAGGATCTCAGCCCAGGAATGAGGTCCGCTTCGCACCTGGCAGGGCGCCTAGTGGGAGCCTCAAAGAGCGAAGGGAGCTGCTTTCAGGCTGCAGGGAGGATGAGCCAGCTCAATAAAGCCATTTTTTAAGCTTAAAAAAAAAAAAAAAAACCTTTCACTGAAGCTCTAAAGACTTCCATGGTTCTCTCAGGTGCTGAAGCCTGGGAAAAATTTTTAATTGACTTTAATTAAAACCTTGCGTGCTCTATGAGCTACATGAGGGAAAAAAAAAAAAAAAACAAAAACAGGACATTTTCCTTCCTTCCCCGCTCTTCATCTTGCCTCAATGTGATTTTTTTGTGCTTATTTAACAAAGATCATCCCTTTTCAGGTAAAACTGAGATACTTGCTGAGTTCTCACTGAAGAAGAATCTGGAATTCTTAAAAGCTGAACAGCAAAAAAATGACAGGTAGGAAATAAAAGCAAATTCTTCTATGAATTTATCAAAGAAATACTCAGATACAAATAAGTGATGTATCTTTAGCACAGAGGAAAGCTTATACTCTTCGCCAGTCAAGGCCATTACAATTTCTTATAGGAGACCTTGGAGATCTGTACTCTACAATCCAGTACATTGGCCAAATGGTAAGATCTGTAGCAGGCATCCTTAAAGACACCATTTTATGAAATAATGCAAGCTATACCCGCAGAAGGGGCTTCCCGGGTAGCTCAGTGGTATTGAATCTTGCCAGTGCAGGAGCCACATGAGATGTAGGTTTGATCCCTGGGTTGGGAAGATCCCCTGGAGAAGGAAATGGCAGCCCTCTCCAGTGTTCTTGCCTAAAAAAATCCCATGGACAGAGAAGCCTGGCAGGCTACAGTCCATGGGGTCACAAGGAGTCAGACACGATTGAGTGACTGAGCATGCATGCACATACCCTCATAAAAATAATAACTGTGCTAGAATGACCAAAGTTGTAAAAAAAAAAAAAAAATCGGACAGTACCATAATTAAACACCAGAGGCAGAAAAGGAATCAGAAATTGAAAACATAAGAATAAAACTCTATATTTTCCATTGATAATTACAAAACCTTGTGATCATCCAATTTCCACTACTCATGAAAATCTGTTGTATTTTTTAATTTTCACTGAAACTTTTCCAATGATAGTGTATATGTGCTTGCTCCTTCACTCAGCCTACAGACCCAAACAATCTTTTTTTTCCTTGTGTCCCAGTAAATCTGATATCTAAAATATCACCAAGTGTCACTGATTTGTCCTCATCCTCCAAGTTATGGGCTTAACCTGTCCTTTCCTTTCTACATGGCTCCATACCTGTTGTTGATGCCCACCCTACTATGATTTTCAGCCTAACTCTGATTTCTTCCCCTTTTCTTTACTATAAACACTCCCAAGGTTTTGATTTTTTTTGTCTGTTTGCTTATCCTCTATTCCCTTAACAACCTCTGTACTATCTTCTTATCAATCTAAATGCCATCCTGCTTCAGGAACCAATGGTCTGAATTGCCAACGAGGGTGTCGGTGCCATAGACTACCATACTGCTCTTTCTTTAACTTCCCCTTTGCTTTCATAACTGTTGCTAGAGAGGTCCCCCTGAATATTTCCTGAGCAAATCAAACTTAACCTGTCTGCAAACATACCTAGAAGGATATCCTCTTAACCAGAAATTCCTTCCCGCTTGTCATGTCTATAATTGGTACCCATATATCCTGTCAAGCCTTGAGGCTCTACATCACGCCCCTCCATGCCCTTGTTCATGCTGTTTCTTGATTCTCCCAGTCAGAAGTAAGCCACTGAATTCCTAAGAATTGTTTAAAATATTTTTGTGACACTTATGAATGTTTGATTTACTATGCTTTTGGGCTCCATCTTACCTTGTCTTACTGTGCTAAATACACTTGAAATTCAATACCATGCCTTCCTAACACAGAGCTTCCCCACTACAACGTGTCCACATTATGTTTGTTTTCTGAGTAAATGAATCTGATCATTGTTAGTTCAGTTTACTCAGAAAGCCACTCACAGAAAGCACCATTCATTTGAGTTCATCTATATACACAGCCTTTTCTAAATTATTTACAACCCTGCTGACCCCACAGTACTCACATTCCACAAGATTCCAGGTAAGAAGGAAAATGTTTAATGTTAACAGATTTGCTGACCCAGGTTGAGGCTGTGAATCAGTACTGTTGGACACATAATTGATTTTAAAGACAAGACCCTCAGGATATTAATCCTTGCTGATTCCTCTGAATGGTGAACACTCATATTTCAACACAACCCCTACCCATCAGGATTCCGCACATCTGATCTCTGGCTCTTTCTTCTGTTCCTTTTACCTGGTGAGGATGACATACGCTTTGTCTGAAAGGCAAATAAAAAGCTAAGTCAAGATCTTTGAAAGGAATTAAGAACATAATTAGATGGCAGGATGATGGTGAAAGGATAGACTCCTTCGTCTCCTTGTGTGTGAAAGACATGCAAAGGCTCAACTGGGAATTCAAGGGACAGTGAAATCTTGATAGAACTGACATGACTTGAAGGAGCAGTTATTTGCATTACTAAAGTGGAAAGGCAGATGTAAGTTCACGAAGCCCTTCACAGTAACAGAATTCTGTGGCCATATGCTGAACCTGGAATGTAACACCTTAGTAAGACAAATATCATTCCTTATTTTCAGATTGTAAATTACCTCCATTAAAAATTTTTTAATTGAGAGTGTCTTACTGTTCCCCAATTATTTCCCAAATATTAGAGCCACTAAGTATAAAGGAGAGTGTATTTACACTATGAAGTATTAAATTTGATCTTCCATAAGCCGTAAATGTGTGCTTTCTATGTCTGTATGTGATGTCCTTACATACAGTGCAATAGCAGATATAATATTTAGAGGAAGACAAAACGGTGGAGACATTGTTTCCATGGCAACAACTTATAAAAGAAATCAGAAACTTAATAAGCTAATTTTAAATTCAAAGGAAGTATATATGCTTTTAGTAGCTAAATAATCAAACAGAATTCTTTCTCTGTAAAGTATTCTTTGAAATAAATAAGGGAAATCTTGCTGTCAAGGTCACATTTAGTGACCTATCCCAGAAATGTCTGAATTCATACCTAGAAAAATTAAAGTAAAATGCTTCTAAATCTGCCTCCTTCTTATTAGATGGTCTGCAGCACAACAATTTCATCTTTAATAGGAGTAGATATTTTCAGTTTTCATTTGGATTTCAAAATTCATGCATTTTTAATTTATAATTTTAAAATGCAAATTAATATTTTGTTCAATACATGCACCAGGCATTGAATTAGAAAATGATGAAGATACAGAGATGATTGCTTTCAATCTAGTAAGGAAGGAAAGATAAAGATGACAAATAATGTAGTAGAACTCCAAGGGCATCAGGAGTGTAAGAATATTCCAAGAAAGGTGCAAGATTAAAGGAATTCCTTTGGACTGATGATAAATGCTCATGGGGGGCAGTTACAGTTAATCTGGACCTTAACAAATATGATGGATTAGGACAGGCAGAGATTCAGGCAATTATCTTTTGAGGGTGGTCTTATAGTCAAGACAAAAAACAGAAAGAAAGGCATTTGCAAAAATTGGGTCAAGTGAGAGTAAGCAATGAAAAGTAATACAGATGAGAACTAAGACTGTAAAATTGTAGACATTTATAAATCTTAAGTTGAATTTAAATTACATTGAATCTAATTGAACAAATTCAGATGAGTTAATGGTTAGGCATATTCATGAAGGTCTTGAAAGTCAAACTGTAGATTTTAGAATGTATTCTGCTAGAAGGCAATTTGTTCATTTAATGCATATTTATTAACCACTAAATAAAAAACTCCAGGAGTTGGTGATGGACAGGGAGGCCTGGCATGCTGCAATTCATGGGGTCGCAAAGAGTCAGACACGACTGAGCAACTGAACTGAACTGAACTGAACTGAAATAACAATGAAGCATTTCATGAGATGCTAGAAATTCACAGATAAACATGACAGATTTTGAGTGCTGGGATGTCATTGCCTGGTTATTCTGGCCCAGGGTTAGTGAAGGGGGCTTATTTAAAAACTGCTTGACATGATTTTAAAGGACCAGTGCAGTTTAGACAAAGAAGAGAAGACATAGATTTCCAAGAAAAGGTGACTTGTGGACTAAAGACACAGAGGCTAGAGATGTTAGAGTGGTCCTGGTTCTCCTGGAACTTTCCCAATTCTAGCGCTGAACAGTCTGAGTTCTGGGAATCCCCAGATCCTAGATGTATTGGGATAGCTGATTGGGAAAAGGTAGATGAGAGGAAGATTGTAAGTTTAACTAGACAGAATATAAAGTTCTGCAAGGAGTAGCAGAAAATGATACTGCAAATTAGGCACATGCTAGGCCATAGAGAATTTAGATTCAAGGCTAAAAATTCAGGAACCAAGGGACCACTGGTGTGTTCTAGACAGAGAAATGGCACGGTTATACCTACTCATGAGATAAAACTTCCATCGGTAAGAAGGTTATGGACACATTCTTCTGGCAAGAAATAATGACAGTGACTTGATGATAGAAAGCAGAGAAAGGATAAAAGAGAACCACTAAGGGAATAAAAACACCTGGAATTCAGTGATTGTCACAGAGATGGAGGATGGAAGTTGATGATATTCATGTGTTCATTTATTCAAAAGTACTCGGTGCCTAATGATGATAAAGACTCTTCTAGGAGGTGAGGACACAGCAAGGGGCAAAACAAACATGTAGCTCACATCCTACTGGGGATGTTGTCTCAAGTTCACACTGGGGATGCAAGAGGGGAAACTAGCTGTTGAAGATAATGAGCTCATTTTGGTGCATTAGTTGTCACATCTGCAGAGTGGCAGGGAAAAAAATCGTGCATTAGTCACTCATACTTCATAAAGATCAGTCTTTACATAGCAAGTGAGATAGGTTTCATGGAATAAAGTCAAGAAATAAATAGAGAAAAGTGAAACCCTGTTCGTGAGTGCAAGGCTATGGCCTACAGAGATTTAAGAAGAAAGTAAAAGGGGGCCAAGTAGGGGAGACCCCACAAAAATTGCTTGGACTCAGTGACTTGGAGACTACATGATAGAGGTGGTGGTGATGGAGCTTTGAGGATGAGGAGACGGAATTTTGACACATTGGTTGCAGAGATTCTAGGGGTCATCCATGGATGCAGATATCCAGCAGAGGAATAAAAACATCAGGAAATGTTCACTTGCTGGCCACAAGGTGACCTTAGTGATGTACCCAAATTCATCAAAGTGAACTGCAACCATTGCTGGAAAGAGAATAGAGGGAAAGAAGAGAAATAAGGAAATTTAGGGACTTGTTTATATATGTATATATATATATATATATATGTATATACATATATATACTTAAATAACTTTAAAAAAAATAAAAAATCTTAGAGGCTATTGAAAAGACAGTAGAAGGAGGTAATCTGTGAATAAAACAAAACGGAAGGTCAATTAGAAATGGAAAAGTTCTCCACTTCATGGAAGTCATAAGAAGCATTGCAATGTGAATTTCATGATAATAGTACTATGTATCAGTTACGACATTAAGAATTACATTTTAATAGGAGCAGTTACTTTACTTAGAATTGTAAATTAACTAATCTCTGCCCTTCCTTTCTTATATATACTTAATCATCAAAATTTTAAAATACACCTTTGAAATAGTATAAATTTCACCAAATATGATTGGATACATGCATTCTAATACAAATATACTGTGAATGTAAACTTTAATTAAAAATGGTTTCAATATTTTAGCTTTCGCAAAGCAAATTCTAATTCTAAAACTATCATCAGAAAATTCAGAAAACATGAGTGTTCATAAATAAAGATTTTAAATATGAATTTTCAACTACCCTAAACATTGTTGTACTCAAAACAAGACAGAGTGACTGAAAGTTTAATTGAAGCTAATTGTGAACATGGGTTTACATCAAATAAAATTTGGCAGAAATGCAATCTTTTATTTACAAGATTGGATACCTTTTTAATTTCAAAACTTATAAAAATTCTTTTCTACTAAACCAGCCTAGTTCAATTAAAAGTGAAGCATTTCTCTAGAAAAAAAATTCAAGAATATGAGTTTCTAGTTTTTTTTTTAAGTTTTTAAATACTTTCCATCCATATCAGATTAAAAATGACACTTTTCTTAAAATCTTATGACCATAAATTTGACATCAAAAAGAACTTACCAACAGGATGTTTCCTCAAAAATAGCTAAAAACACAATAGCTTCAATCAGAGTTGCAATATTCTTCTGACTGGTCGTTCTTATTCCAATTTATAGTCCATATGTCACTTCAATTTCTAAAAATAGGGCTTGGAAGGAGGAGGAACCACTGTTTATGGGGGCAGAGTTTCCATTGGGAGGCTGGAAGAGTTCTAGAGGTGGATGGTGTGGGTGGTTGTAAGCATCGTCAATGGACTTAATGCCACTGAAGTGTACACTTGCTAATGGACAAAATGGTAAAAATAAATAAATTAATTAAATAAAGAAAAGGGAAATAAGCTATAAAAAGAGTTCTTGAGTAACATTACCAAAACCTGTTGCTTTTTCTTTTCCTGATCTCTGAAGATGTTTACTTCGGCAGCATCAAGCTCTTCCCCCCAGGTAACAGCCCTTCTTGCCTCCTCACTGAATGTTATTCTCCATCTTCTTGGACACACACACCACATACTGTCTCCCCAGCCTCTCCCACCCCTACATGGAAGCCGTGGTGGCATTCTCCTGGCCTCGCTCCTTCTCAGTTCTCAGGTGGAGGCGGCTTCCCCTGCTGTGTCCCCACACCCCTCTGGTCAAAGGTCGATCACACAATACTCCCCTTTCTTAAGAAATCACTGAACTATGCATCTGTTTCACTATATATCAGGGACACAGACTATCTTTTCTGTCTTGAATGTTCAATGCCTAGCCTATTGCCTGTTAAATAGCAAAGAAAAGTGAAAGTGTTGGTTACTCAGTCGTGTCCCACTCTTTGTGACCCCATGGGTTATATAACCCGCCAGACTCTGTCCATGAAATTCTCCAGGCAAGAATACTAGAGGGAGTTCCCATGCCCTCCTCCAGGGGATCTTTCCAACTCAGGGATTGACCCTGGTATCCTGCATTGCAGGCAGATTCTGTACCATCTGAGCCACCATGGAAGCCCTGGTATATAGTAAGTGCTCAATAAATGCTCACTGAGTCAATGCACTCAGTGTTTTCCTTTCCTGTCCTGTACTTGCTCTCACACTCTGCTCTGGTATGTGCATCTCCGCCTAAGGGACTCAAAGCACATCTGGTACATCTGATAACTTCCTCATGTGATCACTCCTTAGGGTTTATCAGTTTAATTTTTCATTGTGATATTCAGGTACATGCTTTGTGTTTTGCCACCTCAACAAGCTGAAATCCTTTTAAAACCAGGTCTTGTTTTATCTTTTTCACATTTAGCTTCAAACTGCACCTTACATGCATTCGGTTCCCACTTGGTAAATATCAGGTACAAAAATATTCAAGCACAAGCAACATGGCTTTAAACCTTCCATAATCTAAATCTGCTTATTTACCTTGTACATTTAGGTAAATGGTTATCTGTAAGGTTGCATTTTAGGCTTTTTGTATCTCAGACTCACAGAAAGTGTGCTCATGGACTCTAATATTTCCCAATGAAACCAGTGACCTTTATAATAGTCCTGTGTTAGTCTTGCTTTTTACTCTTTTTTGCACCTTTAGATGTCTCTGTTGTACTGAAGTAGAGGGAAAATGCTCCAGTAAATTTTTAGCATCTGTAGGAAATTTCCTTTTACATATTTATTTATTTAGCCAGTAAGTCACTTACTCATACGTTCGACAAACACAAGCATCTACTATGGACCAAGCACTACTGTTGTCAGGAAAGAATGAGATTCAGCAGCAAATAAAATTCAGTTCCTGCTATGACAGAGCTTACACTGCAGAGAGCAGACAGGAGACAGACTAAAAATGCATTTATACTGGTTTGAACTCTGTTTGCTCAGTGTAAAAGAAAAAAAAATATATATATATATATATATATGTAGGGTGATGAGCAATGCTAAGAAGTAAAAGAAAGAAAGGAAAAATGAAACATAAATGATAACATCACAGCTTTATTAAAATTGTTCTGTGAAACCAATGTTTGCAAAAGAGCTGAGCAGGTAAGGAGGTGAAATGTGTGCAGACCTGGATGGAGGGGCTGGATGACTGAGAAGACCAAATACCCGAGGGGACCTGGGTCATCCTTGGAAACTAGGGGTGGAGGCAATGGGGTGGAGGGAAGCAGGGGGAGCTGAGGAAGAGGGGAACAGAGGGGGATATCCATGGAAAAGGCAGTGGTAGGGTCCCACTGGGCCCCGGGACCCACGGTGAGAACTTGGACTTGAATCTGAGTGAGAAAGAATGCCGCTGGGCCATATTGGACAAACAGTGACATAATTTGATCTATGTTGTCAAATAACCCTGGGCTTCAGGTGCCAAATAAGTTTCAGGAGTTTAGCTTAGAAGAGAGTGATTGGTGCCAGATTCTACATTCACATGCAAAACCAGAGGGGGGGAAAAAAGTCAGAGCTGAAAGGAATTGATGAAAAAGATATGGATTCAATAGAAAGAGAGGAGCCATGGTTTATGGTCTGAGAAAATGGAGAAATGAACTTCAGAAATTATGGAAAGAAACTATTTGTAGGAATTTTTAAAATTAATTAATTTGCTTATTATTACTATTTTTAATTTTGGCTGCACTGGGCTTTGCTGTGGTTCATGGGCTTCTCTTGTTGCGGAGCACAGGCTCCAGAGCTCATAGGCTCAGTAGTTGCAGCACCAAGGCATAGCTAGCTGCCCTACGGTGTGTAGGAGCTTAGTCTCTTGACCAAGGATCAAACCCATGTCCCCTGCATTGGAAGCAGATTCTTAATCACTGGACCACCAGGGAAGTCCCTGTAGGAGATTCGTAAATGTTGGAAATGTTAAATTTGCAAAACCTCCTGAACTTCCAAAGGAGAATGTTCCAGACAGAAGTGGATAGGAAAAGTTTCTCCACATCCCCTTTTTTCTTTCCAGAATTAAGCTCATGTATTCTACTACAGGGGCTTCCCTGGTGGCTCAGATGGTAAAGAATCTGCCTGCAATTCGGGAGGCCTGGGTTCTACCCCTGGGTTGGGAAGATCCCATAGATGAGAGCATGGCAACCCACTCCAATATTCTTGCCTGGAGAATCCCATGGAGAGAGGAGCCTGTGGGGATACAGTCCACAGGGTGGCAAAGAGTTGGACACGACTGAGCGACTAAGCCCAGCTCAGCACATCTGACTATAGAATTATCAACATGCTGTTGATAGAGCTGAAGGTGCTTCAATAAAATTGGATGACAGTTTATTTGGATGACGGTTACAAGAATATTTTATACAAAATTTGTGTTTAGAAGTAAAGTACCATGGTCTCCTATAACTGAGGCATTTTCTATCTG
This sequence comes from Cervus elaphus, assembly GCF_910594005.1. Taxonomy (NCBI): domain Eukaryota; kingdom Metazoa; phylum Chordata; class Mammalia; order Artiodactyla; family Cervidae; genus Cervus; species Cervus elaphus. The sequence continues at coordinate 29,405,457 of NC_057819.1, forward strand.
AGACTGGTTGTTTAAGTTTTTGAAGCTAATGCTTTTCTGAGAGCCAAAATATCTACTAAAAACCTCTTTATGAACTGGAAAGGCAGATTAATCCCCTTCTGAGATAGGAGAATTTATGCTGTGCTCCTGAAAGCCAGATGTCAGATTGACATACTTTGCTTGTCAACAAGGATTACTGTCATTTCACTTGGTATTTACAGTAGGGCTTGCTCTGCGGGCCACCCTCATGAGGAAACCCTTAATGCCACATGTCTACAGCTCAGATGGTGGACACTTTCTGGAAATTCAGATGGCACCAGGCCCTGGGCATCCTGCCTAATCCCCTTGTTCCAGGCGAAGAGAGTATATTGTAGAAACTTCTCATAAGGGCTGTGACTTCTCAAACTTGTTTCTTGGAGGGCCTTTGTTTTCTTTGGAGAACATTTTGAACTTGAGGGACCCATCTCCTTCTAGCGACACACTGCTGGGGTGGGTTTTCCATCAACAGCCTTGCTGTTGACATTACGTCTGAGGCTGCATGTTCCAAGGGACCAGGCTACTGTGGCATTCTTTCTTTCACATTCTGTGTTTACAACTGTTACCCCTCCACTTGACACCATGCAATTATGCTGTTGTCAGGGTCTCATTCACATTTCTCACGTGAATGGCCCGGTTAGTGGAGTTGTTTTCAATGACACAGGGTAGTCCACTGGAGTCCTCTCATCAGACTGGCTGGCTACTTGAATTGCCATGGCAGCCATCAAAATACCAACTTGTCTGAAGGCCAGAGGGAATCAACAGGAATTCGACAGCAAAAACATAAATAAATAAAAGTAAAAGTATGTTCTGTCTCTTCTAGTTTTCCTACACTTGGACACAAAGAAAAGGAGGATATGACCTACTTGGTCAACAGAATCACTCCCTCAAGAGACACAGATTCTTATCTGAGAAACATTGCCTGCCACAGGTTGGTTTGTCTCTCCCCCCCGCCACCCCCACCCCCCCACCCCCCCGTCACAATGATAGGTTGATGGGTTGATGTCTTAACCCCCATAACTGTAAAGGTGACTTTATTTGGAATTAGGGTCTCTGCATATGTAATCAAGTTAAGATAAGGTCATATTGAATCAGTTCAGTTCAGTTCAGTTGCTCAGTCATGTCCGACTCTTTGCGACCCCATGAATTGAAGCACATCAGGCCTCCCTGTCCATCACCAACTCCTGGGGTCCACCCAAACCCATATCCATTGAGTCAATGATGCCATCCAGCCATCTCATCTTCTGCCATCCCCTTCTCCTCCCACCCTCAATCCTTCCCAGCATCAGGGTCTTTTCAAATGAGTCAGCTCTTCGCATCAGGTGGCCAAAATATTGGAGTTTCAGCTTCAACATCAGTCCTTCCAATGAACACCCAGGACTGATCTCCTTTTGGATTGACTGGCTGGATCTCCTTGGAGTCCAAGGGACTCTCAAGAGTCTGCTCCAACACCACAGTTCAAAAGCATCAATTCTTCGGTGTTCAGCTTTCTTTATGGTCCAACTCTCACATCCATACATGACTACTGGAAAAACCATAGCCTTGACTAGACAGACCTTTGTTGACAAAGTAATGTCTCTGCTTTTTAATATGCTGTCTAGGTTGGTCATAACTTTCCTTCCAAGGGGTAAGCATCTTTTAATTTCATGGCTGCAATCACCATCTGCAGTGCTTTTGGAGCCCAGAAAAATAAAATCAGCCACTGTTTCCACTGTTTCCCCATCTATTTGCCATGAAGTGATGGGACTGGATGCCATGATCTTAGTTTTTGGAATGTTGAGCTTTAAGCCAACTTTTCACTCTCGTCTTTCACTTTCATCAAGATGCTCTTTAGTTCTTCACTTTCTGCCATAAGGGTGGTGTCATCTGCATATCTGAGGTCATTGAATCAGAGCGGGCCATAAATTTCACGAGTAGTGTCTTGTATGATGGTTGCGTGGACATGAGGGCCGACACTGCAGGGGTGCAGATACAGTCCCCCAGAAGGTCCAAGCCCTGCAGGCAACTCCCAGAAGCCCCGAGAGACCCAGGCAGCAGTTCCTCCCCCGGCCTCCAGGAGGCGCAGCCTCGTGACACCTGGATCATCAGCTTCCAGAGTGAGGGTAAACTTCTGTTGTTTTAAACCATCTTGTAGGCGTGCTTGGTTACGCAGACCTAGAAAACGAAATACGAAAGGGAAAGTCCTGTCTCTTTTCACTTGAAAACAAAGAAAAGGATAAAGAGGAGAGTGAACCAGATGCACAGAAAGAAGCAAAAAAAAAAAAAAAAGAGCCCGCGTAGCCGCTGGTATAGAGAGGGACTTAGCGATGGGTGAGGAGGTGGGAATGTAGGTGGAGGAGGCGTCCAGGTCTAATTCCGATTCCAGGAGATGCGTTTGACAGCTGAATGGCAGTTGGCAAGGCTGTCTTCCTTCCACATCCAAGTGCCCATCTGAAATTCCGTGCAGGTCTCACTGTATCTCTCATCCGGCTCCACCGCTAACTTACTTGTCACTGTTTCCCGGAAAACTATTAGCTCAGTGAGAAGGGGATCTCAATCACTGTGACTTCATATACCTTCCCGGTAAGCTCTCATAAACGTCTAATAGCTTCACCAGAGTTAATGCAAAAATGTCAGGACACACTTGAATTTTCAAGTCTATCTGCCTGTGCCGACAAGGTTTCCAGAACAGGAAAAGCGCTAACTGGAAGCTGAGTCCATGCCTGTCTGTAAAGCACCGTGATGTGTCTGGTCCACACTGGAACTGAAGGTCCCTGTTTCCCAGTGGACCAGACCCAGCCATTCCCAACTCCATGGACCGTCTCCCCCCTCACACCTGGTCTGTTCCCCCAGCAGCACAGTCCCACCTGAGCTCAGGGCACTGTTGCAGCCCAGCTCAGTGTCCACTACTAGCTCCTCACGGGTCCTCCTGCCTTCGTTGTCGGCAACTACAATTCACCCTTCCAGTCTGCTTCCAGATGATTCTAAAACACAAGTGTGACCATTTCACTCCAGTATGTAAAGGTTCACAAGGCTCATCCTTTTTGGCAATAGGATGAAATCTGCATCCTCTGATGTCGCCCTCGAGGCCCTGCAGTATCCGACTCTTGTCCTCTGAGGTCTGATGTCTTTTTCTTACCTTCCATCCCCCCTGCCCTTCTCTGCTCCACCTGGATTCCTTCTTCCAGTTCCCAAATACACCACATCCTCTCAACTCTGGAATCCCAGACATGTTACGCCCTTGGCCTGGAACCCTCCCCACCACAACCCCAGTGCGCCTAAAACACACCACCCCACCTGACTCTTTCTTCAAATATAGACTCAGAAACTACCCCATCAAATATTTCAATGACAGCTTTCTTCATTCTTAGATTCAGCTTGACTTTACTCCTATGTGACCCTGTACCACCTTTATTGGCATCCTGATATTTGGTCATCCACTATACTGTAAAAGCTTTATTGCCAAAACTCCATATAGCGTCCGACCATGTTACCTGCAGCGTCTGATGCCCAGTGGAGGCCCAGAGTAGGCACTCATTAAATATTTGTTAATTGAATGAGCTACTTCACTGGGATTTGTTTTTATAGACAGCAAGACAGGTTTATATATCCTGGTATAAGACACATGATACATAGACAAATGTTGAGAATTTGTTTTTGTTGTTTTTTTTCTTCTTTTGTGTGAAACAGGAAGCAAAGTAACACTTCTGTGTATGAGTTTGTCTCTAAGAGTGGAAACAGCAGAGAAGACTGAGGGAGGGGCAACTTCTAAAAGACTGATCTAATTTTAAAAGTCTAATCCAGCTTCAGGCTTTCTTGTCTTAGTCTCTGGTCTAGGAAATGGAATGAGTCTAAGGATCCTTCAGTGTTTCACAGTGTAAAACATACATCCAAATAAAGAAAAGACAGAATGGCTTCTATGAAGATAGAAAGGTCCATTTTCACAGTTGCATTTCTCCAAACACTGTATTTTAGTAATTAATTGAGGAATAAACTTTGACCTTGCAGTGTTCTAGAACAAAATGAGTGAGCACTCACAAGAGAATTTTATCTGAAGATTTAAATTACCCTGCTGTTCCCACAGTCTACATCATTGTGTTTCAAAAACTTAGTCAACTTATATAGAATTACAATAATAGCACCTAATCTTCTAGACACTTTATACTTAAATAATTTCACTAATCCTACTAATTAGGCTGTGAACAAGGAGGACAGGTATTAATATTATCTTGATTTTTGAGTTTGAGCTCTAAGATAATATACAAGAGCTGAGATTTGTTAAGTCTCTGCATACAGTGTCTCATTTAGTAATCAGGATAATCCAATGAGTCTGTACTATTATCCCATTTCGATGATAACAACTCAGATTTAGAAAAATTAAGTATTATGTCCAAAGTGACACAACTAGTAAAAGGAAATGTTGGAATTCAGACCTAGTCTCGTATTTGAACTTGTTGCTGTTTTCCACAATAGCTGAGAATTCCCTAGTAGTTTGATTTTGTTGTTTTTGTTTTTCAAATCACCTCATCAGTGCTCCACCACACAATTAAAAATAATCTTTTGCATGACAATTTTAGCTAAAATAATTTTCCTCTTTTTCAATGTTTTGTATTAAAAAGCCCTCACCTTGCTTTTATCCCCCCTTTCTTCTCTGCCCATCTCCTCTTGTAAGATTACAAGAAAAATGTATTCATAAATTGCTAGGTTGGTTCTAAGAATAACTGTAGATAAACCCAAGGTCTATTTTTATAACCAAAATATGGTACCGATGTTAATACTCCTTTTCTTTCTTTAAAGACATTTTGTGTTTGCCAAATGGATAACCATCTTCTCATCCAAGAGGTGAGGCTTGGAGACAAGGATTATTATTGGTGTCACTGCAGCTAGTAAGATTATCCTCCTTAGACTGTTTGGAATGTGAGGACCTGTTGGTCTCTTATCTGCCTAGGAAAGAGTGTCAAATTGTTGAGTTACTAAGATTTTCATTTTCAAAGTTAAATCTGAAAGAACTTAGTATGCATTTTTGTGCTGTCTTATTTTCTAAGCAAGATTCAGTTCAGTTCAGTCGCTCAGTCATGTCCGACTCTTTGCGACCCCATGAATCGCATCACGCCAGGCCTCCCTGTTCATCACAAACTCCCGGAGTTTACTCAAACACATGTCCATCGAGTCGGTGATGCATAATTGTTCTTAAATGTTCTATTTGGGACAATTTTGATTAAATAGTGAGAAAGGAATCTAAAATAGAATCTATGTATCTATCGATATATATAACTGGAGAAGGACGTGGCAACCCAGTGCAGTATCCTTGCCTGGAGAATCCCATGGACAGAGGAGCCTGGCAGGCTATAATCCATGGGGTCGCAAGAGTTGGACACGGCTTAGCGACTAAACCACCACCACCACCACCATATATATAACTGAATACCTTTGCTGTATACTGGAAACTAATACAATGTTGTAAATTAACTACATTAAAAAAAAACAACTGAGCATCTATTTGTGTCCCTTTTTTCAAACCAAGTAGCAAGTCTCATTAAAGTTAAACTAGAGAATAAAAAAATCCATTATTATCATATTATGTGACCAAAAGATGAAACCCATAAGCCTCAAACTGATGTTTGGGTCATCATGCGTTTAGTTCAGTCTGCAGACCATAGGGAGATTTTAGCTTTGCCATTTTTACATGTGTTAATCCCATGCTAAGATCATCGAAACCCTAGAGTGACCCTTGTGTTTATGTAGCAGCCAGGCCTTTCCACATAGTCGCGAGTACTGCAGTTACACAGACTTGATGGTCCAATAGCAAATAGTCACTGAATGGCATTTAGACTCAGTCAACCAGTATCACATGTGAAACATCCTGAATCCCAATAGAGGAAGCTTTTACTTTCTGGAAAAGAGAAATCAAAACCAAATATGAGAAGGAAGCTAACTTTTCACTTGCTGTCCTTAAATCTTTTTTATGATTAAAACAATGATAATAACATGAGGTTTCCCCTCTCAACAAAGTATCAAATATACAGTAGAGTATTGTGAACTACAAGTGTTGTGTGCAGACCTCTAGAATTTATCCATCTTGCTTGACTGATATTTTTTCCCCATTGAACTACCATCCCGGGACTCTGACAACTTTCATTCTACTTTCTACTTCTGAGTTGACTACTTTAAAGATGCCGTAAAAGTGGAATCAGGAGTATGTGTCCTTCTGTGAAAGGCTTATTTTCCTTAATGTTCTCAACGTGCATTCATATTATGTCACATGATATGATTTCCTACTTTTTGAAGGATGACTATTATTTCTTTGCCTGGATATACCACATTGCTTTGTTTATCTGACATTTAGGTTATTTCTGCTTCATGATTGAGTGAATAATGTGGTGATCACATAGATCAATATAGAAGTGAAAATATCTCCTTGAGATCCTGTTTTCTACTCTTTTGGATAAACTCCCAAAAGTGGGATTGCTGGATTATATGATCATTGTATTTTTAGTTTTTTGAGGAACTTGATATTTTTTTCTGTTACAGCCACCATTGCACAAGCATTCCAGTTTCTCCAGTGCCTTTTCAATGCTTGTTATTTTGATTTTTTTATTCTTAATGGACATCCTAACAGGTGTGAGGTGATATCTCATTATAGTTTTATAGTTTTTATTTGCATTTCCCTGATGATTAGTGATGTTGATCATCTTTTCATAAATCTTTTATTTGTACATCTTCTTGGAAAAAATGTCTGTTCAAGCCCCTTTTCCATTTTTAATTGAGTTATTTCACATTGCTGTTTACCGTCTTTTCATTTCATCTTAAATGACTCTATCATTTCGTTTAATGCTGATCTAGAATCCATGAACTTTCTCAGAATCCGTGTTTATCTGGGAAAATCTGTATCTCATCTTATACTTGAGAACATCTTTAATTCTTGATCATATACATATTTAGAGCCTCTATGGTAATTTAAAAGAATAAGTTTATCTTTTCACTATCAACACATTGTCACAATAAAGTTCTTCTCTTTTTTCCAATTTTCCTTAGTAATAATATACAATGTTGTTCTTTTTCCTAACATATTGGCTATTTCAAATGCATTTATTGCTGTAGTGGTTACATCCTTAATAGATAAATCAAAACTTCACTTATTTTTATATAATGATAGATCAGATTAAATAAACAACTAAACATTGCTCTCCCATTTAAGGTTTCTTTTCATGGCACATCTTTTGTCCAAGTCTTCATAGAGAGTACAACTAAAGGGACTTCTGCATGTTTAAGTAGCCTTTAGGATGGTATGTGCTTAGTTGCTTAGTCATGTCTGACTCTTTGTGACCCTATGGACTGTCGCCCCCTAAGCTCTTTTGTCCATGAGGATTCTCCTAGGCAAGAATACTGGAGTGGGTTGCCATGCCCTCCTCCAAGGGATCTTCCCAACTCAGAAATCGAACTGGGGTCTTCTGCACTGCAGGTAGATTCTTTGCCAGCTGAGCTACTAGGATAGGATATTCAGATAAAAATACAGAAGATATTCATACCAAAAATATCTATTGTTTATCTGACATTCAAAATGAACTTGGAGTCCTTCATTTTTCTTGCTAAATAGGTCAGATCTGCTTTGGAAAGCTCCTGAGACTTAGCTCATCCGTTGGGAATTAAGAGGAGGAGCACCAAAAACAACTTGACTCTTTCTTATTGAGGATGTGAGTTACTCCCACTAGACCCAAATCTGAGGATAAAGTGAGATTTATAATGAAACAGGCACCATTATAAATTCACAATGTGCCAGGCAATGCTTAGCTTTTAACAAGAATTTCAGCACCTAATCCTTCCAACTACTCTGCCTTGAAAGTAGGAAAATTACAATTTAGAGGTTAATTTGCCAAAAGCTACACCTGCCACCAGGATTCTGAACCAGGCTGACATTACCCAGAGCCTGTGGGCTTACTCCCAGTGTGATCTTGGAAAGCTAAGTGCAAGGTCCCTGTGACATAGTCTGTGGCGACTTGTTTCATGATCTGAGATAAACAACCATGATAACTATATACCATGGGCCAAGGTTAATGGAAATATGATATTTATGGTACTTTCCTTCAATCATCAGTTAATGAGTACCTCTGTGTCAGACACTGTTCTATGTACAAAGACTAAAATGGTAAACAACACCTACAAAATTCCTCTTCTTTTCAATATGCAACCAAATGCATAATATTCTGAGAGAAACCTCTGCAGCAATTGTGGATCAAAGATATTAATAATACAAATTCCTTCTAACAGGTGAACATGCTTATTATCTCTGAACTTGCAGCTGTTCAGATGACAGGAAAATGTAAATCTGCACATCTTGAAAGTTATCACAGAAAGGAGAATAAAATGAATTTCCCGAGTTTGGCTGTTCACAAATACAAAGAATGGGAAAATTTTCCACTTACACATAACAAGAGTTTCAAAATCTGTGATGGCCTATTTCATGAGCTGAGCTACACCAATATTTATGTATGTAAATGAAACAAACTTTTTTATTCAAGTTTATTTGAAATGCCATGCTAATAAATTACAAGGTGGGTCTTATTTTTATTACTCAGCTAACTCTCATACTCTGTAATCTATAAAAGAATTATTTCTGAACATCTGAATTTTATTGATTGTTGTTCAGTCCCTGAGTTCTGTCTGACTCTTCGTGACCTCATGCAGTGTAGCACGCCAGGCTCCTCTGTCCTCCACTATCTCCCAGATTTTGCTAAAATTCATGTCCATGTCCACTGAGTTGGTGATGCTATCTAACCATCTCATTCTCCACTCCCCTTTCTCCTTTTGCTTTCAATCTTTCCCAGCATAAGGGTTTTTTCAATGAGTTGGCTCTTCAGATCTGGTAGCCAAAGTATTGGAGCTTCAGCTTCAGCAATAGTCCTTCCAATGAATATTTAGGGTTGATCTCCTTTAGGACTGACTGGTTCAATCTCCTTGCTGTCCAAGGAACTCTTCTGTGACATTACAATTCAAAAGCATCAATTTGTCAATGCTCAGCCTTCTTTATGGTCCAACTCTCATGTTCATACATGACTACTAGAAAAAAACATAGCTTTTACATTTGTCAGTAAAGTGATGTCTCTGCTTTTTTATTTTTTAAGCTTGATAAGCTGTCTAGGTTTGTCATAACTTTCCTTCCAAAGAGCAAGCATCTTTGAATTTCATGGTTGCAGTCACTGTCTGAATTGATTTTGGAGCCCCCCAAATAAAACCTGTCACTGCTTTCACTTTTTCCCCTTCTATTTGCCATTAAGTGATGGGATCAGATGCTATGATCTTAGTTTTTTTTTTCATGTTGAGTTTCAGCTAGCTTTTTCACTTTCCTCATTTGTAGGCTCTCTAGCTCCATTTCTCTTTCTGCCATTAGAATGGTATCATCTGCATATCTGAGGTTGTTGATATTTCTTTCTGCAATCTTGATTCCAGCTTGGAGTTGCTCCAGCCTGGCATTTTGCATAATGTACTCTGCATAGAAGTTAAATAAGCAGGGTGACAACATACAACTTTGCCATGCTTCTTTCCCAATTTTGAACCAGTCTGTTGTTCCATCTCCGGTTTTAACTGTTGCTTCTTGACCCACATACAATTTTCTCAGAAGACAGAGAAGGTAGTCTAGTACTCCCGTGTTTTTAAGAATTTTCCAGTTTGTTGTGATCCACACAGTCAAACGCTTTAGTGTAATTGAATCAGAAGTAGCTGTTTTCTTGAATTCCCTTGCTTTCTCCATGATACAACAGATGTTGGAGATTTGATCTCTGGTTCCTCTGCATTTTCTAAATCCAGCTTGCACCTCTGGAAGTTCTTGATTCATATACTGCTGAAGCCTAGCTTGAAGGATTTGGAGCATAACCTTGCTAGCAAGTGAAATGGGTGCAATTGTATAGCAGTTGGAATAGTCTTTGGCATTGCCCTGTTTTAGAATTGGAATGAAAACTGACCTTTTCCAGTCCTGTTGCCACTGTTGAGTTTTCCACGTTTGCTGACATGTCAAATGCAGCACTTAAACAGCAACGTCTTTTAGGACTTGACATAGCTCTGCTGGAATTCTGTCACCTCCACTAGCTTTGCTTGTTGTAATGCTTCTTAAGGCCCACTTGACTTCACACTCCAGGACAACCAGGTCCAGGTGAGCGACCGTACCACTGTGGCTATCTTGGGCATTAAGAGTTTTTTGTATAGTTCTTGTGTGTTTTCTTGCCACTCCTTCTTAATCTCTTGTGCTTCTGTTAGGTTCCTACCATTTCTGTCCCTTGCGATCTCCAGTTTTCTTAAGGAGATCTCTAGTCTTTCCCATTTTATTGTTTTCCTCTATTTTTTTGTATTGTTCATTTAAGAAGCCTTTTTTAAATCTCTTCTTGCTATTCTTCTAGAACTCTGTATTCACTTGGGTATATCTTTCCCTTTCTCCCTTGCCTTTCACTTCCCTTCTTTCCTCAACTATGTGTAAAACCTTTTCAGAAAACCACGTTGCTTTCTTGCATTTCTTTTTCCTTTGTAATGGTTTTGGTCTCTGCTTTCTGTACAATGTTACAGATCTTCTTCAGGCACTCTGTCTATCAGACCTAGTCCCTTGAATCTAGTTGTCACCTCCACTGTATAATCTTAAGGGATTTGATTTAGGTCATACCTGAATGACATAGTTGTTCTCCCTACTTTCTTTCATTAAAGCCTGAATTTTGCAATAAGGGGCTCACGATCTGAGCTACAGACCTTGGGCTGGGTGTTAATTCCTCTTTGCATCTATGAGTAGGATGGTTATATCATTCACTGTCCAAATTAGGTGTGGTGTAAAAATTAGGGCACCACAGATCCTGAAAGGAAGAGCTATGAATTATTAAGCCTGGGTAAGAACAGAGCAGGGATTGTCACAAACAAGCCACATTTGTAGTCCATTCATTTCCCCCTCAGAAATGTCAAAGATTATCTCAAGGTTTTGTAATCTAATTAGCACTAGTGACTTTTTCCTTAGTGGGAAAACAAGAGGGCATGGTACCCTTGACCTTCTATCATGATTTGCCACAGTAGGTTTATGGCACTATCAGTTGTAATCAGAGCTAAAAATACAACAAAAGTGAAAGTTCTTCCTTGTGGTAATAATCATGTATCCTTCTCTGGAGATAGAAACAAAATGCACCTGCTGTGTAAAAAAAGGTAAAGATGAAAATCAGTCACTACTGAATAGTCAACAATGAAATATGTAAAACTTGTCATCTGTTATTACTGCTGATCTCAGTCTTTTTATCTGCACCTTTATTTGTGCAATGGCTTCAATGCCTGGAAATCACTTACTAGCAGTTTACCATATTACCCTCACAGCAACTTATCACTAGGCCATTCTTTTCTCTTTTTCTTGCTGAAGTTTAACGTTGTCAACTTGATTCCATTTTCCTTGTGTTTACATGCAAATAGGTTGTTAGAGTGCAACGACATTTAACATTAGGGCCACATGTCCTGACTGCCTTGAACACACGGAAAAACTGCCTTGAAAATAATGTAACCTCTTTTGCTTAATGTCTATCTCTGGGGTCGCCTTTCTTCTCCTTTGGTTGGAGTTCTATAGAAAATTATAGATTCCTTATGTACCAATCTGCCATCATGTACACATATCCTAAAGAGTCAGCTTTAAGTGTCAAAGATCTATTACATATAAGAATGCCCGCAGGCTTATTTGCAAATACAGTTGTCCTTTAAAAATATGTTGTATTTAATAAAAGTGCTCTATTCTTCCCAGCAAAGCAATAAAACCAAGAGGAAGAAAGAATGATTTCCAGATAAGTTAAAAAATTTATCTACTTTTCATTTATTAAAAGACTTTTACATTAGGGTATTGGGAAGAATAGGATAAAGCAAAAGTCATATAAAAAGAGAAGAACATTTTAAAGTCAAATTCACAGTAGAGTAAATTAGTTGGAATTTAACTTTCTGTGTTTTTTCTTCTAAACACTCACTTCACAACCATTAGTTGATTCTATATTCATACATATATAAAGGCTAGTGCACTTCTCAAATTTTTCCCCTCTGAGTAATAGTACTGTGCAAATTTTCCTAAATATTTCAAGTCATATTGAAAATCTGATTAACACAGCATATTGATCAGGTTGCACTTTGGAAAAAGACACATGTAGGAAAAACAAACCATATTTAAATATAATCTCTTTCCAAGACACTTAAAGAATTTTCGGAACTTAGAAAAATCACTGACAGTTCACAGTATTTCTTTAAGGTGAGTAGACATCATTATTATTGTTATATCAGTGAGAAATAAAGATGGAAGTTTAAGGGGAGGTACAGATCAGTAAAATAAGGTGGAGAATAAAAATATTGCTCAGAGAGCCAGGAACCAAAGCCACAGCTACACAACTATATACAATATGAAAAGTTCTAGTGGAAATATAAAAAGTAACAGAATAATCCAGCATGAAAAATTATTTGTCACATAATAATTTTCAGATTTTCCACTAAAGCAAACTGTTTCTTTTGCCACATATGAGAAAGATATTAATCCATTTTAAACCTTAAAAATGGACCAGATGTATTCAAATCACTTTTGAAAATAGATATAATTTTTTTTCTGTAGCATCAAAAGTACAGCTTTGAAAATTACTTCTCTGTGACTAACGGTGCGGAGGGAATGCAAACATTAAATGGTTCATTTTGTCACTAGCTTGAAAACAGGCAATTCTGCGGGCAGTCGATTCCCTGGGGGAAGTGTTGGTTTAAGGAGTCACCACTGGAGCACCCAGCTCGCTTGGCACTTGTTCCTAAAACTAATCTGCTTGAAAGCTGATTGGCTATTATGTTGTAGCCCCAGGCCATCAAATAACAACTGAATACTGCTGTCAGCAAAGTCTCATTTTCAAATTTATTTAAACCACAAAAAAGGTAACCCATTTCTCCCACTCAACGACCAACCCCTGGCAATCAGCAGTCCGTTCTTTTTTCTGTGAGCCTGGTATTTATTGATTTGCTTGTTTACAGATTCCACATACAAGGGTGATTGATATACAGTATTTGTCTTCCTCTGACTTATTTCACTTAGCAAATGTTGCTGTAAATAGTGAGATTTCATTCATGTTATGGCTGGATAATATTCCATTATGTATATATGTAATATATACATATATGTACATATATTCTACATATATATATACAATATATATGTGTGTGTGTGTGTGCGTGTGTATACATTTACATATCACAATTCCTTTCTGCATTCATCCATCAATGGGCACTTCAGTTTTTCCATATCTTGGCTATTGTAAACAATGTTGCAATAAATATGGTGGTACAGATATCTTTTTGAGTTAGCGTTTCCATTATCTTCAAATAAATACCCAGAGGTAGAATTTTTGGATTGTGTGATAGTCCTACTTTAAAATTTTTGAGGAACCTCCTTACTGCTGTTCACAGTGATTCCCACTGTCAGTGTATGAGGGTTGCATTTTCTCTATATCCTCACCAATGGTTGCTGTTTTTTTTCTTTTTAATAAAAGTCATTCTGACAGATGTGAGGTGATAATTCATTGTGGTTTTTACTTGCATTTCCCTGATGATTAGTGATGTAGAACATCTTTTCATGCACTGCTGACTATCTGTATGTGTTCTTTGGAAAAATGTCCATTCAGATATTCTGCCCGTTTTTAAAACAGTTTTTTCAGTTGAGTTATTTGTGTATTTTGGAAATTAGCCCCTTATCAGATACATAATTTGCAAATTTTTTTCTCATTCAGTGAGTTGTCTTTTTCATTTATTAAAGCTTTCTTTTGTTGTGTGGAAGCTTTTTAGTTTGATGTTTATTTTTGCTTGTTTTGTTTTCAGTATTGGTGTCAAATTTTTAAAAGTGGTCATCAAGACCTGTGTCAAAGAGCTTACCACCTATATTTTCTTCTAAGCGTATTATGGCTTCAGGTCTTACATTCAAGCTTTTAATCCATTTTTAGTTAATATCTGTGTATTGCATAAGACAGTAGTCCAGTTTTATTCTTTTGCATGTGGCTATACAGCTTTCTCAACACCACTTATTGAACAGACTTTCTCTATTGCATAGTCTTGCCTCTTTTTTCTTAAATTAGTTGAGCATGTGTGTGAAGGTTTATTTCTGGGCTCTCTGGTCTATTGTATTGCTCTATGTATCTGTTTTTATGCCATACCATACTGTTCTAATCACTATAGCTTTGTAAAATATTTTGAATCAGAGAGTATGATGCTTTCAGCTTTGGTCTTTCTCAAGTTTACTTTGGCTATTTTGGATATTTTATAGTTCCATACACATTTTAACAGTTCGTTTTATTAATATTTCTGTGAAAAATTCTATTGGAATTTTGTTAGAGATTGTATTGAATCTGTACATTGCTTTTGGTAGTATTGACATTTTAGCAGTATTATTTCTTCAAATCCATGAGCATGAAAATATATCTTTTTATTTATTTGTGTCCTTTTCATTTTTTTTAATATATTTTAGTTTTCAAAGTACATGTCTTTCATCTCCTTTGTTAAATTTATTCTTAGATATTTTATTATTTTTAATGCAATTGTAAGAGGAGTTGTTTTCTTCACTTCTCTTTCTAAAAGTTTATTATTAGCAGCATCTCTTTTATTCAAGGCAATATAAAAATCTCTTCCAATCAAATCATTTAGAGAGATATTTCTGATAATATTACTTTATATTTTTTAATAAAAATCAAAATAGTATGTACTAGTAAGCATAATTCAATCACAAAAGTTTTACATAGTCTTATTTTTAAAACTACTTAAAATTTTCAAAATACATACATTATTTTTGTTGCAGAGAACTGGGACAAAGTGAGTAATAAAATACTTTTAGCCATAAAATATATATTACATTAAAACAGAAGTCCATTAAGGAAGCGGAATGTAAATATCACTTCAAAAAAAAAGCAAAGAACCAAGTAAACCTCCCAGCTGTTAAGGAAGAGCTTACAATGTATTTTTAAAATAGCTGTTGGTGAGTATGAAATTATGATTCTTAGATCTCATAAGATACATTTATAAAAGAGTTGTAACAAATTTATATTAAAATCTCAACGTTTATAATACAGTGGAAAGCATACCTTTGTATTTTAAAAATCTAATCATGTATTTTAGAGGTCAGCATAAAGGGTGTAAAGGGAAACATATCAATATATTCTCAATATTCCATGAGGCCATGCTCAAGCAAAAACAAAGTTTGAATACCAATACTAGAGGCAGTGTCTGACTTAGTACAGCTATATAAATGATCCAAATAATATGAATCCTGAACATACATCTGGGACTGCATATTGAGTTTTTCTGTTATCAATGAATATAATGAGATAATTTCCAGTCTTTCCAGGTGTTCTGTGTTTTGCAGACAAAGGCTGAGAAAATCCAGGAGACACGTAAAGAAGCCTAAGCTCCCAATTCACAGAGATAATCTTGAACTTTTCATCTTCAGTTCTTATATGGGAAATTTACCGAACATTGTAATTAATGTGTTTCACAGCTGAATAAATTCTCTCCCAAGACATTCAATTTACACATTGAAGATCAATTTCCTCAGCAATCCAATATTTTAACCTTTAGTCATGAACATGAGAAATGTGTACAAGGTATTAGCTTTGATGATACAAAGGAATTTTTGTACAACAAATATTTAGCTTCCTCAAAAGAGTCCTCTTAAATTAAATTAGATAATTTAAAATAACGTGTAAAACTTATCAAAATTGAATCACTAACTTTGAGTTATATGTCTTATGGCACATAGAAATAAATTATTTGAAAATGTGGTATTTTAAGCATAATTCAATTCTTAACATAATTTTTATTTATAAACATTATAAAAAGCTTCTCTTAAACATTTTATAAGTTAGCACCTTAATAACCTACTCATCTATCTTCCCACAGCTAATCTTTTCTTCCACTCACCCAGTCTATGTCAAGGGAATCACAAGCTGGATAGTATCACTTCTCTACTGAAAACACGTTAATAGTTTCTAATAAACCCCAGATCCCTGACTGAGACCTGAAGAAGCTGCATGGTCTGCTTTGCCTTAGCTCTTCAACTTCCCTGGTTCCAGGCAGCAGGCTTGCTTTTCTTTCAGCACAGATAACAAACATGCCAGAATTCTGAACACCTTCTGCTACACTGAATCAGTCTCCCTCATCACTGCCCACCGTTGCTCCTTACCTTGCTATCTCCGGCTTTATAGCTTTATCTCTATATTAAACTCAAGAACCCTTTCCTAGGAAGGTGTCTTTGAGAATCTCTTTTGTGATGCTATTGTTTCCTCTGTCATTTTAAGCCAAGACACACACTCAGTTGCTCATTTGTATTAATCTGTGTCTCTTGATGGACCGGATCAACCTGCTTCATATCTCTTGTATATGCAGAGTCTCAGCATAACGCCTGAAGGTATGTGGTAAGTGAGCACTGGTGAGTGAATAGAAGTGCCTTGTGGATTACTGAGCCCCACAGGCATGGAAAATGTACACCACAGAATTACACACATAACACCCTCATGCGCACAGAATCACTAATGTCAGACAACTAACTGAAAGACTGCATATGAAACATGATGACCAAAATATGTAAAAATTAACCTTTGACAGGAGACTTTTTCTATATTTACTCTTATAAAAACTTTTAATTAAAAATTAGACATCAAAGCTTCATTGACCATGTGTACTTACCACATTCTCAGCAGTCTTTAACACCTTCACTATTACCCATACAAACTAAGTTATGTTTGAGGCACATGTATGCTTTTCTCTGTGTGTGTGTGTGTGTGTGTGTGTATACTTCCCAGGTGGCACTAGGCTAAAGTATCTGCCTGCCAATGCCAGGAGACATAAGAGACTCAGGTTTGATCCCTGGGCTTGGAAGATCCCCTGGAGGAGGGCATGGAAACCCACTCTAGTATTCTTGCCTGGAGAATCTATGGACAGAGGAGCCTGGTGGGCTATGGTTCACAGGGTTGCAAAGAGTCAGACACAACTGAAGCGACTTGGCACAGCACGTGTGTGTGTGTGTGTGTGTGTGTGTGTGTGTGTGTACACATTCCACCAATTCCCACCCATCATCCTGGTCAGGTTAGTTTTCTTCCAACACTCCATAAAAGAGTTTCCTTTTTTCCTTAGAGACATTTTTTTTTTCAGTTATATTTTATTTCCTATAGAACCAAAATACAAAATTTTAGCAAGTCTAGTATTAATGGCATTAACACATTTTGGTACCCCATTTTCCACATTATGTTTAAATACAGAAAACCTTAAATATAGAAATCTAAAGAAATATAAACCATTTAATCTTGAGACATTCTCCAGAATTATTAACTTCCTTAAAATTTGGAAATGAGCAAAAGTGAACTAATTTAGATAGTATTTTTCTATAAATTTTTAAAAGGAGAAAATGATAGTTGACAAAACAATGTGTTTATTACAAGAATAATTCTTTTTTCTCAAAGATTTCCAAATTAGAGGGATACAAACATATTTTGAAACTAATAGTTACTGTGCACACAAATTCTTTCATGCATGATTAAATAAAAGATCAAGAAAATCAGTAATGCTTTCATTAGAACAATGTATATTCAAAAAATACAACAAGGGAAGATGATTATTCACAAAACACTTCTTAAAAGTTATCAAAAATAAATAAATAAAACTAGTTGAAGCATAAAAGGTCAAACTATTTGGACTTGACTCACAACTATATTCTCTTTATTCTTCTGACCACCTTAAGATCAAAAAACACTATTTTAAGTACTTTTTTAAGCTAGAGAAATTTATAAAAACCCAACCATGACACTCTTGTATCCTTTGTTCTTTAAAGATATATTTTAATAAAGGAATTATCTATATTTTATATGTCAACTTTTAATTTTTGAGTGAGACAAGTTAATATAATTTGCTAATTTATACTTAAATGATAATATAAAACTAAAGGTCTTCTAAATGCATCTTTTTAGTGTTTGGATAAATTTTATGTCATCAATTCTGTTTTTTTAAATTATATTAATTCTAGTATTTTTAGTCATATGAAATTAGCACAAAATTCCACTGGGTTTGTTTTTTCTCTTCCACACCTTCCCAGGCTCCTCTAGCTCAGCCTGACTTGCCTGTCCTTAGGAGTTGGGAATTCAGTGTAAGCCTATTATGATCACAATGTGGAAGGAGAGTGGGGGGGCTTCCTGAGGGCAGAGGGTTTTGTCATTACTGGCCCCCAGCATCCTGAGCACTTTCTGGCACCAAATTGCACTCAGTAAACTTATGAACAAATAAATGGAATTGACAGTAAATTATCTTGCATATCTCCAAAGTATTTCAAGCCTCTTTTGTTAACTTTCCCAAATATATCACAAATTCCTCTTCAGACATGCCAACACTTAACAAGTTTGGATCTGCACGCCTGGGCTTTTTTCCTCCAAGCTCTAGTCCTGCCAATTGAACAACTAATTCCAGATGAATGGAATTCTCTGGGTCAACGTGCCCTGCTGACCCGCTAGGCTTCACAAGTATGAATAGTTGAAAGAGTAGCACTTTGTTTACACTTAATACTCTTTAAAGCAGTGGAATAAATATCAGTGATACTCACATTTTAATACAAATAAAGATATAAACCAGAAAATAAATCTTAAGGGATGCATTTTGCCCTTTTGCCATTAACCACAGAATTCTGTGATTAATGTCAAAAGTTTTTACACAATATTGAAGTTTGTGTGGTTTGATTTTAACAAAGTATTTCACTGTTGCACCTGTAAGTTACAGAACACTCTTTACATGAACCCTTTCTCAGGACCACTGACCCTGACTCTCAGCTCCAGGGTAAGTCCTCCTTTTCCGGCTGCAGGGAGCGTCTGCAGGGGTCAGGGCCAATGACCACCCTGCCCTTCTGGCCCATTTCCCCTCAGAAGCCTGTAATTACCAGCTTACTCTCCTTATCCCACTTCATCACACTCTTCCTGCTAATTCCTTGCACCTACATCCGTACATCTTCTGTACACTGATGATTTTTTTCTTCTCAGTTAATGATTTTACATTTTTTAAGTACAGAATTAGTGGGTTTTTGAAAATTTGATCTCCTAGTATTAAAAAGGAGGGAAAGATGAAAACAACAGACTACAAAATGATTTTCCTGCATGTGGAGAACTATAAAGTGATTTTCCTTCAAATTATTGGGCTGGCCAAACTACTTGTTAGGGATTTACTGGAATATCCCACAGAAACCTGAACGAATATTTTGGCCAACCCAACCTCTGTTTTATTTTTTTAAGTTGTTTTAACAGATAAACTTCATTGTTCTACCTCCAACACTATGTTTTAGCACATTCCTTCTGGTCTCTGAACCTCAGTGCTACAAAAAGTTTACTTTGAGGAAAATTAAATAAGAAAGTTTCCTAATGAACCAGCCCAATCACCTCAGCAGCTTTTATTTTTTGACTTGTTATTTTACCAGCTTTGTTACAGAAGCCAAAAAAAGTGTTTGAAGCAAGGAATTCACATGCCTCATTGCTGTATAACAACCTTACTATTACATTGTACTTTTAGTTTGCAATCTTGCACAATATGCTATCAAAAAAGACTGATTTACTGATTTAATTTCT
Organism: Cervus elaphus; assembly: GCF_910594005.1. Taxonomy (NCBI): domain Eukaryota; kingdom Metazoa; phylum Chordata; class Mammalia; order Artiodactyla; family Cervidae; genus Cervus; species Cervus elaphus. Next base: position 29,425,055 of record NC_057819.1, read on the forward strand.
AAGGTGCATAATGATAAGGCACCTTAGAAATTCTTATAGCAAAAACGCATAATATTCTTTTTCCACTTGGGGAGAAAATTGCATGTATGATTTCTTTTCAATATTTGAAATATTTTCATTCCATATCTACAAAATATGAGCACTAGTTTTGCAAATGCTTGTTCAAAATCCTCAATCATTATTTACTTAAAAGATAGCTCTAAAGATATAGAAATTTTAGGGACCATGATTAATCAGGGCAAGAGTTCACACAAGTATTTACTTGATTCTTCTCTCTTTCTCTCTCTATCTTTTTCTTTCTCTCTTTCATCAAAGCCAGGGCATGTCAGGTTTGACATGGCAGTTGTCCAGAGGGATTTGCTCCCAATTATTTTGATCTAATGTTCTTTGTCTCTGTGATGACAAAGAAATAGCATGTTTTTCATCAAAGGCAGGAAATGCATTATTCTTTCTTTGATCTCTAAAGGGGAATTCTTAAGTAGAAAGGTGAGAGGATGGCCCTTAAGACTTTTAAATGCTCTAATCTGAAAATAAATAAACTAATCTTATGTGAAAAGTTAGACACTTCTAAAAGCCCAACTCCAAAATAATAGGCCCTGATTTTATATTAACCTTTAAGTCACAATGACTCCACCTCTTTTGAACAACTCTATATCTCTGAGTCCCAAATTGAGGATACTTCAATCATTTGGAAGCCTGATGCCATATTTTAGGTTGAAAATAAGTAGATAAGATTCTGAAACACAATTTTGTATCTTAAAGAGTTATCTATATGGTCAAGTCCTTTCTCTTCATCTTAGCTCATGGTGTGTTTGAACAACCCTGACTGAACCATCATCATCTGTATCTTTTCTCCTTCTCCTTTTCAAGGCCTCTTCAGTTCTGAACATCATACTCACTTCTCCAGTCAGCTCACTGGAGGTCTGATATCCAGTTATCTATGTTCGTTTTTCAATATGTGTGTATATGTGTGTGTTTGAAAGGATATTTGTGTGTCTCTCCCTCTTTTGAAACATGTGAATATTGACAATAATTCACTTACTGAGTGCACTCTCCTCCTCTCAATTCAATTTCATCACCACATAAAAACTAGGTATGATCTGGGGACTTCCCTGGCAGTCCAGTGGTTAGGACTCCAAGCTCCCAACGCAAGGAGCATGGGTTCAGTCCCTGGTTGGGGAACAGTGTGGCCACATGATGCACAGTGTGGCCAAAAAACAGAAATTAGGTACAATTTTCACTCTATACTTCAAAGCATTCAGAAAACCACAAAAAATGATTTTGTCAAAAGATGTTTCATTCTTTAAATCATACACAAAATATTAATTTGAGATAGATAACTATGCCTCAACATATTAGCTAAAGCTAAAGAGCTTCCAGAAGAAAACCTAGGAGAATATTTTCATGACCTTGATTTGACACAGATTTCTTAGAACACACCAAAATAAAATATAAAGGACAAATTCAAGAGACTGAACTTCATCTAGGTTTACTTTTCTACATATTTTAAAAAATCATTAGAAAATTAATACGCAAGATCGACTCATGGAGTGTTAAAAAAAAACCCATATATTTGACAAAAGACTTGTACCCAAAAGACATAAACAACTTTTTCAACTTAAAAATAAAAGTTGAACAATATAATGAAAATGGACAAAATATGTGAACAGAAGACAAATAAATGGAAAATAGACATAAAAAGGTGTTGAAGGTTACTAGCCCGTGGGAAAATGAGACATATCATTTTATACCATTTATACCATTTTATACCATGTCATACCATCTATTTAAAAGACTGATTAAGCAATGGTATGGATATGAAGCAACTGGAATTCTCATATGTTGCTTGAGATCAGTAAAACCCAAACGTTCCATTCAAAAATGTAAACCTGCCCAAAGAACTGAAAACATAGGTCTACAAAACATTGTAACATGTTCATAGCATTCTTATTTATAATGGCCCAAAGGAAAAACAACCCAAATGTTCAACATCAGGACAGTAAAATGATACCGAATGAGAAAGACCAAAAGTAGATTCTGTGTTAAAGCAGAAGTTTTGCCCGGGGTGACACAGGGGAGGTACGAGAGGGTGCTGAATGGAACGAAGGGAGACCTCAGAGCACAATGCATATCCGGCAGCATTTCCGCTTGCCCCTGGGAGCTCTGGAGTCAAGACTGACCACGGGTGCCTCTGCTTAGAGAAGAAACAGCTGGACCATCGTGCCACCAACTTGTGTAGTAATTGCCTGGGTGCTACTTCCCAGGTGGTGCTAGTAGTCAAGAACCCTTCTGGCAATGCTGGAGACATAAGTGATGCAGGTTCAATCTCTGAGTCAGGAAGATCCCCTGGAGGAGGGCATGGCAACCACTCAGGAATTCTTGCCTGGAGAATTCCATGGACAGTGGAGCTGGCAGGCTACAACAGTACCCGGGGTCATAAAGAGTTGGACATGATTGAAGCGACTGAGCACACATGTACTCCAGGAAGGGCTTGTCCTGAAGCTACTGCCACCTGATGTATCACACAGGCTATTGCCAAAAATAATGCGGCCTTGGCTCAAAAGTTGAGGCAGACCCTGCCAAGGGCCATAAGGATAGGCCTCCATGAGCATACTCCTGGCACCAACAAGGGGTATTTCCAGGAGGAGCATTTGCACAGGCCAGCTCCATACGACCACCCTGTGAGGTCTGAATTGTGTACATTTCAAAACTAACTTATAGTACAAGATGCGATGATGGCGGTTGTCTTTAGGGAACAGAAAAACACGAGTTAGTGGCTATGAAGGGTTATAAGAGAGCTTTCTGTGGAGCTAGCCGTGTCCTATTTCTTTCTTTCTTTCTTTTTTTTTTTTTTTTCGTGTCCTATTTCTTAACCAAAGTGCAGGTTAGCTAGGTATTTTTATTTTATGACATTTCGTCACTTACAGTGTGTAGACTTTTGGTATATATTTTGTTTAATTCAAAGAAAAGTCATTTCAGTAATTTTAGTAATGAGTGCATAAGACGGATGACATTTTGGGGAATGAGTGAAAGATGGAAAAATTTAGAATATATTCACACCCATGCATGCATATTTATATATACACATATATATATATAAAGCATAACACACAGCAAACAGGTTCTGTAGTGCTGTACTGAAAGAAAAAGACTTCGCTTGTGGCACAGTGGATAAGAATCTGCCTGACAATGAAGGGGACACCGGTTGGATCCCTGGTCCGGAAAGATTCCACATGCTACAGTGCTACAACCACTGAAGCCTGTGTGTCTAGAGTCTGTGCCTCACTACAAGAGAAGCCACCGCAATAAGAAGCTGTGCCCCACAACTAAAGAGGACCCCCCCACTCTCTACAACTAGAGAAAAGACTGCAGGCAGCATTGAAGGCCAGCACAGCCAAAAATAAACAAATGAATAAATAAAAATAAAAAACAACTTTAAAAAAGACACACATGAAAGTACAAGTGATTATAAAATCAAGATACTTATTATTTAAGGGTCAGATTAGAAGTCTAATGAGCTGTTTCAGACAAAATCTGATGAAATGTGTAATTTAATGGACTTTGAAAACTAAAAATAACCCACAAATCTAACATAAATTCTTGCAATGTATTCACTTTTCCTGAAGCGATCTCATTCTTCTTCAAATTTCTACTTTCAAAGTTGATATAAGTGACAAGTTATTAACTGTTAGTATATAGTAAATATTTATTGAATTGAATTAAATCCATCAAAAGTAGGCTGACACTAGAAACTTCTTTTTTTTTTTTTTTTCCATTTATTTTTATTAGTTGGAGGCTAATTACTTTACAATATTGTAGTGGGTTTTGTCATACATTGACATGAATCAGCCATGGATTTACATGTGTTCCCCATCCCAATCTCCCCTCCCACCTCCCTCTCCACCAGATTCCTCTGGGTCTTCCCAGTGCACCAGGCCCGAGCACTTGTCTCATGCATCCCACCTGGACTGGTGATCTGTTTCACCCTAGATAATATACATGTTTCGATGCTGTTCTCTCGAAACATCCCACCCTCCAAAACTCTGTTCTGTACATCTGTGTCTCTTTTTCCATTTTGCATATAGGGTTATCATTACCATCTTTCTAAATTCCATACATATGCATTAGTATACTGTATTGGTCTTTATCTTTCTGGCTTACTTCACTCTATATAATGGGCTCCAGTCTCATCCATCTCATTAGAACTGATTCGAATGAATTCTTTTTAATGGCTGAGTAATATTCCATGGTGTATATGTACCACAGCTTCCTTATCCATCGTCTGCTGATGGGCATCTAGGTTGCTTCCATGTCCTGGCTATTATAAACAGTGCTGCAATGAACATTGGGGTGCACGTGTCTCTTTCAGATCTGGTTTCCTCAGTGTGTATGCCCAGAAGTGGGATTGCTGGGTCATATGGCAGTTCTATTTCCAGTTTTTTAAGGAATCTCCACACTGTTCTCCATAGCGGCTGTACTAGTTTGCATTCCCACCAACAGTGTAAGAGGGTTCCCTTTTCTCCACACCCTCTCCAGCATTTATTGCTTGTAGACTTTTGGATAGCAGCCATCCTGACTGGCGCGTAATGGTACCTCATTGTGGTTTTGATTTGCATTTCTCTGATAATGAGTGATGTTGAGCATCTTTTCATATGTTTGTTAGCCATCTGTATGTCTTTTTTGGAGAAATGTCTGTTTAGTTCTTTGGCCCATTTTTTGATTGGGTCATTTATTTTTCTGGAATTGAGCTTCAAGAGTTGCTTGTATATTTTTGAGATTAATCCTTTGTCTGTTGCTTCATTTGCTATTATTTTCTCCCAATCTGAGGGCTGTCTTTTCACCTTGCTTATAGTTTCCTTTTTTGTGCAAAAGCTTTTAAGTTTAATTGGGTCCCATTTGTTTATTTTTGCTTTTATTTCCAATATTCTGGGAGGTGGGTCATAGAGGATCCTGCTGTGTAGAAATTTCACTTGTATTATTTCTTCTATCACTGGGAACCATAATATGCAAAAATTCATGCCTGTCTTATTTTCAACACATATTCAATACTTAGGCAAACATGCATGTTGATAAAGCTACCGTATATTAGGCTCCATTCCAGTTCCAAGGGATAAAAAGATGAACACAGCTCTTACATAAGGAACTAAAAGAGCAGCTAGGAAAATACCCTCCTGTAATCAACCATATTATAATATACAAGTAGTAAAGAAAGAGGTGGAAGCATGAAGAACAAAGGTATTACATTTCTGTCTTTAATGTTAAGGGAAAGTCCCTGCTACTAAAAGCCTCAAGAAGTTTTCCATAACGTATAAATAAGAGTTTGTCCAGGAAACAAGGAAAGGATGGATGTGTTCAGGAGGAGGAAAACATAATTAAAGACAGAGAAGGGTGAAGGGGAAGTCTTGTGATACTCTCATAATGGTTGGAGAGTGTAAAGGGGTGTAATTTAGCTGAGATTCTGGAGGAAGAAGAGCAAAGCAGACTGGTGGACAGAAGCTGGAAAATGAAGTTGGGGAATGTACAATGGCGCATTAGAGTGAAGAGGAGACCAGGACAGTAACATAAAGCCAGGCTTTGTGGACAGAAGATGGGGCTTCAGAGAAGGGAAGCTTATAAAGGCAGAGAAGTCAGTCAAGAGACAGGGAGAGGATTATTCGGACATTAAAAAAATAATGACATTTGCAGCAACATGGATGGACGTAGAGATGATCACACCAAGTGAAGTAAGGCAGGCGGAGAAAGACAAATGCCATATTGATATCATATATATGTAGAATCTTAAAAAATGATACAAATAAGCCTATTTACAGACTGGAAGTAGAATCACAGACATAGAAAGCAAACTTATGATTACAGAAGGGGAAAAAGAGTAGGAGGGATAAGTTAGCAATTTGGGATTAACAGATATGCACCACCATACATAAGACAAGTAAACAACAAGGGCCCACTGTATAGTACGGGGAACTATATTCAGTGTCTTGTAATAACCTATAATGGAAAAGTTTCTGGAAAAGAATAAATATAGATATAAATTACATCTATACACAACTAAATCTATCTATATATGTCTATATATAACTAAATCTTTATATATATAACTAAATATATATGTGTGTGTGTATATATATATATATATATAAACTAAATCACACTTGCTATACCCCTAAAACATTATAAACCAGCTACATCTCAACTTTTAAAGAAACAGAGAGACAAGGATAAAAAAGCAGATAGAGAAGTAGAAGGGATTACTGGTGTGTTAATTCAAAAATCCAGGGAAGAGAAGGCTTCAAGAAGAAGATGGCCACCTGGGTGAGAAGTTTGGCAGAGTCAGGCAGGATGAACTACGAGGAGGAAATCTTGGCTCCCACAGATCTCAGGGATGCTCACAGAGAGAGGGCAAACCAGAATGCGTGGGACCAGGAACAAGGAGAGAGGAGGGGCAGCTGGACACTTGTGCTGTTGATTGATTGTAAAATTAATGTTTTTTGCATTTGAGAGAGGGAAGAAATGGATGAAGCACCATTTGAAAAGACAAAGAGAAGAGAATCATTTGTTTTTAAAAGCTAGAAAGGCAAAAGCACAGGTGTAAGCTGAGTGGAATAAGCCTATAGGGAAGGAATAATTGACAATTAAAGAACGGAGGGCAGGGGACTGTTGGAGAGAAATATTCTTTTTATTCCCTGAGCTCTGAGCTGGGATGCACAGAAGGAAGAATGAGCATGTAGGTGGGTGAACTTAGAACCAGAGGGACTGATTTAACAAGTGAACTTGGTCAAGGACTGTGGGGGTCCCTGCAGCAGAGAAGGCTACACTCAAATTCTGTAGAAACAGCTCAGTCTTAGAGTCACAGGAGTAAGATGTCCTGTGAGGCTTCCCTGGTAGCTCAGCTATAAAAAATCTGCGTGCAATACAGGAGACATGGATTTGATCCCTGGGTCAGGAATTTGCCCTAGAGAAGAAAATGCAACCCACTGCAGTATTCTTGCCTGGGAAATCCCATGGACAGAGGAGCCTGGTGGGCTATAGTCCACAGGGTTGCAAAAGGGTTGGACACGACTTTGCAACTAAACAACAAACAAAACCATTTGGTGCTCAAATTTGACTGGTGGTCCAAGTTGGAAACTTGCCTCAAAAGCCCCTACACTGACTGGATGAGTACATACCCCACTTCTAACCATTTCCTCTCCCTGTCTGCTCCTCCCCGCCACAGGAGAGATAAGAGACACTCTGTGTCTAGTGCTGCCTGAGAGCAGTGCACCCAGGACCCTGGCTCTTTCAGGAAAGAAGTCCTGCCACCTTAACCCCATCACCCTGTACCACCCCTTCCTTTTCCCTGGACCATCTAGATCTGACAATACTGATGGTGAGTCAGGCTTAACATATTAACACTTATGATAAAAACAAGAGGAATATGATCATCACAACAACCACCTGCAAAGTTGGGACCTTAAGACACAGAGAGAAGCATGTTGACTTGAACCACATTTCACAGGCAGTTGAAACCCAGGCAGCAAGAGCTCTGAAAACACCAGCCCCTCCCTTAATCCCAGCAAGAATGGGTTGAGAGACTGGCCTGAGAATACAGCATTCATGTTTTCAGATATTATTCTCTGTGCAAAGTTGAGCTAAAGGATTTGCAGACTTAGGCCTGAGTTTTCAAAGACCTCCAGTGGGTTTGTGTTTTGAGCATTTGCAACTAAATAGTTCATGATTAATTCTGAAACAATCCAAACTGTTCTCCAAAGGAAATTAAGCGAATTGGAGCTGTGCTGAACACTTTCAAATACTACTGAGCTCTTTTCACCTCCTTCAGAAATCCCTCCATTGTACACAGGATTTTCTGCCTTAAAGTATCTAAATATGAAGAAGTAACACATATGAGTGCAAACAAATTTATTACTTAAGTTAGTCTCTGTAAATTTCAAGCGTCCAGGGAAAGTCAAAAGTTTACCTAATTTTTAATGTATTGTACCTTCAAATGTTGCAAAAAACATGAAATAATGCTATTGCAGCAACATGGATGGACCTAGAGATTATCAGACTAAGTGAAGTAAGTCAGACAGAAAAAGACAAATATCATATGATATTGCTTATATGAGGAATCTAAAAAAAATAATACAAATGAACTTATCTACAAAACAGAAACAGGCACACAGAAATAGAAAAAAAAACTTGCAGTTACCAAAAGAGGAGAAGGAGGGGGAGGGATAAATTAGGGGTTCGGGATGAACATGTATGTGCTACTACATACAAGATATATAAACAACAAGGACATACTGTTCAGTACAGGGAACTACATTTAGTATCTTGTAATAACCTATAATGGAGAAGAATTTAGAAAAGAATGCGTACATAAAAAAGATACATGTATGTATACAACTGAATGATTTTGCTGTACATCTGAAATGAGCACAACATTGTAAATCAATTGTAGTTAAACTAAAAAAAAACACATCAACAAAATGTGTATATTTTATCTCTGCACAAATTTAGCAATCTCAAATCAAAGGAGGGTAGATAAAAATGAAATCTCTCTTATCAAGAAGAAACTCTCTATAAATAAGTATATATAATCACAAGTTTCCATTGTAATGTACAGAGAAGTGGCTGTACTAGACATGCTCTTTGAAAGGGTCCTGTTAGGATTTCATTGATGACATATCTAGGAGTGGTCAGTAAAGGAATCATACTTCATGTAAAATTCTACACAATGACTTGCATCATCAAATAATTTGTAATAATAGCTAAATCCTAAGAATTTGCCTCTTTTTTGTAAGTTAACTGGCTATTGATAGGCTAAATAAGATACATCCTGGGTTCTCTAGAATTTGAGGTAGGAGGGCTTGGAGACAAGAGAAACTTCAGGCAAAATAAAGAGTGGCTAACTTGATGGAGTACCTCCTGTTCCAGAAGGCGCATAATCGATCGGCTGCCTTCCAAGTCTCTGGTGGTCCACATTGCATCTGCAGCGGAAGTTTAATGCCAAGATCTGTTTAGATCAATGACTTTCAAACTGAAAGCATCAGGCTCACCTGGGACATTTGTTTAAAATTCAACTTCTTGTCCAATATCCTAAAAGTTTCTATATCAACAAAACAAAAATAGGACGCAGAAATCTGTGTTTACATCACTTCTGATGATTCTGTTACTAATGGTTCAGGCACCGCCCTTCGAAAAGTGTGTAAAGTTTTGATCATCTACTCAGGATAAGAAAATATCAGAGTTTAAAACTCTAAGTTTAGCTTTTTCTTATCTGCATTATTGCAGTAAACAATGCTAATCCAGTCAAATTTGACAAGGAATCAGATAGAATTTGAATGATCTCTTAGTTATTAGTAATGAGCTTTTAGCCTAAATACACACTGGATCTTGAGATATTGCCAATCAAGTACAGCTATATAATTTACAAAGAAACTAAGTACATTTCAGTGAATTGAAGGTAAGAACTCAAAACTTCATCCTGACAGGGTGAATAAGCAAAATTAGTTTGGTCATTCAGCAGTTTGGCCTATGGATAATAAAATGCTTAATTAATAGATCACTGTTAGCTCATGGCTTCCTGCTGCCTGTACCCTGATTTCCAAAGATTTCCACTGCAGCATCTCATGTCTTGGGTTACTCTGCAGACATTGCTTCAGTCTCTACTCCATCCTAACTCTTTCCCTTCCTCCTTCCCCTGGTTTCCTGGCTACTTTCCACTCAGCAGTCTCTCTTCAGATTATACCTAAAAAACTCCTTTACTAGACCTTTCTAACACAGTTGGAACTAAGTTAACTTCTTCCCTTTGTATGTCATCCTTAAGGACTCAGCAATTTCACCATTAAAACAATCAACTTTTTTTTTTTTGGATATTGAACCACATAAGCTGTTTGTATATTTTGGAGATTAATCCTTTGAAGCATCATCTGCAAATTTTTTTTTCATTCTGTTGATTCTATTTTTGTTTTATCATTTCTTTTGCTGTGCAAAAGCTTTTGAGTTTCATTGGGTCTTGTTTGTTTCTTTTTATTTTCATTACCCTAGGAGGTGGATAAAAAAAAAAAAAAGAATTGCTGTGATCTATGTCAAATTGTTCTGCCTATGTTTTCCTCTAAGAGTTTTACAGTGACTGGCCTTACATTTAGGTCTTTAGTAAATAGACAATCTTCAAGGACCTACTCTATAGCTCAGGGGACTCTATTCAACATTCTGTAATAATCTATATGGGGAAAGAATCCGAAAATTAATTGCAATTACTTCTTTATTTTCTCCAATAGTCAGTATAAACTGAGGTCAGGAGACAGGATTCTCTTTCTCACTGCCTACCACTGCCATTATGAAGCCTGTTTATTTAATTCTTTTAAAAAAGAAGGCTTAGAATACCTTTTAGGTAAATACAGGCAAAAGCAAATTCATATGTCTTCAATTATCTCCCTAAAAACTTAGGTTACCAGGAAGTATAACAGAAGTGCCTGGGGTTTAAATGAGGCCTGTAATCTGGGTTACTCAGTTGAGTAACTCCTAAGAGTAAATCAGCAATTTCACTTTGGCTGGTGGAAACTATATAAAGATCCAATGTCCTCGGGAAGCTTTGAGCATTTGAGATTTTGTATAATTTTTTTTCTTTAAATGGTTCTTATAAAACAAACTAAAAAAACAAACACAAGCACACTAAATTCCTTATAGAAAATGAAAGTGCTGCAGAAAAGGTAATAGGTTATTGTCATTTTGCCAATAAATATATTGACATTCTGACTTTCATTCAACCTTTCAAACCTTCTCTACAAAGAGCTGCAGATTTGGAGATGAGCCAATCTGTTTTAAAAGAAGAAAATTTGTGCCAACAATAAAGTTCCCGTGACTGAACACTTGAAATAAGAATTATAAAGTGACATCAATAGGGCAAGGACATTCTTTTAGGTAATGAACTTAGAGAAATTTCTGTTTCTATAACAAGCCATAATGCTTACATAACTCAACTAGAACACTTTTATAATGGTTTAACTCTGCTCAATGTTACGTGGCAGCCTTGATGGGAGGGAAGTTTGGTGGAAAATGGATGTATGTATATGTATGGCTCCTCTCCTGAAACTATCATAACATTGTTAATCAGCTATACTACAATACAAAATAAAAAGTTTTTTAAAAGATTTACAAAATAATCAACCTTAACAAATGCAAAAATATCTAGAATATGTTGAACATTAAGTTTCCTATTTAGTGAAATAGGACAGGCTTTCCAACAGAATGAGGGGTAGGAAAGGGTAAAAGGTGTGGTGAGGAAACTTTAAAAAAATTAGCCTGTCTGGTTCATAAATGTTCCTTCACTTATACATATTAATCACTGTCTGTGATACAAATGATTTTTGTCTTTAATTAAGCATACTATATTCATTTTCTATGATTTCCTTATTAATAGGGTTAGCATTTGACATTCATTTTTGTGTGATTTAGAACCTGGGTTTATGATGTAGTGGAATTACATTTATATAGAATTTTTCAATGTACTAGTTATAATAGTACATTATTATATCTCTGTTACCCTGGAGGAAGATATCTGGATGAATTCAGTAAACTCAAGCATGTTCTATGAACCATGCTGACCTAATATAATTGATATTTACAGAATATTACACCAAGCAATGGAGAAGGCAATGGCAACCCACTCCAGTACTCTTGGCTGGAAAATTCCATGGATGGAGGAGGAGCCTGGTAGACTGTAGTGCATGGGGTGGCGAAGAGTCGGACACTACTGAGTGACTTCACTTTCACTTTTCACTTTAATGCATTGGAGAAGGAAATGGCAACCCACTCCAGTGTTCTTGCCTGGAGAATCCCAGGGACGGGGGAGCCTGGTGGGCTGCCATCTATGGGGTCACACAGAGTCAGACACAACTGAAGCGACTTAGCAGCAGCAGCAGCAGTTATAATAGCAGACATATTAAAAAGAGTGACTCATATAGCAATCATGTAAATGTTCCATCATGAATATAATGCAAGAGCCATGCAATTTTTCTTCTGATTTCATTTTATAATATGCCTTTATTAAGTTTGATATGTTTGAGGCATAGCTTCTGAGTGGTTACTGTGATAGATTGCTTTGTGCTAATGATTAGGTCTTTTTTTCCCTAATGAAATTGTTCCTTGAAATGGGAAAATGTGGTTTATTTTGAGAATGATCCTGTTCAATGTTTTAGCCTAAGAAAGATGAGTGAAATTAACTGTTCTATGGTTCACGAATTATTTCTGGTATGTGTTACCATCTCTCATAAAGAAATGTTGAAGGGAAAACAAACTGTATAAGCCCACTGGTGATCACTATAAAATATGATGCTAAAATGGCATTGCTAAAATAAAAATATTTATCTATTTCTCATCCTGTTGTTGCATCCCAGTTAGTCATCATAAACTCTGAAAAGTTAAGTGACAGACTTACACTGATGAAGTCTGGACCCCAAATGAGAATATAATACCTCACATTTCTAAGACATTTGGTCTCAGAATATCTAAGCACTTTGAATGTTTTAAAGGATTTTAGTTGACACTGCTAGGACAATAAGAAATGGAAAATGACTATAATTATGTGTTATATTTAAGAAGTGGCTTTCATAACAGCAAAAAACTGCTTGTATAGGAGTGAAGTGTAGAAGAGAACTTGGTGTTAAGGTTTTCACTTTGAATAGTAGAAGCTTCACTGAAGGGTGTTCTCTTACTGCTAATGGTCAGGTCTTTCCACAACCACGATTTATTTTACTAGAAGCTGGAACAGGTGTGGTCTCTCTTTGCCAAAGTCTTCCTGAAGTTCATACCTTACTTGGGCTTCAGGTTTCAGATCTGTTTAACAAGACTGCTGAATGCCGTGCAACCCAAGAACTTCTATCTTATTACACGAACAGAAGACTGACTTACCATGAAAGCCTTTATCTGAAAATCCAGTTTCTCATTTTGAATTTGGCGAAATTAATGTACATGATCTCCAGGATGTTGATATGAAGTCTCATCTTAGGAAAATTGTCTTCATGGCAAGTTTTAACAAAATGAATGTTAAAGTGGACGCACATGCTGGACAATTTTATTTCCATAAATAAATGTCAGTGTTGGCTGAGGACCAAACACAGTACTTTTCAAGAGCTGGAATAATTATTATCAAAGTGAACAGCAAGAAAAGAAGGAGGTCAAAGGCAAGTGTGTTTTTGTTGGTAAGGATATAACAATTTTGCCATGAAATCTCTGAAAAAATAAATATAAGTAGGGCAAAGCGAAAAAAAAAAATGAAGAGTTTCCAGACTCCAATTAAACATAGGGATTTCACCTTAGGTCAAATACCATTTACTGACTTTATGAAAGAAGCCTTATAATTGCCTTATTTCCTTTGAAAAATACACGGCGTTGTGCCAGCAGGTACTTGGTAGTACTGTTCGCGTGGCCAGTTCATCCAAGGAGCTGTTGCTTGTCCGTGCAGCTGAAGGTCTAGTGCATTCTTTAAGTTCCCAGGAAAGCAATTGTCACAGGTCAGTCTGCGGCCCCTGATGGCTATAAATGTCTCCCTGTAATGAGAATAGGTAGATCAACATAGCTCAGGCTCTGAAGTGAAACTTCATCTTATTTCTGGCACCGCAAGTACAAACCTGATCCTTATCTGTCTAAGAAAAAACATTCCTCCTTAACAGGCCGGCATCACTCTTGACAATTTCCACATACCTCTAGAAAATCATGAAAGACCCATTGTATCAAAACCTGGGGTAAACAGGATATTTCAGGCCTGTTAGTGTGATCGAGTTAATCCGTACATTTCACTTTGTTTTAGCAGTATCTGAAAAAAAAAAAGAACTCTTCAACACTCGTAATACTTTTCAGATTCCACCCTGACTTGAGCAGACAATACTATGAAATAGGAATAAAAAGAAAAATAAGAAGAAAATATCATTAAAAGACATTGAGTCTATTTTTGTGTATCCAAGAGTCTTAGACCGAGAGTCTAGGGATTTTGTTTTTCATGGGCTTGCTGCCACTACTGATGGTGCACCCTTGGCTGTGGTCCTGGGTAAAGATACACAACCACTCCTGGGCTTCCATTGACCAGAAAGAGTTTGAGCCCCATTTTCATTCTAAACTGCCCCAATAAAAAGTTTTTTTGTAAAAAAAAAAAAGACAAAACCAAAAAACAAAACATTATTTGTTTTCCACTTTTCCACTTTCTCAGAGTAGAAAATTTTCAATATTAAGCGTCTCCATACGATACTAGAAATCTAGAGGGCTGATACACATACATAGTGGAATACAATGAACTCTGGAGTTAAAAAGTCTTATTTAATGCTGCACCTCAACCAGGTATTTATCTTCCCCAAGTATATTCCCCAGATGGAAAATAAAAATGTGTGCTCCTTTGAAATAACATTCTCAGGATTACAGGAGGTGAATGAACAATTACAAGGGTAACTGCTACTGTGAATTGTCTTGTTTAAGACCTCACTTTTGGTTATTTTCTTACTATATGAATCTCTAACAGATTTTCAAGTTCTCTATATATGGTGAATTGGTATAAGTGATATTATAAGAAGTGTATTCCCCTGCAACTTACATTATCCATTCTGTTCACTCGTTAAGATTTCCTTTGGCTAACCCTATAATGATAATAATGATCCTAATTCCTTGTTGAGAGTCCAGTTTGGGGCTGCTAAGGACAGTGCCATTTTTAAATGTCTTTTATTTATTTTTTGGCCCCATGGCATGTGGAATCTTAGTTCCCTAACTGAGAATAGAACCTGCATCCTCTGCATTGGAAGGAGGGAGTCTTAATTGCTCGACCACCGGGGAAGTCCCTGAGCAATGTTGTTTAAACACACTCAGACGTGTCCCTGTCCCAAACCTGCCAGGGTTTGTCTATCGATGGTCCCATGACTGGATCTGCTGGATCATTGAGCAGGTGCATTTCAGTTTTGTAAGACCTCACCCTGCTTCCCAAAGCAGAAGTGGAAATATAAACTCTCACCGGCTTCTGTAGAAAGTTAATTATTTGTTCATTCAAAAGGAAAAGAAACTTCCTTCTGGCATTCTTGAGGGTAATTTTTAAATAACTTTTCAATTCTTTCCAGGACATCAGATAATCATGTTTTTTTTTTTTTTCTCTTTTTTTAGTTTAGCTTCTCTTTGAGAAAATGCTGGGTATACAGAATGACAGAGAATAGCATTGATTTTATGTAATTTTAACTTTTTAGAATAGAGTTGAAAATCATATTCCTTGGTAACAGTCCAATAGTCTGGTTATTTATAATATGGATGTGCTTCCAGCACAGTAAAGCATTGAAGTGGCAAGTGGGGGGTGGTTGGTGGAGAAGAGGGAGCAGGTGCTCATGGTAACCTATTCAATAAAGTTTCCTAGATTGTGCATTCTAATATTCAAATGACATTGACGGTTACACCTTTCAAATACAGACTTAATAAGCACAGAATTCATTTCTAAGTGTTGATGGTCATAGCTTATACTGGGAGAGATTAAGCCCAGAGGAAGAGAGAGAGAGACATCCTTCACAGATATACACATATGACTAGAACAGCATTTGGAAAGAATAAGCCGTCAGCCGTGTCTTCCATGGGGCTTCCCACGTGGCGCCAGTGGTAAAGAACCGCCTGCCTATTCAGGAGATGTGGGTTCAATTCTTGGGTTGGGAATATCCTCTGGAGGAAGGCATGGCAACCCACTCCACTATCCTTGCCTGGAGAATCCCATGGACAGAGGAGCCTGGTGGGCTACAGTCACAGAGTTGCAAAGAGCTGGACACAACTAAAGCGACTAGGGATATACACACGCATGTCTTCTGTTTTGAAACTGTACTCAGTAGGCCGAGGAAGACTTCCAAGTGCTTTTTGGTACGGTCTTAAAGCACGTTTGCACTGGGCTGAAATGGAAGAATGCATTTCAGTATCATCCAGTTCTCATGGGAGTAGAGAATTCTCCAACATGTTTCAAGGATGTAAAGATCCTGTCCTTTATCCGAGTCCTCCCCTGCCCCAGCTGGATGGAAGGAATGTAAACAGTAGAGAGAAATAAAATTTCAGTCTGTGCATGATCACTCACCTTGGCAAACTCAGAAGGTGTCTGAGATTTCATTATCCTAGTCTAGAGTGTAAAAGTGTCCCAAAGCACAAGAATATTTAGAGATGATAACAAGAAGCCTTAGTATGAGAAACATGACCCTAAATCCAAAACAAGTGTCAGTCAGATATGTTCTTGTGTGATCTAACATCTAGATCATTTACCGGAGAGGCAGTACAGGGGAGGGGTCAAGAGATATAAACTTGTACAGCCACTATGGAGCACAGTATGGAGGGTCCTTAAAAAACTAAAAATCGAGCTACCTTATGGTCCTGCAATCCCACTGCCAGGCACATACCTGGAGAAAACTCTAAGTCAAAAAAGTGCTTGCATTACAATGTTCGTTGCAACACATTTTACAATAGCCAGGACATGAAAGCAACCTGTGTCAATTGACAGAGGAATGGATAAAGAAGATATGGTCCATTTAAACAATGGAATATTACTCAGCCATTAAAAAAGAATGAAATAATGCCATTTGCAGCAACTCAGATGGATTTAGAGATTGTCATACTAAGTGAAGTAAGTCAGATAGAGATGGAAAAGTATCATATGATATCATTTATACATAGAATATTAAAAAATAATACAACTGAACCTACATACAAAACAGAAATAGATTCACAAACACAGAAAACAAAAAGAAAGGGGAGTAAAGAGGAATAAACTAGCAGTATGGAATTAACACATACACACTACTATATATAAAATAAATAACCAATAAGGGCCTGCTGTATAGCACAGGGAACTATACTCAATATCTTACAATAGCCGATAATAGAAAAGAATTTGAAAAAGAATATGTACATAACCGAGTCGCTCTGCTGTATGCCTGAAACTAACACAATGCTGTAAATCAACTATATTTTAATAAAAAATAAATAAAAAGAAAACATCAGAAAAAAATAAATGAGCATTGATCCCTCTGGGGACTACTACTCCCCTCCTCAACACATAAAAGTGTTTATTAGCGGTAAATGCTTAGGCCACAGACCACAGACTTCTGGGTCTACTACTCATCAAATGGTTCTTTAAAGGCAAATACAAGAGCTTCCTGTGCCTCAGTTTCATCATCTGTAAGATGAGAACAAGAATATTAGCCACATCCTAGGAGTCACAAGGGGATTAAGTTATACCTAAAGCAATTGGGAAAGTGCCTGACATACATGGCAAGTTTTCCGAAATGGGTTATCCTTACTGTCCTCACCAGCATCATCACTTGCTACAGAGCCACTTTCACAAATATCAGGTTTGTGGACAGCAATGGTTCAGAACTTCTGAATATGCCTCATTGTTGACACTCAGCATAAGCTTATTTATCACATCACCCTCAAAGTGTGGAAAGAATCAGAAGCATGATATTTGTGCACTTCAATCAGACTTTACTTTGACAATCAGCTCAAACAATCAGTGTTTTTATTCCTAAAACATATAAATAGCTGAAGAGAAAAAGGACTGAAATCAGAAAACTCTTTACACCAATTTCAGAAGCTTACAGCTTTCTGCTTACACTGTGACTCTGCACGACAGATGCATAAAGAAAATATGTCAGCCAAGAACATTTAAAATTGTATATTATATTTATTCTTAGAAAATGGATTTAAGCTATAAATCAAAAGTTTATTTCTTACACCACACATATATGTTTCTATTTATTATTAACTTGCAAATGATAGGAGGTAGATGGTTACATTTCAAAAGCCATTTTTAATTCTAACTGAATTGAGTTTATAAATTGTCCAAATGGAAATTAATCTTTGTCTTTACTTATTTTATGTTTGCTTCCTCACTTTGTTACCTTTTTTTCTTATTTCTCTAATAAATATCTACAACACTTCCACCTTGTTTTCTGGTGAGGAGAGAAATGTTATTAAGTCATCAGGGCAAAACAGAATAATTCAGCATATGAAGAAACTCCTCACCCCAGGACAGACAGGAAATGTAGCTTGCAAAAGCCATAGGAAAAAAAGAAAAAAATTCAGTCTTTCCCAATTACCCCAATTCTTTTAAATGGAATTTGAACTGTATTCAAATAATATATTTTCTGTTTTTTAACGTCTACTGGGGGAGCCAGAGTCTATGTAATAGGCTCAGCCCACCATCTCGAAGTGATTCCAAAAGAGGTATTTCCACTTTCTGAAACCCTGTGGCCATTCATCTACTCCCGTGTGGCCTGTGTTCTCTATGCCTTGTGCTTTTCAGCTGTCTGAGCTGCTGTTTTCTCTTCCCTATAAAGCCCCACAGCAGCAAGTAAGGGGACGTGGGAGTGGTAGACAGTATTCTTGTACTTGTCAAAAACTCAGGATGTTCAAGAAGCATCACATGTGTTTTATAATTTAGTATGAATATTATTTATATTACATAGATGTGAAAACTGAGGCCCAGAGAAATGAAGGTAGATGACACTCTTCTCTGATTTCAAAGTCCAAACTCTTTTGATGAAGGCAGAGACTTTAATTCACTTTTTAATATCTTTTTTGCTATCTTTTATTTATTTACTTATTTTTTTCTATTTTTTTTTTGGCTGTGGTGCTCAGTGTGGGATTTTGGTTCCTTGACAAGGGATCAAACCTATGCCCCCTGTGGTGGAAGCATGATGTCTTAATGACTGGGCCTCCAGGGAAGTCCTTTGATTCATTTTCTAATCTCTCCCACAGAGCAGAGCATATATCTTCACTCATAGAAATTCTCAATAAATGACAGAAAATAAATGTTTCCTTGCAAATGCTCTATATATCAAATGATATCTTTCATCTATTTTTTCTGAAAAATAATTTTTGTAACTGGCTATGCTGTGTTGAAACACATGCACAAACACACAATTGCATACACAGTAAAAAGGAAAACTATCCAGACTCCAAAATGAGTAAGTTTAAAGCACATGAGCAATGGTTGCATATTTGAGAGTGTCAAAATGAAATTTAAACATGTCTTTTCACGTGTTTCATATGGAAACAAATAAATATTCTGTATTCCTTTAGAGTATGGTTTTTTAATTCTCTCAAATACACTGGGCTCAGTTGGGTTGTATGTATCAGTGAATTTAATTAGTTTAATATGGGTTAATTTCATAGCTACTGTGTGGTCTAGCCTACTCAAAAATAATAAAAGACTTTCTAAACATATATGTTGTCATTGGACACTGGACTCTAATATATTTACTTACCAAGTAGTTAATTGTATGGGTTTAAAAATATATAGGAATATTACTCAGTCATAAAAAGGGATGAATTTGAGTCAGTTCTACTGAGGTGAATGGATCTAGAACCTATTATACCAATTGAAGCAAATCAGAAAGAGAAAAACAAATATCGTATATTAACACATATATACAGAACCTAGAAAAATGATGCTGAGGAACCTATTTGCAGGGCAGGAATGGAGCCACAGATGTAGAGCTGTAGAATAGGCTTGTGGACACAGCAGGAGGAGGAGGTAGGATGAAAGGAGGAAGGAGCGTTGACAAATGTATGCTACAATGTGTAAAACTACAGATGGTGGGAAGCTGCTATACAGCACAGGGAGCCCAGCTTGGCGCTCTGACAACCTAGAGGGGTGTAACTGGCATGGGAGGGAGGTTTAGGAGGGAGGGGATATATACACACATGTATAATTATGGCCAATTCTTGGTTTCTGCTGTATAACAACAACACAACATTGTAAAGCAATTTTCCTTCACTTAAAAAAAAAGTGTTTTTTTAAATATATAAGTTGTATTCAAAGGGGAAAAAACACAGTAAAAACTCATTTTAATAAAACAAGTCTATGGATAGAGCAAATATCTCAAATGTGTTGTAATATGTCATACGGTAGCTGACACTGTGAACTGCTTGTGGAGAGGCTTGCATGGTAAGTGTGGACAATGATAATGGCCAGGAAGGAACTGAGGCCCTTGATGCAACCATCTTCAAGAAGCCAGAGCCTGGCCACAGCCAGGAGAGGAGGTGGGAGAGCTCTGGTTGTGCCTTCAGATGAGGTTGCGGCCCCTGCCAATGTTGTAACTGGACATTGTAGGAGACCCTGAGGCAGAGAACCCAGCCAAGCTGTATGCAGACATCTGACTTGTAGAGACTGTGAGGTCATTTTATGCCAGGAAGTCTTGGTATATATATTTTTTAGGTAACAAAAGATAACTAATGCATTTAATAACATCAAATAGCTGAATGAAAAGAAACAAAAGTAAATTCCTTCTTTCAAACAGTGACATGTAAAGCTATTGGGTTAGTCAAAACTTTGTTCAGGTTTTTCCATAAAATATGACAGGAAACCCAAACAAACTTTTGACCAACCCATTATTTTCAAAACACACACACACACAGACACACACAGAACACAGGGTAGTGGTTAAAAGCATAAATTCTGGAGCCAAAATTCAGGGTTTAGCCCATTAACTAAACAATATATCTTTAAGAAAGATGTTGAATTAAAAGGTTTTTATTTAAAAGTCTGTTTAAACAAGGTCTTTTTGATCAGGGAACTATATTCAATATCCTGTGATAAAGCATAATGGAAAAAAATACAAAAAGAATGTGCATATATATAGACATATGTGTGTGTGTATATATATATATATATGTAACTAATTCACTTTACTGTATGCAGAACTTAATACAGCATTGCAAATTAACTATTTGTCAATTTTTAAAAATTAAATTAAAAACAATTTCTGCTAAGCTTGATTCAGAGCTTGACAGTACCATCCAGAGCATTTGAGCAAGGGGCTGGTTGTTTGATGCACCCACTAACAGATATGAGAGAGACCTTTCTATAGAATCAGTGAAGCCCACGAAGGGAGTGAGAAATCTCATGAGGAAAACAAATTTAGAATGTACATGCAGCAACTGCAGCAACTGTCTTTCAAAAAGTGATGTTTTGTGGTCTCTCCACACAGGAACAGGTAGAATCCTGTCCATGGAAGTTCTGTCTATTGTATACTGACATTTTCACCTGATTTTGTTTCAGTGTTTGAAAGAAAGTGTGCCTTTCGATCACTTTTCCCCTTTCACTCTCATTGTTTCTTGCTTCTAGTGGAGTAGGCAAGCGTTCTCCAGGCCAGAAATCAGCACAGGTGATAAAGGAGACCTACCAAACAATGGAAATCTGCAAGGATGGGGCTCTTGTAGATGCTTGTCGGAGCTTGTGGGTATGTGCATTTCAAGTCCCAAGCCTCGTGAGAATGTTCCTCCCCAGTGGGATCAGAAATACTCAGGAAGAAAATTTCTCATGCATGTTGCCAGAATATTAACTCAACTCCCACAATGCTCTCCTCTGAAGTGAATTCTAATTTGCTTCAGAAAATAAACCCAGTGCTTCCATGCAAGCAGACTTCTCACTGCCTGATGACACTGCCAGGCAAAAGCCAAGTGATGTTCAAAAATTAGGAGCCCAGAGGATAAACTCTGAACATTTGGCTCTTGGAGGAAACAGCTTCCAAACAAACAGAGGGAACTTTTGTTAGACTTTCCTATTGGTTGCCTTCTGCGGGAATCTGTCTTTTTTTTTTTTTTTTTAATTTACGTCTAGTTGATTTACAATGTTGTGTTAATTTCAGGTGTACAATAAAGTGAATCAGTTATACATATACATATACATATATTCACTCTAGGGTATTTTTAGATGCTTTTTGTCATTGATTTTTGAAGCAACAACTACTTATTGCAACAACTCCTTATTTCTAGGTCCAGAGAAATTCTGCATCTTCTATACGTACACAGAGAAAACGAGGCTTCCAGACCATCTACTGACAGACCTGTGTGCATAGTGAGCACAAAAACAGCAAATGACTCCCATCGTTAGGACTAAAGTCAGAGCCAACCTCAAGGAAATCAGAGTCAACAAAAAGGACCTGACGACACTGATTATTTCAGCCTGCCTTTTCAGTGTATTTTGGGGCTGTGGGGAATAAATGTATTAGATGAAAATGCTGAAAGAATTTTTGTAGGAAAATGCTTATATTCTTTAGTGTGTTGATATGAGGATTGAGAAGAAGCGAGAAAAGGGGACTATTAGCAATTGCCCATGCTGCTGCTACTGCTAAGTCACTTTCGCCATGTCCGACTCTGTGCGACCCCATAAATGGCAGCCCACTAGGCTCCCCCATCCCTGGGATTCTCCAGACAAGAACAGTGTAGTGGGTTGCCATTTCCTTCTCCAGTGCATGAAAGCGAAAAGTGAAAGTGAAGTCACTCAGTCGTGTCTGACTCTTAGTGACCCCATGGACTGCAGCCTACCAGGCTCCTCCATCCATGGGATTTTCCAGGCAAGAGTACTGGAGTGGGGTGCCATTGCCTTCTCCAAATTGCCCATGAGGTTAAAGCAAAATGGAAAGTAAAAAATTATAGCCAATTTTACATCGTTTGTAATTTGGGGAGCAAGTAACCCAAAATAATAATAGTGTTAGAGAACAGGATAGACTTGATTAGGGAAACTGAGATACATTAAAGACCCATCTCCCCATTCAAATATCTCCCACGTACTGGCAGGTATCAGAACTGCCCCAGATCTAGTCATGTCTTTGGTTAAATCACTCTGGTTCCCATTTTGAAGAAGAATTTTACTTTAGGCAGCTTAGTACTTCTCATCCAATTATTCCATGAGAGTTCTGGAGAAATGGAATCAAGGATAGGTCATGCATGGTTTACATCAGTGGGATCACCCGGTCCAGGTAAAGTGGATCCTGAGGGAGAGTTCTGCTGGAATCCTTCAGTACTGGATTCTTCAGTTAACTACAAAAGACCTTACTTTGGTTAATTAAAAATCTCTTTCTTTGTAATTCTTTTTAAAAAGCTAATAAAAAAAAAAAAAAACCAACCTCGAAACTAAGTTGTTTTTATATCACTTCTCCTTCTATGTGTAATGAGTAGTGGATTAACCAAGATATTTTTAGCAGAAATAAAACAAGCTGAAAAGGGGAAAAAAATGTATAAAAATATATGAAGTGAAACATTTATTGCTGCAAAGATAAGTGACAGCAATTACATTTTCCAAAAACTACTACTATTGCATAACTCTTTCCAAAGCTGATTTTCAACCATTTTGGAAATGATGCCTTTTTTAAGACTCCTATGAAAGGTAACTGACACTTTAGGTTCTCCAAAAGGACCAGCTGGGAGTAGAACACACCCAAATAGGATAGTTAACTTGCCAAAAAGTTGAAAGACCTCTGCCTGAAAAATGGGACATGGCATGCATTGTTTAGTCTTTTTGCAAGGAATAGAGTTTTAATCCCAAAAATGTCCTTTGAATGAAACAAGGTCACTGAAGAGTAAAATCAGTGAGGTTTGTCTCAACATGTGAGTATGCGGTATCTGATTGAAAATGATGTTTACGTCACACTATTGCATCTACTGTTTGTACTGTGGTTGTCTAAAGCCCAACTTTACAATAAACTTGGCAGATTCCTGGGCTACTTTCACATTTCCTGTGTTGGTAAGTGTTCTCTTCACTTCCCTGTTTCACAGACATACCTGTAAGTAGCTGCTCTTAAAATGAGTAAAGCAAAAAAGAAAACAACCCTTTTTAGCAATGACCCAAGTCAGGAGGCTTCCTGGTTTTTATTGCCACTTCAAAGCCAAACTAGATAAAGCAGCTTAAGGTACTACTTTGACAATGAATGGAATTTGAGACAGCTGTCTGAGTAGCACAAGTTTTGAGATCATAGGAATTTTGCTTGAAAATCTTGCCTCTCACCCATATATGGCAGAGCCTGTGGAGCTCTCTGCTCACTTGAGCCAAGAATCCCTCTGCTATCCCCTGACCCACCAGACTTATGACCGCCAGTGCCTCTGATGGGTTCATCTCTCATTTTATAGAAAGTCCCATGAGAGCTGTGAGCTGTGACTCTCAGTTTACACTGTTCATGCTTCCTTTCCAATATGCTCCAACCAGCGTCTGGGATCATGAGTGGAGCCCTGGATCAGAATGTTGCAAATACGTGTCTTGTCCCCTGTAGACAGGCATCCTGCCTGAGTTAATGTTGGTTTTCTGGTTACAGTGTGTCTAGAGTCTCAGGAAGTGTCTGTACCACCTCAGAAGATTGCTGCTTGTTTGAAGGAGCACATGTGCATCTCTGACCTCTCTGCCCATCTCCAATGCCACATAGGAGTCCACTTGGAGACATATTTAGCAGGAAATATACTCTTTGCTTCACGCCACTCTGTCATATTCAGTGTTTCAAGGCTGATTTGACTCAGAAATGTCTAATTCTAGATATGAGCTGGTAGATGATTTTCAGATCAGATGAGTGATAGCAGAGGTTTAAAGGGAAAATGTTGATTTCTAAAGAAAATAGGAAACTTGTCAGAGTTATTCATATTCTACTTAGAAAATGACCCAAGCTGAAAGTGAAAGTGACACCTGAAATCTAATATCCTCTGGAGTTTCTGGTTGCATCTGCAATGCAGTATAGGGTTTTCCATTTCTCTCTCAGCTTCAATAATAAATCTGAGGTCCAAGAATCATCCTCTGAGAAAGAAGCAAGAGATCAGCTTAATCAAGAACATCAGACAGAAACAGGAAGCTGAAAGAAATGTACTGATCTTCTTTTGTTGAATGTTTACAACACAATAATACCAAGTTTAAAAAATAACTAAGGGCTTAATAAGAAAGCATATAATATCCAAATGCCCAAACACTAGGGTGTCACTATCATAATAATGCTTGCCATTACTTTTTATTTATTTATTTTTATGGACATAGACCATTTTTAGGGCTTTGCTGGTAGCTCAGCTGGTAAAGAATCCGCCTGCAATGCAGGAGACCCCGGTTTGATTCCTGATCAGGAATATCCTCTGGAGAAGGGATAGGCTTCCCACTCTAGTATTCTTGGGCCTTCCAGGTGGCTCAGATGATAAAGAATTTGCCTGTAATATGGTAGACCTGAGTTCGATCCCTGGGTTGGGAAGATGCCCTGGAGAAGAGCATGGCAACCCACTTAAGTATTCTTGCCTGGAGAATCCCCATCGACAGAGGAGCCTGGCAGGCTACAGTCCATGCGGTAGCAAAGAGTCGGACGCAATTGAGCGACTCAACACAGCGCAGCACAGACCATTTTTACAGTCTTTAATTGAAGTTGTTACAATACTGCTTCTGTTTCAAGTTATGGTTAGCTCTCAGACTAGGGATTGAACCTGCACCACCTGCATTGGTAGGTGAAGTCTTCACCACTGGACCACCAGTGAAGTCCCTTGCCATTATTTCTTAAACTCCTGTTTCTACAACTGTTTTTGGTCACTTTTAAATATGATCCTGCAATTTTCTGTCAAATTTCTCGTATGGGAAATCATCCATAATGATGTTTTCAATTGATCTGATGTTAACAAAGTTGTAAGTTAACACCTGTGGCTCCCTTCCAATTGAAGATTTATTTTCCTGTGTTCAGGGGAATATTTTTAAGAAAGTTTGGTGCATATTAATAGTCTTCCCAATAACCACATCTTGACATAAACTAAATATTTGCAAATGTCCCAGAAATTCAGAGGCATCACTTTGTTTTTGTTGTTTTTTTTCTCCATCATTTTTTCATGGGTTCCAGCACGTCCTGTCTCAACTTGTGCCAGGAAAAGTAACTACCAAAATAGGACAAAAAGCTATTTCTGTCCTATGGTTTAAGAATTCAGTAGAAAATCAAGAGGTATTAGCAAATTCATAGGCTCTCCAAACTGGAAAACATAAATGTAGCCAAATGTTACACATGTAATAACCACTTTCTATGAAGTTTGGCCATAAGCACCATTCAATCAAAAGGAAAAATCAGTATTGAAAAAGTAGGGATGATGAACCCTATAAGGACAAATTTATTGGGCAAGTTAGCTTGGTCACTTGGCAAAGTTACCATAGAACCAAAAGGGTAATAACGGTAAGTTCCTCTACCCCCAATACACTGAAGATGGTCCACATAAGACACTAACCATGAATTAACTACTATTAACTGTATATTTTTATCATTAATTAATGATCAATTGATATTGGAAAATAACTCTATCCTTTAGCTAATACATAAAGCCTAATTTAACCATTTAATTCTTTTCATTTAAACTATGACAAAGACATTTCACCAACGTATATTTTTTCCTTAGAAATTGATATATTTAAGCAATTACTTTATATTTGTATTTTGTCATAACTTGAAAGTATTTAAAAGATACTCCTTTCAGGAAGATAAGTATGTTTCCCAGTATTCACTTATGTCTTCCACACTTGGGTTTCCTTACCAGCATCAAGGATGAAAATGATGATAGAAGTGAAGCATTGTGTGAAAATCCCATTTTTAAAGTGTTGTCCTGTTATCAAGCATGAACATCAGTCCTACTGAAACAAAAACACATCATCCTTCACAGTTCATGGGCCTCAAAAAAAAAAAAAAAAAAAAAAAGAATACAAAATTCAATGGGTTTTTGATAGAAAGTAATATTTAAATTCACACTTGTACTGTTCATAAAAGCAGACCACTGCAGTTTTGCAACTCCAAAAGCTGCCTTTTCCTGCTGAGAAATATCTCCCTTAAACTAGAACTGGAAAAAAAAATTATGTAACAGAAAATACAGGATCCCATTACCATATACACCATCAGACTCTCAGTAGGTCAGTTGGTTGTCCTATTAATAATCATCAGTCGAGTGGAATCAACTCCTACTTACCACTCTCATCAACATTAGTCAGATGACTGCGAATCTTAGAATCAAGCATTTCTTCTGGTTTCTGACTATACAGCTCCAGACCACATTATTCTTTGACCTGTCCTCTAAAATGCAGCTCTCTGTACTGGTCCTAGAGGACAAACAATGGCCATGAAATATGACTGGGGGTCCTGGGGAAAGGGAGCCATTGCACCCAGATAAGCCCTCCATCTGCTACTGTAGCTGACATACCACCCCTTAGAACCCTGTCCTTCCATGTCTTGCATTCACGCTCTTTGGGCAATTCCAGCAAATTAAACTGAGTCACACAAAGCCAAATCACACCCATTTTCCTTCTAGGAGAGACCTAGAGCTCTCTCAGGAATTAGACATGTCAAGAACTCAGGGAAATTGCTCCTGGATGGAGCTGAAGGTACAGAGAGGTGAGGTTCCTGCAGACAGAGCAGTGAACCTTTGACGGCGGAGTCTCCCTGTGATGGTCAGCCTTTCCTCCTCCTTAAATTCCCCCTACAGTTTATGCTTTCCTCCTCCAGTCTCCACCCTGACCTGCCTGCCCTCACCTGCAATTGCTCCTCCC
The DNA here is from genome assembly GCF_910594005.1 of Cervus elaphus. NCBI lineage: Eukaryota > Metazoa > Chordata > Mammalia > Artiodactyla > Cervidae > Cervus > Cervus elaphus. The sequence continues at coordinate 29,452,347 of NC_057819.1, forward strand.
GCTGCTTAATGAGTCACAGGAGATGCTGCTGAGTCCACTTTGGAACATTCCCCGGGAAAACAACACCTGACAATGTGGTATCAGTGAATTACTGTTTCTCTTCCTGGCACTACTGCCCATATTTGGGCTCTCTAGGCATGGCAGAGCCATTTTTCTTGTATTAAGAACATAGCAAAATGTTTCATGTAGTATAATTATTCTTTGGTTAGATCATTCCTTTCTTAGAAAAATCTCTGCTCAGAAAATGATATATATGGTAGACCACTTTGAAAATTTAGGGACTGTGAGAGACGATTAGCAGGTTTTTCCCCAAGCTCATCAGGCAAAGTGAAGAGAAGAAAAATGAAAAAACAAAAAGGTTCTTGGATGAAGAATTTAGCATCCTGGTTGGAAATTCTGTAAAGCTCAAGACATACTGAATGATGTTTAACAGGCCCCTACCTATCTCCTCAAAGAAAAGGAAAAAAGAACAGAGGGATAAAGAATACATGCTCTTGAAGCGTGATGCAATCCTTAACAGCCCCTCGGAAAGGCCCTCCATTCTCTTCCCTGAAGTAGTTAAGCTCTGAGAGACAGCTACTCCCTATCTCCTCCTCCAGGTTAAGCCTGTCCACTGCTGCAGGGATGGGTAACTGGGTTCTCAGTCTAGAACCTGAAAGGAACCCATAGCTTCTGAAACTGACTGCTCTTTTATCAGAGCTGGGGAAGCGATGTTCCAGGACATGTCACACAGTTTCTTCCCTAATTTATGTGATTTCGGGAGCACTTAGGCTCACCTAGAATATTATTTCTGTACTGTGGTTGACCAGAGGGTGAAGAACACTCACTCCTTCCAAGCATGTTTCATTCTTCTTTAATCCGCTTTTAATGGAAGTGCTTCCCAACCAAAAACTTATCAGATTTCAAATCAAAATATACCAGACCAAGAGGGCTTGGAGTTGGCCCTCGGGGAAGGACCTGGTGTCAGGTCCTTGAGATTGTGGAACTCAAGGCGACCACATTTATGCATGCACAGGGGTTACCACAGTTACAGGCAGCCATGAAGCAATCTTATCCCTTTCCACTTCATGTGGCAAGTTTTACACCCATCACTTGAGGCTGCCCAACATCTGTGAAATAAAATATCCTGATACATTGGCTATTTTCCACATTGAGTCCCACATTCCCAAGGGAAAACCAGAAAACTCACACCCTTGGATTCCCCGGCAGCACAGTGCTTAGGTCCTGCTGATCAGACTCGCCCAGGTAATACTTGGATTCACACAGGAGATATTGAAGGAAGTGTTGGTCATCTAACCAGTGATTTTGGGGGAGATCCTGCTCCTCAGGATCTGCAGGTACACAGCTGCTGGCATACATAGGTTCTCACAGACACAACAGCAGTGTTTCCATTTGGGAAGTCTCTGTATTGTGGCTGGAAACAATCTTGTCTATAGTTTTGAAATCTGGCTCTCTGGTCAACCTGGTAATAACCTCTAATAGAACATTTTTTCTGCCTAGATTATTCCAAACAAGCTCTGTCATTTAAACCAATGGACACTGACCAATACATAATCCTCTAAGTTTTTAATTCCTCATTAGCTTAAGTTCCTTTTCTTTTGGCTCAGCACGTAAGCCCTTCCACATCTGTCCCTCTGGGTTCTGGTTTAGCTCTTGTGTTTACAATGACAAGAGAAGATATCCTCTTCCTGCGTTCACCTAATTGACAAAGCTGTGATAAGATCTGTATCAGTTCAGTTCAGCTCAGTCGCTCAGTCGTGTTCAACTCTTTGAAACCCCATGAATCGCATCATGCTAGGCCTCCCTGTCCATCACCAACTCCCGGAGTCTACCCAAACCCATGTCCATAGAGTCGGTGATGCTATCCAGCCATCTCATCCTCTGTCGTCCCCTTCTCCTCTTGCCCCCAATCCTTCCCAGCATTAGGGTCTTTTCCAGTGAGTCAGCTCTTCGCATCAGGTGGCCAAAGTATTGGAGTTTCAGCTTCAACATCAGTTCTTCCAAGGGATATTCAAGACATATTTCCTTTAGAATGGACTGGTTGGATCTCCTTGCAGTCCAAGGGACTCTCAAGAGTCTTCTATTTATTTATTTATTTTTTTTGAACCATAGTTCAAAAGCATCAATAGCATGAGCCAATGGACCTCCTGGTTTCCCACTTGGATGTTACAACCTGAGACATGATGACAATCAAAGCCCTACCATGTATGTGGGTGCTCTAAACTAACTCACAAACAGACATGTGTAGCCAAAATATCTAGGGGTATATTTGGGGGAGAGGGGTGTTTTAAAATGCACCTCCAAGTGATCCCAATGGTCACAACCTTCCCTCTCAATCCCTTCATTTTCCTAGGGGCTGGACCTATATTCTCAACAGCACACGACAAAGTGAGAAGTGATCACTTCTGCCATGAGATTATAAAAGTCTGTGGTTTCTTTTATTATTATAAAAGCAAACTTACTTTTTTTTGAACTAGTTAACTGGAGAGAAGGGCTTCCCTGTTAGCTCAGTGGTAAAGAATCCACTTGCCAATTCATGAGAGGCAGGTTCAATCCCTGGATCATGAAGATCCTCTGGAGAAGGAAAGGGCAACCCACTTCAGTATTCTTTCTTGGGAAACCCTGTGAACAGAAGAGCCTGGCAGGCTACAGTCCATGGGGTCGCAAAGAGTTGGGCACAACTTAGTGACTAAATGGGCTTCCCTGATAGCTCAGTTGGTAAAGAATCTGCCTTCAATGCAGGAGACCCTGGTTTGATTCCTGGGTTGGGAAGATCCCCTGGAGAAGGAAGAGGCTACCCTCAAGTATTCTTGGGCTTCCCTGGTAGCTCAGCTGGTAAAGAATCCACCTGCAATGTGGGAGACCTGGGTTCAATCCCCGGGTTGGGAAGATCCCCTGGAGAAGGAAAGAGCTACCAGTCCAGTATTCTGGCCTGGAGAATTCCATGGACTATATAGTCTATGGGTTCCCGAAGAGCTGGATACAACTGAGCAACTTTCAGTTTCACTTAGTGACTAAAAAACAACAATGAACTGGAGAAAAGGGGTAGATGAATATGTATTAAACCCAAAGGGAAAAAAATTCTATGTCAAAAAAATTTTAATGGCAAAATATACTAAAAGAAGTTTATTTCTTTTCTTATTTTTCATTCCAAATGGATTTATTGAATGCCTCCTAGGTGCCAGACACTGTTTCAGACATGATAAATACAGCAGCAAACCAAAGTGTGTGCCCTCAGTGAAAAGTTTATTTCTAAAGAAGCTTTCTGAAAGGAAAACAATATTTATTATGACATGACATATTAACTTTACTCATTATAATTATAGATCTGTAATTTGAATGTTTGTCTAATCCAGTCTTTTAAATATTATTTTTATTACTTTGGGCCATGTGGCTTGGCTTGGGAAACCTTAGTTCCCTGAACAGGGATTGATTAAATTTGCGTAGGTTTCATGGAGGTGCCAATCACAAGTTTAAAAAAAAAAATCAGCAGAGAGGATGTCAGATGGTTTAAACAACATGTAATCGAAATACTGGATCAATCCTGGCTTGCATACCAAGGGGTAACAAACATTCTGAAGTTTTCATGAACTCAGTGACTTAATGACTTCGTTCTTAAGAACAGTACATAGCAAAGTGAGAAATGGTTAAGTCTGAGTTAAGACTATAAAAGTCTGCCACTTCTGTCTTGCTTGTTCTTTCCCTGTCTCTTTGCACTTGCTCGTACTGCTGAAGCAAACTACTGTGTTGCAAGCTGCCCTGTGAAAAGGCCACTTCGCAAGGAACTTAGCATGTCTTCCCAGGTGATACTGGTAGTAAAGAATTGACCTGCCAATTCTCTTGCATCTCAGGAGATGCAAGAGACACTGGTGTGATCCCTGAGTCGGGAAGATCCCCTGGAGGAGGGCATGGCAACCAAATTCAGTATTCTTGCCTGGAGAATCCCATGGACAGAGGACCCTGGCAGGCTAGGGTCACAAAGAGTTGGACACGACTGAAGTGACTGAGCGTGCACATAGTTGCTTTATAATGTTGTATGTGTTTCAAGTGTACAGCAAAGCGATTCAGTTACACATATGTATGTATATATACTCAGTGTGAAATGCAAATCTCTTTTCCTTTCCATGAAACATCTAGCAAACTCCACATTATCCTTTAACACATTTGGAGCTAAATTTGAGCTTTGAGGAGAAATGTAATAAACACCTGGTTAGAGTCACTTAGATGGAGAAGGAAATGGCAACCTACTCCAGTGTTCTTGCCTGGAGAATCTCAGGGACGGGGGAGCCTGGTGGGCTGCCGTCTATGGGGTCGCACAGAGTTGGACACGACTGAAGTGACTTAGCAGCAGCAGAGTCACTTAGAACTAGCAAACTTGGATTAAAATAAACCAAAAGCCTCCCTTTCATTGGGGAGTGAGTATTCCAGAAACTAGATGTCTAAGAGGTAAAAATGGGAAAGAACAATCCATAAAAGTTATCCTTTTTACCCATATTTTAAACTTTTTAATCTTGTATCGGAGTATAGCAGATTAACAATGTTGTGATAGTTTCAGGTGAAGAGTGAAGGGACTCAGTCATTCAAATACATGCATCTATTCTCCCCCAAGCCCCCTTCCCATCCAGGATACCACATAACACTGAGCAGAGTTCCTTGTGCTACACATTAGGGCCTTGTTGGTTATCCATTTTAAATATAGCAAAAGTCATCCATTGAAAAATAAAGTCTACATGTTGGTCATGACAGTATGATCAGAGCATTTTAGTGGCCCAAGGAGAAACATGCATGGTTTTGGGCTTTCAGGAGGAATTAGGAGGAAATCAGGCATCTGTTAGCAGGCAGCCTGCCTCCACTTGAAAAGGGTCAATCATCCTGTAACTTACCCAGTTATATCTTAATAAACAGCAATTACTTCACCCGGCAGGGAGACCCTCTCAATTTCATACAAGGAGATCAATGCTCTACAGAGGTAATAAATCTGGGATGATCTCAGAAAAATAACAGGGGGATAGCAAATACTTTGGAAACCAGTCGTATGAATTATAAATTCTGTTTTCACAGACTCCCCAATAAAACACTCATGAGTTCAAGAATACATCTAGCTTATTTCCCAGTGTCTTGAAGGAGAATAGCCAGTTAATTCTAATAGGTTTCCAGGAATACCTCACTTGCCTCGTGAATGGTGATTTTGCCATACTTTTTACCAGCCCATTTCAGACTCAAGTATATCTGATGGAATTCTCAAACACATTTTATTCTATTGGGTTAGTCAAAAAGTTTGATTGGGTTTTTTTTCCATTCCATATTAAGATATGATTATGACTGATTGATGGTGTTGTACAGCAGAAACCAATGAAATATTGAAAAGAAACTTTCCTCCAATTAAAAAAGAAGAAAAAGAAAAAGTGTACAATGTAAAATTTTTTGTAACATTCCCAAATGAACTTTTTGGCCAAAACTATATGTCCCCTCAGTAACTGGATACCTTACCATGCAAGAAGGCCCAGCATTGCTCCTAGGACTGTCAACTTTGCCAGAAAAACCAGTCTGGCCTCTTTCCAACTCCATCATTCTGCAAAATATCTCCTAAAATGCAAATACCCCCTTTTGTTCTAACCTGTTTCTGCCTGGTTTCTTGTTAATTCTATGTTCTTAGCTTCCAAGTTGTCTTGATCCTTCTGTCTGTTGCCTTCTGATTGCTGGCGTGGCTACAGACACCCTAAGGGCTCAGAGGGATGAGGTGAGTATAAGGCTTATGTGAATAGCACCAAATTCCATAGAATCAGAGACTTCAGTGTCTGAGGAAAGTCACAGCTTTAGGAAGCAAAAGGCTCAGTGATGACATGGCCAAAAACATGCTGGGCCTGAGTACACATCCAGATGCATAAGTCACCGCAGACTAAACTCCAGGGGAAGTGTGGAGCCTGGGAGGGGCAGGAGGCTGTGCCCCAGAGGATCCCTGCGGGTCTACATGCAGTCACAGGAGGGAAGGACCATTGCTCTGAGCACCAAAGTCAGAGTATCCACCACACTCCCTCCCACAAAAAAAGTCCATCTTTTTCTTCTTGGCTGTGCTGAGTGGCTTGCAGGATCTTAGTTTCCCGACCAGGGATCTAAGTCATGCTCCCTGCAGTGGAAGCATGGAATCCTAACCACTGGGCCTCCAGGGGAGTCCCCAAGGCTGCCCTTCTTTGAAGCCCTGGCCATTTGGCAGTATTCTCCAATTTTTTATTCTTCCTACTCAAATTCTAAGTTCCCCTCCTACAGGGACTTCCTCAACTGACTCACAGGATAAACTTGATCCCAATCAAAAGCCGGAGGCATCCGTGGTGAAAGCGCATCCCTGGCTAAGCCCAGGATCCTCATGACCCCAGTGACCTCTGCTCCTCTCTCAGAGCCACTGTGAGAGCTGGGATCTCACAGTGTGAGCCTCTGTCTCCTCACAGCTGACTGGGCAGCCAGCCCCAGTCCATCCCTCCCAGCAGTCCTTCCTGACTCTCAACCTGCACCAAGCCTTCACCCCCTGACTAACCCCTGGGGCATTCCATCATGGATCACACTGTGGTGATGCTGAGTCCAGAATGCTGAGGGAGCTCAAGAAGCACTGGTTCAACTAAACCCATCTTCCTGGTCTAACTAATACTCCAGCATTTCCGTGGCAAGTGCCTCAAACCCTAGAACGGTTCACTAAACCAGAGCGCCCATCCTGGCCCTGTAGTCTTCCCACTGCCCTCGTGTTCTGAGGCTGGTCCCCCCTGTCTTGCTCCTATCAGGGGTGGATGGTGTCACAGACTCCATCGCTACTGTGGTCTCCGTGTCAGCCTGAGATCCCTCCTAGTTATTTATAACACACTCCTCTTCCAATCCACCTTGACTTTCCTACACAGTTCTGTCCAAATTGAGCTCTGTTACCTTCAGGGTGTTTGTAAACTTTTCCAGTAGGTTGCAACACAAAGAACATAGAAACTCTTTCTTTTTTTTTTTTTTAATTTTATTTATTTATTTTTTTTTGGCTAGACGGAAATTTATTACTCATTGATAGGTTATCAGGCCCTTGTACAATCACCTTCCTTGTACATGTTGCTAATATTTTGCACTGATTAAAACTTTTTATTTTGAAATAATTTTAGATTTATAGGAAAACTGCATAGTACAAGAAGATCTTGTATATCCTTCAATCTGTTTCATCTTACGTTAAAATCTTATATAACCATACCACAATTAATAAGAAAAGAAAACTAATGCTAAAACAACATTATTAAATTACAAACGTTATTAAAAATTTTACTAATTTTCCACTAATGTTTTTTTTTTTTATTAGTTGGAGGCTAATTACTTCACAACATTTCAGTGGGTTTTGTCATACATTGATATGAATCAGCCATAGATTTACACGTATTCCCCATCCCGATCCCCTCTCCCACCTCCCTCTCCACCCGATTCCTCTGGGTCTTCCCAGTGCACCAGGCCCGAGCACTTGTCTCATGCATCCCACCTGGACTGGTGATCTGTTTCACCATAGATAGTATACATGCTGTTCTTTTGAAACATCCCACCCTCACCTTCTCCCACAGAGTTCAAAAGTCTGTTCTGTATTTCTGTGTCTCTTTTTCTGTTTTGCATATAGGGTTATCGTTACCTTCTTTCTAAATTCCATATATATGTGTTAGTATGCTGTAATGTTCTTTATCTTTCTGGCTTACTTCACTCTGTATAATGGGCTCCAGTTTCATCCATCTCATTAGGACTGATTCAAATGAATTCTTTTTAACGGCTGAGTAATATTCCATGGTGTACATGTACCACAGCTTCCTTATCCATTCGTCTGCTGATGGGCATCTAGGTTGCTTCCATGTCCTGGCTATTATAAACAGTGCTGCGATGAACATTGGGGTGCACGTGTCTCTTTCAGATCTGGTTTCCTCAGTGTGTATGCCCAGAAGTGGGATTGCTGGGTCATATGGCAGTTCTATTTCCAGTTTTTTAAGAAATCTCCACACTGTTTTCCATAGCGGCTGTACTAGTTTGCATTCCCACCAACAGTGTAAGAGGGTTCCCTTTTCTCCACACCCTCTCCAGCATTTATTGCTTGTAGACTTTTGGATAGCAGCCATCCTGACTGGCATGTAATGGTACCTCATTGTAATGGCTATTCTACCCAAAGCAATCTATAGATTCAATGCAATCCCTATCAAGCTACCAATGGTATTTTTCACAGAACTAGACCAAAGAATTTCAGAATTTGTATGGAAATACAAAAAACCTCAAATAGCCAAAGTAATCTTGAGAAAGAAGAATGGAACTGGAGGAATCAACCTGCCTGACTTCAGACTCTACTACAAAGCCACAATCATCAAGACAGTATGGTACTGGCACAAAGACAGAAATATAGATCAATGGAACAGAATAGAAAGCCCAGAGATAAATCCACGAACCTATGGACACCTTATCTTTGACAAAGGAGGCAAGGATATACAATGGAAAAAAAGACAACCTCTTTAACAAGTGGTGCTGGGAAAACTGGTCAACCACTTGTAAAAGAATGAAACTAGAACACTTTCTAACACCATACACAAAAATAAACTCAAAATGGATTAAAGATCTAAATGTAAGACCAGAAACTATAAAACTCCTAGAGGAGAACATAGGCAAAACACTCTCCGACATAAATCACAGCAAGATCCTCTATGACCCACCTCCCAGAATATTGGAAATAAAAGCAAAACTAAACAAATGGGACCTAATGAAACTTAAAAGCTTTTGCACTACAAAGGAAACTATAAGTAAGGTGAAAAGACAGCCCTCAGATTGGGAGAAAATAATAGCAAATGAAGAAACAGACAAAGGATTAATCTCAAAAATATACAAGCAACTCCTGCAGCTCAATTCCAGAAAAATAAATGACCCAATCAAAAAATGGGCCAGAGAACTAAACAGACATTTCTCCAAAGAAACTCTTTCAATTTCCTATATTTCAAGTCCCTTCCACCCTTGCCACACACACACCTGTAAGCATCTTTACTTTCAAGCCCATGCTTTACAGACATTTAGTTGTTCATCTTTTCTTTTTTTAAATTTAGGAACTCACATTTAATCTTGTGTAGTTGTCAAATTACATGTAAGCATAGTATTCTTTATAATCATCACCAATATGACCTACCATGGTCATGACCTTCAGATGACTTCTTGGCTTTTTCTAGTTTTCTTTCTAAGCCTTCTAATCTTTCAAATGTTTATTTCTCTCTTCTCAATTCACTGCTGCTGCTGCTGCTGCTAAGTCACTTCAGTCGTGTCCGACTCTGTGCGACCCCTTAGATGGCAGCCCACCAGGCTCCGCCGTCCCTGGGATTCTCCAGGCGAGAACACTGGAGTGGGCTGCCATTTCTAGAGATAGTTAATTCGCAATTGACAATCTCTAGGTCCAGCCATGTTGCTGCAAAGGACACTATTCCATTCTTTTTTTATGGCTGAGTGTATATATGTACCACAACTTCTGTATCCATTCATCTGTTGATAGACATCTAGGTTGCTTCCATGTCCTGGCTACTGTAAACAGTGCGGCAGTGAACACTGGGTGGGTATATCCTTTCAGACCATGCTCTTCTCTGGATATATGACCAGGAGTCGGATTATAAGGTCATACGGTAGCTCCATTTTTAGTTTTTAAATTATCCATCTTTTACTGAGGACATAAGCCCTTAAAAATGGTGAGTGAGGTTAAGGGCAGGGAACTGTGGCTTATTCATATGTTCACCTAATGATAAAATAAGGCTTGGAGCATAGTATTGATACATATTTCTTAATTCTTCTTTCTCATTAAGATAGACGGGAAAATAAAGAGGACAAAGAGCAAAGATAATAAATAGTTAACATTTATTTATTTAGTATTAGTGTAGGCTAATCCCTGTGCTGAATGGTTTTCCTATATAATATATGGATACTATGAAATTCCTATTTTAACCAATGAAACACTACAGGTTGGGGATATTATTAAACCAGAGCTCAGACAGAAGGGTTGGGATTGAACCCAGGCACCTCATCACCAGTTATATTAACCACTTTTTATTAAATGCTTCCTAAGAGAATATAGGATGGAAGCACTTTATGTGCATTGCATGCAAGTCTTCACGCAGGAGTAAAAGGGCAGAAACCAGAAGAAAGTGAGACTGGCAGGCTTTGTTCATTGTGGAAAGTCCTCGTTGCCAAAGAGGAGAAAAAAGTAAAGTTGAAGACATGATTTGGCTCCAAATGGCCTTGAAGATATGAAATCAACTCTTTTCAGTCATAGAAAAAGAATGAAATAATACTATTTGCAGCAAAATTGATGGACCTTGAGACTAATATACCAAGTGAAATAAGTCAGAAAGAGAAGACAAATGCCATATGATATCACTTATATGTGGAATCTAAAATATGACACAAATGAACGTATCTATGAAACAGAAACAGATTCACAGACATAAAAATCAAACTTATGGTTACTAAAGGGGGTTGAAGATGGATAAATTAGGAGCTTGGGATTAACATATATACACAACTATATATGAAATAAATAACCAACAAGGAGACGTACTGTATAGCACAAATAATTATACTCAATATTTTTTATAAACTATAATGGAAAATAATCTGAAAAAATATATGTATGTGTATAACTAAATTACTATGCTATACACCTGAGTCTAACATGACATTGTAAATTGACTATACTTCAATTGAAATAAAATAGAAATGAAGTCAATTTTATTGGCAGTGGAGGTATTATGAAATATTAATCCAAAAATTTCATTAAATGTACTTCACATCTGTCATATTCAAAGTTGAGTTGTGATAAGAATTATAAAGAGAGAGCAGATTAAAATATCCCAAATCCTAAGAACCAGGAGCTTGCAGGGAAGATATACCTTAATCACAAATATCTATAATAGAAGATAGAAAATTATTATTGTAAAAATAAATGTTCCAGGACTCAAAAAAAGTAGAGATTTTTGAAGATAAGGGGGCAATTTTATGAACAGTGGCAGTTCATAGACAGTAGAAAGGAAAATAGACCTGGTGTTGGGAGGAAGCTAATTCTGGATGGAGGAAACAGCCCAGCAGAAGTGCCGAGGTGGGCAGCAGGGGCAAAACTTGAGAGTTGAGTTTGCCCGGAAAGCTCAGTCTACAAGGGCAGTGCTGAATGGCGCCCTCAGCGAGGCAAGCCCAGGCCTCCACCACCTCTGCAGATGCCCTTGAAGCCTCAGATAATGGGATGCACGCTATATGTATCTGTTGAAAATCATATTCTCCTAGCTGATTGAAAAGACTAATCTGACAGGCTGTGTGGTGTGAAAGGAAAATGTGACCATTTGGCAGAAGGTGTTCATGAATAATAAAACAAATAACCAACAAGGATCTACTGTATAGTACAGGGAAAGCTATTCAATATTCTCCATGGCCTATATGGGAAAAAAACATCTGAAAAAGAGTGGATATGTGTATAATTGAACTTCACTGTACACTAGAAGTAACACAATATTGCAAGTCAACTACACTCTAATATAAAATAAAAATTAAGTTAAAAAGTAAAACTGATGGAGCATAACAACTAAAGGGGTCTATCAAGCAAAATTAGAGGGGGACACAAGAGTGGAACATTAACATCATTCCAGTGAAGTGGTGTAACCAAAGAACGCTTTAGGAGATCAAACTGGAGGAAGGTACAAAGTGATCAGTGAAAACAGCAAGTGGATGATGAAGCTATGCTAATCGGTGCAGGACTCGAAAGAGTTCTGAATGGATGGTGACAAGAGGAAATAAATTGGGGATCTAAAACATATTTCAAAACAGGAATGAATGAGAATTAATGTTACAATAAGTATCATGAACGGAAGTCACAGAATCAAAGTCAAATCTGAGGTTTAAAGCTGGAGGAACTTGCGATCCACTAACAGTAAGGAATTTACTATAAGAAAAAGGTTGCTTTAAAGCAGGGGGGTGAAATAAACTCAAATTTGGGCAGGTTGAGTTGCATAAGGCAGCTTTATGCAACAATTAACCTCAATCAAACCTTCCTAAAGTTACTGCTACACCCATACACTTTCTTTTTCAAGACTATACTTTGCAAGACACACAGAGCCTTCCATTTCAGATTTGCAGTTTCTCAGAAACTCTCCAGACATTTGATACTTCTAAATACTTCAAGTAACCATCAGCTTATGTTTTTCATCTTGTTGCATACTACTGGAGCAGAAGCAGAGAGATCAAAGAATAATATAGGTCTAACTTTTCTATTCTTTAACTTTTTGGTTCTATAGGAACCAGAAATTATAGTCACAGCTGAAATGGATCCTCCGACATTCCACAATGTCCTATTTGGCCATTGGTATGAAGAGTCAGCAATAAAGAATTTAAAAACATCTTTGGCCATATGAAAGTTACTTGCTTCAAGAAAAGCTGTCAGATGACTTTGATCTTACTGCTTTAGTAATATGAACCAGTACAGACAGTCATATAAAGGGCAGGCCAATTAAGGTTGTTTAATGAATAAACCAAATAAAACTATCAAATACCAGATTAGAAGAAAAATAATCAGAGAGAAGGATACAGAGTCAAATATAAGTGGGGAAAATTTTTCTTGCAGTTAAAAAAAAAAAAAAACAGTTAATCCAATTCTTAAGCCATAATTAAATGGCCTGAAAAGTTTAAAGATAGTCTATGCCCTGAACTACAAAAGAAACCATACTTAAACACATGAAGATTGATGCTGTCCCCAAAAATATCTTGCTTGTAGAAACTATAAAGGACCAAACATCTTAGCTATGTTATGACTTTAATGGTAGGAAAAGTAAAAAACAGTAAAAGAGAAGCTGGATAAGCAGTCTGTGTTCAGATGATCAAGGAATAAATATATTAGGGGTTAGGGTGAGTGTCAGGGTTATTTTTTCTCACACTATAATTGGTCTTCTGGCTCTTACCAATCACATCTTGTGTCTGAAGATGTATTAATCTAGGCATAATATTTCCTCATAAATAAGGTTAGCAATGCTTTTCTCATTAATAAAGACTTGAAAATTGTGTGCTTCAGAGTTTAGAAGAGATATTTGTCCAATGCACTATAATCTTTAAATTAAAAATGATCAAGATAGTATATACTAAATTGGTGAGATATATACAATATATTTATTAACAATTAAAATGATACAGTTAAATAATAGATCAGACATAAACAATCAGTGAATTTGGGTAAAAATAGTTTATTATTAGAAATAATATTTTTTCAACCAATAAAACTACTTTGCCTGAGTAAAATAAATGAATCCCCATATTAAGGTCATTCAGGGTGTGTGTGAAAACGATTCCTGAACTAAATATTTGAAATCTTATTAGGCAGGAGGATTAGCTTAAGATGGGTATAACAATTCAGACTCTGCAGAAGAAACTAGGAAACTTAACCACGGTCTCATTCGTTTGAGAAATTGCTTCAGAATCTGCCTAAGGGTTGAAACAGACTCCACTGAAATGCACTGGAGAACTGGGTCCCCAGACAGACCCTTCTCAGATTACACAGAGCAATTGCTGTAGGCTTGACCACAAAAAAGACCAAGCTCTCTGAAACGCTCCATGCAGGACAACCTGCTGGCATTCCTGCTAGATTAAACAATATGTCCCTGCAACTCACCAGATGGATTTTTTGATAACATCAAACCCCAAATCCAAAAACTTTCAGCAGCCAGACATTCAGTTCAAAATCTCTCTTGATTGTTGCCAACACAGCAGCTGCCAGGAGCCCAAACCTGACCAACAGACTGTCTTCCATCTTCCCATTACAAAGAGGGTGAGGAAAGGACATCTTCTCTGCTCACAACTGTCTGATTTGACTTGGATTTGGAGGAAAGTTGGGGGAAGGGAAAAGGGAAAAGAACAAAATATTTTGGCTGTGCCAGGATAATGGGAAAGTCCCTTTAACAGCCTTCTGATTTCTGAATGGTTTCCCGTCTTTGTTTGGGGTAAGAGAGAAGCCAGGATATATGAAATCTTATTTTTAGTTTAATTCTTTGGAAAGGATTGTATCTCACCAACTTCAATGAGTTCAGAGAAAGGAAAAAGAGTAAATAAACAGCTTACAAGCAGGCTGTCCTTCTTAGACGAAATGAACTGGACTTTTCTAAAACAAGTGAAATAGAAAACACTGAAATAAATCTAGGCAAAAATAAAATTCAGCTTAAGCCACAACTACCCAAATAATCTGGACAGGTGTATGACAATGGGATTGACTTTTATAGTCTTTTTTGATTTATTAAGAAGGAGGTACAGGAATCATTGTGGTGATTAGAATATGCTTCAGAAGTATTATGGAGTCAAAACCTCTAGCTCATTGATTTGGCTACAGCTGAAAAGCTGGATGATGAATGGATACAAAAGTTGTGGTGTATATATATATATATATACATGGAATATTACTCGGCCATAAAAAGGAATGGATTTGAGTCAGTTGAAATGAGATGGGTGAAGCTAGAACCTGCTATACAGAGTGAAGTAAGTCAGAAAGAGAGAAACAAATACATTAATGCATATATATATAAATGGTGAACCTGTTTGCAGGCAGGAATAGAGACACAGAGATAGAAAACAGACTGTAGATACAATGGGGGAAGGAAAGGTAGGACAAGTTCAAAGAGTAGCATTGAAAAGTATACATTAGCACATGTAAAATAGACAGCTAGTGGGAAATTGCTGTAAACACAGGGAGCTCAACCCAGCGCTCTATGCCACCCTAGAGGGGTGGGATGGGGTGGAGGATGAGAGGGAGGTTCAAGAGGGAGGGAACATATGTATACTTATAGCTGATTCACGTTGTTGTATGGCAGAAGCCAACCCATTGCATAGCATTTATCCTCCAACTAAAAAAAAAAAAAAGAAGAAGCTGGATGAACACTGTGAGGAGCACAAATATGGTTCATGCTTCCCATGGCTACCATGCTAGCATGGCCTTAGCATAGGAATTCCTCCCAGAAACCTTCAAGCACTGCAGTTCTGCAGACAGATTTGCCAGGACACATGTCATGGCTGAAGAGATCTAAAGAGGACTCAGCAGTGTGGGATTCAGCTGGTTCAGCAGAAGTTTAGCAGATGAGTAGCTAACCATTGTGCTGGATGTGAGGAGATCTCCATTCTCTGGGTAACTGCTGTCCTTTAATGACTAGGAAAGAAATGATTGTTCCCTTATATGTCAGTTGGTAAAGAATCTGCCTGCAATGCAGGAGACCCTGGTTAGACTCCTGGGTCAGGAAGATCTGCTGGAGAAGGGACAGGCTACTCATTCCAGTATTCTTGGGCCTCCCTTGTGGCTCATCTGGTAAAAAAAAAAAAAAAAAAAAATCCTCCTGCAATGTGGGAGAGCTGGGTTCAATCCCTGCATTGGGAAGATCCACTGGAGAAGGGAAAGGCTACTCATTCTAGTATTCTGGCCTAGAGAATTCCATGGACTACATAGTCCATGGGGTCGCAGAGTTGGACACGACTGAATGACTTTCACTTTTACTTTCACTAATGACTAGGACCTTTAATGATGGAGTGGAATGGAATCAGTACTCTAAGTAATAGATTCACAACATTTTGTGGGAACTGAGATAAAAACCAATGCATTCATTATATCATGAAGAGATGGAATCTTGAACTGTAGGAATAAGACTGCATTGGCAAACATCCAGGACGACTAAGGAGAAATAGCAATCTAGATGAGAAAATATGGTCAGAGGTGTAGACAGTTCTAAGAAGGTTCATTCAAAATTCTGAGAGTTAAATGAAATATACAGAGAACATTTCATGGTACATGGATGGACCTAGAGATGATCAGACTAAGTGAAGTCAGCCAACACACACTACTATACTGTGTATTGTAGATACACCATACTATGTATAAAATAAACAACAAAGCTCAACTGTATAGCACAGGGAACTATACTCTGTATCTTAAAATAACTATAAGGGAAAATAATCTGAAAAAAGTACATATTTTAAATCACTTTGCCGTACACCTGAAGCATTGTAAATTAACTATATTTCAATTAAAAACAAACAAACAAAAAAAACAGAAAGAAAGAAAACATTCTATGTTGGTAAGTGAGACTGCAAACCATGAAATTCTTCCATTTCTATTTGCATAGCATCTGTGCTATGACTTTAGAAGGGGTGGATTCTATTTTTTTACCCATTAGACCTCGGCTTTACTATGTGACTTGCTTTGGCCACTGGGACATTACCGAATGTGGCACAACCAGCCCCCTTTTGACAGGCCAGATGACTGCATTCTCATAGACAAGCCCAGGTGAAGCTAAGAGAAAAATTCAGACTCACAGAACAGTGAGCTAAGAAATGACCGTTCTTCTAAGACCCCAAGTTTTGGGTCTGGTTGCCTACACTGCAAAAGTTGATAGCTGAGATGCCATAGAAGAGTCAGTATTCTTAAATATGGGGGACAAAAGCATCACTCTGCAAATGAGAAGGGAGAGAGTACAAAATCTCATCAAATAGGGTCAGGTCTGGGATCTCTGAACCATGCCTTTTCTCTCTAGTTCCACCACGATTCTCTCTTATTGCTTGATATTCTATAAACTCAAGTTAGAATGTAATGTTTCTGACCATCAACCCCTGCCTATACATATATAATAGACAGGTCAAGAGGAAGATATTAGGATATTCAGGTGCATACATGACACACAAAAGAAGGAAATAGTAGATGCTGCAAGTGGTCACAAGGCTGCACTTAGACTTTCAAAAATATCTCTTTCTTTCTCTGAGCCACTTTGTCCTCAGCTGGCTACTCAGTAAATTCGGGTTCTTTCCCCAGTGAGATAACCCAGACCTTAATTCTCATGGATCAGAGTGAAGAGGTGCTGCCTTCATGCTGTAATGTTCTACTAATTTTTATCGTCGGACCTTCTCATGGTACACCCTCTGTTCTGGACTCAGTCCCTCCTGCCCCATTTACATACCAGCCACACATGCTGGTAACAGGAAGCAAGCCCTGTTGGGGTACAAATCAGAACAGGAAGTAAGTAAGTTGTGGAGAACTCAGCCAGTCCATCTTCTCCATCACCCTGAATTTGGGATTCCTCCTTTGGATTCCAGATAAGGGACCAGGAAACTTTTTCTTAAAAGGCAAGATAGTAAACATTTTAGACTACAAGACAAAATTAAGGATAAAACATGGATATTTAACCATTTAAACTGATACCACTGTAAAGTACAGGGAAATATACTCAGTAATTTGTAATAAACTATAAGAGTAAAGATATATATAGATAGACAGACATATCTGAATCACTTTGCAGTACAGCAGAAACTAGCACAACATTGTAAGCCAACTATACTTCAATAAAGTAAATTAATAAAATTAAAACATACAAACCAATCTTAGCTCAGGAGCTATAAAGTACATATATAAATAAAACTCAAAGACAAGCCAGTGATCAACTTTGGCTGCCAGGGCCATAAATTGCTGACTCCCAGTCTAGGTGATACCAGGTATTTTTGGCACATGGAATTATTTTGGCATTGGTGACCAAGTCCACACTTCAATCAATGAATGGCACAAACAATCAGAACCACTCACGATGCTAGTACGTGAGCCTCTATCAGTAAACTTAACCTGATTTAAGATCAAGCGTCTCTCTTGGCCTAATAGGCACAGAACCTGTCCCCCACACACATCACCCCTAGGCTCTCGTTATATAAATTGACAATGCTGCACGACCCTTAGGTGTGCAAGCCTTGTCATTCTCGATTTATTTCCTATAGACCTCCACAGCTACCCAAGGGCACTGATTCTAGCTCTAGAGCTGAAGATTTCAAGGTGGTTTTAGGGAAATAATGTCGTTGGGAGAATCTCCCCTCCCCTTTCATGCTGACTGCTTTAGGCGAGGTTATTCTAGGCTCAAGGAGCAAGACAGGAAGCATCTAATCAGGGAGGAAGGGCAACTTCCTGTCGCAAAACAACTTTCGCTATTTGAGCAGAAAATAGTGAAAATAGCTTTCGCTGAGAGCTATTAGCCTCTCACTCTTCCAGGAAGGCTTGGCATCAGCATCGCAAACCACAAACTCAAGGGCCCCAGATTCACTGGAGTAAAAGTTCCACTTGAGACAAAGCTACACTGCTCCCAGGGCAGACCTGTCCACAAACACCCAAACTCTCGTTGCAAGAGCCAGACCTCGGTGCTGCGGTCTGAACTCCTGCAACAGCATCCGGAAAGGATATCCTTACCCACTCCTTCCCCCACGCACCAGTGCCAGAGGATCCTGCTACTCTGAGTCATGGCCTTGGACGAACAGTCATATTGGCAAAGTCTAGGGTGCCTCTTGTGAGGGTGCGCATGCTCAGTCACTCAGCCGTGACCTACTCTTTGCAACCCCATGAACTGTAGCCTGCGAGGCTCCTCTCTACATGGAATTTCTCAGGCAAGAATACTGGAGTGGGTAGCCATTTCCTACACCAGGGGATCTTCCTGACCCAGAGATCAAACCTGCATATCCTTTGTCTCCTGCATTGCAGGTAGATTCTTTACCCGCTAACCCATCAGAGAAGCCCTCCTGCATTAGCAGGCAGATTCTTTTCCACTGCACCACCTGTGTCTTGTACCCTCAGTTATTAAAGAAACATTAGAAAAGCCGTTGTCTGGGTTCTGGAGACTTAAGCTGCCCAATGGTGCTAAAAGGATAAAGAAAATAACCCATTTCAAAATGACCTGCTCAGAGCATTCAGCAGAGATGTGGGAGCACCAGTGTTCTTGTAGAGAATACTTTCTGGGCAGAAAGAATACTTTCTGGGCAGAAAACCTGCCCAGAAGAGCAAGCCTTGTCAGACACACTGCAGAGCTGCAGATGCAAGTGATCAAACACCAGACACAGGGGAGGAAAGTGCAGGATTCTGTAAGAGTAAGACCACAGGACAGCTGACAATAAGCAATACAAATCCCATGTTTTAAAAGTAGAAGATAAACCCACTGGAAAAAAATAAAAAAAAAAAAAAAAGCAACCAATGGAAAAAAAAAATAAAAGTAGAAGATAAGACATGCTGGAGCAGGTATAGAGAGAAAAGAATCCTCCTACACTGTTGGTGGGAATATAAGTTGGGGCAGAGAACAGTGTGGGAGTTACTCAGAAAACTAAAAATAGAACTACCATATCATCCAGTAATCCCATGTCTGGGCATATATAAGGCTAAAATCATAATTCAAAAATATACATGCACCCCAAAGTTCATTGCTGCATTATTTACAGTAGCCAAGACATGGTATCAACCTAAGTGTCCATCGACAGAAAATATGCATACACACACACACACACACCTGCAATAGAATATTATTCAGTCATAAAAAGGATGAAATAATGCCATTTACAGCAACTTAGATGGACCTGGAAATTGTCATATTAACTGAAGTAAGTCAGATAAAGAGAGACAAATATCATATGATATTACATATGTGGAATTTAAAAAAATTATACAAATGAATTTATTTACAAAGCAGAAATAGACTCATGGACTTTGGGGGGAAGAAAGTTATGGTTATCAAAGGGAAAAGGTGGGGAGATAAACTTGGAGTTTGGGATAGACATGTACACACTGCTATATTTAAAATAGATTACTAACAAGGACCTACCGTGTAGCACAGGGAGCTCTCTTCAGTGTTCTGTAACAGCCTATAAGGGAAAAGGATATGAATAAATATATACACACGCATATATGTATGTATATGTATAACTGAATCACTTTGCTATATCCCTGAAATTAACATAACATTGTAAATCAACTATTAGTACAATAAAGTAAGTAAATAAACATACAAGTTCTTGGCTTCAATTAAAAAAAAGAAAAAAAAAGGTATAAGAGACAGGCTTAGAAGACAGAGCAGCTTAGAGTTCAAAAGAAAATTAATAGAAAATTGATGTCAAAGGTCTCAAGTGAAGGGAGAGATTCAAAAAAAGAACATTGGAGTAGGTATTAAGATAGTTCAGAGGTCTATATCTATATCTATATCTATATTGCAGAAGTCAGCAATTAGGGGAATACAACTGACCCCCACTGGAAAATAGAATTGCAGGAGAAGTCAGATTGCAGCTGGTTGGGAAGAGAAAATGAAATGGACAATACATTCAAATATAGGCACTTCCCTGACAGAGGGCAGAGCAAGAAAATCAAATAGCATTAGAAATGGACAAAACCCCAAGGCAGAGGTCTTTGTGTTTAAAGTGGAAAAATCCAATCAAGTTTAGATGTTTTTTCCTTTGTGAAGAAGAGTGACCTTCCCAGTTTCTGAGGTCAGGATGGAGGGCAAGCTTTGCAGGCAAAGGGTGTCAGTGGTGCGACACGCAGGTATTTCCCAGCCATGCTGAGATCCGGCCTTGGGCTGAGATGCTTCCAAGTGTCTTTCTGGATCCTCACAGGTAATGATCATAGTAATTCAGATGCTAAGGTCACATCAGGAAGGTGGCATGAAGATGAGGAAGCAGGTGATTTGAACTCGTGGTGGTGGCTCTTTTAAATCATGACCAAATATGTAAGCTGGGCTTGTAAGAAAGTGATCTGAGAGGTCACTAGGTAATAAGGCGGTTTTGAGGGCCTGAAAACTTCTATGAAAAAAATGTGAATAAATGAAAGTTTTCCATCAAAATACCTATGAATGGGGGCAGAGAGAAAAACTATTTGTTGGGAAGAAGAGAGTGAAGGGAGAGAGGAGGATACGGGCAGATCAGATTAACACTGAAGCTTGAACACTGAGTATTTGAAACACGAACACTGAAATGAAAGGGCCCTGATACTTTCCTGAAGCAAGGACACTTGTTCCAGACTCTGAAATAACAAAACTCTTCCTGCCAGGTCAGGGCCTTAGTAAAGAAGGAAAGGATTATCTAAAGATAATGTCCAAATACATGTGGCTCCAGGTGCTATGCCTGCTGGATGCAGAGCAGAGTGAATGGTGATCCACTGCAAGGCCTGCTGGGAGAGGGGACCACCTGTAATTATCATGGGCCACAAAAAGACCTTTGTGATTTCTAAATACATGTAAAATGTTAACCTGTAAAAGTAAACTTCTTCAAAATCATGCATTTATTCCCACAGTTACTGCTTACTGACGTTTTTCTAAATACCGGGAACTATGATAGACATTTGGCATAGAATTATGAACAAAAAGGTATATATTACCATTCTTAGTGGAGCAGCCAGATGAGTTGGGAGAGCAGGATGACCACACAGTGATGTCAGTGTGACATCACACAGCAGCAAGTGCCCAAAGGGGAAGAACAGCCCCGCGGACCAAGGAGGAGCCTGTCAAGGCGGAGGAGGGGCGGCCAAGTCTCACCCTGTAAGTCTTGTTTGCACCATGTCAGCAAGGTGAGTTCAGGGGGTGAAGGATCTGAAGGATCAAGTGTGTGGTGCTGGTCAAAAAAAGAAATAGATTCCCTGGTGAATTTCAATAACAGAAAGGGGGCCAGAGGGTGGAGGGAAAGATGAAGATCAATCCATAAAAAAGCTCCTGAGGGGCAGGAAGGTCAGACTGCATCGTAAACCGGTCTTAGAGCCATAAAACTGAAAGAGACTTCACCTCCCCCAAAAGTTAACAATCCGTGAGTGGTTTGAACAGGAAAAGGACATAATCAGATTTTGTTTAACAAATCAATCTGGCTGTCGAAAACACTGAAGGGGAAAAGGAAACAGTTACCTCCACAGTGGGGACTGTCACTGAGATCAAGAGAACAACAACAAGATGGAGAAGTGTAGATGATTTAGGAGTTGTGTCAGCCCAGAGACTGGAAATTTAAGGTGGAAAGAGGGAGTTGGGGATGCTAGTTTCTTCCCCAGCTTCTAGCTCTCGGGATTGGATAATAATAGGTAATAATATAATATTATTATTATATATTAACATGGTTAATACTAGTATAATCAAATTATTATAAAGTTAATAATATATGATGAACATTAATATGTGATCATTAATATAATGATATTGAGCACAGAAAGAGATGTGAAACCCTGGGATAAAACCAGATTTTAGGGGAAAATCTCATAATTTTGTAAGGCACGTTGAGCTTGAATTGCCTAAAAATGAGATATTAGAAAACAATTGACTCCAGTAGCCCACAGATATACCTTTGGGAGTCATTAGTGGCATAGAGGTATGTGGAACTGTAAGCATGGACACGATTTATGTGTAGGAAGAGAATAGAGGGTGAAAAAAGAAAAGACCAGGAAGGAAGCCTTAAAGTATAATATACAAAGATCAGAGGAAGGAGGAAGTCGCCTTCCTAAAGGGATTCCTCCAGAGAGAGAAAGCCGGACCTGTGTCCAGCAAGCCCAGGAAAGGATGTTTCTAGAAGGAAGGACTGCCTGGCTTGTGCAGGTGCCCTTCGAGGTCAGGGAAGATGCACATTGAAAATATCCACCATGTCTAGGGAACTACCTGCCTGAGGGATTTTTACAGAGATGCTTTCAACAGGGGGATGGAGCCAAACTCGGAGTGCAAGGTGTGTGAAGATTGAAAAACAGACACACAGACTGGAGGCAGGCTGTTTCGAGAAGTTGAGGAAGGAAGGCCAGGGAAGAAATATGGAATGGTTCTTGGCCTGCCCTAGAGAAGGAGTCTCATCTGATGCCTTTTTTAATTCTATAGAATTTAAAAGTTAAATTTAATAGGACACTTAAAACTAGAGGAGCTCACACAAAACTCCCACTGTCCTTGACATGTCCACTCATTGCACGACCAAATTTATAGCACTGGCACTCATCTGCCAAAAGACACCCTGAGGTTGGAGAACTTACATGACTTGCCCAACTAGACATCTTGGATGGGGGTGAGCCAAGACTGAAACCCACGTCCTGTGTCCTTTGTAGACCCTTAACCATAACTGTAACAAAGTGAAAGTGTTAGTCACTTAGTTGTGTCTGACTCTTTGCGACCCACAGACTGTAGCCCACCAGGCTCCTCTGTCCATGGGGATACTCCAGGCAAGAATATTGGAGTAGGTCTCCATTCCCTCCTCCAGGGACTCTTGCTGGCCCAGGGATCGAACATGCGTCTCCTACATTGTAGGCAGATTCTTTACTTTCTGAGCCACCAAGGAAGCCCTAACCAAACCATAGCCTTAACCCCAATTCCGTGCTGCTTCCCGGGAAACACTTGAGATCGTCAGGGCTCATGATGCAATTCTGGAGTGACCAGCGGCCCCACCTCGAACTCTCTCCATATGACTCCAGCCCTTGACTGGGCAGGTAGAACCACAGCCCTGCAGACTAGGCTGCTCCAGCCCTGCTTCTGCAGCTTCTGGGGCTGACGTGTCCTCCCCCGCCACCCCCGGCCCCCGCCCCCGGCATTGATGTGTTCAAAAGAAAGCAGCATGGGTCCCCGGAGAGATTTCCTTCAGAAGCAGTGCCTGCAGATGGGCAAATACACAGTCAGTCATGACTCATGAACTGATGGGAGTCAGAGACCATCAGGAATTCAACAAGGAGGAAAGCTATAGGCCAGGTTCACATTTTACACTCACCGTGGCTGCCCTCCAAACGTCTGGTCTCCAGGATGGAAACATCTTTCCTTAATTCTGTTATGGTTCTCAGTTCAGGGGCTGCTACTGTTTCAGAGACCAATACAGCTCAACACGGAAACTATTTTCTGCCTTTGTCAGGGAAACTGGGTTACTCTACTGTCTTTACTATTGTAAAAACAGCAGAATAGTATTTATAGCTGATATACCCTTGGAAAATTATCTGGACAGTTTTTCTATTAACTTTCTGTTATTTGTGGCTTTGGGTAAATCAGGTTTTTATTGTTTTTTTTTCCCTTGCAAGTTTTCTTTCTTCAGACAGAGTTGAGGACAACAAGATCCTGGCTAAAAGAAACAAAATAATGTATATACCCAGGAAGACATGTATGATTATGTATTTTTAAGGCAATAAAAGTAAAAATGTTTTTACTTCATATAACATTGGTATTAACATTGAATATATATAACATTGAATCGGGTGGAGAGGGAGGTGGGAGCGGGGATCAGGATGGGGAATATGTGTAGATCCATGGCTGATTCATGTCAATGTATGAGAAAACCCACTGAAATGATGTGAAGTGATTAGCCTTCAACTAATAAAAAAAAAAATTGGTATTAATTTTCCTCTGAAATACCTTCTTATAAAATAATTTATGACAATGTCATAATATGTTCTTCTTCCATGAACTTTAAGAAAGCATTTAGGAAAATAAATATAATCCTTAAAAACTAGACAGTTTTTTGTTTAACGCATCTAAGAGTCAATGCGCCTCCTGCTTCTTTGTGAGTTTCTTGAGCTTGAGGCAAACATCAGGATGATCCGTGTTCCTGAGCAGCAGATTTGGAGTGAAAGGTAGAAGTCAGGATGTAGGAGGGACATGAGGACAGGCCTTTGTGATCAACACCTGTTAGACTCCAAGGAAGGGAGGGGCCGAAGGAGGTGGTGGGACCCTGCAGTTCCAGCAAAGTCTTCCATCAGCCCCTGAGAAGTGCTAAGGCCCAGACGGCCCCTCTGGGATCTCCCTAAGGGGTGGGAGGATTCAGAAGTTTATAGCCCATGTCTGCTGATCATTGCACTGAACTTCCTGGGATAGAACATGACCTTGAGCCCTTCAGATATAACAGTTAGCTATACCTACCTCCCCCATGTGTACATTTACATTTCTTTTGTCTTTTCTTACAGTGGACAATGCTGCCAAAATTATAGAAAGAAATAGATAGCAAGTATATGTTGATTGGTGACAATAAGAAAAAAAAAAAGCATATTAAGTTCAGACAGCTCCTTTCCCACCAACAGCACTGCTCCTCAATCTTCAGGAACATGACCTGGCCGACACATGGGTAGGTCACCCTCAGCAAATGTGAATGTTCTCTGGTCACTCTTAGATGCTGTTGTGCTTCAATTCCATTTCACTAATTCATAGAGTAAGATTCATACCATTAAAAAAAAAACTCAGAGTTTAATTTAGGGTTAAAAAAAATTTAGGGTTACAATTCTCCCCTTCCCAGAATTTTATCCCCTTCATCTGAGCCACCTGCAGGAGAGGAAGTTTGAGTGAACTTCATTTTTCTTTTTTCTAGGCTGGCTTCTCCCCAACTCCGGCCCCAGGGTATCTGTTGCTTTTGAATTCTGGTGTTTTGGAAGGAAGGGGCAGGAACACAGGAGAATTGGGGAGCAGCTTGTTTAGCAAGGAGAAGAGATAAAGTAATGGGAAGTTGTACCTGCCTGAGCACTGAGCTGTTATTGATTTCTTCTCAGCATCACAAGTGGTTAACCCTTCAGAAGACATGGGTGGTGGCAAGCCAACTCTCCGCATGGGCTACATCTGGTCTAGAGAATCTTTCTGGTGTAGATGGAAGTGTGGTTTCTGAGCACTCAGCAAGCGCCACTCCCCGCCATTCCCTCCATCCCCGCCATCCTCTGCAGCCTCAGTTATGTCCTGACTAATCCTGTGAAGCCTTCACACTAGGCTTGAGATAAGGGAGACATGTTTCCTTCCCATGGGAATTCATAGAACCCAGCGTTCTCCAAAGAAAGACTTGGTTTCCAACATCCCTAGACTTTCAGCTCCAACTTCACATCCTCTAAATCAGTGAAGGGTCAGAGGTCCCAAGCCAGGGGTCTTCACCTCTTTGTCAAGTCTTGTACAGATGGACCAGCATATCACTTTGGAAAGTAATGGTACCCTACTTGCCATGATGGTCTTGTTGGTGAGCTTTATGCCTCATTAAACAATGTAGCTATAATAATTCTGCTTTAACAAGCTGTTCTACACATTATATATTTGAAAGGTAGAAACAGAAGCCATACATATTGATCAGTCACACTCTTAGGAGACACAAAGGAAACATGCTTCATCACTCACACAAGACTCTCAGAGAGACCTGAACTGAACTCCCTTGTATACCATGTTTGCTGGCATCTGCAATGATACAGTCAAAATTTCTTCACCAATTTAGGTCTTTGAACTAACTCACAGAACTGCTTGTCAAACCAACTCACAGGAATCAGAAACTTTATTTGGTATCAAGCTTTACTAAATAATTCCAAGGAGGCAGGCAAGCACATGATTCAGACAAAACAGAGAGGCACGTGAGCCATCAATGGCAGATCCCTAGACTCTGGATCAGAGTAGATAAATTCTCCAACTGGGTTTCCTGGGGTTGCTCATACAACTAGAACATTTAAAATATGAACTAACTCCAGGAAGTAGAATCCTACATTTCTCAGGAGGCAGATCTTGGATTTTATTTTTCTAGGATATCCTTGCCTAGGGGCATCCTGTGAATAGCACCTCAGAGTTAAGGGTTTTTCTTCCTAGCATGTAACATTAGCTTATGACCCAGAGGTCAAGTTGACTAAGAGATCAGAGAGTATCACTCACCTCTTTTTCTTTCTCCCAGGCACTCTCCCACCACAAATAAAAGGAGTGAGAGGACTTCAGATTATTCTTTTCTCCAAGGTACTTAATGTTAAATGTACAAATGGGACAAAAAGAGTAGGTTTACCTCAAGGGCATAATTTATAACCAAGTGTAATGCAGACATTCAAGGGGATTACATAAATGTAAGCGATTCAGCATGCGGTGGGTGACGAAGGGAGAATGGTCATTCATCCTAGGCAAGATGAGGTACCATTGCCACAAACAGGGGATGGGAGGTTGGGATCTCGAAATGGCAAACGCTCACCACATCCTCAGAAAAGAATTGGAGGAAATGCCAAAATAAATCAAGGTTAAGTCTAATGGGTTTTTTAATTATACTGTGGGTCAGCTGTATACCACTGGAGCTCACCACTTACTGAGTTTCTGAGAAGTTTGAAAAAAAATGTTGCTGAGTCAAATAAACTTGAAAAGTTCTCTTTGGCAGAAAAGGTAAAGAGTACCTTCACCTTAAAAGGTAAAGAATAAAAAGAGACAACCAGGAAACCCACATTTTCCTGAGGCTGTACCCTGAACTTTCTCTAACATCTGTGCTTTAGAATTTCTGCCTTTTACTATCTCCCTACTCCTCCCTCTACAATTCAGTATATTTTGGAGGCATGGGGTACTCCTGGAGACACTGTAGGCTTTTCGAGAGGATTGTTGAAATGATTTTATATGAATATGCATGAAATCATTATTCTGATCTTAGAGCTGTGCACTGCCTCTCACCTCTGAATATTTTTGAAGAGAATAAGAATCAGGGTCTTATTCTGCCATGCTTTCTCTTTCTCATTTACTTCAAAGCAATCACAGATGCATTTCTTGGAAATGGTAGTGATGCTCTTTTAAGACAATTTTCTAACTCAAGGTCAAAGATACATATTGGAAAGATAAAAATCTGAGTAAGAATAAAATCTTACTCAAAGTAAATTCTACGAAAATACCTAGTGGAAAAGTCAGGTAACTCATTTTCTAAAAGATTTGCCTCCTGCTGTATAATCTGCAAAGAAGTTACAAAGAAAGACATGAAAAAAATCTGACCCAGTGAAAAATATCAAAGAGGAAAGATGGTGAGTGAATTTCAGTAAAAGCAAACTTAATTTGAAATTCTAATTCTATGCCAGATGAGTGGATAAAGAGGATGTGGTACATATACACAATGGTATATTACTAGGCATAAAAAAAGATGAAATCCTGGCATTTGCAGCAACATGGATAGACCTAGAGATTATCACACTAAGTGAAATAAGTCAGAAAGAGAAAGATAAATATCATATGATATCACTTATAGGTAAAACCTTAAAAGATACTACGAATGAACCAGAACTAAGCCCAGAGAGAAAACAAATTTATGGCCCCAAAGAGGAAAGAGGCGGGGAGATAACTTAGGAGTTTGGGATTAACATATACACTCTACTGTATATAAAACAGATAAACAACCAGGACCTACTGTACAGAGGGAAATATACTCAGTATCTTGTAATAATCTATAAAGGAAAATAATCTGAAAAAGAATATTTATATAATTATTCAGTATTGTACAAGGCCATTCCAGTGTGAACATCGAGCAAAAAATTATTCTTCAAATCCAAGACACACCTTACTGTAGATTTCAGTAAAGATGTTAAACTATACACACACACACACACACACACATAAATATATATATATATATATATATTTTTTTTTTTTAGTTTGCTATAGGTCTGTTAAAAAAAAAAGTTCCATTTAGAGCAGGAAAAATGCTGGGAGATGAAGCCTTTTGTATCCTTTCACCAGCCTGCTTTCCTCCTCTTTGCAGATGCAGATAAAAAATCCATTGTATACTCAGGATTCTTCATAAAAGCAGAATCAGAGAAGTGAACATTGTTTGTATATGTTTAATATTCATTAGAAATAGACATAAACTTCCTAACAGTCTTCTCAGGTGTTCTTTTTTTTTCCCCCTTTCCAATACATTGTGTCACTCAATCTTCGCAAAAAATAAATTAGTTAGGGAGAGTCATCTCCGTGGCATTATGAGAACACAGACACACAGAGAGGTTAGCACATTTGAACAGGGTCACACAAGGATGGATCATGGAGTGAGAATTTAAAACCAAGAGAGCACTATAAGGTTATTCCCTGCTTTGCTGTCTCTTCAGCAATACATGCCAGGATCCAGGTAAAGCCCTGGAAATACCATAATATTCAACTTGGTTTGTTATGTTATGAATCCTCTTCTAATTTCATCCTCCCTGCCACATGCCAAGTTTTTCCAGGTACCCTTTGGACCCTCCCCCAGAATGTGACTCATAGCATTCCACAGACTGTATGGAGGGCTTTGTGGATGAGGAGTCAACAACGTCCATGCATCTCTACAACCACGCTACAAAATCATCAGTGGGGTCTGACTTGAGTTGCTCAGACCTGTGTGCAGTGTGTCCCCTTGAGATGCACTCTGACAACACCGCTGTCTTACTTCCCTGCTCCCCAAGTCCCACGTGTGACCTGCAGGGTCTCAAACATCTGCTTCAGTGCAGTTAGCCTTGTGGGTTGACTTCAGCGCAGTTAACCTTGTGGGTCTTGACTTGATGGCACAGCTTTGCCTCCCTTCTTTCCCTTGCATCTTACATACCCAATGCCTCCACAACTGTCAGAGAATTTTTCCCAATGGGTAACTAGTTTGAGAAGCCTCATCGAAGGTCTTCTTTGGGGAACCCCAGCCAAGACCTCAAACTTCCCATACAGAACACATTCTGAAATGAACTTTCCTTGACTGGCTTGAAGCAAGCCTATTTGACCAAGATCGCTTTGTTTCCAGCTAGAAATAGTTTGGCTATGTTGCATTAGCACACGTCAGTTGTGTATTGGCTTTATCATTGAACTTGCAATTTTGGTATTTCTCCATCCTGTGAACTCCAGTAATCTCCAGTAAACTCCAGAACATCCAGTAATCTCCACATTACTGTCTGCTGTGAACTCTTACCCATGTAAAAATGTACAAATGCTTCTTAGCACCTACCAAACATTTTATGATGCTTTTTAGTATTCACCACAACCTGTAGTTAAGCAAGATAATGATTATTGTCCCCATCTTGACATGAAGCAGCAGCAACTCAGAGGGGAAGCTATCCAGGCAGTCATTAGGAGGTTATGCGGATGAGCCCTGGATCCAGCTCCTCAGGCTCCTTCACTTCTGAGACTATGTCTTCGCTCCCAAGAAATCATCAGGATCATTTTTACACATTCTTCAAACCTTTTAACTCTGCTACTTTCTACATTCAGAAAAACTGATCTTACATGGATCATCAGAGCAATCTGGGACCTTTAATTTCATGCACATGTGGTAAATAATTAAATTCAAATAGTAAATCTCTTCCTGTCAGTTGTACTCTGGATGCAGCAAAACTTGCCATGGTTACGTCATCTGCAGCAAAATCCAAAACACCCCATAGCATGCATAGGAAGGTGTCTGAAAAGGAAAGTATCTTTCTGATCCAAAAAACAAAATTCGCAGGGTCAAGAAATGTCTTCTATTATTCACCTTCTGCACTAAATCGGGTTATTGTGACCTCACACCTCAGAGTTATTTTATTCCTGGATTTTTCTCAGAAGTTATCATTACAGAGACACGAGGGACAAAATCCATATATTTTGATGATACAATATAAAACTTTAAAATATACTTATCAAAATAAATAAATAAATAAAATAAAATAAAATATACTTATCTTAGCCCTTATAATATTATAATATGTTTATTCCTCTTTCTCATTCCTCACCTGACAGTGTTCATTTACGATCAAGATTTAAAATAGTGTATTTGATTTAAAAAATCATTAATTATCTTACACTGATAAGAAAGAAAGGCAAAATATACAGGAATATATAGACTCTTCTCAGTGTTTTAAAACATTTTATCTCAATTTTCCACTGGAGATTTTAATTCAATTGGGCATATTCTAAAATTTGTGTTTCTGTGATACATTCCTTTTAAATTGAAGTGTAGTTGATTTAAGTACATTTCTTTTTTGGTTTATGAGGGACAGGGGAAGGAATTTTTAGAGGTCAAGTTGCCTCTTTGCACAGAAAGCTTTTCTTTGCCAGCAAGAAGAGTGTTGATTGAATTAAGACCACTATTGTCTTTATTGGGGAAAAAAGTCCACATCTGTTCTGTTGTAAATGAAAACTTGACAAAACTACTTATTTCTTCTTCTTATAGCAATCTTTTGAATACATTTAGCATTCAGTAAGGGCTTCCCTGATGGCTCAGACAGTAAAGAATCTGCCTTCAATGCAGGAGACCCGGGTTCATTCCCTGGGTTGGGATAATCTCCTGGAGAAAGGAATGGCTACCCACTCCAGTATTCTTACTCAGAGAATTCCGTTAAAACAGTATACTTAATTTAAATCAACAAATATTTATTGAATGTCTATACATCCTTCTAGACTCTGAAGTTATATTGGAGAACAAAACAAATCCAGACTCATGGAATTTTTATTTTGGTGAAGAAATACAGACTATGGCAACAGATTGTGGTTAAAAAGATGTTGCAGAGAGTTTAATGTCAAGTAATAGCACAAAGTAAGGTGGTGGGGGTGGAGTTGAGTTGAGTACAGGAGTCAGAGAAAATCTTGCACGTGTAAACACAAAGGAAGGAGTAAGTCCATCTGTTCAATAATAGAAGAAAGAATATTTCAGACAGGAGAGACAGTGAAAAGGTTCTGAGGCAGAAACACACCCAGCATATTTAAGGAAAAACAGGGAATGAAGAAGGGTTCCATGCAGCATCCAGGTGCCCATGGCCTGTGGTGGAAACTCTGGCTACTACTTACAGGATAAAAGAGGAAGCTACAAGGTGATAAGCTGAGGCATGACTCAATCTGACTCAAGTTTTTAAATGGAAGCTTTTCTAAAATTTTGACTGCTATGAAAGGGAAAATGTCTCTTTAGAAAGCCATTGCAATGTTTCTTAGGAGAGATGGAGGAGCAGGATGCCAGGGCTGAGAAGTGATTTGCTGCTGGGTATATTTTCATGGAGGGAGACAATGTGGCTTCCTGGTGGATTGGATGAGATTTAAAAATGAATAAAGAATAATCTAAATTGTTTGGCCCAAGAAATCTGTACAACAGGCTTTTTCCCTTTGAGAAATGGGAAATCCATAAAAATAGTGGGCTAGGTGAAGAATAGTTTGATGAGCTATGTCTAGATCCTAGTGGAAAGTGTCTCCTAAATAGTGAGATGAAGATGTTAGTTTACAGGGAAGTCAGTGCTGGAAATAGACATCCAAATTATTAGCACACAGGGGATTGGACAGACCACAAAAAGGAGTGTGAGCTAGAGAAAACAAACGGGAACTCAGAACTGCGTGGACTTTGTTCATGAACATGTTCTGAAACAACAGTTTCAAAGATAGGGATTTCCTATGGATTGGAAGGACTGACGTTGAAGCTTAAGCTCCAGTGCTCCGGCCACCTAATGTGAAGAGCTGACTCACTGGAAAAGACCCTGATGCTGGAAAATATTGTGGGCAGGAGGAGAAGGGGGTGAAAGGACGAGCTGGTTGGATAGCATCACCGACTTAATGAACCTGAGTTTGAGAAAACTCCAAGGGATAGTGAAGGACAGGGAAGCTTGGTATGCTGCAGTCCATGGGGTTGCAAGGAGTCAGACACGACTTAGCAACTGAACAATAACATGGATTCAAATATGCTATTCTTATAGAATTGGTACCAAACAAATTAAACCTGGCATCATCCTTTCATAAAGGATCTCTTTTTCCCAAATGTGGCTAAAAGGCAAGTGGTTAAAAATTCTAAGTTCTGGAGATATCTGTTTATGGAAGATTTTCTCACAAATTAATGTTTGATTATGATAATGTCAGTCAAAGAATGGTAAATAGTGAAAAGAATCATATGTACAAAAGTACATAATTACTTCCAATAATCCTTCCTTAATTAATAATTACCCCAAAATATGTCCTATCTTTGTAATTCATCTACCTAACCAATGATTTCACTTGAATGCTTTCTTTAGTTCTAAACAAATTGAACAAATCTACTTATAAGCCCTATAGGTGGGTGTGGGTGTGTCTTTAATACATTCCATTTTAATGCGAACTCCTGAAACACTCTTAACTTTGTTCAAAACCATTGATTTTGTAGAAACAAAGCTGTGATGAAACACACACAGCACTTGGGATATCCAGTAGCTTAGAGAGGGTCTCTCTGGTCTAAGAGAGAGACAGCGAGAGAGACAGAGAGACAGAGAGAGAGAGACAGAGGGGGCAGTTTTTAAATAATATTTAAATAATATTAAAGCAGTGTTAGGCCTATTATATAACACTAGAATTTTACCAGTGTACTAACTTCAATATTTTATTTTGTATGTGTGTGTGCTCAGTTGCTCAGTTGTGTCCCACTCTTTGCGACCCGTGGACTGTTTCCCACCAGGCTCCTTTTCTTTGTGGGATTATCCTGGCAAGAATACTGGAGTGGGTTGCCATTTCCTTCTCCAATTGTTTTGTATACTTTTACATATTTTACTACATATGATACATATGACTTTTACATATTTTACTACATACATACATATGATATATACTACATATATCATATATCATATCATAGTCATATGATAGTCATCTATTATATCATATATCATAGTATCATATTATATATAATATAATTATATCTGTTTATGATATCTGTTATTATGTTTATATAATATATTATATTTATTTTATATATTTATATAATTTACTTTTTATTTATATAATATACATTTGTATATAATTTATATTTTATTTTTATATATGTGTGTGTATATATATATACACAATCTGTATTTATAAAATAAACAGCTAATTTGAGTTTTTCCCTTGAATTTAGAGTTTTCTTCTGTATAAATCTGTATTTATAAAATACAGATTGTGATATATTTCAAGTAGGCACCATACACAAAAACTGTTTTATAGCAAAACAGTTCTCTGGCACTAACCTGTCACACCAGCAACATTGCAGCATTCTTGAATATTTGAGTAATTAGATAACAAATCTTTTTTTGGAAGCAAATTTTAGCATCACAGAAGTACTGGGAATAAAACATAGAATATATTGATAATAAGCCAGTGTCACAAGGCATAATCCCAGATTCATACATATTGGGTAATGATCATTTATATTCCATTCAGCCCCAGGATACTTGAAATGATCTGTCAACAACAGCTGCTATGATGGATGCCCGGGGACCACATGGCAACAATATAGCAGATGTGTGTGCTCACCACAGCCATCAACACAACAGTAAGAGAGGGAACCTGCTAAAGCTCTCTCTACAAAAAAAAAAAAAATTTTGCACTGTTTGCAGGTTA
The DNA here is from genome assembly GCF_910594005.1 of Cervus elaphus. Taxonomy (NCBI): domain Eukaryota; kingdom Metazoa; phylum Chordata; class Mammalia; order Artiodactyla; family Cervidae; genus Cervus; species Cervus elaphus. The sequence continues at coordinate 29,486,147 of NC_057819.1, forward strand.
GAGAAGAAAACTCTAAATTCAAGGGAAAAACTCAAATTAGCTGTTTATCTTGCAATTTATAGGCTAAACTAGTAACTAGCCCATTATGCTCCAAGAAATTGTTTTGGCATCCTAAAACATAGACATGTATCTCCTTCTGTCTTCTCATTGGCTTTGCATGAGTCCATTAGGCTTACAGGCAAGAGAGATCAATTGTTTCTATAAATGCTATCACCACAGACCCACCTTAAGTTATTCTGAACTTTCCACACAAACACAGACCTGAAAACACACAGGGAGCAGCATTTTATGATAAAAAAAAACAGGGGCCACACTTATGTTTAACTGTGATTTAGGTAAATTACTCCAAAAAAAATTCTCTCAAACATGTTTTGTCCGGCAAATGTGGTGATCAATAAGATAACCTCTTGAAAATGACAATGTTTGTTCTTGGTGTCTATTTAGGTTTTCTCAGGTTTATCATTGTGATTACTCTGGTCCTTCTATAGGTACTTGTGTTCCAAAGAAAAAAACAGAACAAAGGCTTGGTTGTTCTGGACTTCCGTGGGGATGGTTTCCATCAAGACTAACCTTCCCTGTGGCCTGTAGGTCAAAATCACCTTTCTTCTCCTACTGTGGTCAAGTAACTGGCTCAAAATCAAGGGAAGCAGTTGGTGAGGACATCTGAGGGTCCTGTTTCCCCGGTGGAAAGCAGACCACATTTGGGAAGCAGATTGCACCCTGGGCAGGAAGAAGGAACGAAGTGTGAAAACAAAAGTGAAAACCGAGCTGCAAATACCTTCTCCTACCAAACATGCTAACTTTATACTGTAATTGCCAGAAGCTTTTGAAGCCCATAATACTACGATTTTGATAAATACTGTACTTAGAATTTTTTTTTTTTAATTTAGTTGGCCCTGAAGAAAATACAGAGATGAACACTTTGCATTATAACTGGGAGGTGTTTAATGAAATTCTAGTTTTTCCAACCTATTTTAGTCTGCAAAAACATAAAGAAGTGAAAAACTTTAGAAGTGTCTCCCTTCATTCCAGACATTTTTCACTGATAAAAAATCAGAGAGGACAACTTCCAAGTTAAAATTGGCCAAGACTCTGTGACTGGCAATTGTCGGCTGGTTTTCAATCCCTCCCCTGAGTTGTGTGTCTGGATTTTGAGCAGTAAGCCCTTTGAAGTCCACAGGAGCTCGACTCATAGAAGGAATTGTGTCTGGTGAGGTTGGTCTTCGCTTTTTCACTTCCCCTCAACCCCCAACGTTCTGTAAAGGTTTAATGTTGAACTAATATATATCCCTGTTTTATCTTCTGCTTTTCTTCATACTGCTATAAGCAGTTGCATCTAAACGGTATAATTCAGAAGAAATGTTAACCTGCATACTTTCCAGAAACAAAAATATTCAACTAAAATGAAAAGCACAATGTCTTAAGAAAACTGTACTCTTGTATGCATGATAAGTGTCCCATAGGACTGGAAAGGAAATGTTAAAATATACATACATATGTAAACTTTAGATGAATGATTCAGAACAGCATTCCAATTAATTCATAAATGACTTGATCTTTCTTTATCTCTGTCTGCCTCCCCCAACTCCACCTTCTCACCCTGTTTCTCTGTGTCTCTCTCTGTCTGTCTCTCTCTTGGTCTCTCTTTCCCTATCTCCTCTCTTTCTCTGTCTCTCTCTCCGAGTTATAAAACCTGAAGTAGTGGAATCATTTGGCTTCAGATTTTCCATATTAGTGTCTAGTCTAAAATGGAATTTCTTTTGAAAGCTTAAGCAAAATCTGTCTGGCTGTTTGTGAGTTATGGGAGCATAGAAGAAATATGCTTCTCCAGTTATAAAAAATACTGTTAAGATTTTTCTTTCCACTCATGTAAATTAAATGGCACCAAAACCATAAACTTCAGACTTGGAAAGATTTAAATCACAACGAGAAAAGAAAATGTAGCTGAAGTCAGTAAAAATCTAAGTATTTTTTATTGCTTAATTTACAGATCAACAAGAAAAGTGTTTTGAGATACCTAGCAAAATACGTCTGTCTACCTGTCTAAAAGATCACAGAATTATTTTTCATAGGGTAGTTACCATGCCCATCTGTATGCATGAGTCCTTTCTCTCTCTCCCCTAAATTCTAGGGAAATTAAGTTTAAAAATTACAATATTAAAGGTAAGATTATTAAGAACTTAGAAATCAAGAAATTATTAAGTGGAAAACCCATGAGTAAAATTAAATATGGAGCTTCCCTGTGAATTAGACAGTAAGGAATCTGCCTGCAATGCAGGAGACCCAGGTTCAATCCCTGGGTCGGGAAGATCCCCTGGAGAAGGTAATAGCAATCCACTCCAGTATTCTTGCCTGGAGAATCCTATGGACAGAGAAGCCTGGCATGCTGCAGTCCATGGGTCACAAAGAGTCAGATAGGAGTAAGTGATTGACACTTTCACTTTCAAAATTAACTATGAGTGAAACTTTTGTGTGTATGCATAAAACATCATTGTCAAAGCACCAGGATGATGTCTTAAGTAAAGGTCAAGTTTTATGTGTCCTAATTTGAGCATATCACATGTGTTCTACTCTCACTTCAGATTAATTCAGCCCGATGAAGCCCAGCCCTTCATTGCTGGTCCCTCATCCAGGCACTTAACCAGTTCCCCTTCCATCCAAAGCTGAGATTTTAAGCAATGCCATGCACCACAGTTGAAAATCGTCTACTTTATTGCTCTGGATGAGTCAAGAAACAGCAATGTTCCCATAACTTTCAAAGGGAAGCATCATCACCTGCAGTTATCTCCTGAGTATGAATGAGAAGGTTGGCGCAGTCTTCAGTCCCTAGTCCCTGTCTTCAGCAGCAAGGCACTGGCTTTGAATTTGTCATTGCTCTCCTGCATCCTCTTGCATCTTTAACTGTAATTATCTTCCTTATGTCTCATAACAGATTTGATATGAGACTCAGAGTCCGTTTTTCTTTCCTTTAGTCTGCCTAATACCTTGAGCCACATCATTATTTGTGTCGATCATCATGTTAATACCCTGGTCTTCTAGTTCCAACACCTCAGTCAGACTGTATTCCTCTGATTTCATGCTGAACCATGCCCACCTTTGATCCATATTACACTGTCACAGATTAAGATCTCCTTTCCACCAGACTTCCTGCCTTGATTCAGGTTTCTTCCTCCTGTTCCTGCTCCATTCTCCACTTTGATTTCTAAACCAACTTTATCTACAGCTCTTTAATGTATAGTTTTTCAGGTTATGACTTCATATGGCCATATAATTGGATTTCACCTCTAAACCTTGGTCTATAAATTCCAAATTTGTCTAATGATCTACTGCTATGAAAATAACAATCAGACACTTTTCTCTCCCAGCCCATTCCCTTTTGTTACTAACACTATGATGATGATGGTGGTGGTGATGATGATGATGATTATGCTGCTGATGATTTGATTTTTCCTTATTTTTTAAGTTTATGCACAATGCTTGAATCTCCAGCTACTAAGCAGAATTATAGTATTTCTTAAATCCTTATTATATAAGAAGAGGAATATGAAATTATTACTTCTGGAGAACAGAACCAGTTCCAAAACTTCTGCTCTTCATTCTATACCTCTCTGGGTTGTTCAAACAACCTGCCTTTGAAAGTTGCTTGTGAAGTAAAAGTAAAATGGAGATCTGATTATGACATCCACTGTCAATGATGGTGATTTTTCTCAAAAAACAGTTTCTTTATAATTATGCTATAATTGAGGTATACATCTCTTCCCATCCCCACCCTTCACCCTCCCTCCAAATCTCAGAACTTAATTTGCTTCCTTCTTTACAATGTCTTTCCCTACTAGCCTTAGAGCTCTGTTCAGGTTCTGGCCAACTTGCCCAGAATGATCCCCTCACACTGTGGATGGGCTTTACTCACCAGGTATGTGAGTCTCACAGCTGCAAACTCTGTCTACAAATAACTTATCTGGTATATTATGATGCTGGGTCCAATATGCAATTCTTGATTTTTTATCACAGCGATTTATCAGAAAGAAAGTCAGGTCTGCCACATCCTTGGGTTAAGACACGTTGACCAAGTTCAACCCCCTCCTTAAAGCCAGATTTCTGTTCACTTTACCCTGGTTTTGCCCATGCCCCCAGCAGTAGCAGCAGCTATGCAGGTGAGATCCCAGCAGCCTTAGGGACAAACTGACAAAACTAGGACTTAATGCTCAATTTCTCTGATCCCTCCAGCTTCTCTTGGCTAGATTGCAATTATTTCCAAATCAAAGAGCATTTATTTTTTGCTCCATGAAGAAATTACTTAAGCTCAAGTAAACTAGCCAGTAAACATTTTTTAAAACAAAATGATGGAACTCAAAAATTCTCAGTATACTTTATTTTAGCAACACTCCCTAGCTTCATGAGCAAATGCATACATTTATTTTCCCCTTAATTCAATGATTTCAGTAGAGTTCTCATTTGGGAAAATATATTTTCTCATATGTTTTATCTGCATGCCTAAATAAATAGAACTTTTTCTTTCACCATGTGATTTTCAAAAGTGAACTTCCATTTCAGGTGGTGACCAGCCCAAGTGCCATGATTACCCTGCAAGGCTCTGAATTCTGGTCCCCAAACCAGACAGGATGCTTTTATCACCTGGCCAAGGGGGCCATCCCCCAAAGGAAACTCCTTGGGCTACTTGAAAGAAAGAGCCAAAGAAAGAACCTCACAGCCAAGAAAAGAGAATATGTATTTTAAACCATTCCAAAAATGCTTTCAGACATTGAGTACAAAACACAAAGAAAGGACAGACTCTAATATTGGACAGAAGAAAAACGTGGATTAAGAAATCCACATTTTCCATTTTGGCAATCTAAAAGATTCATCCCCAGAAGAGTATTTGCCATCAAATAAGAACATCAATTTATTCCAGGAAAGTTTACTGAATCTCCAACATCAGCAAAATATGGCAGTGTTTCTTTACAATCAAAATATTCGGCTGTATAGTTATAGTTTCATCACTGTATAATATTGTATCCTCTTCTACCTGCCATCACAAAATCTAAAACATGATAAGAGAATTTCATTTTTCGTCACTGTAGTAGAATCGTAGAGATGAAAAGGTCACCTAGCTTTGTTTCCTCCACTTTTGGTGCTTCATCCACGTTGAGCTTCCTTTATCCCTTCCAGTTCCTTAGATCTCTAGCATCTTTGAGTCAATGGATATGCTGGTCCCTCCATATCAGGTGTCCAGAGCCAACTCACCAGGCATACCCCATGCCTCTATCCTTTCCCTCAGCAAACACTTCAGGAGAGCCTTCTGTGTCCCAGCACTGTGGGGATGGAGGTGTGGCACGAGGGAGCTCATAGGGTTCACATTCCAGGAAAGGGACAGAGGCCCATAGCGATAAACAAGCGCCATGAGTACCATGATGATTCAGATTTGGGGGTGGGGAGATGATGTGCTGGGACAGTGGTGATGATTTGGGGAAACACTGACAGGGATGTGATGGGGTAGTCACTTGTGCATTCTAGCAGTCACAGAGTCTCTAAGGCTAGAGCTGGCTGTTAGGTTTGAGAATTTGGGAGGCTGGCAGGATGGGTGGAGCAAAGGCACAAGGGAGGAGCATGCAGCAGGGGGTGGGGAGGAATACCCAGAGAGGGAACAAGACCACGTGGCCTGCAAAGGGCCCTGATGGATGCTCTGAACATTGAATTGAATGCTTGAGTAAAGAGGTGGCGTCAGAGAGCTTTGTGTCAACAAGTATCATAAACTGACTAGGTTTCACCAGGACTCCTGAGGGGCCGGATGCCATATTGGGGACACACCACAAGGGGTAAGAGGGGCTGGAGAGGGCTTAGGAGGCTGCCTCCGTAAAGATGGTGGTCTGGGGTACCAGAATGGTGGTACTGGGGGTGATGAGACAGTGCAGGAGTCTGCATATTTTGAAAGTAGAGCAGATAGGACTGACTGAGGGATTGGATATGAGTGCCCAACTTAAGTGCGACAACCTCCAGGAAATCTGACCTCCGATCAGGTTAGGACCTCCTGGTACACCTCTCAGGGGCCCTGACTCTGTCCTTGTAAAGAAAACCCCTTTTCAGAGTTTGGATCAGCATATTATATCTTCTGCTGAAACCCTAGCTGTTAAAATATTGCCTTCCCTGTGCTGGATGCCAAAGGAATATTCAATGAGATTATTAAGAGAAGGAAAAATTACAGCATTTGTATAGTACTTTAGCTCTACTTGTAATGTTCTCTTGTGACTTGCTGACTTGATAAACTCCTATTCACCCATCAAAACCTAGTGCAAATATCACTTGAATCCTTCGTCTCCCATTTCCCAAAGCAGTTAATTACCTCCACTCCCTCTGTTTTTGTATCTTATACTTTTGGATGTATTACCATGTTTTACAATTGACTTTCGTGGGGTAGTTAAAAAAATTCAACAGATGTGCCCTTAGCAAACAAAGATATCTATTAATAACAGTCCAGGGTTTCTGTTTCTACAAAGTAATAAACTCTCCTAACTCGCCCTGCCCCAAGAGTATGTGCTATGTACACAAACGCCAGTATAAGTGACTTCTAAAGATGAGAGCAAAAAAATATCTTGAGTATTTATAATATGTCATGTTCTACTTTAAGTATTTGAACACTCACATTTACTTTTCACAAAACACTAGTAACTGAAACAACCGTTATCCCATCTTACAAATTGGAGAATTAAGAAACGGATCCTTGGCCTGTTCACACATGTTGTCAGTGCTGTGGCTGAGACCTGAGTCTTGAGTAGAGACTGTAATGAAACAAGTTCTGTGTGCTGCCCTTCAGCAGACAGAAGAGATGCAGGAGATTAAATTTAAGCTAAATCAAGTGTTCAGAAGGAATAGGAATTCAGACCCCAAGCCTGAGACCAAAACTGACCATATTGACATGTATCTCCCAAAAGCTCCCAGAAATGGGAGAGGTGGGACCTTTCCCCTGGGATATGATAGGAGGGACTAGAATCTATTCACTTACATTTCCAAGAGCTCTGACATTCTTCAAGAAACACATTTACTGTCATGTTTATCTCTTGTCATAGAGTTATTTCCTGTAGAATGAGTGCTTCCTTTTCATTTTATGACCTGCTACTCAGAAATTTCTTATCTGATTTAATGAAAGAGATTTATTCAAGTCTTCCTCCTATCAAGAGGAAGTCCACTCAAACTTCAAGGACGAAGTGACTAGACCATGATCATACAGGTAATCTTCAGGGAGGCTGCCTGTCTCTGACTCCTGGTCCAGTGCTGCATATCAGACACCACATTTACACCCATCAAACAGAGTCACATACAAGAAAATTCAGGCACAGGGAGAAAGAGAGGAAGGGAGGATTAATTGTCTTCTCTTAAAATTACAAAAAGCTCAAGATACAGGATGTTACAAATTCCATGCAATGGAAATGCTTCTTCTTACAGATACTGCAAATTCTGTGTTAGCTCCTGGGTGGGCAGTATTTCCACCTAATCATGCTTTTTAGTGTGGCCTCTGTCCTGCCCATAAATTATTTCATTCAAGTCTGGCATTGCATTGAAACCTTTGAATCATTTGTCCTCCATTGACTATCCCTTTCCTAAGGTGAGGGCTTCTCTGATAGCTCAGCTGGTAAAGAATCTGCCTGCAATGCAGGAGGCCCTGGTTCAATTCCTGGGTCAGGAAGATTTGCTGGAGAAGGGATAGGCTACCCACTTCAGTGTTCTTGGGCTTCCATGGTGGCTCAGACAGTAAAGAATCCACCTGCAATATGGGAGACCTGGGTTCAATCCCTGGGTTGGGAGTAAAGAATCCACCTGCAATATGGGAGACCTGGGTTCAATCCCTGGGTTCAATGCCTGGGTTCAATCCCCTGGAGAAGGGAATGGCTACCCACTCCAGTATTCTGGTCTGGAGAATTTCATGGACAGAGGAGCCTGGCAGGCTACAGTCCATGGGGTTGTGGGCTGCAGTCCACAGGGTTGCAAAGAGTCAGGCATGACTGAGTGACTTTCACTTTCCTAAGGTGTGACAGTAATAGCCTTCCATGTAAATGACATTATAACCCATTATCAAATATTTGGCAAGGACCCCTCCTGAAGTAGACACACAAGAAAAGCAGAACTTTTTTTTTTTTGGTAGCCAAGAATGTCCAGGAAAGTAGATGAATACTGTAAAAAATAGTAATGATAATGATAAAGTCAAGCAATAACCAGATTAACTGCCATGGATTCTTAAGTATGAACATTTTTCAAAAGCAAAGTTGCAAGTTCTGACAAATTCTTAGAACAAACATATATCACAAGTTATAGACCCTCATTCCCAACCTCTGCTTCCTGCACAAGCACTAATCCCCCAATGCCTCTCTCCTGTCATCTTCCTAACTCTCATGTCCACACATACTCCGTGAAATTTCTTCTAAGTTTTTTTTAAATTAATTGACTTAAAGTTACATTGCCTTCAATATTAAATCTTTGCCTGAAACAAGCTGAAACCATTTCCTACAAATAGTTATAGGGTGAAGTAACTTTGGCATTAGTTCAGTGTGCTACCATTTCTATGAGAATGTCTTGACTTACGTCCCTGGTCTGATGATGATACATTGAATGATTAATTTGTTTGTGTCCTCAACTAAACGCTGAGATTTTGGCTGCATCTTAGGGTTGTTCATCTCAGTCATAAACTCTTCAGTTGGATGTACCAATTTGTGTCTTCTGGCAGGACTATTTGGGGAATAATCCTGAACATCTATTTTCCTGGACTCTTAGCTTCTTTGTAGTCAGGGTTTCCAGACTAGTAGATCAGGCTGTGCTTTCTTGCTGCCAACTTATCCCTGGAAGAAAGTGGATTCAGAAGCACTTCTGAGAGGTGTCTATGGGCATAACCACTGTCCTTTTTGGGTCTAATGCTTCATGGGTTCACCTTGCTATTGCAAAGAAATCCAGAACTGACTCTCAAGGACATGTGCAAATAGCCACTGAACCACGGCTCTCTGAGGCTAGCTGCTCTCTGATTCACCCTTCCTTCGAAGGCATACCAGTTCAAAGACATGGCAAATCCAACCAACCTTGATAACAATACACCTAATGCACACTAGTAGCTTTCAAACTTTGAGGAAAATCAGGTTCACATGGGGAAGCCTGTTAAATGCAGATTCCTGGTACCAACCACTTGATAACATCAAACCACAGGGTTTGAAGTGATAGGAAGTCTAAAATTTTTTAAAGTACCACATATTTTTTGAGATAGGTGGTCTTTGGATTACAATACTGTGAAAACTACTGGCCTTTCACCTGTACTGCATGTCATCATGTTTTCCTTAGTTTCACACAATTATTCCTGTACGTTTAGGCAATCAGCAGAGGCTCTATCAGGAGACAGTGGTGCTTTCTATCTCAAGTGATGAGAATATTGGGAAGAATCTCCTTTCAGGATACATTCCTCTGCTGATGGTCCCATCAGCATAAAAACTGGCAGTAACTTGTTTACTGGTATTTACTTCTTCAATTATTAGTTACTGCATAATTATGCCCCTAATTACCATATCACAGCAAGTAAAATTTGAAAGGGCATTAATTTGTACATTCAAACCCACAGAATTATCATAATATAGAACAAGCCACAAATAAAAGTACATAATAGAATTATACTTGTCAGGAAGAAAAGTAAGTGTAAAATTACAAGACATTGAAAAACAATAACACAACAATCTTTGACATTTCCCTCAGATGATAACCTGACCTCAATTGTATTCTCTTTGATTAAAGCTAGATATTTTCTTGAAAGTTTGCTCTCTGCTCTCTCATTTTATCCAAGTTGATAGGTCAAGAGAAAATCAGTAAAGCTAAGAGAAATGACTCCATCACTGAAATACATGTCAAATCTTTCAAGAACCTCCAGAATTTACTGAGCCTGCAGGATAGCTTTTGTGATCTTTTTGCGTGAAATCCAGTAATATGTCAGCCTCTTAGGGTCTCAAGTGCACCTTTTTTGAAAGACCTCAAGATTTATTCCCCTAGCTCTGAATGAGTAAAAATGTGTTTTGTTGAAACTTCCCAAGAAGTAACTGGATTTACTATGGAATCTTGTATTGTTTATGGGCTTAAGAAACATGTTTGGCACTTAATGATTCCCAGATTATTTCAACTTAAAAAAGTAAAATAAAAACAAGTAGAAGAAAGAAAAAAAATGGCAAAGAAAAATGGTTTAGAAAAAAGCTAAGTATTTTGAATGCTAAAAATAAAACTTGTGATTTTTAAACACAAATAAGTTAATGCAAAGGTTTGCCTACATGCCAAGAAAAGTTCTGACTGATGACCTTCTCAAATGAGAAAGTGAAACATTAGAGAGAGTGATAGAGAATAAGATATCTGGGTGGCCCTCTGAAATTCGAGTCTGTTGCTATTAGCTCTGGTTTAATTATCTTCCGCTCCCTTAAATTTTCCTCCAAATGCTAATCCTCCCCATGAAATCTCAGCCTTTGCTTCTGGCTGCCGTTTGTCAGCACTCTGAGAAGGAATGCATTCTGCATAACATCTAGACAATTAGAAGCAATACATAACACAAAGTAATAAAAGGTAGATTTTGAGTGGCTACATGTATTTTTTGAAATATATTCTTATTAGAGAAAAAAAATAACTTTTACACTTTTCACAATATGATTGGGTGGAGGACCTAAAAGCAGATTTTTTTCTCCTACAAGATGTTACCCATTTAAAATTAGCTTTAGAATATTTATTTATATGATAAAGGTGACAATTTCTGTGAGTATAACAATTAAACTTTTTTATTACTGAAATTAGGTTATTGAAGACATTTCGTGTACATTCTGTTGAATTATTTTATCATCTTAATGTGTCCTCAGATGTAAAAAAAAAAGTCATACTTAACTGAAATACTAAAAGTTCCATCTTATTAAACAAGTAAGCTGATGGAACTTTCCCAATTAAATTGTCACAATTGCTTAAATTTTAAAAAAAAGTTAAAACAACAAAAATTTTGGAATACAATGTTAAAATACACATGATTTTTATTCCTCATTTGCTTATTGCCAAAATTCAGAGAATTAGACAGCTCTAAAAGCACAAGCTACAAGAGCACATTATTTACTATTTGATAAGTATCTGAAATGCAGAGAAAGAAAAATATATAGGATTTCTCTGAGGCTTTTTATAGCAGCATGTTGTTTATACCAAAGTTTGATTTCCATGGCTCCCCCAGTTCCTTTCTGTACTTCTCTTCTATCTTCTGGTACCCAAAACCCAAGGAGTATCTCCATCATCTACCTCAGATTCTCCAAGGCTCCCAATCCAATGAATTCTCCAGAATACCCTTACTGAACAATGTGTATACTTGCGATAACCTCTCCCTCCAGCTCTTCTGGTAACGAATGCCCTGATCAACTAGTTTAAGACAAAATAAAAATTATTGACTCTTTTATGGGAAATCCAAGTGGTTGCATAACTTATGCATAAGAGGGTCTAGTATTTTGAGTGATGTCCTTAGGAATCTTCGCCTCACATTTATCATTTATTTCTTTATTTATTTTTTATTGTCAAGCAGGTTCTGCCCATGAAGAGCAAAAAAGCATCCAGAAAGTAGTAAGCTTTGTATGGTACTTACTATCTACAATCCCAGAAGAAGAAAAACCCTTTCTCTTTCAGCATACATATAATCATCCCTAAAAAGGCCTTGATTGGTTCTGCTTGGATCATGTGATCAAGCTAGACAGTCCCCAGGTTTACTGGGACAGAACTGCTATTAGTCAGTAAATATCAACTTCCCACTCCTCTGGCAGGGAAGATGTCATAACTGATAACATACTATCTGAGTTACTGGAGTTTATACAAGGAAAGAAAGACCATGCTTTTGCGTCCACCAAGCATTAAATCTACTATATTAGTTTTTTTTTTTTTTTTTCTTAAGGATTCTTAATAGTAAAACTACGTTCTGGTAGTGGAATTGATGGCAGCATGATTGGGATGCTGAAAAAATTGTTTACTAAAGGATCCTTCCTGTGGCTCAGCTGGTAAAGAGTCCCCCTGCAAAGCAGGAGGCCAGGGTTCAATCCCTGGGAACAACCCAGGGATTGGTTGTTTCCAATCCCCTGGAGAGGGGAAAGGTTACCCACTCCAGTATTCTGAACTAGATTGCAAAGAGCTGGACATGACAGCAAATTTATTTAAAGGATCCTTCCAGAGGCCACTTGAGAATGGGTCATCTTAACTTGGTTTATATTTTATTTTCAAGATGACCTAATCTCCAAGATTTTGCTGTTGCCTGAAAATATATGTGTGGTTATTCCCTTCCAAAAGACATATGGAGGTTAAGCAATAGGCAAAGGACCAAAATATGCATATATTACACTTATAAAGCAAATTGTAGCCCATACAGGAAAATGTACTGAAAAGTTTGTCTCCAATTCCTTTCTGAAACACTGTGATAAACAAAATCTATCTCAGTAAATGTAGAATATTATTGTTGAAAGAATCAGGTAAAAAGAAAAAGAAATAGGAAGAATAGGTTTTTTTCTCAAAATATAATGCTTCAAACCTCAACTCTGACATCCCTGATGAAAGATCATTTTAATTTGTCAACATTGGGTGGAATCTTGGAAATAACTCACACAGAATTACCCTCAAGACCTCTTTGAGCCTGACATAATTTATACTATATTTATTTATTAGGATAACTATCTCTTCACTAAAAATAATATATTCCTGACAGATATCATATCTCACAGACATATGACATCAGGTATTATCCAATCATTTTCCTAAAAGACCACAAAATCTGACATTTAGCTCTTTAGAATAAAAAATACTATGTTGTGAACAAATCTGCTCATTGAGCATGCATGTTGACCTTGGTCTGAAAGGTGCTAATATAGCTGAAAACCGCATGGTTGCTCCTGCCATGCCCCACCCTATGGATGGCCTCAGTCAGCACTGGCAATCCTCCCAAACTGCTCCCACCTGTGGGAGGGGGGCAGTCTCATTCACCTGCACACCTCTAATAGTCATGGTCAGGCTTTGCAACCAGTCATGCTGGGTGCCAATCCCACACATCAACCTACCCACAGTGGTTGTTTCCAGGCCTGGAGGAGTCAGCTAGGGGCTCGCCCTGTCCACCAGCATGCCCACAGCAATCAAAGAGGCAACAGAAGTATACACATATTTCCCATATAAGCGACATCCCTTGTTCTGGTGACCTTGGGGGGATTATGCCATTGGGCCCTATGGGACATCTTCTACTTAAGGCCCCTCTTTAAAGACAGGGGAAATGGCTAAAACACTGAATACATAGAAACAAAGTATTGTTGGAAGAAGATATTTAGGAAAATGAGACAAAGGAATATCTTTCAAATGAAAGAATAATACAAAATCTCAAGAGAAGAACTAAACAATATGGAGATAAGCAATTTACCAGGTAAAGAGTTGAAGTATAAAGATGCCTACTGAATTCCAAAGAAAAATGGATGAACTTGGTGAGAACCTCAGCAGAGTTAGAACATATAAAAAAACACAAATCAATCAGATTGAAGAATGCAAAAACTGAAATGAAAATACCCTGGAGAGACTCAACAGCTAAAATTGAAGACAGTTTAAGGAACCTCTAGGACAAGCTCAAGCTTACAAACATTCACATTATAGGGGTCCCAAAAGGAGAAGAGAGAGAATATGGGGCTAAGAACATATTTAAAGAAATAATGGCCAAAAAATTTCTTAACCCAGCAAAGGAAATAGACATCTAGGTCCAGGAAGCACGGAGATTCCCAAATAAGACAAATCCAAAGAGACCCACACCATGACACATTATAATTAAAATGTCAAAAGTTAAAGGTAGGTAAAATCTTAACAGCAGCAAAAGAACAACAATTAGTCACAATTAGCAAAAGAAAAACAATTAGTCTTATCCCCCATTAAGACTACCAGCTGATTTTTCAGCAGAAACTTTACAGGCCAGAGGCACTGGCATAATAACTCTGAACTACTAAAAGCAGGGGAAAAAACCTTACAATCAAGAATACTCTACCCTTCAAGATTTTATTCAGAATTTCAGGAGATATACAGTTTCTCACACAAGCAAAAGTTAAAGTTCATCACCACTAAACCAGCCTTACAAGAAATGTTGAAGGGACTTCTTTTAATAAAAAAGAAAGGTCACAACTAGAAACAAAAAGTTACAAAAGAAAAAAATCTAACTGGTAAAGGTAAATACATATTAGAGGTAGTGGATTAACCATCTATAAAGTCAGAATGAAGGTTAAAAATTAAATATAGCAAAATCATCTATAACTAAAATAATTAGCTAAGTAATACATAAAATGAAAAGATGCAAAATATGACATCAAAATTATAAAAACTAGTGGGGGAAAAATATTGTGTAAAAATGAAAAATATTGTGCTTTTAGAATGCATCAGTATGTGATCATCAACATAAAAACATAAAATAGACTGTGATATACATAGATCATTATATATGAATCTAATGGTAAATGCAAATCAGAAACTTATAACAGATACACAAAAAATAAAGAGAAATGAATACAAACACAGCATTAGAGTCATCAAATCACAAGGAAAGCGAAAAAAAGAATGAAACTGAAAATAACTACAAAAACAACCAGAAAATAGTGAACAAACTGGCATTAAGTACATACCTATCAATAATTGCTTCAAATGTAAATGAAATAAATGTTTCAAGTAAAAGACATAGGATGTATGAATAGAGAAGAATGACAATATCCACATATATGCTACCTACAAAGACTCACTTAAGATCCAAAGAAGGTAAAGGGATAGAAAAAAATACTCCACACAAATGGAAACAAAAATAAAGCTTGGGTAGCAATATTTCCATCAGACAAAATAGACTTCAAAACAAAGACAATTGCAAGAGATAAAGAAGGGTATTACATAATGATAAAGAGATCAATCCAAAAAGAGGATACAACATATACATATCTATGAACCCAACATAAAAGCACCTAAATACATAAAGCAAATATTAACATATATGAAGGTAGATGTTGATAATACAGTAATGTAAGGAACTTTAACAGCTCATTTATATCAATGGATAGATCATCCAAACAGAAAGTAAACAGAAACACCATCCTTAAATGATGCCTTAGCCAAATTAATTTATATATATATATATCTTTATATACAAAACATTATAAGCTAAAACAGCAGAATACACATTCTTTTTAAATGCACATGCAACATTCTCCAGGATAGAGCACATGTTAAGCCATGAAAGGTCTCAAAAAATTTAAGTAGCATATTTTCCAAACACAAAGTAATGAGCTAGAAATTAATTAAAGGAATAAAAGTGGGGTAATAAACACAAAAAAAGTGGAGGCTAAGCAGCATGATACTAAACAACCAGTAGATCAACAAAGAAATTTAAAAGGAAATCAAAAGGTATATTGCAACAAATGAAAATAGAATTACAATGATCCTAAATCTATGGGACACAGCAAAAGCAGTTCTAAGAAGGAAGTTTATAGTGATACAGCTGTAAAACACAGCAAAAAAAAAAAAAAGTGAAAAGATGTGGATAAATAATCTAAACTTGCATCTAAAGAAACTAGAAAAAGAAATGAAATAAAAAATTAGTAGAAAGAAGCACATAATAAAGATTGAAAGTGAAAGTGAAGTCGCTCAATTGTGTCCGATTCTTTGCTACCCCATGGACTGTAGCCTACCAGGCTCCTCTGTCCATGGAATTTTCCAGGCAAGTGTCCTGGAGTGGGTTGCCATTGCCTTCTCCAGGGGATCTTCCCAACCCAGGAATTGAACCCGGGTCTCCCTCATTGCAGGCAGACACTTTACCATCTGAGCCACCAGGGAAGCAGAGTGGAAGTAAATGAAGTACAGAATAAAAAATAGAAAAGATCAGTGAAACTAAGAGCTGATTCTTTGAAAAGCAATACTTTATCCAGACTCATCAAGGGAAAAAAAAAAAAAGAAAGACAAGGTTCAAATAAATAAAATCAGAAATTAAAGAGATGTTACAACACCACCACAAAATTGAAATCCAAAAGATGAGAAGAGATTACCATGAACAGTTATATGTCAACATGTTGGACAACCTAGAAGAAATAGACAAAAATCCAGAAACACACAACCTTTCAGTACTGAATGAGGATAAAATAGAAAACCTAAACAAACAAATTACTAGTAATTAAATTGAATCAGTAACAATAAAAACAACACCAATAAGTAAAAGCTTCACAGGTGAATTCTACCAAACATTTAAAGAAGAGTTAACACCTATACTCTTCAAGTAATTTCAAAAAATTGAAGATGAAGGAATGGTTCCATCTTCATTCTTCAAGGTCTACATCACCCTGATATCAAAACCATATAAAAATACTACAAAAAATTGCTGAGCACAATTCATGATAAATTAGCTGGAATAGGATAAAGCTGAAATCAAGATTGCCAGGATAAATATCAATAACCTCAGATATGCAGATGACACAACCCTTATGGCAGAAAGTGAAGAGGAACTGAAGAGCCTCTTGATGAAAGTGAAAGAGGAGAGTGAAAAAGCTGGCTTAAAACTCAAAATTAAAAAAACTAAGATCATGGCATCCAGTCCCATCACTTCATGACAAATAGATGGGGAAACAATGGAAACAGTGACGGAGGAGGCACCAAAATCACTGTGGATGGTGACTGCATCCATGAAACTAAAACACACTTGCTCCTTGGAAGAAAAGCTATAACCAATCTAGACAGCATGCTAAAAAGCAGAGACAACAAAGGTCCATCTAGTCAAAGCTATGGTTTTTCCTGTAGTCATGTATGGATGTGAGAGTTGGACCATAAAGAAAGCTGAGCGCTAAAGAATTGGTCCTTTTGAGTTGTGGTGTTGGATAAGAGTCTTGAGAGTCCCTTGGACTGCAAGGAGATCCAACCAGTCCATCCTAAATGAGATCAGTCCTGGGTGTTCATTGGAAGGACTGATGCTGAAGCTGAAACTCCAATACTTTGGCCACCTGATGCAAAGAACAGACTCACTGGAAAATACCCTGAAGCTGGGGAAGATGGAAGGTGGGAGGAGAAGGGGACGACAGAGGATGAGATGGTTGAATGGCATCCCTGACTCAATGAACACAAGTTTGAGCAGGCTCCTGGAGTCGGAGATGGACAGGGAAGCCTGGCATGTTGCAGTCCATGGGGTCACAAAGAGTCGGACACAACTGAGCTGAACTGAACCGATTCATGATAAGCAAAAATCCTCACAACATTTTAGTAAATGGATTTTAAAAATAAATTATACAGTATATATATGGAATTTAGAAAGATGGTAACAATGACCCTATATGCGAGACAGCAAAAGAGACAGAGATATAAAGAACAGACTTTTGGACTCTGTGGGAGAAGGAGAGGGTGGGATGATTTGAGAGAATAGCACTGAAACATGTATATTACCATATGTGCAATAGATCACCAGTCCAAGTTTGATGCATGAAATAGGGCATTCAAAGCTGGTTCACTGGGACAACCCTGAGGGATGGGATGGGGAGGGAAGTGGGAGGGAGGTTCAAGATGGGGGACACATGTACACACATGGCTGATTCATGTCAATGTATGGTAAAAACCACTACAATATTGTAAAGTAATTAGCCTCCAATTAAAATAAATAAATTAATTTAAATTAAAAAATACATTAAAAGGATCATACACTGTAATTAAGAGGGAAATTTTTTCCAGGGAGGAATGTATGTTTTAATACTTGCAAATCAGTGAATTCCCTGATGGTCCAGTGGTTAGGATTTGGTTTTTTCACTGCCATAGGCCCAGGGTAAGTCCCTGATCGGGGAACTAAAATCTTGCAAGCTGGGTGGGATGGGCAAAATAAAAGAAGGGAAGATCTGCAAACCAATCAACATGACATACCACATTAAGTAAACCAAAGATAAAAATCATATAACCATCTCAATAGATGCAGAAAGAGCTTTTGAAAAAATTCAAATGATTCATTTGAATCATTAAAAATTGAGTCATTAATATCATTATAATTATTAACATTCATTAATATCATTAAAAATTCTCAACAAAGTGGATATAGAAGGAACATGCTGCAACATAATAAGGGTCATAAATGGTAAACCCACAGCCAAAATCATTCTCAAGAGGGAAAAGCTGAAAAGTTTTATTCTAAAATGAGAACAAAATAAGAATGCTCACTCATACCACTTTTATTCAACATAGCTTTTAAAGTTCTAGCCTCAGAAATCAGACAGGAAAAAGGAAATAAAGCATCCCAATTGGAAAGAAAGAAGTAAGTGTCACTATTTATAGATTACATGATCTAAATATAGAAAACCCTAAAGACACGACCAAAAAATCTAATCAATTCAGTTCGGTCACTCAGTCATGTCCGACTCTTTGTGATTCCATAGCCTGAAGTACGCCAGGCTTCCCTGTCCATCACTAACTCCCAGAGCTTGCTCAAACTCATGGCCAATGAGTTGGTGATGCCATCCAACCATCTCACTCTCTGTTGCCCTCTTCTCCTGCCTTCAATCTTTCCCAGCATCAGGGTTTTTACCAATGGAGTCAGTTCTTCCCATCACCTAGCCAAAGTACTGGAGCTTCAGCTTCAGCATCAGTCCTTCCAATGAATATTCAGGACTAATTTCTTTTAGGATTGACTGGTTTGATCTCCTTGCAGTACATGGGATTCTCAAGAGTCTTCTCCAACACCACATTTCAAAAGCATCAATTCTTCAGCACTCAGCTTTCTTTATAGTCCAACTCTCACATCCATACATGACTACTGGAAATACCATAGCTTTGACTAGATGGACCTTTGCTGGCAAAGTAATGTCTCTTATTTTTAACATGCTGTCTAGATTGGTCATAGCTTTTCTCCCAAGGAGTAAGCATCTTTTAATTTCGTGGCTGCAGTCACCATCTGCAGTGATTTTGGAGACCAAGAAAATAAAGTCTCACTGTTTTCATTGTTTCCCCATCTACTTGCATGAAATGATGGGACTGGATGCCATGATCTTATTTAGCCAGCTTTTTCACTCTCCTCTTTCCCTTTCATCAAGATGCTCTTCAGTTCTTCTTCACTTTCTGCCATAAGGGTGGTGTCATCTGCATATCTGAAGTTGTTTATATTTTTCCTGGCAATCTTGATTCCAGCTTGTGCTTCTTCCAGCCCAGCGTTTCTCATGATGTACTCTGCATATAAGTTAAATAAGCAGGGTGACAATATACAGCCTTGACGTACTCCTTTTCCTATTTGGAACAAGTCCAGTGTTCCATGTCTGTTTCTAACTGTTGCTTCCTGACCTGCGTACAGATTTCTCAGGAGGCAGGTAGGTGGTTGGTATTCCCATTTCTTTAATAATTTTCCACAGTTTGTGATCACAGTCAAAGGCTTTGGTGTGGTCAACAAAGCAGAAGTAGATGTTTTTCTGGAACTCTCTTGCTTTTCAATGATCCAGCGGATGTTGGCAATTTGACCTCTGGTTCCTCTGCCTTTTCAAAATCCAGCTTGAACATCTGGAACTTCTCAGTTCACGTACTGTGAAGCCTGGTTTGGAGAATTTTGAGCATTACTTTACTAGCATGTGAGATGAGTGAAATTGTGCAGTAGTTTGAACATTTTTTGGTATTGCCTTTCTTTGGGATTGGAATGAAAACAGTCCTGTGGCCACTGCTGAGTTTTCCAAATTTGCTGGCATGATGAGCGCAGCACTTTACCAGCATCTCTTTTAGGATTTGAAATAGCTCAACTGGAATTCTATGACCTCCATTAATTTTGTTCGTAGTGATGCTTCCTACGGCCCACTTGACTTCGCATTCCAGGATATCTGGCTCTAGGTGAGTGATCACCTCATCGTGGTTTTCTGGGAAGTTAAATTCTTTTTTGTATAGTTCTTCTGTGTATTCTTGCCACCTTTACTTAGTATCTTCTGCTTCTGTTGAGAGTAATAACAGAACTTCTAGTTTTATTAGAAGTAATGAAGAGTTCAATATAGTTGCAAGATATAAAACCAATATATAGAAATTGTTGTGTTTTTATACACTAATAAAAAACTATTGAAAGAGAAATTAAGAAAACAACCCGATTTACAATAGTATCCAAAAGAATAAAATACCTAGGAATCAATTTAACCAAGAAGGTGAAAACTCTGTACTCTGAAATCTATCAGACATTGGTGGTGAAATAAATTGAATATGACAGAAATAAATGGAAATGTGCACCATGCTTTTGGGTTGGAAGATCCATTAATATAGTTAAAATGTTCATATTACCCAAAGAAATTACAGATGTAATGCAATCTCTATCAAAATATTAACATTTTTCACAGAATTGAAACTCATAATCCCAAAGTTAAGTGGAACCACAAAATATCCAAAGCAATGTAAAGAAAGAAAAACAAATTTGGAGGTATCATGCTCCCTGATTTCAAACTATATTACATAGATATAGTGATCAAAACTGTGCGGTACTGGTGCAAAAATAAACACATAGATCACTGGAACAGAATAGAGTTTAGATATAAATCCATATTTACATGGTCATTTAATTTACCACAGAGGAGTCAAAAATATATAATGGGGAAAAACAGTCTCTTCAGTAAATGATGTTGGGAAAACTGGACATCCACATATGAAAGAATGAAAGGAGACCACTTTCTTGTACCATATTCAAATCTTAAAATGGATTCAAGACTTAAATATAAAACAAAACCATTAAAAGTCCTGGAAGAAAACATAGGCAGTACAGTTTGACATCAGTTCTAAAAACATTTTTTTTTTTTGTATCTGTCTCCTCAGCTTTTGACAGCAAAAGCAAAAATTTAACAATGGATGACAATAAAAAAGAATTTTTATAGTGAAGGAAACCATCAACAAAATCAAAACGTAACCTACTAAATGGGACAAAGTATCTGCAAATGATATGACCAACAGTGTGTTGATATCCAGAATATATTTTAAAAAATATATAACTCGATATCCAAAAAATGTCTGAACAGTCTAATTTAAATTGGGGGAAAAAAGCAGAATAGACATTCTTCTTTTTTTATTTTCTTTTTATTTATTTTTATTAGTTGGAGGCTAGTTACTTTACAATACTGTAGTGGTTTTTGCCATACCTTGACATGAATCAGCCATGGATTTACATGTGTTCCCCGTCCCGATCCCCCCTCCCGCCTCCCTCCCCATCCCATCCCTCTGGGTCTTCCCAGTGCACCAGCCCTGAGCACTTGTCTCATACATCCAACCTGGGCTGGTGATCTGTTTCACCCTTGATAGTATACTTGTTTCAATGCTGTTCTCTCAGAACATCCCACCTTCGCCTTCTCCCACAGAGTCCCAAAGTCTGTTCTGTACATCTGTGTCTCTTCTAAGGAAGACATAAAGATGGCTAACAGACACATGAAAAGATGCTCATGGATAAAGAAGATGTAGTGTATGTATATATGTACATGTTTGTAGGAATTCTACTCAGTCATTAAAAATATGAAATAGTGCCATTTGGGACAATATGGATGGACCTACAGGGTATTATGCTAAGTGAAATGCCAGACAGATAAAGTAAGTACCATATGATTTGGAATATAATTGAGGAATCTAAAAAAACACAAAACAGATAAAACAGAATCAGATTTATAGATACAGAGAACAAGCTGGTTGTTACCAGAAGGGAGAAGAATAGTGGGTTGGGAGAAATAAGTGAAGGGGGTTAGGAGATACAAGCTTGAAGCTATAAAATAAATAAGCCAAGCGATGTAACACACAACATAGGGAATATAGTCGATATCATAATAGCATTGTATCAATACAGACAGTTACTAGATTTACCATGATTATCAATTTGCAATTTATATAAATATCAAACTACCATGTTGCACCTCAGAAACTAATATAATGTTATATGTCAACTATACTTCAATAAAAAAAAAATTATTTTTTTACTCTGCAGCTAGAGTATCATAGGAAGATGCTGGAAATGATGCAGTACCATAACATAGTAAGTAGTATTAGGAATTAGTTACATAATATAGTCAAAACATTTTAAAAGTTAGATTATTATATTCATAATTTGCATTAATATAGAATGCTAAAGCTTTTCAGTACTCGGCAAAGTCTATGTACTGGTAAACTATGTTTATATTTTAAAAACTACTTTCTAAAATGTCAGAGCAGCATTAAAATATCCCTAATTCTCTCTAGACAGACATGCTCTCTGCCAACTTTGCTGTATTTCCATCATGCCTCACCTCTCTTTTTCTCCTTCTCTGTTTTTAATTGTCTGTACACACATACACACACACGGATCATGTATATGCAAAAATAGATTTCCATTATACTTAGCAAGAAACCTCCTCATACCATGTAGGACTTCAGGCACAGTCCCTTGAATGGCTTTGCCTTAGGCCCGGATCTTGATGTCACACAGGTTCCACACTCTGTGTGAAGCTTCCCCAGGCTGTGTTGTTCTTTCATACTCCATTCTCTGCCTAGCTGTCAAAGAGTCCAAAGAAAGAATGCCACGGCAGCATTCAGCATTCGGTCCTGGATTGTCCATAAAAATATTTGACCAAACGTGTAGTGCAGATGAAAGCAAGAAGCCCTGGCAGCTACAGTAAAGCCAGTTGAAATGAGGCAGATCATAACTTTTAAAGAATCACTGGGACACAGCTTCAGACAATGAGGTTTAGGAGTGGGTGGTTGGAAATTACAGCAACTGTGAAACCTCTTCATTAACCTTTAAGGGAGCTTCATCATTTTGAGCAAAGGCTTCAGGTTGTGGCACTCCTAAAAAGAAAAGTGTGAGTATGCTAAGTAAAGAGAATATTATATTGTCTCTCATTTTATTAGGAGGTTACAGTGTCATGCATTTAACTACATTTATAGATCTTTATTACCCATCACATTTCCTTCAAAAGTAAAGTGTAACAACAAATAATCTAAGGCAAATGTATATCTGGATATGTAGGTAATACTTGTATGCATGATAATATCTAATTCACCAGAAAATGGTCAGGATTGGGTTAGTCTATTTAAGTGAATATTTTAGATAATAACCTTGAACCTTTTTTAGGTATCAGGAATTTGTGATATTTCTCCTTTTCATAAGCAAATTATTATGTATGTCACCACATTCAAATGAATTTTTATTATAATCTAGACTTTTCTTAATGACATATTGGTGGTAAAATCTATTTAGATGTCTAGCAATATTTCTGAATGTAATTTTATATTGTCTACTGCACTCATATGGAGTAGGAAATGGCAACCCACTCCAGTAATCTTGCCTGGAAAATTCTGTAGACAGAGGAGCCTGGTGGGCTACAGTTGGTGGCGTCGCAAAGAGTCAGATATACAGAGGACTGAGCATGCATGCCCTACACTCATAATGAATTATCTTTCTGTAACATCAGCATTTTCACTATTGCCTTGTGCCTACTTCTGGCCACACTCCCCACCTCTTTACTTTCAGCCTCCCTAGTAGTTTCATGGAATGATAAACAAGGTCATTCATCTATTTAAGTGACACTCCTAAAGTGTCACTTAAGGAGACTTTCAAATCAAAATACAACAAAAGAAAGAAAAAAAAAAAGGCTAGTAATCCCTACAGCAACTGCTCTGACCTTCCCAACCCACTGCCTATGAAAACTCCAAAAAATATGAAACCCAGAAAGAGAGTCCATGTACCTCAAGGCAGACTGGATGGAGCTGAACACACACCTAAAGGAAGGTGAGAAGGCCCTTCAGCTACCTTTTCAGCTCTGCCCACTGGACCGGCTATGCAAGATACATGCCAACAGGAAAACAGAGCAGTCACTCTTCAGTTGAATAGATGTCACAGCTTGCTCATTTCAGAATCCTCTACTTGCTCAACTTAATCCTACCCTCTGCCTCAATACCTCAACGCATACACATGCACACACACTCATAAATACTACCTTAATTCTTTTAGAGATTAAAATTTCAAGGAAACGTCTAGGCAAGAGAGAGTAAAATGATTTGGAGGAAGAGGAATTGGGTGCTTGGCATCTCTTTGGAAAATGTATCTCCTCAGTTAAAGATTGTAGATGGCAGAAGGCTGAATAAACTTCAAAGCATGGGAATTATAATTTTTATGTATTCCTTTGTTTTGCAACCTAATGACTTTATGAAATTTGATTTTAGTGCTCTGAGAACCAGGCTAAAACCTGCAGACAATGACAGGACAGCACTGGAATAAATCCATGTGACATCAGAGAAACAAGGACAGGGCAGTCGACACAGCTTGTCCCTGGAAAACACGAGTTCTAGAGAGCACCCCATTAAAAGACTGAGAAAAAGAAGACCATGTGGTCTTAAAAACACTGCCAAGCAAGGAAAAGCAGCTGACAAGGCTAAGCAGCTGAGAAGCCAGGAAAATTTCTAGGAAAAGAGCGACATTCTCAGAAAAAAAAAAAAAAAAAGACAAACCCAAGCCACATGTGAAACAGTTGCAAAAATCTTCAAAAATGCTATAGTTTTAAAAACATCTTCTGTTTTGAAAGATCCTCAACCTATTAAAAGTGAAATAGGTTAGATGAGAAAAGATCACAGTAGCAGTAACAAAATGCACATTGAAGGTGATAAAACAGTGACATTGACAAAGAATAAAAATCAAATCCTAATGTGAAAAGCAAAGCTAGACATATTTCTGAATACCACAGAGGAAAAATGGCCCAAAGAAAGCAAAACAATAAGTAAAAATTTATAACTGAAAGACAGAAAATGACCACCAGAAATTAATAGAAATAACTGTGGAAGAAAGTACAACATGTAAAGCAGGGGCAATGATGAAAGATTTAATGAAATAAAACATCTATGAGTTAACAAATGGCCAAGATCTAGATTAGCAAAGCTTAGTAACTGAGTGTAAGAATCATAGAGACTTAAAATATGCTTAGAAAAAATGGTGTTAGGATGACAAAAAAATACTAAAAACATCCAAACCTTTTGTTTTAATTTAAGAAGAGTCAGGTTAGCCCTTACTTCTTCAAAACAGTAAATGCAGAAAAATAAAAGTAAATTTCTAGGATTTGAGACAAAAAATTACTCATTAAAGACTGCCTTTCCTATCAAACCATCCTCTGTGGGTGCAGGCCACAAGAAAATGATATTTGCAAGTATGCAAAACTCAGAATATATAACACTAACATGTATGGCTTGAAAAAATAATAGAAATAATTTAAAACTGTACCTTAACAGCTAGGGATAATCAAATAATTTTTAAATAGATTATCACATTAAAAGGCTGACTCGAAATATTAAATATGTTTCAATGGTATATGTTTAAATTTGAAATATTTAAACTTTTTTCCTAAAAACAAGATATATGACATAAATAATATTTTGATAATAATCTAGGTAGACATCTTTAGAGTGATGATCACAATTTCACATGACCATGGAACCCGGTCATGAGGTTAGGAATGAGATCCCACCTTTGGACACAGAGTGTGGGAAGATGCTGAGCTGGGGGTGTGTCTGCTACTCAAGGACACAGAAGCCACAAAGACCTCTCAGAGCATCACCCCATTAAAGGGCCTGAGTACATTTCAAGAGAATCCAGAGATTTATATGTAACACTGCAATTTTTTAATATACAAAGACAGTTCCAGTATTGGGAAAAAAAAAAAAAAAAAGCTCTGAAGGTGCCAAGCAAAACATGTGTCTGAGATTTGGGCCATGGCTAACCAGGTCTTAACCTAAACATTCAAAAAAATTAGAATGTTTTAGAATTCCAAAGATAAATAAAGACCAGGGATGGTAGGTGGGAGGTTTGGAGTGTAGAAATGTCTTGCCTTTCCGGGATAAAGGGGGATTCAAGATGAGTATTTGATTAGAATAGTAGGAATATAGTCCAAGTGTTTGGGGATAAAAATATACTGACAAAATTTGTAACTTTTCAGTAATAGAATAGGATAAAGCAAACAAACCATGGCTAGATAGCAGTGTCCAGCTGGGCTGATTGAGAATTCAAAAAGACAGTAAAGTTTAAAAATAAAATAGTGGTTACTGCTTTTTAATACATATAGTACTGAAAAGAAGACTGGAGAGGGCAATGATATTCAGAGACTAAGTAGAAGATTTCCCTATTGATCCAGTTGTTGAGAGTCTGCCTACCAATGTAAGGGACATGGGTTTGATCCTTGGGTCTGAGAAGATTCCATATGCCGCAGAGCAACTAAGCCCCTTGCCACACTACTGAGGAGCCTTCAAGCCCCAACTACTGAAGCCAGCTCACCCTGGAGCCTGTGTTCCACAACAAGAGAAGCCCATGCACTGCAACTAGAGAGTAGCCTCTGCTCTCTCTAGTAAAAGCCTGCATGCAGCAACAAAGACCCAACGCAGCCAAAAATAATAAAACAAATAAATAAATGAAAAATTTTTTAAAAACAAAACTAAGTAGAGTGGCAAGAGAAAATGCAACTTATAAATCCAAGTAGTTTATTTATTTTGAAATATGATTTTAGTGAGCTTTTAAGACAGAATAAAATAATGCTGCAAAATATAACTATGAATAAAAATATTTTAATAAAGATTCAAATTTTGTAAGTAACTGTAACTTTGAAAAATGTCTATATAAATATAAGCATTTGAGTAAATATTAGTCCACAAAGAACATATGAAGACATTTTTTAAAGCACAAATTTTACAGCCCACATTTCCTACTATTAATATAGGGCAACTGAGTCAAAAAAGCTACTGAAACTTCAAATGGAGGTTATTTAGAAAATAACAGTGCAAATGTGCTTAGCAAACATATAGGATGTGACAGAAGTTGTAGACAGTGGCAAATGTATACCTTTAGAGGCTTTCATAATTTTAACAAAAGGCTGAAAGCAAATTACAGATGAAAATAAACATTCAAAGTAAGAAAGAAAACAAAAGTAGACTACATAAAGTTCTGAAGATAAACAAGGAAAAAATGAAATTGAGGATATTAGAACCAATTTTAAAAGACAATTTTTAAAAATCTGTGAAAAATAAGGGCCAAACAAATCAAATGGTAAGTACATACAAAATTCTGACCAAAATAATTAACAAATAGATGTAGTTAAACCCTTAAAAGATAATATTATGTGTAATTCTGTGCTAATTCACTGAAACTCTTAAAGAAATGTATGTTTTTCTAAGAAAAAATAAATTACCAGATGGTTTCATTTTCCAGCAGCTGAACCTCAGGACAAATAAGAAGTAAACTTGTTTTGCAGACAGAACACAAAAGTACATAGAAAAAAGCTGCCATCCTGCTAGACCACTTTCTGCATGATGACCTTGGCAAAGTCAGCTCAGTCATTGTACACTCTTTCTCCATTGATTGAAAACTTGGATAGTGGTCATCACTGGGGTCTCTCTCAGCATCAGGATTCTCTGATTCTCCTACATGCTAATCCACAGGAGTGTATGGAAGGATAGCAAAACAAAAAAGTAAGCAAAATCTCAAAGCATCATAATTACACTGTGGATCAAACCTCTGGCTCATCATCCCTTCACCAGATATTGGTTTCTATTATTTGGAACAGTGGAGCTTAGGGGAAACATACGAGCCAAAGCATTTAATTCAATATTTCATTCATTCACTGGCTTGCCCTTGAATTCTTTCTTCTCTTCCTGTTTCTGAAAATCTTTTCCCAAGTAACAAGAAGTCATCCATGGTCTTTTCTTCTGGAACTCCTTGGGTTGGTTTCCAACAGCAAGGTCTCCCTCACACTCATACTTGACTTTTCTTTTTTATTCTTTTTATATTATTTTATGAAATATAGCTAAAGTGAGCATCTGTGTGCTTTTCTTCCAAAACTTCTACCTCTCACTCTTCCTCTGAAGTTTCTCTGTAGGGTTTCATATCATTTGGCATCTCAATAAGCCCTATAAGTAAATCTGGTCATCATAATTTTTTTCAACATTATTTTTCCAGCTAATTTCCAGCTGTGATAATAGCTGTGAAGTGAACCAAACAATTAGAATTCCTTATCAATGTGCCTGTGGAGGACGGGGGAGGGAAGTGGGGGGAGAAAGCAGAGGAGGGTTCATTCAAATATATCAGGAACTGACAACTAACTAGTTTATAGTTTTCACTCATCCTATGATTTCCACCACTGTTAACAATTAACCATATTGTATGAGTGGTTGTGTTTCTCCTTTCTAAATACTGAGGTTAATTTTTCCTTTATTCTTTAAACATTTGTGTTCTGAGAGAAGCTACTTTATAACAACATTGGGCTCTCAGATGTGATAGAACTATCCATCGGAAGGCACAATGCCCGTACCATGGGTGACATTTACTGGACACTTATATACTGTTTCCTCTAATACATGTGTTAATATCCTAAGTTTAAAGTTCCACAAGAGCAGATCAATACCACATCTGTCACAGGATCCTGGGAGAACATCGAAGGACACAGGGTGGGCTCTCAATACATAGTATTGAATGAAGACAGGAGCACATCATTGCCATTTTGTCTTTGCAACACAAAAGAATAAGTGCTGAAATC
Source organism: Cervus elaphus (assembly GCF_910594005.1). Lineage (NCBI taxonomy): Eukaryota > Metazoa > Chordata > Mammalia > Artiodactyla > Cervidae > Cervus > Cervus elaphus. Next base: position 29,514,664 of record NC_057819.1, read on the forward strand.
CTTGTTTAATCCCATACATGAGGACTTGGAGAGAGTGGGTCACTTGCTCACAATCACATAGCTAATAAGTGGTGAGTCAGAGTGTAAACCCAAGTCTGACTGAGTCCCACGCCCTCACCTTTTACTGCCTCAAATCCACCACCAATGGACTGAACTTCTGCACTTGCTTCAGCGAGGGTGGGACAGGTAGCACTTTACAGGCATCTATTGTGAATTATAAGCATGTCTCAAAATTTCTGGAGCAATCTTGGATGTGTTTGAGCTAGAGAGCTCTGCAGGTCTGAGAAACAGAAAACAGTTACAGGAAGGGTCATTGCACACAGTTTGCATGGTTCAGACCAAGGCTTCTGACCATATTTTACTATTTATAAGTAGTAGCAAATTCCCTGGACATTTTAAGGATTTTAAGTCATTTCCTGGGCCCATTTATCTTTTCTACTCAAAAAAGCAATCTAAACACAAATGAGACTGATATTGTTATAGAAATCCTTTGGTATTTTAACTATCCATCATTATAAATCAAACATTAAAAAATTATTTTACATAATTTAAAAATCAATTAGCAATTTGTCTGTTTCAGAGTAAACACACATGCACAGAAAGAAAAATCCAGATATGAAAGGTAAAATATGACTTGTGTGGTGGTACTCAGCCCTAATAGACAAGACCACAGCAAATAAAGTCCACATGACTCTTCCTTCATTGTTAGAACTTCTTCAAATGCTATGGAATGAAATAATCAAGATGTGATCTAAGGTTAATTATTGCCTTTCTTCAAAAAAAAAAAAAAGGTTATACATCCTTTCCACAGACAGAAGCCAATTCTGTCTTAATTACTACTAAGGATTACTAAGGATTTAAAAAGATCCCTCTTCATCTGATGAGAGTTGTTAAGTCATTTATCAAAACTCCATGGTATACCCAAAAAGATTTCTGTGAAGAATCATTGTTATATTGCTATTGATATTATAAATGTGTAAATATCTTTTCTTCAGAAAAGATCAGAGTATTTATACATATATATATATATACACATTATATACACACACATATATATATATACACATATGACATGGGTTTGGGTGGACTCCAGGAGTTGGTGATGGACAGGGAGGCCTGGAGTGCTGCAGTTCATGGGATCGCAAAGAGTGGGACATGACTCTGAGTGACTGGACTGAACTGATATAGAAATGTATTCTATAGTATAAGATACCAAACTCTGCCTTAGTAGCACATATAGTTTGTCACTCTACACTGGTCATTTTTTAATATGCAGTGTAATATACATATACATACATACGTACATATGTATATTACATATGTAATATACATATCTCCATTAAATCAATTGGATTGATAAAACAAACATTTGAGGGAATTCCCTGGCAGTCCATTGGTTAGGATTCCACAGTTTCATTGCCAAAGGCCTGGGTTCAATCCCCGGTTGGAGAAGCCATACCTTCCAAGATTCATGGCACAGTCAAAAATATTTAAAAATTGAAAATAAATTTAAAAAATAAAAATAAATAAATGTAAATCCCAAAACCAAAATAAAACAAAAATTTGACTGTACATCAGAATTGCAATTCAATTTCTTTGTTACTCACAATCAAGATCTAAAACCAGGTGATGTATGATCCTATTTGGATTTTCTCTTATATAGTTAATTTAGGTGCTTCATTTACCTGTTTATCTGCCTCTCACTTTTCATATACAACAATGTGTGAACATATACTACATATTAATATGCAAATGTATATTTCTTGCACATCCACATGAATATCGACAAAATCTAGAGCCAACTTCCTTCAATGGGTAATCAAAATTAAAATTAATAATTCTTTTCACTCATCTTTGCTTACCCTAAGAGCTGTGCTGCCCATAACATCAAATAAGCAAACACTGGCCCTCAGATCTTTCCTCAGATGCCAAGCAAGTTTGGCTCTTTACTAACTAGCCACATAAACATGAAGGTGTAAAAATACCACTCAGCCTGTAACTGGAGAGAATCTCCTGCCATCCACACCAGCAGACTCAGACTGTTCCGTGGGGACAGGACCATGATGTGGCTTCACACAGTCGAACACCATCACCAGGTCTCATTTCTCTTGACCTCAATCTCTGCACGGGTCAGTCCTGGCCAAGCCTGCACAGTTAGTGACAACCTTCTGGTTCTCTTTGTGTTACCAAGCACAGTGGCCAACACTGCATGTTCTGAAAAAGAGCAAACAAGAGCCAGGATTATTCTATTCCCATGGAATGCTCATTTCCATATACAAATTTGGTAATGGCTGATAGAATTGTTCATGATAATCTGGAGGTCCTTTAAGACCAATTAGAATTCACATTTATCTGCTTAAATTCAAGCAGAGGAAAGAATGAACATTACCTAAAAAAGGACACCTCATGTGACAAACAGAAGCTCTGATTCTGCTTCTCATTGGCCATTCACTGGCCGTTTGACCCTCAGGTGACAACCCTGATCCTTGTTTTCTTCATCTCCAAAAAGGGGCAGTGCTAGTCTCAAACTCAACACCTACTTCATAAGATTATTTGTGGGGATTAAATGAGAAAATGAGACTAAAGAAAGAACTTAGCAGGACCTGGCCCATAGGAATGACTCAAGAAATGTTTTCTATTATTTTTATCTCTTCCAACTCCAATGTAAAATAACCTTGATTTCAACAAGTAATTATTGAGTATCATTATTTGCTAGATGTCATTCCAGCCCTGCGACCCTGCACTTTCTAGTAGGAAGAAACTGAAAATATACAATGAGCATAATAAAGTAACAAAACTGTGGAAATTCAGAAGGTGACTAGAACAAAAGAGAAAAAAGTAAAAATAATAGAGTAAGGATGACCAGGAGTCGGTGGCAGGGCTGATTGTAAGGTGATTGGGGAAACTTAAAATAAGATTTGATTTGTTGAGTTTCTGAGCTTAAGAATTATTAAAATTCTACTATTTTTCTCTTTGTAAATAGCATGCATTAAAATAAAAAGTCACTTGTCCGTATTACTCAGCAACATATATATATTTTCAAAATCAGAAGTCTCTAGATATGTCATCAGGCCTCCCTAAAAATGACTGAGTTGACAATTGCAGAATCAATTGTTGACAACAGGTTATATAATCATCTCTAGTCTTGTGTATAAATCAATGCTGTCACAGAAAACCTGGCTCTGATTTTATCATGACTTTTCACACATATTTCTCCTTTCCAAAACTAAAGCTGTTTTCTATCAGGACTCTGAGAGCTCTGAGATAGTCACCTGGCAAACAAAGCCCTCCTGCTTTCAAAAACGAAAAAAAAAAAAATTACCCTCTGCGTGTTCCAAAAAGTCTATGGAAATCTACATGTTAAACCAAAGGGGGGAAAAAAAATGGCAGTAGTGTCTGTAACATTTTTCCAATTATTTTCTTTCTAAAAAATTATTTTCTCAGGTGTCTTGGTGTTCTTTAAATTTTCAATTTGTTCACAATCCTCTCCTGGAATTTAAAAAAAAAAAAAAAAAAACTTGAGAAAGACTTACTGACAATTTTTTAAAATACCTTTCTGTGGGGAGGAGGAGGAATCCTTAAGTAACACAAGATATTCTTTGAATTCTGAAATCAAACAAGTCACAGAGTCTAACAGAGTTTTATTTTGAAAATGGACATTCGTTTCAGTTGAACCTAGAGAAATGTTGAGAACCATATAATTACATTTCCAGAAGAAAAAATGTCATGGATCTACTGTACATTTCTTGTTTTTGTTTAATCACTTACCCCCTACTTTGCCTCTTCCTGAAAGCATAAATGATTAAGAGAAATAAAATTTAAACAACTCTCTGCTGGAAACATTAGCCTCTCTCATCAAAGCAAATATTCTAGAAGCCTGGTTCTTCCATTTACCTTCAGAGAATACCCTCTAGCAACTCCTTTATTTTAAAATAGTTTTTAATTAAATGCCTGCCTTAATTTTTATTTCATTTTTATTAGCAATATGATTACAATTCAGTTCGTGGAATCACATGTTAGTGAAAGAAAATGTGACTATCTTAACACACACTAAATTTCCACTGAAACGCTTTCCTCTGAATAGCATGTTTGATCCAGAAATAGTGAAGGTTTTATTTATTTTATTAAGCTCTGACATTTTGAATTTTAACAATATATATTTACTAAGCATGACTATTCTCAAAAAAAAAAAGAAAAACATTTTATACCACATACTCCAGCAACTTTTCCAATTACTCTTTAAACTTTTCCTGACTTGTTTCTCCTCACCCCAACACAAAGGAGAACTTAGAAGAAATATAAGCATGCATATGTACAGACACACACACACACACACACATACACATGCACACACGCACACACACACACCCTACCTTGATTTCCTGACTGACAATTTTGGAGAAAGTAGTGATATATAAGACAATAAATGAGAGATTGATGTGTTTGGGTCTTAGCAAGAATGACTGGATAGATGCTAGCCAAAGCAAAAAAATAGCAAATACAATGTTATGAGGCTTGGTTAATGGGTCTGAGTGGCACCAACGAGTTATCGAATCTGGTAAAGAATCTGCCTGCAGTGCAGGAGACCCAGGTATGAACCCATTCCAGTAGTCTTGCCTGGAGAATTCCATGGACAAAGAGGCCTGGCAGGCTACAGTCCATTGGATCACAAAGTTGGACATAACTGAATGACTGACACTTCTGCTTTCAAAGAGTTATTGAGGTTTCTATAGCTCTGATTTTTGCAACCTTTGGGGGATTTGCTTTGATTCTCTAGAGACCTACAAATATCAATTTAAGAGTCATTGTTCCTGAACATTCCACACAGCCAATAAAGTCAGAAATATCAGGATAAATTTCTAGAAGCAAGGTTTCCAACCAAAATTCTTCTAATCTCCACAGAGATCATTGGTTAAATTTTAACTCTGGCATTTATGAGTAGATTTTATTTCTTTTTGAAAATGTACACCATTGCAGTAATCTGTAGTCAGCCATTGTGAATGAATCTTTTCAAACAATGCATTATTGGAAAAAGTCAGATGGTAGCTGGAAGCTTTGTCAGAAGCAACTGGTCACAAGTGAAAATCTTGCTAATTTGACACATATGTAAGAGCAAGTTCATCAGGTAATAAGGGGCCAGATCATTAAGGCAGAGTTATCTTTCCTAGTCTTACTACAGGCAGACACACTGTACCCATCCCTCAAAAGCAGTATTATTCCCTAAAATTCCCTAAAGTTCTCAAGGAACTTTATTAGAGAATTCCACAAATGAGGAGCCAGCCTATCTCTATTTTAATCACAAATCCCTAGCCTGTAGAAAAATTCTCACGAAGTTATATGGGATAAAATAATAACATTTTTTATAAGTATGTTCTCACATTCACACATAAAGCTGTCCAAAAGCTGAATATGGTTCAGTTTCTACAGCGCAGAATCTGTTAATTGGATCTGCCTATGTTTTCCAACTCACAGCATCATGCAGTGCTAAGTATCTAATATAAACACTCCCCACTGAGACTCCTCATAAATTCGAGTTTTTTTTCTTCCTTGAAACCAACTTGTGAATTTAGATGGCCTAACTACTAAAAATAAACTTGGCTTTTAATGTTTTACTGGTGTACTCCAATCCCATACTTAGAGCTTAATAATGATTATCCTTCTTACAATCTTCCTCAAAAGACTAATGCAATGTTCATGTAAAAAGTCCAAAAAGAGGAGGGCAGAATAATTTGAGATTTGGCAATCTCAGCTATTAACCTCAAATGAGTTCATTTTCTCTCTATAGTTTTTGTAGCTGTTTTAACTTTAATGTTACTGAAATAAGCATGCATTCAAAGAATGCAAATCTAAACATATACATTTTGATGTGTTTCTGCAAGTCCTCAGAGCAGAGATCCTGACTCTCCTTGCTCTGAACTGTATTTTCAAGACTGTCTGTGCAGAAATCAACATTGGAAGATAGAAATAGCATCTTCCTTTAGGACATAAGACAGGTTTTCTCCCATACTGGGAAGACTGTCTCTCTCTGAAACAGTAGGCAGGCAAGTTTACTATCCAGTGTGAAAAGTTAAAGTGTCTAAGCCCCTTCAGCTTCTCCTTTAACACAACTCACTGTATGTGCAGACATTATCTGACCTTCACATCATCCTGTGTGAATTGCAACTTAGGGACCTGGCACAAAATATGCTGATGTGTGTGTAGCTTGTTGTAATGTAACGAAACCCAGTCTCTCTGATTCAGGAATCTCACATCTGCCAGCCTTCATGAATCATAACACAGTAACATTTTAGGTTAAAAATGGATAAAACTGGGATGAAGTCAGTAAGATGGTAGAAGGGCAAGTCCTAGACCTTCCTTCCCCCAGAGAGACACTGACTCAAAGACAATACACAGACCAATTCCTTTCATGAGAGATTCAGGAACTAGTTAAGAGCTCTGTACCCACATCACAGCTGGTTAAAAGACTCATAGCACTAACCTGCTGCAGTCCCATCCTCCCAACTCAGCGTGGCATGATTGGGAAAACCCTCAGCCCCAGGTTCTTCTAGGGAGAGAAGCGGAAGGTTGAAACATATGTCCAACATTCAGGAGGGCTGTCCAAGGGACTGGTTTCTGCCTTCCCTGTTCTGGCATTCTTGTGGGACCAGGCATGCTCTGGATGCAGGGATGGGTCTGAGAAGTAGGAGAGGTGGGTGTCATGCTCCTCCTCCAGGGAACCCACAATATAGCAGACAGAAGCCAGTTCAGCTCAGGAAACAAAATAGCAATAAGTCCTTCACTATCAAAGAATTATTTTAAGTCTAAACGGTTGAACTCCCCAATTAAAAGACATAGAGTGGTTGAGTGGAGTAGAAACAGTAATAAGATAGAATTGTATGTTGTATTTAGACGGAAAGGCAACCATAGGCTGAAAGTGAAAGTATGGGGAAAGGCTATGTGGTAACCAAATCAGAGTATGGATGGCTATAATCATGTCAAACAAAATATATTTAAGCCAAAAACTGCCACAAGAAATAAAGATGATCATTATATAATTATAAAATGGTAAATTCACCAGGAAGCTCTATCATTTATAAACATATATTCAGTCAGCATCAGGGTACCAATACATGAGGCAAATATCTATACAACTGAAAAGAGAGATGATAAAACAAAAAGAGAAGGAAATTCCAATGCTTCATTTTCAATAGTGGATAGAAAATCCAGACAGATGATCAATAAGAGAACAGGAACTTGAATGACACTATAGATTACACCATTTAATAGATATATACAGAACATTCTCAACACCAGCAGAATACATTTTCTTCTCAAGCATACACAGTAATATCTCTAGGATAGAAAACATATCAGTCACAGAGCAAGTCTTAAATATATTTAAGGATGTTTTAATTTTTTAGAATATTTATTTTATTTGGCTGTATCAGGTCTTATTTGAGGCTTGCAGGCTTATTTGCTCTGTAACATGTGGAATCTTAGTTCTCAATCAGGGATTGAACCTACATCCCACACACTGCATGGTTATTCTTAAACACTCACTGGATCACCAGGAAAGTCAAAAATTTAGAAATATTTAAATCATACCAAGTAACTTTTCTGACCCCAATAGAATAAAAGTAGAAATCAGTAGAAGAACAAAAGTGGAAAATTAACAAATGGAAATTGAATAACACAATGATTGAACGACAAATGGATCAAAGAATAAATCATCCAGTAGATGAGAGAAAAGGTTGAGAGAATCAAAAAAGAAAAAAGAAAATACCAAAGTTTATGGGATATGACAAAGAAATGCTAAGAGGAAAGCTTATAGAAGTGAGCATGTACATAAAAAAAATCTCAAAATAGAACAACTTAATTTTAAAGAAGAACAAATAAGGAAAAAGTTAGCAGAATAAGGAAAATCGTAAATATTAGAATAGAAATGAATAAAATCAAGAATGAAATAAGAAAACATCAACAAAATTGAGTTAGTGTTTTTAAAAGATCACCATCTAGCTAGACTATAAGGGGGTAAAAAAAGGAAAGAAGACTTAAACAAGATGAGAAATGAAAGAACAGACAATAACATATACCACATAAATAAAAAGGATTATGTATCATAAACCGGGTCACTAGGAGAAATATAAATGCCTAAAAATTTGCAGCTTACCAAGACTAAATCATTATGACATAGAAAGCATTAATATAATGGAATATTACCTAGTCATAAAAACAGAATGAAATAATGCCATTTAGAGCAACATGAATGGATCTAGAGATTATCATATTATGTGAAGTAAGTCAGATAGAGAAAGACAAACACCATATGATAGCACATATGTGGATTTTAAAAAATTATAAAACTGAACCTATATACAAAACAGAAATAGAACCCATAGTCATGGAATACTTAGATTACTTAATCAAACAATAGCATGGTATGATTTATGATTGAGAATTTACTTTTAATTTTGAAAATTATTTTTCTTGAGAATAGAAATAATAGAATAAGTGAGGGTCTGAAAGATCCTTAAAAACTTTTGTTTATATTATTATGTTGGAGGGTCTTTTGCAAGTATTTTTCAGATTGTTTGAAAAATAGATGTGTTGCCTATACCTGATTTTTTTTTTAAACGAACTCTTTATGGCAACTCCCTAATGAAAATGTGCAGAGAGCTACCGGGATGTATGACAACATTGCCAGGATGAAGCATGATATTTCACTTATAAAAATGTGTCTACTGTTAGAGTCTCTAGGCACACAGGCAACACAGAATCACTAATGAGTCAAAAAAGAGGCAAAGCCACATTCCTTTCCCTCCACATCCCCACAGCAAAGCAGCAAGACCAGCAAATCTGCATTCTGCCTATTCTGTTTCCATAAACTCCTTTCTTCACTGGAAATTTATGTCAATAACTAAGGGAGAGGGCATCCAAGCACTAGGAAAACAATTCCTGTTTTCATTTAAATACCAAAATTTATCAGTAACCGTTTAAATCAGGATTATATACGACCAAGACACATCACTGAAAACACCTGCCATTATAAATACATTCTTCAGAGGGTTATACAAATGGAAGACAACCAATAAGGAGAGAGTCAGGGTGGGGAGATTCCCTGATGGTCCAGTGCTTAGGACTCTGCACTTTCACTGCAAAAAGTGAAGATTCAATCTCTGGTTGGAGAATTAAGATCCTGAAAGGCAAGCAGCAGGAACAAAGAAAAGAAAAAGGAGATTCACAGTTACCTAGGGAAATTCAATCTAAAAAGTTAAAACTCTTAGAAAGTCCTTGAATCAGAAGTCTTATTTGCAAATTTAAGGAGTCAATGATTTTAATGTACATCAAACTCACCTTTGATTTTAGGAATTCTAATTTCCTTTTTAAATTTAATTTAAAATTTAAATTAAATGTTTAATTTCTAACACACGCTTACATAGGCAAGCTCAGTTCACTCCCAACAATGCTTTTTGTTACCTCACTTTTATATTTTCCTTCTATTAAATAGTTCCTCTTATTGGCCACTTGATGATTCAGTGAATCTATTAAATCACTTTTCTAGAATAATTTACACTAAAGAAATGGCTTCTAAATTAAAGACTTGAAATTGTTTTATTTTTTCAATAAGTTTTGTGTCTGCAGAAAGAGATTACGCTGCAGACAAATCTATATTAGGACAATTAGAAGCAATGGTAACCTTAACATCTCTTTAACTAGGGTCACTGGAGGTTAGTTACATTGCTTTCGGTCACTCATCAAGTTCAAGCCTCAGACAAAGTTTCCAACATGTGCTGGTGCTGAAGGGAAAGGGTGGTGGGGGGGTAGACTGGGAGTTTGGGATTGTCAGATAAACACTGTGCTAAGTCACTTCAGTCGTGTCCGACTCTGTGCGACCCCATAGACGGCAGCCCACCAGGCTCCCCCGTCCCTGGGATTCTCCAGGCAAGAACACTGGAGTGGGTTGCCATTTCCTTCTCCAGTCGGGTAAACACTACTATCTATAAAACGATAACCAACAAGGACCATTTGTATAACACAGGGAACTCTGTTCAATGTTGTGTAACAACCTAAATGGGAAAAGAATTTGAAAAGAATAAACACATGTATATGTAAAACTGAATCACTTTGCTGTACCCCTGAAACGAACACAACGTGGCAGGGAAGCACCTAATCCACTATACTCCATATAAAATAAAAGTTTTAAATAAATAAAATTTTAAAAGAGCCCAGAGGAGCATCGTTCTCAGAGCTGGGCCCAGCCTCCACTGGAGGGATGTCTGTCAGCTGGGTCAGGTCATGGGCCCTGGAACACAGGAAAACACTGGAGAAGGACCAACCACAGTTACTCCAGTTGGGCTGAAGAGTGTCAGGACAGAGCTCAGCCCTCCTCCTCCAGACCCTCTTCAGTGCCATCCACTGGCAGAACCTAACAGGGAATTTTGAGGCTTCTGAGGTGGCACAATGGTAAAGAATTCACATGCCAATGCAGGAGAAGCAAGAGAGGTGGGTTCCATCTCTGGGCTGGGAAGATCCCCTGAAGTAGGAAATGGCAACCCATTCCAGTATTCTTGCTTGGGAAAATCCATGGACAGAGGAGCCTGGTGGACTCCAGTCCATGGGATCACAAAGGGTCAGAAAGAGCATGAGCACACCAGGGATTCAGGTGGTGATGTCATCTATGTCTTCTAGAAGCCCAGCTTCATGGCCTCAAAGCGAAGTTTATGGGAGTAGGTTTGGAGCTGCAAGACAGTCCTTACAACCAGCACACTTAAGGAGGTTTTCGACATCTCAGAGGATGCAGCAGCTGGAGTCCCAAATAGTGGATCCATTACACAAGTCAAGGGGAGCCTGGCTCTGGGCACTCAAGCTAAAGGGTCCTGATTCACACCATGAATCTGCAGACACAGCCCTGGAGCTGGGACACATGCAGATCACAGCCCAGGAACCAAAAATGACTACAGAAGAGTGTCGCTCTACAACCTCTTGGATTGCATTGATGAGTGTGCTCAGTCATGTCCAACTCTCTGCAACCCCATGGACTACAGTCTATCAGGCTCCTCTGTCCATGGGATTTTCCAGACAAGAATACTGGAGTGGGTTGCCATTTCCTTCTCCAGGGGATCTTCCTGACTCAGGGACTGAACCCATGTCTCCTGCATTGGCAGATGGATTCTTTACCACTGAGCCACCTGGATCACGCTAAAGTGACTGAAATAAGAATTCTTCAGAAACATCCATTCAAGTGCTCTTTGTCTCCATCCAATCTCATCAGAGATTTCTTTCTCTCCTCTGCTTTTTCCACATCGAAAAGGGAAGTATCTCCCCCTAATCCCAGCCCACCAGGCTTTCTTTCCTCCTCTTTCCCACTGTTGTATGATTTTTGCATTAATTACAATGAATTAACTATTAATTCAAATGGAGAATTATACTGGAGATCAAACTAGTCAATTAAAAAGAAATCAATCCTGAATAGTTATTGTAAGAACTGATGCTGAAGTTCCAATGTTTTGGCCACCTGTTGCTAAGAGCCAACTGATTGGAAAAGACCCTGATTCTAGGAAAGATTGAGCGCAGGAGGAGAAGGAGGTGACAGAGGATGAGATGGTTGGATAGCATCCCTCACTCAATGGACATGAATTTAAGCAAACTCTGGGAGATGGCGAAGAACAGGGAAGCCTGGCGTGCTGCAGTCCATGGGTTTGCAAAGACTCGGACATGACAGTAACTCTTAATTCACACTTTTCCCTAGAATGTATTGTAATTCTTCTTTATGACAGACTGTCAGCTCTACCGGCCCCAGCTTGTCACTCCTCTGCTTTCAGGCTCTTTGGCTAGAAACCATATCTCCTGGCTACATTAACACAAGTCTCAGTCTTGTGACTTTCTCTGGTCACAGAAATTTGGGGACATAAGACACAAGAAGAAACTTGAGAAAGCATTTTCTTACCTGGATTTGCTCTCATCCTGCCCTGACACCATGAAAGCATAGCCAGGCTGGCATGCTGCAGGAGGAGAGAGGCTTGGTCCCAATCGCACTGTCATCCCAGTTGGACCTGTGTACTGGTCCATCTGAGAGCAGATAAATAGACCCACCAAGCCCAGCTGAACTCTCTGAGAATAGATTGGTAGGTAAATAAATCCTTATTATTATATTAAGTTCCTGAGACTTGAGGTGACTTGGTAATCATGATCATGGCAATAGGTAACTGATATGCTTCTTAACAGAAGAAAGACAGGGCTGGAAATTATAATATTCTCTTTGGTGTGTTAAAGAAGCAACAGTCTGTGAACCTTTATTCATTAATAATATCCTCTGTCATATTTCAGTTAAATTAAAGCACACACACAAAAACAAGCTCAGATGTCAGTTAAGACACAGATGATTAGTGGCCTGTTTACAAGAAAAGATTATCAACTAAAAATTGATTCAGAAGAACTTCATTTTGAAATTTTTAAAATATTATAGTTAATCTTTTCGTTACAATCTCATGAAAAGTCTCTAAACTTAGCAGAAAATCATTAAGAAGCAATAATATACTCAGTTTCATTTTTAGAAGTTAGGTCAAATTTTGAAAATATTTTTTAACTTGTATATGCTCTTCTTCAGAATTACTCATTACTCTCAAAGACTTTCTCAGACATATATCAAAGAGAATAGTGATGAAGGATTTAAATCAGAAAACTCTTAGACTATATTTTTATCTTGTTCAGTCAGTCTCCAAGAACTTTGGATAACTAAAAAAAGATAGTTACTGCAATCTCTCTGAAATCTTTCTAGATCATGTACTTTTTTGGGGGAAATATGGCTCATTCTTGGAGAAAAAAAAAGATAACCAGCAACTTCCCATTCCTAACATAAGAGAAGTTGAGTTTTCAGAAGATTATTCAAGATGAGTATCAGGAAGGGAAACATGTAAGAAAATGTCAATAATCATCAATGTGCTACCTATCCAGGACTCTATATACCTGGCTTCCCTAGTCCAGGGTATAAAAAAAGAAGAAATAAGTAACACAGGCCATATTCATGGAAGGCACAGTGTGACTCTAAGAGCTCCCCGCTTCCTGGTACCACTGCCTCCATCTTTTCCAGACCTGTCCCCATCCCCTTCGTCTGATCAATGACTAGACCTCCACAGTGTATTAAATGTCAGCTACACTGAGTACATTTGGACTAGAAGAATTTCCCTGAAGTCATAAGTACAGAAGCCATCCTGGCATTGAACTGAAGGATAAATGATACTGGCTCACAAACAGGGAGACAGATCAATGGAATAAATAGTGCGTCTAGAAATTGATCCAAGAACATCTGGAAAACTACAGATGATAAAGGTTGCATTTCAAATCAGTGAGCAAAGTGTTTAATAAAACGGAGACAACCAGGTAGCTATCTGGAAGAGATTAAAGTTGGACCTATACCTCAAAACTGACCTCAGGTATATCAGTGATTTAAATGTATGAAAAGAAATAATAAAAGAGAAGAAAACAGGTGAGAATTTAAAAAAAAATTCTAAGAGATCTTTCCAATCTTGGTGCATAAAATTAACTAAAGCAAGATCATTTTTTTTTCCATTCTGAGAACATTTATCAAAAGATGACAACAAAGTTAAGAAAAAGCATTTGCAATACATATCACAGACAAAAGGTAAATTTCTTAACATATAAAAGGTTCCTATATGCAAAATGCAGACTATAGTATACTTCCATTTCTGTACAAAAGGGGAATTTAATAAACAATTTGTTTGAATATAATTGAAATGTCTCTGTAAATATATGAGAAATTATTCATTATTTGTTGTCCAAGGTAAGGAGTGTGAGGGTGAAGAATGGCCAGGATTAGGAAATGGAAGAGCGATTTTTTTCATTCTATATCCCCTGAACCTTTAAATTATGAATTCTGGGAATGTATTATTCATTCAAAAATAAATAAATAAAAGTTGAACTAAACTTTTTAATTTATTAAAAAAATGATGTCCTCATATTTTAATCAGAGTTGTTGATGCTTTCCACACACAGAAAACTCCTCAAAATCTCAATGTTTAACACATGAAAGATTTGTTTCTCACTCAGGAGAGCCTGGTATGTGTTGGATGGCCCTGATGGATCTAGTATCCACGACATCTGGAGTGAGTGGCCTTCAAGATTGGTTGCAGTGGAAGAGAGGCATAAAAAGCCCAGGACTGACACATTTCCACTAACAATACATACACCAGAGCCGGTCAGGGGGCCCAGAGTGATTGCAGGACAGACGTGAAAGGAAGAACGTGCATCGAGTTCCTGATGCTTGCCACTGTGCTAGCCACTCCTTAGTTAGTTTCTAAATAAAGGTCTCATTCATTATAAAGCCTCATATTTTATGTAGTCTCAGTTTTATATGCTTTTGGTACTACCATGTTAAAAAAAATCATATTAATGAAAAATAAGGATCTGAATAAACATTTTTCCAAGGAAGACACGCAGATGGCCAACAGGCACCTGGAAAGATGCTCCAAATTACTAATCATCAGGGTAAGGCAAATCAAAACCACGAGAAGATATCACCTCACACCTGTCAGAATGGGTATCATCAAAAAGTCTACAAATAACAAGTATGGAGAAAAAGGAACCCTGTTACACTGTTGGTGGGAATGTAAATTGGTGTAGCTACTATGGAAAACAGTATGGAGTTTTCTTTAAAAATGGTTACACCTATCATATAACCCAGGTATTTATCCAAAGAATATGAAAACACTAACATGAAAAGATGTATGCATGCCTATGTTCCTTGCAGCACTATTCACAATAGCCAAGACAAGAAAACAACCTTAAGTGTTCATGTACACAATGGAATGTTACTCAGCCATGAAAAAAAGAATGAAATTCTGCCATTTGCAGCAACACGAGTGGACCTAGAGATTATCATACTAAGTGAGGTAAGTCAGACAGAGAATAACAAATCTAAATATTGAAGAAATGAAACAAAACAAAACTCACAGATACAGAGAACAGGTTGGTGGTTATTAGAAGAGGGTTGGAGTAGGCAAAAACAGTAAAGAGGGCCAATTGCATGGTGACAGGTGGTACTTATAGACTCTTGATGGTGACCATTTGCAGACTGTGCAAACATTGAGTTATGATGTGCACACCAGGAAACAGATGGCTCATTGGAAAAGTCCCTGATGCTGGGAAAGATTGAGGGCAGAAGAAGAGGGCCTCAGAGGATGAGATGGCTGGATGGCATCACCAATGCAATGGACATGAATTTGGGCAAATTCCAGGAGATGGTGAGGGACAGGGAGGCCTGGCATGCTGCAGTCCCTGGGGTTGAGAATTAGACACAATTAGGTGACTGAACAACAACATCTGAAACTAATAAATGTTATACACCAATTTTACCTCAAGCTTAGTTTAAAAGCACATCCAGAAGCATAACTTTGGAGTTTGGGATTAGCAGATACACACTCCTGTAAATAAAATAGATAAACAAGGAATTAATGTATAGCACAGAGAACTCTACTTGATATTCTCTAATAACCTATGTGGGAAAAGAATCTGAAAAAGAATGAATACATGTATATGTATAACTGGGTCACTTTGCTGAACACGTGAAACTAACAAAACATTTTAAATCGACTATGCTCTAACATAAAACAAAAATTAAATTAATTTTTTTAAATCATAAAAATTTTAAAAAGCATATTCATACTTCAAATAAAGATACTCATATGAGAGCCCTAGGGTTTCTTAGAACACGGGGTATATCCTATTTTAAATAGAGAAGAATAAACTTGGACCTAGCATAGCAATGTTAATAAATAGACAATTGGTCAATCTAAATTTGCACATGCTTTCAAATGCTTGGGCCCAGTCCTCTTTGGCAGCACCAGGTCAGATTAAATAAGAGTGGTCCACTCAGACATCAACCAACAGTTTTTGGAGGCAGATGAGCTCACACTATCCATTTTGTCAGGATGCTTCAGCCAAGTTTTCATATGCACAGCCAGGGAAGGCTACTAAGTGTATTCCTCCTCCACAAAATATAAAGTAAGCCTCAAAGAGAGCCAATGCAATGTTCTGCTGGCTATTTTTAACCTGGAAAGAACTGTTTGTATTGAATCTTGATTTTCATCTCTCAGTTCTCCTTTGAATCCATGTTGCCAAGCTGTGCTTTATCACTTTGCAGCAACAGAAATGAAGTTTTCTCCTAAAAAGTGGAAAGCGGTGGAGTAGATAATTTGATCACTTCTACGTCTTTTTTAGGTACCACGAGGTGACAGATAGCCATGATTTAGCAACATACTTAAGCTTATCTCATTTCGCAAAAGTGTTTATGTACCAGAGAGATCCCTGGATTGATGGTGATGAATGCCAGCTGTCCCAAAGAGACACTCAGGGCTCCAGACAGAAAACCTTAATAACTGGGACCTGGTCTGAGGGATTATTCCCTAGAGGAAGGGAAGAAAAGAATTTGGGAAGAGATTGATCCACGTTTCAGCAGAGAAACCAAAGCGAGTGAGGGTTTCCTTAGCACGTCATTTTAATGAGGCATGGCAGTGATTGCAAAAGCAATGTGTGAGCAGGACATTTTTACCTCTCAAAGGTATGTTGTTTTTATTTACCTGGGGTGCAAACGCTGCAAGGCCAGAGTGGTCAGACACCAGAAGAACGTTGAGTCGTGAGCACACCCTACTGGTTTGGTGTGAGACCACAATAAAAGGTAAAGCATTGATCTGAAACTCTTCATTCACCACTGCAGTGCCCCTCGCAGCCCTTTTCAGATAAAGTCTCTCAGGAAGAGGGCAGTTGGAAAGGATTACATGGCACATTCATTTATTTTCTAGTCACAGGAGAACAAGCCTCATTATAATGGCGACGTATTCATATTTAAGTAAATTTGTGTTCATCTTGCACAGCTGAAAACACTGCTATTTTCTAATTCAAATATGGCCAACATGATGAGTGTATTCGTGCAGGAGGAAAAAAAAAATTCCCCAAATGCGACGGAGCAATTAGGTTTGGATTTCTCCTGTGGAACAAAAATGTCCTCCTCAGGGGGCCTCCATGTGTTGGCACCACCCAGCTGTTGGAAGAATTTGCTGCATGAAAGCAAAATCCGGGGGAGAATGAGGAGAAACAGGTGGAGACATCTGCAGGTGTCTCTGTGGATCCGGGTCAGACTGACTCACTTCACGAGTCCTCTTCGGGCTGCATGTGAAGTCCACTAACACTCAATGTGAGTTGATGGCGTGAAAAATGTCTTAAAAATAGAAATAGAGGGAAAGAAGATGTATCAAGGAATCCAAAAACTTCAGAAAGGATTAGATCCTGTCGAATATATATATTGTATACATTAATCTGTATTAATATGCACTTACTATACATATCACTATTATTTTTATGTCATATTAAAATTATGAAATGTGGCATATTTTATCATGTCCATAATTTAAAATGCACATGCACGCACACGCAAATCTTTGAGACTTTCTTTTCTTTTGTTTTTCACCCAGCAGTGGTGACCAAGACCACAGGGTTACTTTTGTATAACAATTTTGCTAAATTTCAATAGCTGTGCATTGGAATTTCATTATGACTGTATTCTCAGTGTCCAGACAATAAAGGATTAAAAATCTTTCACTAAATTCCTATTAGTAGATGCGGGCAAAGAAAAGCGAGTTTATCTTCTACTTTTATGAAGTTCAACCATTTTGTTTTAGAGATCAGATAACTATCTAGATACTATGGCACAAGAGGACTTTCTTCCCAACTTTTATCTGTCAGGCACAAGAAATAATTTTGTGACCAAATATGAAACCTCTTCCAATATAATATAATGAAACTCAGCAAAACTCGTGCAGCCACAAAACATAATTAATATTTGGCATTATTTGCATCCCATTTGTTTTTGGCTCAAAACTAACTCTGAAATTCCAACCGCATTATTCATTTTACAATGGCAGCATTCCTGAATTTGAGGTTTGCTGTTTTAAAACTTTGACTCACAGTATGTTTTTAAAATTGAAATCTGATAGACGATTGTGTAAAAATGGCAGGGGAAAGTCAATGAGCCCAAGCACTGTGCCTCTCTCGGGACCTCTGTGAAATCCAATATGCAGCTTGCTACCTGATGAATCTAACAAAGCTGGTTGGAACCATATCTCTGGAAAGCCTTGCGCGGCTCCCCTGTTACCTATAAAATTAAATTCTAAAATCTTGTCCACACATGCAGAGTCCTCTTCCTCCAGCATCTTCATCTTTACTTGTATTATTGTCTTTTGGACATTCTTAAATTCCAGCCTCACTGAATTATTTCTGATTCATACTTTTTACTATATACATGTATATTTGCTGAAATAAAATTGATTTATAATGTCATGTTACCTTCAGGGGTAAAACAAAGGTTCTTTTCCCTTATAGGTTTTACAGAATATTTAGCATAGTTCCCTGTACTATACAGTAGGTCCTTGTTGTTTATTTATATGTAGCAGCATACATATTTTATTTTTTATTTTTTTCCCAGTTATTTTTATTTGATGGAGGCTAATTACTTTACAATATTGTAGTGGTTTTTGCCATACATTGACATGAATCAGCCATGGGTTTACATGTGTTCCCCATCCCGATCCCCCCTCCCACCTCCCTCTCCATCCCATCCCTCTGGGTCTTCCCAGTGCACCAGCCCTGAGCACTTGTCTCATGTATCCAACCTGGGCTAGTGATCTGTTTCACCCTTAATAGTATACTTGTTTCAATGTTGTTCTCTCTAAACATCCCACCCTCGCCTTCTCCCATAGAGTCTAAAAGTCTGTTCTATACATCTGCGTCTCTTTTTCTGTCTTGCATATAGGGTTATCATTACCATCTTTCTAAATTCCATATATATGCGTTAGTATACTGTATTGGTGTTTTTCTTTCTGGCTTGCTTCACTCTGTATAATGGGCTCCAGTTTCATCCACCTCATTAGAACTGATTCAAATGAATTCCTTTTAATGGCTGAGTAATATTCCATTGTGTATATGTACCACAGCTTCCTTATCCACTCGTCTGCTGATGGGCATCTAGGGTTGCTTCCATGTCCTGGCTATTATAAACAATGCTGCAATGAACACTGGGGTACATGTGTCTCTATCAGTTCTGGTTTCCTCGGTGTGTATGCCCAGGAGTGGGATTGCTGGGTCATATGGCAGTTCTAGTTCCAGTTTTTTAAGGAATCTCCACACTGTTCTCCATAGCGGCTGTACTAGTTTGCATTCCCACCAGCAGTGTAAGAGGGTTCCCTTTTCTCCACACCCTCTCCAGCATTTATGTAGCAGCATACATATTTTAATCCCAAATTCCTAATTTATCACTTGCCCATACCTTTCCCATTTGGTTATCATAAGTTTGATTTCTATGTCTGTGGGTCTATTTCAGTTTTGCATATAGATTCATTTGTATTATTTTATTTTAGATTCCACATATAAGAGATATCATATGATATCTGTCTTTGACTTACTTCACTTAATATGATAATCTCTAGGTACAACCAAGTGGCTACAAATGGCATTATTTTATTCTTTTTATGGCTGAGTAATATTTCTTTGTATGCACCACACCTTTTCTATCCATTTTTCTGTCAATGGACATTTAAATTGCTTTCATTTCCCGGTTATCATAAGTAGTGCTGCCATGAACATTGGGCTGCAAGTATTTTTTTTAATTATAGTTTCAAAAAAAAACTATAATGGAAACTCTATCTTTAATTTTCTAAGGAACCTCCATACTGGCTACACCAATTTACATTTCCAGAACAGTGTAGGAGGGTTCCTTTTTCAAACGTACAGCCAGAAAAAAAATGGACAAAGTCTTAGAAAGGAGAATTATTTTCTACTTCTTCAAATTTTTCTCCCACTTTTCTCTATGTGACTCTAATGCCATTCAAATTCCATTCCAACCACATCTAATAGTAGAGATGAGGGCAACAGTGACAAGTAGCAGCCAACATTGGTAGGGGCTCATCATGGGCTAAGCATTGAGCTGAGCCCTTCACACCTTGCAGTGGGTTCTTTCTTCCTCTGGACATCCTTGTGTGGTAGGTTCTGCTGTTCACGAGAAACAGATACAGTAATAATCCATCCAAAGTCTCATACCTTAAGTGCAGAAAAGCTCACATGGCAAATGCCTTTTGTCCTTGGGAAAGTTTTCTGATTTCTCAGATGTTATAAACCACCTTTATCCAGATATGTCAGGTAGAACTTTTAGGCTGTTTTTGGTGGAAGTTGTGGTCACCAATGATTTTTAGCTGATGAGTCAAAGCCACTCATCCCCTGCTTTGGAAGCTCATGAAGGCCCAGCACTCTGTCTCCTTAGAGGTCTGTCTACCACCAGGCAGGAAAGCTCCACTTTCTCCAGAGCCAGATTCCAGGAGCAAGAGTATGTTTACCTTCATGCCGGCAAAGGGTCACCCAAATCTGCTGGGTTCCTGGTTGAATAGAACAAATTTTTTTTCTTTTCAATTTAACTAGAATAGCAGTTCTTAGAATGATCACTAAGGCTCTTTCGGGGAATCTGCAAGGTCAAAACAACTCTGTGATGGTACTTAGATATTATTTCCCTTTCATCAGTGTTTCAGCATCTACAATGATGGTGCACAAGCACTGGCTAGTAAAACTGTTGGAGCCTTTGCACAAACCCAGGCAGGGACACTAAACTTTCCTGGAGAGTTTTGTGTTCTTGACTGCCAGTGCATTCACAGGGGTAATAAAAAAAGCTCTACTTAAATACAGCCCTCAGAAAGCAATCAAATTTATTGATTTTGTTACACCTAGACTCTTGAGAACATGTCTCTTCAATGTTCTGTGTGCAAAATGGAACATTTTTATAATTTTATAATATAATTTTTATAATGGATTCATATGATGTCCATACCAAAGTATGATGGTTGACTCAAGGTGAGCATTTGTGTGGTTGAGCTACAGCTGAACTAGAAGTTTTCATCATGAACCTTATTTTTACTTGAATTAGGAACTTAAAGACAAATTATGGTCACTCAAACTTGGGTATTTGGCAGGTGTCTTCTCATAAAGGAGTGAAATGAACTTGTTCCAAAAAAGAAAACAATCAACAAACAATATGTGGCAGAGTAATAAAATTGGAGTTTTCATGCCGAATTTGGAACTTTAGAACTTTGTCTTCTTTACCATATTGGCAGTTTCCTAATACTTATAAATTTTTCTTATAAGATTGGTGATTATATTAATGACTCTGTGTGTGTTTATTAAAACAAAGTGTTTTAAATATTTGGAAGATCTGGATAAGTTGATGTATTCATATTTCATAATGACTACCACATGATGTTTCAAATTCACGCAGGGAGAGATGATCCTTTCAAAGTGTGAGATAGACCAAAGGACCTTATTGGAACAGGATATAAAATGTTCATGGAAATAGTTTCAGATTTCCCCATAATCTTCAATAAACTACCACTTGTTATGTTGTCATATAATATTTTAAAATCTAAAATTATCTGCAAAGGATACTTAGTTACTTTTTTTCCAGTTGCATGAGCCAGATGAGGCTTGAGGTCAGATTTTTTTCATGTACTCCAACCCAAACTATGTATTTCAACAAATTGGAACATATGAGAATCAGGTATCTTCTAATAATCCAGACAGTAAAGAAATTTTCAAAAATGTAAAACAAGGCCATTTTTGTTTTTAAGAGTAAAGTTATTCTTCACAAATATTTATGTTTAACCCATTTATTACTACTTTTAAATTAATAAATATTTTAGTTCCCTTTTTCAATTTCTTAACATATGTTCTTATGGAATTTTCAATCAATTGTAAGTGTGTAGAAGGATTTTGAGACCAAAAAGATTATATAAAATTGAGCTAGGTCGTCATCTTTAAGAATAAGATAATGAGCCTTCCTAGATTTTCATGCACTGTTCTCAAAAGGGTGAAGATGTCTGGGAAACATCAAAGTTGTTCCATGTATCTTTAATATCTTTATTTCACCAAAAGACACCGTTTTAACATTTAATGTGGTAAATAGATGCTTGCTCCTTGGAAGAAAACCTATGACAAACCTAGACTGCATATTAAAAAGCAGAGACATTACTTTGCTGACAAAGTCCATACAAAGCTATGGCTTTTCTAGTTGTCATGCGTAGATGTGAGAGTTGGACCATAAAGAAGGCTGAGTGCTGAAGAATTGATACTTTCAAACTATTGTGCTGGAGAAAACTCTTGAGAGTTCCTATTACTGCAAGAAGATCAAACCAGTCAATTCTAAAGGAAATCAATCCTGAATATTCATTGGAAGACTAATGTTGAAGCTGAAGCTCCAATACTTTGGCCATCTGATGCAAAAAGGAGACTCATTAGAAAAGACCCTGATGCTGGGAAAGATTGAAGGCAGGAGGAGAAGGGGATGACAGAGAATGACATGGTTGGATGCCATCACTGACTCAATGGAGATGGGTTTGAGCAAGTTCTGGGAGATGGTGAAGAACAGGGAAGCCTGGCGTGCTGAAGTCCATAGGGTCACAAAGAGTCAGACACGGCTGAGCAATTGAACAACAACAGCTCACAAACTAAAGCCATTTCTGATGTTCATAGATGGTAAAAGCCTCATGTGTTGACCATGACAAAGCATGAATAGTCACTAGAACTTGGGCTTTCTCCTTAGAATATTAGCTGATGACACTTGGAGCTTACTTTCTCCACTAGAATTCAAAATTCAGCAACTGAGTTTTAACTTAATCTAAATAAGAACCGTGTAATACTACACACCAATGCTGAAGTTTTTAAAATAAAGTTACAGATATTGAAATAACCAACCAGATGTCATCTCTCTTTGAATCTCATCAGTTCTTTTTATGTGCCTCTTTCAGGATACCTATTTATATATTCTACCATTTTAGTATTGAAAACTTTGTGCATTTATTTTACTCCCTAGTCTTTTCAAAAATTCTGCCACATTACACATCCAACTACAGCAGATAGACTTAAGATATGATGATTGGGCAAAGCAAGTCCTCAGAAGCAGGAGAAATCTAACAAGAATGCCAACAGTGGACAGGTAGACCTGTATTTCCAGAAATATACAGGGAGCAAATGGAAATAAACAATAAGGAAGAGTTGGGTGTCCTGATGGTAAATGAAATACAGCAATGAGCACACAGGAGTAGACACTATCTGGACACATGAAAGTTTTCTTTTTAATAAAAAACATCCAAAAACTGTTAGGAAAGACTTCTGAATCCATCAAAACTCAGAGTGGGACTTAAGTCTTGAAGGAGAAATAAAATGGATGTTCATAACTTAGAAAGATTTGACTATTCATTAATTACAAATTTTAAAACTCGGGAACAAGGGAACAAGGCAATATTCCAGTTACCTGTCTATCAGAATATATGATTAATGAATATATTCTTTTAGTTTTAGTGAAGAGATGACTTTAGGCATGCAGGACAGTTCATTCTTGCTATGTAAGTCTAATAGTCTGCAAATAAAGTCACAATGCTATTGAAATAACAGTGATAAATAAATTCAGGACATGGAAGAGCAACTTCAAAGGTATTATTCTTAAAAGAATTAGGAACAAAATATTTCAAAAGAAGCACACACTTGGAGGAAAAAAGAAGAAGTTTGGATTTTAATCCTAGCTTGCCCACTTTCTAGAAATACAATCTTGAGCAAAACACATAACTTCTCAAAATCTCAGCTTCCTCATTCCTAAAATGATGGAGAAGGCAATGGCAACCTACTCCAGTACTCTTTCCTAGGAAATCCCATGGACGGAGGAGCTTGGTAGGCTGTAGTCCATGGGGTTGTGAAGAGTCAGACACAACTGAGCGGCTTCACTTTCACTTTTCACTTTCTTGCACTGAAGAAGGAAATGGCAACCCACTCCAGTGTTCTTGCCTGGAGAATCCCAGGGATGGCGGAGCCTGGTGGGCTGCCATCTATAGGGTCGCACAGAGTCGGACATGACTGAAGCGACTTAGCAGCAGCAGCAGCATTCCTAAAATGAAGGATAATATTTTCCTAATAGGGTAGTTATGATTATTAGATGTTATGTGTATGAAAGTATAGGACATGTAAGTGTGTTAGTTTATTAATTTTAAGAGTAAGAAGTCATTGATTTTGATCACAGCACAATTTTTAAAAAGCAGCTATTATCACAATTTCCAAGACAAAAAAAAATCTGCAAGAAATCCCCAAATAAAGAAGACACAAAAGAAAGCAAAATGTAGCATCACTGAAAGCATATTTTAAATAGAAATGGAAACAGCTGCCATAGTGCAAAAATAGCATGCCTCTCATTACAAAAAGGTTCAGGGGTTCTACTTACCTTGTAATAAAGACTTCAAAGAATGGGAGATGTGAGCAATCAAAATTCAGAGACATGGGTAGGTTTCTGAATGGGAATGGGGTAAAGAAAAAAGTTATTAGTCTACAAAGATGAAGACCAAAGGAGATATAATAATAAAAATAAAGAGAACAGTAAAAATAAATAGTTTCCCCCCTCTTTGGTTTTCTGCGTAAAGAATTTATACAAATCTATTGGCAAATTAAAAGTTAAATGTTTTCTACTATCTCTTGTATTTTCACTAGGAACACTACACAAATTTTGAGTAAATCTTATTTATTTCTCTACAAGTTAAATTCATTTGAAAAGATTTCTTATGTAATGCTGTTCTAAAAGTCAAAGAATTTAGACATACGTTGTGAGGCTACTTACAAAATTTTTATTGCACCGCAAAGTCCTGACTAGAGTATCTGATGTTGTTCGAGTTCCTCTTAGCTCATGGAGAGCAGAAATAAAAAACACCCAAACTCTCATTATGACCACATAATTAACCTAATCTGAATTGAAGAAGAGAAATTCTTTGTGGTAAGTTAAAATGCTATAAATCAGCTGTTTTTAAACTTTGTTTTACATACACCTAGGCATAGGTAAAATCTGCTAGAGTGAACTTTCTGATTCTCAACTTCTATGGTTTTATTTTTTTAAATTTTTTATTAAAGAATAGTTGATTTATAATATTATTTTACTTTCAGATGTATAGCAAATTGACTGTTATACACACACACACACACACATATATATATATACATTCTTTTAAAAATTATTTTCCAGTATAGTTTATTCTGAGATACTGAATATAATTCACTGTTTTATACAGTAGGTCCTGTCTGGTATATTTATTTTATATATACTATATATATTATATATAAAAAGATATCTATTTTATATATATCAGTGTATATTTGTTAATTCCAAACTCCTAATTCATCCCTTCCCCTCTTTCATGTTGGTAATAATAAGTTTGTTTTCTATGTCTATGAGTCTGTTTCTGTTTTGTGAGTAAGTTCATTTGTATCATTTTTAGATTCCACATATAAATGATGTCATATGATATTTGTCTTTATTTCACGTAGTAGGACAATCTCTAGGTCCATCCATGTTGCTGCAAATAATATTATTTCATTCTTCTGATGGCTAATATATATATGTGTATTTTATGGCATATATATATGTATATATACCACATCTTCTTTTCATTCATCTGTTATTCACCTACTGATGGACATTTAGAATGCTTTCATGTCCTGGCTATTGTGAATAGTGTGGCAGTGGATATTGGGGTGAGTGTATCTTTTTGAATTATAGTTTTCATCTTTTTTAGATATGTGCCCAGGAGTGGGGTTAGGTCCCATTTGTTTATTTTTGCTGTTATTTCTATGGCCTTGGGAAATAAGCAAACTTTGGTAAGATTTATGTCAGAGAATGTTTTGCTTTTCTCTTCTTTTAAGAGTTTTATGGTATCTTGTCTTAGTCTGTAAGTTATTTTGAGTTTATTTTTGTATGTGCTATGAGGATGAGCTTCATTGATTTACATTCAGCTGTCTAACTTTCCCAGCACCACTTGCTGAAGGAACTGTCTTTTTCCCATTTTATATTCTTACCTCCTTTGTTAAAGATTAATTGACCATAGGTACAACTTCCATGTTTTTAAACTCCCAAGTATATACTCTTAAACTGATCTCTCTGCGAACACACTTTAGAATGAAGTTCAAGATCTCCTTTTCAATCTCTCTCTGAAGATACCCTATGCCCATCTCCATTGTTACAGACCATAACTCCAGGGTATAAAACTTTCAGGGAAGCCACAAAGACATATAAACATACTCTGTGCTGGTGTTGAGAAAGGAAATGATGGATGATTGATAAATCTTCCTGTAAGTCAGGCAGTTTACAATCCTTTTTTATTTTATTTTTTTAACAAAATGGAAGAAAGACCTAACTGGTAGCAATCTATTATTGGTTTGTTTTTAACAATCTGTGTGATTTGGAATGATAACAAGGAAAGACTTCAAATAATTATTTCTAATTCTAATGATAAAGCATCTATTCCTACTTGTTTATCTATGTAATAAGTTTATGAACATGTACATGTAAGCAGACAAGAAGGAATATGATTAGAATCATGTTTGAACACTATCTAAATCTAGCAACAACTAGATATCAATACATAAATTAATTTTTAATTACCTCCTTTCAGAGATCTATTAGGAGAGATGTGCCAACAAAATTCTTACCATTATATTTAATAATTATTTCTCAGAATTTTAGTATATATGTTGTTTTTATTTTAACTATAATGAAAACTCAGTTCAGAAAAACTCTTTCATCTGGGATTTGCAACTACAAGAATCTTTAATTTTAGATTTCAATTATACATGAGCACATGTTTGTTTTCTTGTTGGGTAGAAGTGTGAAAGGAAGATCAGTAGAAGGCATTCAAATGTAAATGTATTTCATATGTTTTTAAAAATAGATGATGGTTTACATCAAGTTGCTGCAAGGTTTAAATTCAGTAAGATACATTTCAAAAGATGAAGCAGTAGTTCTAACTTAGTTGTGATCATTTACAATATGTTGGGAGACTTTTAATTGCAATGTTTATATTTATGATGAAACCTTTTAAATGGTCAGCTAAACATCTGAACTTGTCTGCAGTTTACAAAATTCCTTTAGAAATAAAATAACAAAAGTTTGAAGCCCAGGGCTCTAGTTTAAATGTAGACTCACAAGAGGCTGATGTTTCTAAAACCTCACAGTGGTCTCTATAGACAAGAAGAAAAAGTGGTGGGTTTTTTTGAGTTTTTGTTATTTCTTTTTCAGTTCAGTGACCATGTCTGGTCACTGTTAACTCACCACACAAGATTTATGATTTTGAATGATTCATTGACAGTGACCATAATTTGTTTTTAAAGACTTTCTCTTTGAAATGTACCTTGATCTTGATATATCACTCCAGGTTGATCTCTACAGGAAAATCTGGCACCAAAAGCTGCGATGCTTTTGAGGGGAGCTTTATGTGATGATTAGATTTCAAAGCCACTAAAGCCCGTGATAATCTCCTACATAAGAGTCCTAAACATGACTGTTTGTGAAAACTCCCTTAGTCCTCTAAGGTTTCCCCTTCCCATTTTCTCCAATACCATCAAAAATACGCCCTGATTTTCTTTGAATCAGAAGTTTTAGCACCTTGAAAGCCCTTCATTTGAAATAATTCCTCCAACCACACTGGGGAACTTGGGGTAGTAGCAACCGCTAAGCACTCAGGCATAATAAAAACTCATCTCTTCTAAACATTTAAAAATCAGTGTCTATAAAAGCCACATCGAGTCTTCAGTAAATTTTTCCATACCATTTGAGTATTTCTAGAGCACAGTGAGAAACACAATATTTTCCCTTTTTAAAACATGACCTTTATTATTTTGTACAAAGTGAATGTTTTGAGACCCAAAAGACCGCTGCAGATACAGTTGAGGAAAAAGTCAATTGCTCTTTTTATGGCTTTAACAAAAGCTGTCGGAATTCTTTAAATTTAACATCTGTACAACTAGAAAGAAATACGTGTGTGTGTGTGTGTGTGTGTGTGTGTGTGTGGATGGGAGCTCCAGCTGCTCGTAGATTGAAGGACTCTCCATGGCATCAGCAGATAGGAATGATATTTCATTCACCCTTTGGCCATGGATAAGAGTCAACAAGCTCCACATGATTGTTCTGGGTGTTAAAGTGTGTCTGCTTTGTAATCGTTGTCTGAGACCCAAACCCTTACTTTACAGTGCTTAAATAATTGATTTCACCCAGCCTTCAGTCAGAGCTAGAAAATCCCAAATATTTTCCCATTAAGCCTCAGAGTAGAGCACTGCTTATAATGCTCAGGAGTTTCAAAATTCATGGATTCATGGGAAATCATAGACTTTACAAAGAAATCCATTTTGGCTGGAAAGGAAAGTGAAAGACTCATGCTGATGATTTCATAACATGAAGAACCAGAGCTGCAGGCTGACTACGTAAAACAAGAATATTATTAAACTCATGAAAGATGCATGTTTATGCTAGTCTTCCACAAAGCAGATTATTCCCCATAAATGTAGTTGCTATCTTTTTAAATAAGTGAACTTACCAAAAAACAGGGGTTCAATGAAAGCCTACAGTCATCCACATGCTACAAAACATTAGGACAACTAAATCTTAAGAACAAACGCTCTCTAATGAAGAGCTCAAAGGTGAAAAAACATTCTGAATCCTTAGTCACCAAAGGAAGTAAGTTTAATGAAAATATATTCAGGATGTCCTGTCTACTGTTCTAACCAATGAAATCCAAATTTTATGCACAGTTGGAATGAAAGGTAGATATATGTTTATTCAAAACAGAAGTACAAACTTACTTTCATTGTTGACATTTGGTTGTTTGACATCCTGAAATAATTTGAAGCATATTGCAAACTAAAGCACAATATGATACAGACCACTGAAGGATAAACATAACAAAGTTAACTGAAGGAAATTTGAATAACTGCTTTGACATACCTGAATTGAGTGGATTACCATACTCAGGCAATAAATTTGGTTGAAAGGCTTTTGACTGCAAAACCAAAAGATGTGAAACATTTTGGGTTGCACTGATTTCACATTTTAACATCAGAAAGTGGAAATATTGACCTAAAGTCACTATTTCTCCAGGAATAAAGGTTGTGTGTGTATACTGTAGCTGGCCACATGGATGCTAACCTAAGTGCATGTGGAGATACATGTAGCAAGTGTGAAGTTGGTGACTAAGATATCAGATGCAAAAATCTCTTGAGGATACAAAAAGGACACTAAATTTAGTTCCAATCATTGGGAAACTGGGTATTAGTGCCTACAAAATGTAAGAAGCACACAAATGTAACAAGGAATTTGATGCATTTTTAACAGAGATTCCTAGGCTGGTGAATTTAATGGAAAGTGAGTGGGGAAAATGGTTTGCTCTTTCTAACCATACTACAGAAATCTTGTCAAGTATGTTTTCATTTAGTGTTTCTCCTTAAGATCTTTCCACAAACATCCGGAAAATTGTCATGACAGATTTTGAGAAATATATATATTTTAATCCTGTAATCTGTGGTCATAGCTCTTATATGCTCAGTTTTATGCCTGAAAGTGTATAAGGTGATAAGCTTTAATACATGTATTGCCAAGTTTACATATTTGTAAGGAAATAGAAAGGCCTTCACAATTTATGAAAGTGCTTCCTCATCAACTGCAGGTTAGCCTTCTGCAAAATGGATGGAGGTAATCTCATGATCCCATGACCCTTTATAGGCATGGCTGAGCGAGCACCTGGTGGAAGAGTTATTGTGCTGTGGATTCCAAATGATAAATTCCTGTGTCATTTTATTGTTTGAATTATATGATTGGTTTTACTGTCTTGCTTTTTGACAATTCTTTAATTTAGTGAGAAAAAGATTATGATCTGTGTTTAAGTTAATAGAATTTTTGCATAGGAAGATGTGTATAATGGAAGATAAGAAGAAACATGTGTTTATTTTTAGCAACACTTGGTAAGAAAAGGCAGAAGCCAATTACTGCATTTCAAAAAACAGTTTCCCTGTGCAAAGAAACCTACTCTGAAGCAGATAGAACAGCCATTTCATTGCTTTTCCTAAGGCGATAATTGAGTCTAAGAAGCAGATCCTGTCTGAGGTGCAGCCTCTTCGGCAGGATTTAAGGGCACAGGTAGCTTGTCTGAATGCCCTTCACATTTATATTTTCCTCAGGCTCTTGGCAGCCATCAGGATCTGTAATAATGCCTTCTCCTACATAATCCTTTAAAGTAAGAGCAGCGCCCTAAGTTCCCAAAGAGCAAAATGCAAAAATAAAACCCATCAGGCAATACCATACTTTAAGCTGAAAACACATGACAAAACAATAATGAAAAAAACTCTGTCATGGTCTATTAAATTGGAATTTTCACTCTTTAAAAAAAAATTATATAGATGCTCATCACACCTCAAATGATTGATAGAACCACAGAGCAATGTTGAATCTTTCATTCAAACAAGATTTTTTGAGTCCTTCCTTTAAGGGTTTTGGGCATCCCTGGAGACATGTGGACCATCAGGCTATTGTCTAAGGAGAGAGACAAAAGATGAACATTATGTTAGACTGTGATGACTGCTAATAGGAAGGATAAATCAGAAAGGGCCAGTGAGAGGTGCTGGGTAGTGTGACAGTTGCAATTTTCCAGGAGGGGTGGGGTCAGGGAGGAACTCTGGGGAAAGTAGCTATGGAGTCAGCAGGGAACCTGCTTTGCTCATTTCAAAACCGTTATGAAGGCCAATGTTGACGTGGATGGTGATTGACAGATTTGGGTTCTTTTATTTAATATTTAGAAAATCACATTTCTATTTAAAGGGTGGAGGAAACTCTGTTTTCTATTTTAACAATCGTGGCTAAGATGGCAACACTTTTAGTGGAAGGAGCTGGTAGGAGAAGCTGCCGCTTCACCAGAAAATGGGCACAGAGGTGGCCAGTCTCTTATTTTCCCCTTAGATCTCAATAGTCTCCTCAGAAGAACTCAACGGAAACTGGTGTATTTCACTTCAGAGTGTGTTCACTTTCTAAAAAGAACCATGTCTGCAAACTCTGAAACCCAGTTTAATGAAAGAAAATAATATTCAGCTGATTAAAGCTACAAACATGAAGACAGACTTGAGGCCAATAAAGTCCTGCAGGCCAGTCTTGGCAGTGGTGACCCTTTAATAAGCAAAATGTCAAGGAACTTTCCATAAGAGAGTACACAATCCACAGATCTTTTCCTCATAAATGGACAAGTTGTTCTGTCCCCACGTTGTTGATCATCAGTACATTTTAACAAAGAGGCATTGACTTCTCTTCCTTACTCATCATTCCTCCTCACCCACCAAAAAAAAAAAAAAAAAAAAAAAAGCCACCTCTCAAACCTATTCCTGATAAATACATAGGCTATTTTTGGAGGTGAGATAAAATTAGCATAAAAAGGAAAATAAGTAAATTTAACAATGTCACGCATTAAACCACATGATAAAGGAGAAAGGAATAAATAGAAAATGCCATCTGGAAAGCTAAGCCAGTGACTCACCATTATTGGATGAAATGACCCCAAATAAGTACTTTTTCATGATGAAAGCAGAGTTCTAAGCCATAAAACTCCAAAGAGGAAGAGTTTCTCAGTGTTACATTGAGGGACCCAAAGATTCTTCTCATTTTTAAATTTTATTTATTTTGTTATATACTTTTGGCTGTGTTGAGTCTTCCTTGCTTCCTGTGGGCTTTTCTCTAGTTGCAGCAAGTGAGGACTGCTCTCTAGTTGGGGTGCATACAGGCTTATTGTGGTGGCTTCTCTCGCTGCACAGGGGTAGGGCTGTCGGGCTCGAGGACTTCAGTAGTTCCTACATTTGGCCTCAGTAGTTGTGCAAAGGCTTAGTTGCCAAACAGCATGTGAAATCTTCCCGGAGGAGGCGTGAAACCTGTGTCCCCTTCATTGGCAGGTGGATTCTTAACCATTGGACCACCAGAGAAATCTCTGTTCTCTCTTTTTTTTAATTGAAGTATTATTTAACCTATAGGAATTCTACTTTAAAAAAAAAGAAAAAAAAAACCCTAATCTTCTCTCCCTGTCCATTCAGTAGCATGCATTTGTGATGGCATAATCTTGAGATCTACAACGTACAGTGATCTCTGTTCTTAACTAAAAGACCATTTTACCAGATGTTAAGCAGTTTTGATAACTTTTTAAAATTCAAATATAAACATCTTATTTTGCACCTCACTAAAGAATCAGAATCTCCTATCTCCAAGTATAAACACATTTTAACTGCAGTTCTTAGAGATACCCCAGGTCCGATACTCAGTACCTGCAACCTAATGCTTTCAAGCTGAGGTTGCCATCTCCAAAATTGTTCCAGAAGTGTTCGGAAAAGAAATATTGTGTTTTTAAAATTGCATTACAGGTGCTTCATTATTCCACACCATATTCAATAACAAGACAGTCTGAACTCCAAATAAATTCTGCTCAGAACCTCCAAATCATAAATATTATTTTCATCACTTTGCTGTTAGGCAACTCAAAATATGCTACCATTCCCTTCATTTCAAAGACTATTCAAGCATATTCTTTTCCCTAAACTGCTGTTTAAGTAGGTTGAAAATATTTTTTCTGAACTGAGACTAACATTTCAGAGGTTACCTCAGTCCCAAAAGATTTGTTTTTGTTCCATCTAATTATATTGAATATGTGGTTTGTAACTAATTTTGTCTGAGTTGGAGGTTTCTATACCAAAAAACGGTGGCTTGAAAAGAAATAGGTATCTTTTGGCTGTACTGTAGATAATCAGGAATGGTATTCTTGACACACAATCATATTCTATACCCCCTGGTGGTCTTTCGCTACCTACAGTTTCCCAAGTGAATCCTGAGATGCCTAGAGGTTTGCCATACTCGTAAACTATTAAATTAGCCTAGTTTCGAGGATGCTGGCAGAGGACACACATCCCCTGGCTTGGAGACAAGAAAGCAGCAGAA
The DNA here is from genome assembly GCF_910594005.1 of Cervus elaphus. Lineage (NCBI taxonomy): Eukaryota > Metazoa > Chordata > Mammalia > Artiodactyla > Cervidae > Cervus > Cervus elaphus. Next base: position 29,547,512 of record NC_057819.1, read on the forward strand.
CCAGCAGAGTCAGCAGCCTGAGTGTTAAGTTCGGGTGATTCCCCTAGACCCCCCGCATCCCAGTGATTCACCGGGCCCAATGAGGGCTTGCACCGTAGTGGACAAACACAGCCTGGGGAATCCAACACCTGATCTTTGTCCCTAAAGGACTACACCCAGAGAATGGCTCTGGTGAGGGTGGTCCGACCCTTGCGTGCAGCCCACCTCGTGGGTGTGCACAAAGCACTCGGCATATGCAGGGGACTGCCCCTCTCACCCCACAGGGTGAATAGTTACTGCAAAGACGTCCTGATTGATGTGGACTTGTATTCATCCCCAGAAAATCTATTCATTCTCTCTCTCTCTCCCTTCCTCTCTCTCTTGCTCTTGCTCTCTCTTTCACATACACACACACACACACACACATCTTTTACACCAACTTAAATTGAAACCCAAACCTTAAATAATGATGCACCGTACCACCTGCCCCCAAGCCAACCAAATTACATCTATGATATTGTAGAGGTGGCTTTCTGTGTTGTTTAGCTCTTCACTTGTTTAAAAAAAAAGTCACCTGGATTAGGTACTTTTCCAATGGAGTCAGCTGTACTTTAAGACTGGATTGAGATCATATTATTCTCCATAGAATACCAAAAACACAAATAGCTACAAACGTCTATTACTGTGAAAAATAACCATATTTTAAATGGTTAAAGCTTCTAGAGCTTGAAACAATTGTTTTGTGTTTATACTATTTTGGAAATATTTTTACAAATTAAAAATAAAGGTTTGCATTACTTTGCTATAAAATATATGTGTAATTTTCACATTATCAGATCATAAAATGTACACTTTTTTCTGTGAAATTGGGCTGCAGTATCTTTTGACTCTTCTTTTTATATTCCAGCTGGGAGTGTCTAATTCCTCATTTGTGCTTTAAAGAGTAACATGTGAAAGGGAATAGAAGTGATTTTAGAAAAACCTAAGTCAGAACAGCATCCGGTTTTAAAAGATACCTTTTTTCAGTCTCTTCCCCAATCTTTGGTTTATGAATATGTCTTTCCCGAACAGCTTGCCTTTAAAATGAATTAGAAATATGGGACTTATAAAGTGTATTAGTAATAATAAAATTATATGCTAAATGCTAATTTTTAACTTTAATACATGCATAAATGTCTACTGCAGGCTTTAGAGACTGAATAATAAATTTAACCAGGCATAACTTTAGCCAAGCATTTCCCAAAAATGTAAATGCAAAAAAGAAAAAGTTGTGAAAAAATAACCCAGACAAATGTACCCCTTTAACATAAACTATCCAAAAATGTCCATTTAATCTTAAGAAAGTAAAGGTAATATCATTAAAGGGAGAAATAAAATCAGAGTGAAAGAAACTATTTTCCAGAACTTTACCCTACCCAGATCATTTTAATGGCATGAGACCAAGGAACTGCAGACGTAACATCATCTTTAAGCAGTACTGCCTCCTTCTTTTGTTTACTGAGAATTGTTGTCCAGGTGCCCCAAGAGCATTAGTTACACCACTGGGTCTTGAGGTCGGAGAGAAAAGGAAGACTGAAGAGGGTCTCCACCCTCCCGAAGCTCAAATTCTAGTGTTAGAAAAAAGCCCATTAACCAACTAGGGCATTGGAGGTGATGTGCTCAGTTGCTCAAACCGACTCACCTGTCACATGGTCTCCGCAGCCCAGTATGAGCTGGGCTCTAAGGACTTCGACTCCGCGTGACTGTTAAATCTGTGCCTTTTGACTCTCCTATACTGTTGGTGGGAAAGTAAATTGATGCAGCCACTTACAGAGAACAGTATGGAGGTTCCTTAAAAACTAAAAATAGAGTTACTATGTGATCCAGCAATCCTACTCCAGGACATATACCCAGAAAAGACAAAAACTCTAATTTTAAAAGATGTACATGCCCATAAGTTCATAGCAGCACTATTTACAATAGCCCAGCCATGGAAACGGGCTTCCTCTGGTGCTCAGCAGTAAAGCTCTCCTGCAATGCAGAAGATGTGGGTTTGATCCCTGGGTCTGGAAGATCCTCTAGAGTGGGTGTCAGCCGCCCACTCTAGTATTCTTGTGGTTGGAAAAATCCCATGGACAGAGGAGCCTGGTGGGCTACAGTCCATGGGGTCACAAAGACTCAGACATGACTGAGTAAGTGAGCATGTATGCAGACATGGAAACAACCTGTTCTTTTTTATGGCTAAGTAGTATTTCATTGGTTATGTGGAACACATCTTTATCCATTCATCTGCTGATGGACATTTAAGCTGCTTTCATATCTTGGCTATTGTAAATAGTGAACATAAGGTGCCTGTATCCTTTTTAACCATGGTTTTACTCAGATATATTTGCATCCTTCTTTTGTACTCTGGTTTTTGGCCTCTGCTTGTATCCTTCATTTCCAACCACTGACTGGTTGGAATTTCAGACTCAGTGGCCCTGAGGCCTCCCCTCCCAACCTCTTTAGCACTTCCTGTCCTTATTATGGGGAGGCATCATCACTCTCCACCTCAGCTGGCTGGAAAACAATGGGGAGGCTTTGACTCCCTCTCTGTAAAATTTCTAGATCCAACAATTGGATCAATTTGCACCGAAGCTCTTTTAAAGTGCTGGGAAGTGTAATAATGCTCCCCAAGGCAATCCTTTATGTTCCTTTGAGGGAGTGTAAATTCATCCTAATCTCTACAACAGCCAGCCACCTGGAGGGGAAATTAAAATGCCAACCAATCTTCACCAAGTGTTTTTGCAATATGCATCTGCTACTGTCCTTGGCAGCCAGGAAAACTCTGGAAGCCAATAACCCATTCTCTAGTGTTCCAGAAACTGCTTGAAATGTTTAATCTCAACTTTAAACCCGTTACAATGCTTCTGAGAAGTTGGCTTGAAAATAGCACACATGTGAACAAAAATACCAACCAATTGATAAACAAACAAAACTGAAGGGCACTCAGAGAAAGAGGAAATATTTGGGGGGTGGGGAGAGTGATAACATGAGTTCTGCCTTCTCCAAAAGAAATGGGTTGCTCTGGGTTTCTGACATGCTGACAGTTTTTTTGAATGGAAAATTGGTTTCTTCCCAATTCTACTAAATATTGAATAAATAGTCAGAGAACATTATTTGAATCTGAGTCAAAGGATCCCCATTTCAGAGCATGGACAGCTATCCCTTCAATCATTCATCATCATTTCCCTGCCCTGTTGTCATCACTTTAATCATAACCTCTTAGACTGAACAATCATACTACCCTTTAAACTGTCAATGGCAGAATTTTGGGTGCTTTTGAGATTAGCCTTTTCATAGAGCAATGGTAGGCAGGATTGATTTTTCTGCTCCTAATTACTATTTAATTTATGAAAATTACCAAGTCAAGAGTGACATTTCTCTAGAAGTTTAAAATTTAGCTTGCAAATATTATTATATTTTACAGGACTATTAACCTTTAGTCAATTAAAAGCTCTTAGCTATTTCAATATGTATTTATAAAATTATCATATTCCATTTTCCCACAAATATTGCACTTGTCTGCCATAACAAACAAAGCCTTTGCACACACTTAAAAAGATATCCAAAATCTATTAAGTGATTTTATTATCGTTGTTCTCGTTGCTCAGTCGTGTCCAACTCTGCAGCCCCATGGACTGTAGCACACCAGGCTTCCCTGTCCTTCACTATCTCCCTGAGTTTGCTCATACTCATGCCCATTGAGTCAGAGATGCCATCCAACAATCTCATTCTCTGTAGCCCACTTAACTTCCTGCCCTCAATCTTTCCCAGTATCGGGGTCTTTTCCCATAAGTTGATTTTTTGTATCAGAAGACCAAGTTATTGGAGCTTCAGTATCAGTCTTTCCAAAGAATATTCAGGATTGATTTCCTTTCGGATTGACTGGTTTGATCTCCTTGCTGTCCAAGGAACTTTAAGGAATCTTCTCCAGCACCACAGTCCAAGAGCATCAATTCGTCACACTCAGTTTTCGTCATGGTCCAACTGTCACATCTACAGATGACTTCCGGAAAAACTATAGCTTTGACTATATGGAGTTTTGTCAGCAAAGTGATGTCTCTGCTTTTTAGTACGCTGTCTAGGTTTCTTGTAGCTTTTCTTCCAAGGAGCAAACGTCTTTTAATTTCATGACTGCAGACACCAGCCATAGCAGATTCTTTACAGTCTGAGCCACCAGAGATGGGCAGGTGGATTTATGAAGAGGAAAGACCTTGACCATCCCAAGAAATGGTCACATCTAGTCTGTGGACAGTTAGGAAATAGTAATAGCAAAATATTAACATTTGTAAAAAAATAGCCATTATCTTATCAAAATTTTTAAAAAGTGCTTTCAGGTCAACATTTATTGAAAAGTATCACAGTTCATTCAGTTAACATTTCAAAAGTCCTGAGATATATTTATGTCTTAAAGATTAAAATGTCATTTCTTCATAGTCACAATTCTGTAAAATTCTGAGTGTATTTGATTAAATAAAGCAGAAATAATTAGCACCTTTCCTTCAAGATTTTTATGAAAGCAAAGAAGTTTGCTTCAAAAGCATACAAAATTTTAAAAAATTTTCAAAATCAACTTTGTTAAGATAAATTTGAAAGAAGCTGTGAATGACCAGACAAGTTTTTCCATAGATTTAGACTTTTATGTTGTTTTTTTTAAGATACTTTCTTAATTTTAGAGATCCACTACAAGTAATGATGATAGTTGGTAAATGCAGATTATTTTAAAACTTTTATCAGATAGGTCTCTTTTTAAAAAAAAAAAGATACAATTAGCGAAAATTAAACATACCACCTTCTCAATTCTCAGAGGTTTTCAAAATAATCAGTAAAAACGTCACATTTTAGTTATTTTTAAATTAACAATACAATGGAAAATAAAGAGGAGAAACTAATTGATTTGACCAGCTAAAGAGTCATGTACTCTATCAGCTCTAGAATTAGAGAATGGTTTTAACTTTGTCCTATTAGATGAATTCAGTCATACTTGTAATAACTCATTATAGAAGCAGGTAAATATAATTATTGCTTCTTTCACCATTGAAGTATGTCAAAATTCTTTGCTCACAATGTAAAATTCCAGCGACTTTATTGTACTCAAGTCATTTATACATTTTAAATTGTCTTAGCTGCTCTCAGGAAACATACATTTGAAACATAATCAGGATATAAAAGGAAAGTGTCAATTTTACTTAAAGGAAAGGATGAGCATTTCATGGAGATTTCACAAAACAGACAAAAAACATACCCTCCCAAGATGACCCGGGGACAATTCACACAAAATGAGATAACTTGTTACACGGCTACTGTGAATAGAACCAAAAAGAATTTCTCAAATATATATATATATGATGTGTGCATGCTCAGTCATGTCCAACTCTGCGACCCTATGGACTGTAGCCCGTGAGGCTCCTCTGTCCATGGGATTCTCCAGGGAAGAATACTGGAGTGGGCTGCCATTTCCTTCTCCAATATATATATTGGGGATATATAATATATATATTAAATAATATATATATTATTTAAAACCAGACACCACCCTTATATATGGTAAAAAGTATCACATAATTGTCCAGGAGTCAGTCTCAAACCTGAAGCACATCAGGGTATAAGGCCCCACGGAAGTGCAGCAGCTCATCCATTGCCTCACCCCACCACACACACTTCTAACTGGGGCTGAGGAGAGTCCCTGAGAGCAGACCCTGCTGTATTTCATTTTTAAAAAGTCTTCATTAAGCCTTCAGAAACAGCCTCCCAGTAAAACATATAGCACATTCATTCCAAACATTTCCTCCTAAATCTATATTTTTAAGTAAAAAGTAGAAGACTTCTATCTGCAATACCTATGAGAACAAGAACTCCCACTGCTCATTGTTTCACACCTCAGAAAATAAGTCTAGTCAATGAAATGCATCAAACAAGGTTGTAGTATGTAGTTTGTGTTAAAACCCAGCACAGAGGTTCCAAGTAAATGACTTTTAATTATGGCAGTCCAGGAAATACTAGCAATAATACCCATAGAATTTAATATATTTACTTGCCACCTAGAACTTTCATGTATTATTTACATTCATGATAAAATTTTAAAATAATAAATTAGCATGCAAAGTCAAATGTTAAATCAATCATGGGCAATTTTGCCTATTCTTGCCAGAGAAAATTCTGAACAGAGTTACCATGTAACTGATGTCCAACTTTCTTCCACAATATTTTCAAAGCCCCAGTGGAACTCTTTTGGAACCAGATGACCACAGGGAAAAGAATGGAAATAGTTTGCATTACAAACTCATTTTATCTCATTGAAAATAACTGTGAGTTGCCCAACATTAAAGGAGACTGAGAATTAATAGAATTGTTAAGTGTTTGGAAAGCAGGAAAGTACAATACAAGTGGGTTCTGTCAATCACCCTGGTATGTGGAGCATTCATGTCTTCACTTACATTAAAATCTCAGACTAAAATGCCTGGGGGAGTGCAAAATCTCAAAAATGCACCTCTTCTAGCTTTTCAGACAGCCATTTTCAAGATATATGTATATACTCGTATACATATTAAACATATTACATATTCATTATGCCACATTTAAAACAAATGTAAGTAAGGGGCAAGAAGAGATACAATTTAAAATTTTTAAAGCCTCTATGTATGTGTATAACTGATTCACTTTGTTGGACACCTGAAACTAGCACAACATTGTAAATCAACTACACTCCAATAAAATTTAAAAAAAAATTTAGATTAGAATAAAAAGCTATATAGAGAAAAATTTCCACTAGAAATGGAGCATTAATACCAGAATGGGCACAGTAAATTAAAAGTATCAAATATGCATAGACACACACACTTGGCCAGAGTTGAAATATTACTCCCAAAGGGGTGCCCCCATGGTTATTATTGATCCACTGGGGCATAATTTCAGAAGAAAGAGGTAAGAAGAGCAGCCCAGTTCCAGACCGACAGCAGCTTGAACCCTGCATCGTGTTTATGAACACCTGCGCCTGCTATCACATGCCCTTCCATTGGAAACTTTCTGCTAAATCTGTAAAATTATTACACTGTGGCCCCTTGCTTGGTCCAGCCCTGCCGACACCTTTGATCTGGGTCCACAGGGAGCATTTATTCATGTGGGCGGCAGCAACAGCTGTAAACACAGCGCTAATGCTATCAGGGTATTGAATTTCCCTTTCTTCTCCAACAGAAATCTGCGTTTCTCTGTACTCCACTCCCCATTGATAATACTTGTAAGTTTCTGAAGTTTCAGGATAATCTGTCAAAGGTAGTTGCTTAAAAACTGTGACCATCAAGTTCCATTAGAACAACAGAAACCATTTTCTCCTTTCTCTTTGGTAAACGGAGCTGACTGCAGCTAATAAATCCCAACCCTCAAATTTCTGGTCTTCCATCCCTGCCCAGTAGCTGTAGCTCATAGTTGTTCATTGCCTATAATTGGTGAAGCAAGAAGTGAGGGAAAAGGTGAGCCTGACCCCATGCATGCCGTGTCCATCCCTCCTGGACAGAGCAAAGAGAAAGAGAAAGGACCCTAAAGTAGAAAGTGGATGACTATGTCCATGTAGAGCAGAAGGAAGATTTCCATAAGACCAGTGTCCATGGTCCGACACTGTACTTTCTAATAAATTCCCTTTTACACCCTAATTGTTTTTCCCCTCCCCTCCACCATCTTCCATCTTCAAAGTCAAATTTCATCAACTTCTTCCAGTACCTAGCTCCTGGCAATCCTCTGCTCGGCTCTTAGAGCTTCAAAACTAGATTACACAAGAGGCCTCTTACCAGGTTGTTGGGCTTCCCAACTGGCATTAGTGGTAAAGAACCCACCTGCCGATGCAGGAGACAGAAGAGATGCAAGTTCAGTCCCTGAGTGGGGAAGATTCCCTGGAGGAGGGCATGGCAATCCACTCCAGTATTCTTGCGTGGAGAATCCCATGGACAGAGGAGACTGTTGGGCTATGGTCCATAGGGTAGGAAAGAGGCGGACATGACTGAAGTGACTTAGCATGCATGCCCACTCTTACCAAGTTGTGTGCCTTCCTTCCTTCCTTCCTTCCTCTCCTGTCCACCTATCTCGTAGTGGAAGAAGGGATTTTGTACTATTTCACTGTTCATAACTTCTAATTGAATGAGTACCCCTGCCCTCAAAATACAAATCTTACCTGTGGGAAAGAAAAGAGGGATTTTAAGGTCCTGATTTGAATTTCTGTCCAGGATTCCTAGACTGGAGGAGACTAAACTTTTTTCCCGTGTCCATCTTTGGACAGCCATGCTCTCAAAGTGCCTCCACAAAGCACCTGGGAGCTTCTTAGATGAGAAAACTATTGGGGCTGAATCAGGATCTCCATCTTTAACATCACCCGCTAAGCACAGGAGAATTTGAGAAGCACTGTGTTAGGGAAAAATGTCCTCATTTCCTTGCTAATCCTGGGCCACTGCTCTGCTGGCTTCTGGATGGCTTTGTCATCCTCCAGCCTGATACTCTTATTTTGTGAATCGATTGTCTGGCATCACCCACTTGGTGACTTTCAGCAAATTCACTTTTCATCTCAATCCTTGGCCAGAAACCACCAATTTCACATCTCACATGCAGTAGATGAATATGAAAACTGTTTATATGAGGCACTTAATTACATAAAAATAGGAGAGATTGTTTTCAACAAAAAGTAATGAAATTTATTTAAGACAGAGGGTCTTAAAAGAGTACTGTGGAGAGTGTCTGGGCAAAGGAAGGATCTTCTGAGCAACAGAGAGAAAGACAGATGGGTATTACTAATATCGCTAAGTCACTGCTCTCCACGGGACTCTAGTTACCACTGTTTCTGCTCTTATTCCTTGACAGACATGCCTGGAGGAAGGAGTTTATTTTCATCCTCCTGTACCCAATGGTGTTCTGAGCCCTCCTGACATGTTACCTAAAGTAACCCACCAATGCAGACCCCCAACCCCAGAACTGATACAGGGCCATCCTGCTGTGACTATCAGAGGCAATACAATTAGGCTCCATCTTCTGTTCCTGGGCATAAATACCACCATCATCCCAATTCTAGACTTTTCATTGTGACTGAAATTCCCTTTCTGAGCTTTTCTTAAAATCTTTCACATAGTTTAAAGCCCACAATCAGGAGATCTCTTTAAGCAACTGTCAGAGGAAATATCTTTTCATTTTAGTTCTGGAATTGTTGTTATTCAGTCTCCAAGTCATGTCTGATTCTTTGTGACCCCATGGACTGCAGCATGCCAGGCCTCCCTGCCCCTCACCATCTCCTGGAGTTTGGCCAAGTTCATATCCATTGAATCAGTGATGTCATCCAACCATCTTATCCTCTGTCATCCTACTTCTGCCTTCAATCTTTCCCAGCATCAGGGTCTTTCCAACAAGTCGGCTGTTGGACTATTTCTAAATATGATTTGGGATATCTATCACATTTTCCTTGAAAAGTAGACACATCCATTCTACACCCTAGAATGTGTGTATCTATTAGGTTCAGTTTGTTTGTTTGCTTGCTTTAGGCTTAGAGACCTTGCATATGTGTTTGTGTTCAATCACTAAGTTGTGTCTGACTCTTTGTGACCCTATGGACTATAGCCCACCAGGCTCCTCTGTCCATGGGGTTTTCCAGGCAAGAATACTAGAGTGGGCTGCCATTTCCTCCTCCAGGGGATCTGCCCAACCCAGGGATTGAACCAGGGTCTCCTGCATCTCCTGTGTTGGCAGGTGAATTCTTTACTGCTGAACCACATGGGAGGCTTTAGAGACCACATCTTATACCAGATTTTAATCCCTCAGAGCTGATGGTAATGAAACTTAATCTTCAGTTATTGTTCAAAACACCCAAAAAAGATGTCCTTTTCATTATAGGGGACTGGAATGCAAAAGTAGGAAGTCAAGAAACACCTGGAGTAACAGACAAATTTGGCCTTGGAGTATGGAATGAAGCAGGGCAAAGGCTAATAGAGTTTTGCCAAGAGAACGCACTGGTCATAGCAAACACCCTCTTCCAATAACACAAGAGAAGACTCTACACATGGACATCACCAGATGGTCAACACCGAAATCAGATTGATTATATTCTTTGCAGCCAAAGATGGAGAAACTCTGTACAGTCAGCAAAAACAAGACCGGGAGCTGATTGTGGCTCAGATCATGAACTCCTTATTGCCAAATTCAGACTTAAACTGAAGAAGGTAGGGAAAACCACTAGACCATTCAGGTATGACCTAAATCAAATCCCTTATGACTATTCAGTGGAAGTGAGAAATAGATTTAAAGGACTAGATCTGATAGAGAGAGCCTGATGAACTATGGACGGAGGTTTGTGACATTGTACAGGAGACAGAGATCAAGACCATCCCCATGGAAAAGAAATGCAAAAAAGGCAAAATGGTTGTCTGAGGAGGCCTTACAAATAGCTGTGAAATGAAAAGAAGTGAAAAGCAAAGGAGAAAAGTTGAAAGATATTCCCATTTGAATGCAGAGTTCCAAAGAATAGCCAGGAGAGATAAGAAAGCCTTCCTCAGTGATCAATGCAAAGAAATAGAGGAAAACAACAGAATGGGAAAGACTAGAGATCTCTTCAAAAAAATTAGAGATACCAAGGGAATATTTCATGCAAAAATGGGTTCAATAAAGGACAGAAATGGTATGGACCTAACAGAGGCAGAAGATATTAAGAAGAGATGGCAAGAATACAGAGAAGAACTGTACAAAAAAGATCTTCACGACCCAGATAATCACAGTGGTGTGATCAGTCACCTAGAGCCAGACATCCTGGAATGTGAAGTCAAGTGGACCTTAGAAAGCATCACTACGAACAAAGCTAGTAGATGTGATGGAATTCCAGTTGAGCTATTTCAAATCCTGAAAGATGATGCTGTGAAAGTGCTGCACTCAATATGCCAGCAAATTTGGAAAACTCAGCAGTGCCCACAGGACTGGAAAAGGTCAGTTTTCATTCCAATCCCTAAGAAAGGCAATCCCAAAGAATGCTCAAACTACTGCACAATAGCACTCATCTCACACGCTAGTAAACTAATGCTCAAAATTCTCCAAGCCAGACTTCAGCAATACGTGAACTGTGAACTTCCAGATGTTCAAGCTAGTTTTAGAAAAGGCAGAAGAACCAGAGATCAAATTGCCAATATCCACTGGATCATCAAAAAAGCAAGAGAGTTCCAGAAAACATCTATTTCTGTTTTATTGACTATGCCAAAGCCTTCGACTGTGTGGGTCACAATAAACTGTGGAAAATTCTGAAGGAGATAGGAATACCAGACCACCTGACCTGCCTCTTGAGAAACCTGTATGCAGGTCAGGAAGCAACAGTTAGAACTGGACGTGGAACAACAGACTGGTTCCAAATAGGAAAAGGAGTACGTCAAGGCTGTATATTGTCACCCTACTTATTTAACTAATATGCAGAGTACATCATGAGAAACGCTGGGCTGGAAGAAGCACAAGCTGGAATCAAGATTGCTGGGAGAAATATCAATAACCTCAGATATGCAGATGACACCACCCTTATGGAAGAAAGTGAAGAGGAACTAAAAAGCCTCTTGATGAAAGTGAAAGAGGAGAGTGAAAATGTTGGCTTAAAGCTTAACATTCAGAAAACTAAGATCATGGCATCTGGTCCCATCACCTCATGGGAAATAGGGAGACTATGGAAACAGTGTCAGACTTTATTTTTGGGGGCTCCAAAATCACTGCAGATGGTGATTCAGCCATGAAATTGAAAGACGCTTACTCCTTGGAAGGAAAGTTATGACCAACCTAGAACCTAGATAGCATATTAAAAAGCAGATCTTTGCCAACAAAGGTCCATCTAGTCAAGGCTATGGTTTTTCCAGTGGTCATGTATGGATGTGAGAGTTGGACTGTGAAGAAAGCTGAGTGCCAAAAAATTGATGCTTTTGAACTACGGTGTTGGAGAAGACTCTTGAGAGTCCCTTGGACTGCAGGGAGATCCAATCAGTCCATCCTGAAGGAGATAAGTCCTGGGTGTTCATTGGAAGGACTGATGCTGAAGCTGAAACTCCAATACTTTGGCCACCTCCTGAGAAGAGTTGACTCGTTGGAAAAGTCCCTGATGCTGGGAGGGATTGGGGGGTAGCAGGAGAAGGGGACGACAGAGGATGAGATGGCTGGATGGCATCACTGACCCAATGGACATGAGTTTGAGTAAACTCTGGGAGTTTGTGATGGACAGGGAGGCCTGGCGTGCTGCGATTCATGGGGTCACAAAGAGTCAGACACGACTGAGTGACTGAACTGGACAGAACTGATTAGTTGTATGAGAAAGCAATCTGAACCCTGATATTTCCTAAATCACTAACATTTTCTTGTCTTTTCCAATTGAACCAAAGCATTGTGTCGGAAAGTCACTGCTCTCTATTCCAGAAACATTGTTCATTAAACTTCTGAAAATCTCTGGGTACCACATATTCCCTGTAGAGAAAATATACACATGCAGTTCCTTCTCATAGTAATTCTGACTTTAAATTTCAAGGTCTTAATCCTAGCATTACATTTGGGAGATGAGTAAAATCCTGTTAATTTGGAGTTTAACTTTTGGGCATTTACCAAGTTCTACAAAGCAATTTTACGCCCTGCCCCAACTATCTTTTATGACCAGAGTAAATTCTCAGCCTTGATGGACAACCAGGAAGTTGGTCAAGGGCTCAGTGATGATGTTCACCCAGCAAAGAAGTGTATTCTTCCTCATCTCCCACCAAACACACTGGCTTCTTCTGCCACCTCAGAAATCACCAAATTGTGCAGATGTCGGTTATGGCAAATGTGCATGTCAAAGTTAGTGAAAACATTTCCTGCACTAATTTTCATATAACAGATTCAGACATTGTAATCTGCCAATAAAAATTATTTTAATAACCTCTATAGACTATTCTTAATTTTTATATTAACCAGAAATCTTAAAAAAAAAAACAAACAGAAATCAACTGCATCAATAATATCTTAAAAGGGGGCATTCAATGTGTTATTTACTCCTACCAAAATATATATGTATATATATGTGTGTGTGTGTGTGTGAGTTTCAAAGCCATATGTGCTTCAATGATGGCTCAGAGAGTAAAGAAATTGCCTACAATGTAGGAGACCTGGGTTTGACCCCTGGGTTGGGAAGATACCCTGGAAAAGGGAATGGCTACCCACTCCAGTATACTTGCCTGGAGAATTCCATGGACAGAGGAGCCTGGCGGCTACAGTCCATGGGATCCCAAGGTGTTGGACACGACTAAGCGACTAACACTTCACTTTAAAAGCCATACACATCAAGGCAGAGAGAAAGATCTCAAGTCCTATTATGACAGAAATTAAATAGAATGAAGATAAATATACACTCATTTCAGGAAAATTTTATAAGGTAGAAAATGCAAAACATGAATCATGAAGCAAGCTTCCTTTATGCTATGGCTACAAATAATTAATGTTGAGCCACAAAGAAAGTGAAGGGTGACTTCCCCCTATTCCCTCCCTCAATCCTAAATCTCTTGAGTATTTGCATGTTCACTGATATAATTTTCCTTTAGTATTATGAAATTAAATTTTTTCTATCTAAAATAATTTAACCTACAGTAAATTTTCTGAATGATACTATTTTGAGAAAGAACATGTCCTTACTGACTTGCTGAAATTATCAAACTTTCATTTGCCAACAATGTAAAAATTAGCATTTAACTTCTAAAGAAAAAGAAGAATCTAATTATAGACAACCCACAGAAAATGTCCTAAAAGCAGTGCTTAAATGCAGTACTAAAAATCAAAGTGGAATCATCCAGGTAATCTTACATATTCTAAAATGAGAGTCTTTCTGAATAAGAGAGACTTCATTATACATGTTAGACTTTTATAGGAGCAAAAATGAAGATAAATTTTATCCAATTCATTCTCTTCTTGGGCAGGATGCTGCCTCATACTTACTAAGGAAAGAACACCAAGGCAAAGATAGAAATATCTTTTTGACCTTAAAAATGGTCCCTCTTCTGCAATAAATGAGGTAGAAATGACAAATTTAAGTCATTATTTTTATAAAACTTTCAATTAAATTTTCAGTTTTTCCAAACCACCCATTATGTAAAATTTAGAAATCAGGAAACAAAAGCCTGTGCCAACTCAGTTTGTTCTGCTCCAGGAGGTGATGAATTTCCAAACACGAGAGAGTAGATGATAAAAAACCTGAAAAGTGGAGTTTCTGTTTCCCCAACTTCTACCACTCCCAGCAAGCTTAGATATTTATTTTTGTAATTTTCTTGTTGTTGATGGGGAATGTATGTCCTTTTACTTTTCCAAACTAAATAACTCCGACATGTGATTCAATAAGGGGCCCTCAGAACCATCCTTTACTCATCAAATTAAGAAATTGTGAAATAGGAAAAGGAAGTGACTTTGTTTAGATTGAGTAGCAACTAAATTTTTACATTTTTTTTTCTAGAAAAATCCCTAGAAGGAAGAAATGCCTGAAATGAGAATTCAGTATGAATAGGAGGATGCATTTCTTGAGTAACAGATTTAACATTGACTTGCATAAGAGAAGCCATGTATGAATGTGCTGGGTGACAAAATTAGGCATTGGTGATATTTTCACCAATGTGAAAAAACTATTATACAGACTGGGAAACACCAAATATTACACCAAATTATCCATCGAGCATTTCATTCTGACAAAAGTGAGGATTATTCTAATATGAGATCATCTCACAGCATTGGTTTTATCACCAAAGTAATTTTTTTTAGTATAGAAAGATAAAAAACAATATTCACATTACCATAAAAGGACATTAAATTCCTCATATACAATTTGTGTATAAAATATTAGCAACTAGTTTATGTCATCTAACTTTACTTCCCACTGGACATAAAGTTGGTGTTAACTTAGAATCACCCAGTGTTTGGGGGAAAAAGTCCATATACCCAAGCCTTACCTCAACCCAACTAAGTCATACTCTCCAGAACATGAGGAATTTTCTAAGCTCTCCAAGTGATTCTGAAGCTCTCCAAAGTTGGGGAACCATGACAGTTGTACAAACTATTGATTAAGATGGTATACTTTGGGTGTGTTCATGGGGTGAGGGTGAAAAAGAAATATGTGTTTTAGTTTTAATTGTTTTTAGAAAATAAGCAGAACTTCCTTTTTTCAGTAGCGCTTTAATATATAGTGTCTTAGAAACTAGATGTCAAACATCTTGGTGTTTTAAAACACAGAAAATGTCAGTCAATATAAAAGAATGCCTTTTATTTCAATTTGAGTTGGGCATGCTCAGAAATTTAAAACTAAAGCTTCCCGTTCACCATTAAATTAAAAAAAAAAAAAAAAAGAACAGTAAGACATTAAGTCGATTTAGTCAGACAAAACAGGAACTGTAGCTGTTATGTGAGTAGCTAAGAGGATGTGGGCCTCACATACCAGCTCAGGATCCCCATGCAAAGCAAGTTTATAGCACATAATTATCATTACAGCACTGTATTACTTGGTGACACATATGGTATTACCAGAAAGAATTTACTAAAATTCTGAGTCTGAAATTTAAGCCACAGATATGTACTTGATAATAACATTTTGTTTTCATATGGGGAGCTGTTAAAAAAAAAGTGCATGGATTGTGCTATGAATTTTGGCGAAGTCAAATTAACATGGGTTCATGTGAAAAACAAAGTTTTAAAGTTTGGATTAACCAAGAAAAAAGTATGTCTAGTGGAGGAAAAAATTCATGCTTTAATTTTATGAAAACCGAGTTGATGAGAGAAAATGATTTTACATCCTAAATAACATGGTCTGTCCACCTCCAAGAGCACGGGGATTTAGACAGTGGGGAAAGTAGTCTTTGAAACTGCTAATACAGAATCTATTTTTTAATCACATTAATTTATTGTAGAGTAATACTCAGATTATACCCTGTTCGATCTATCAAACTCCCTTGCCACTCTTCAAAATCTGTGGGTCTTGATTTAATACTGAAAACATTCCCCAAGTTACTCTGGTTTATAAATGACCTGAATGTTTTCTCCATCTCTCTTAGATTGGAATCTGTGGAAGTGGTCTGTGAGATCCAAAGGGGCATACAGAAATTCTACTAGGAAAGTTTTCAAAGAAACACCTATAATGAAGGGAGGAGGGCAGGCATGGAAGAAGGTAAAATTGAGTACAGACAGCTTTGACTGAGACCTCTGACAGATGCATCAGGAGCTGTGCAACCTCAGTGGTTGAGGCAAGGGGGTCCGGCTTGGTCTGCCCACCAGCCAGCAGGCCAGGCACTGGAGTGGCCTCCACCGCCAACCCTTCTCCCCGAGGAGAGTGTAACTGGAGGTGAGGCAGCTCCTTAGGGCTGAGCAGAAAGACTCGGTTGTGAGAAACCAGCAGCTGATACAGCAGTGAGTGCATTAGCCCTGAAAATGGGTTTCAAACAAAGATACCTCCATAATGCCAAAGAACAAATGAGAAGAAAAAAAAAGGAAAGAAAGAGAGAGAAAGAATGAGAGAGGGGGGATGGAGGGTGGGAGGAAGGAAGGAAGCAAGGAAAAGTGGGGAAGAAAGAGAAGAAAAGAGAAAAGAAAGATGGGAATGAGAGGAAGAAAAGGGAAAGAGAGGGGTGAAGGAAAGGCAGGGAAGAGGGGAGGGAAAGGGGAAGAAGGAATCTGGGCAGAGCATGATGGTATGACTGCTCCCCACAATCCACCCTGCACCACTCAGACCACTTCTTGGAGGGAGTTAGAGGAAGTCTGCGCCCTGGGGAGGAGCTTCGGCTCCTCTTTGGTCAGAAGAAGCAACGATGGCCCAGGTGCAGCAGCTGCTTCTCGGGTCCCACCTGTTACCTCTCAGCCCTCTCTACTCCACCATACACTCTGAACGTCCCTCCTGCTGGGCTGGCAATTCAGGTTGTCCTGCTTGGAGAGGTGACTCAGATCCTCACTCCCAGCGGACCTGAGCCCCTCCCCAGGTCACGGCAGCTCTGTTGTCCATTTATCCCCAAAGCGGACCCAAAACCCCAAAGGAGAATTGCTTGGCGGCAAGTATCCTCCATGCACCACGTGTCACAGTCTGATCTGAGCACATTCAGTCTGATTCAGTCTGATCACAGTCTGATCTGAGGATTCAGTCTGATCTGAGCACAGCTGTCAGGACAAGAACTCGCAGCCTGTGCACCTTTATAGGTACATCCCCTTGTCTTTTCCCCAAACTTCCTCAACCAGATCTTCCAAACTTCCCTATTCAGACCCCTGTCTGATCAGCTCCAACCCCCACGAGTCTATGGATATTCTTACTTTGTCTGGCTTTTCTGTTCGCACACAGTCGATAACTAAGAGCACCTCCCAGGACCCCGCCCAGTGGGAGCACTTGCCCTCACCACGTTTTTCAGGGCCATCCTGAATGGGACTGCCGGGAGCTGCATCTTTAGCCATCACCAACAAACTGAGCAAACTGGTGAGTGAACCAAGCCAGCCTCTTCCTCCTCTATCAGATGGTCGTAAGGCACCTTAATTCCCACTGGAAGTCAGAGGGGAGGGGTGACAGATGGGATGGTAAGGGGCTTTGCACCACCTGCTGGCATAGCTAACCTGTACCATCTGGTCCTGCCTGCGTCCAGGGCTTGCAGCATCACTTCCATCTGGCAGCAGATCCCTGCCAGGCTTGCCCGATCTTGGCTTGGTGGTTCAGCAGACTCTAGCTTGGGCCACGTGAGGTCGGCCACTTGGTGTTCTGTGGTCCATTCTCTACAAGGGACCAATGGGGTTCCAGTTGCTGTTTTCTGAATGATGTATCATTCATTAATGCTCTGCCTGGGTCCACGGCAGACCTCTTTCCTACCTGGGCCCTGGTGGAGCTGGCAGCCTTCCACACAACTGGTATATCAGTTAGAAGAGGCTTTCCAAAGGTGGACCATACCACCTCCAGAATCTGAAAAGCATCTACCAAGAGTTATATTTCTTACTGGTGGGAGGTGAGCTACGCCAGAGTTTGTCCTTCACTTCGGAAGGGGTGTCCTGAATTCCCTAGGCCACTAAACCCCCCACACACCTGGTTGATGTGATGGCCCCGTAACCTTCATTAGCATTGTCTTCCACCCTACAGGGTGCATGTGTCTTAGCACAGCACACACACTTTGTGCTCATCTGGCCCTGTTACCTTGTGGTCTTCAAAACATCAGAGCAATGTGACAATACGACAAGCCACAAAGTGTCCTGTCCAGGCCCCCTTTGGACTGTACTAGTAGGACATTCAGTAGGAGATATAACATAGACATAGGGCCACATAGTAAACATTTGACCCTCGTAAGTGCAAAAAATTTCTAATCCTCTTTTCTGATACAGACATAAAGGAAGACATCCGTCAGATCAATGACAGTGTATTAGAGGGCAGAATTTCTGTTCATCTCTACCAGCAAAGGTCCCTCACTCAGCATAACAACTACAATGAAGGCTCCTGTTTGATTCAGTTCGTAGAATTCTGCTGACATCCGCCATATTTCTGTAAAGACCAGACCGCTTAACTTAATGGGAATATGATAGGGACCACCTCGGATTCTGTGAGCAGAACTCTCATACCAAGACACAGGACAGATTTCCAGTCTTGGGCAGAAGGGGCAGTTTCAGTAGCTTCTATTGCCCACTACAGTCACCCTTACCCCAAGGATCAAGAACCAACAGAGGCTTCTGTCACCTACCAAGATTGCCCACTGTGATCCCATTTACTTCCTGGCCGCTGTCTGCCACCACACTCCTAGGAGGATTGCAATGACGCTGGGAGGTCTCTGGCTAGTGATATCAATCTAGACCCTTGGGGAAGGATCTCTGAAGGTCTGAGCATCTCTGTCTTCCCATCATATACTTACGTTAGTTAATGTTCACAATTCACTTCAGAGAAGGACTAGGAATTACCACTGAGTACCCTTGCTGCTGAGATGCAGGGTCTATTCTCCCAAGAATCTTGTTTCTACCTCAGTGACCAGTTCCAGGTGTGAGGACTGGCTCGGGTCCAGGAACTGGGTAAGGAACAGTGACTTTTTACTGAGGCACCACCTTCAGTTTCCTGCTGATCCATCCTTGATTATTTTTCATTGTATAAATTCAGAAGTACCCTTGTTGGCTACCTTTCACTCTTGTCTCTAGGAGGACTGACCCTATACCTATCTGAAGTTTGAGCCCCCTTGACTGTCCCCTCAACTTTGCAATGGATTGTGATCATTGCACATACCTTGCACCACTACCTGAACTTTATGGTCATTTGGAAGCTTATTATTAGTTTTGATGGAAAGGTTGTCTGCCAGCACACCCTACTATTGGCCAGCTGAAGACAGACATCACTGAACTTCTAATGATGCTGATATCATTCTGCAGCAGATTTATTTGTTAAAAAATGTATCCAAGGAGTCTTGGTGCCAATGATACTTCTAGTTTGAAGCAGAATAATATAACATTTGGAGAAAAAACTCATTGCTCAATATCTGAGAGTTCACAGCCACATTATCTTCCAACCTAATTATGTGAAATGCAGGTATATTTCCATTGCTGAAACTGCCACAGAACTTCACAGAGAACCATTTCCTCCCACTGAATTTCTTTAAATTCTCAGATGCACTGGAAATTTAGTAAGCCGCATGGAATCTGCACTAAGGCAAGAAACAAGATTTTATGGTGAGAGCTGAGATAGTCCTGAAATGAATACACAAATGCAAAGAACAATAATGCCACCAAGCATCACAGCTTGTGAATGAAATGAAATGTGGCATTTTTCTTGGGCCATGCAATTGGGGCATCACAGAAAGTAGAAACCAACGAGGTTATTTAGGTCATTCTTTTTACCATGGAAACTGCTATTAGATTATTCCAGGTGGGCTATAATCCCTAGTGTTTTCCCAAATTTCAAGTGCACACATGAGCACTAGAGTGGATTGTCTGGTGAAGGCCACTGAACTCTGAAGTTTCATCTTGGAATGCAGGGGCCTGAAATTAATCAGCTAGCAAGAAGCCAAGCAACTTGTATTACAGAGTTACTTTATATTAATTCCAAATTACTCTGGTGAAAATATGAGTAGAAAAAAATATTAGAAGAGTCTTTGATAAGTATTTTTTTTTAGAATCATGTCTGCTTATTTTTCACTCAGAATTTTTAGGAAAATGAAGAATAATAGAGTTAGGCAGATAATCTAATAAACTTCATTTTACACATAAAATATCTGGGGCCCTAAGGTCTGCCTTAAATAAGATGTGTCTCATGCAGATATTTCATTATTCCCAGTGAGATACACAATTGGAAGCTTTCTTTCTCAAAAAGATGTGAAACTGACATTCTGACAAGATGGTAAATGACTTTATTACACTGTATCATGTTTTAATGATTTCTCAGACATCCCAAGAAACCATGTCACAATTTTTTTTTAAATTTCAGAATGTATTAATAATTCAATGTCAGCCTAATTAAGGAATACTTACTCCTAAGTCAAGAGTAAGGAAAACGGGGTCCTATATTTTAGAAACTATGTTTTCAGAAAATAATGGTTCCCTGATAAACATTTAAGATCAAATGTTAAAGGACAAAATGTTAGAATCTTACCACTAACTTTATAATCTCAATTACATTTCAGTCTTCTATTCTATTCCCTTGTAACTGTAAATAACTTTAAATTCTCTGAGAAGCGAAAGTAAAGCAACTCCTTTTGGTTTTAGAAAAAAATAATGTTCTATATTAGCCTATTTTCTGAAATTTTCTTTTAAAAAATACTTGATATCAATCGCATTATGTCAAAATTTACTTCTCTGGAAATATTTCAGAATTCATATTTCCTGAGTTGGTTTTTAAAGTTTCTCAATAACAAAAGAGTATAAGAACCCGCCAACCTAATTCCACATGCTCTGTCCTTCAGATTTGGAGTTCTTCTATAAATTATAGGACAAAAATTCACAATAATCAGTTTCAAATGAAAGAATAGAAAGTCTTTAAAATGAAAGAAGACAAGCTAAATCTCCAATTGTCATCTTCAAGGGATTTAAATCAGATTGACTTTATTTGATACTTTGATCTCAATTTACTTATTTTAGCCTGCTATCTCTTTATCACACAATACCAGCTTTTTTTCACAAATTTTTAATTTTTAATATAATTTTTTTTTTTTAAATTAGTTTATTTATTTTAATGGGAAAATAATTACTTTACAATACTGTGATAGTTTTTCCCATACATCAACATGAATCAACCACAGGTATACATGTGTACCCCCCAATCTGAACCCTCCTCCCACTTCCCTCCCTATCCTATGCCTCTGGGTTTTCCCAGAGCACTGGCTTTGGGTGCCCTTCATGTATCAAACTTGCACTGTTGACCACAATTTAGATTCAAATTTTATTTATATTTTTTTGATAACTCAGTAGCTACAGAGTCCTAGGACAAGAAACACAGGTACCGATTGCCCCTGTTTTAGCTGATAGCATTAAGATCCACACAAGTTTGTTCTTTGAAGCATCAGTAAGTGTATGTGTATTTGCTGATTTCTCTAAAAAAAAGTGATTCTGAAACCAGAGGCCTTAGGTTCTGACATGCTGATAAACAGAAACAACAATCCAGGTACTGATAACATTTTTTTAATGTAAAGGTGAATACTCACTGAATGCTAACTAATTCTTGCAGGAATCTAAATACTAAAGACAAAAGCTGGTTCAAAAAACAAGTAAACCTCTAAAGCTGGTTTGTCAGAAAATGGATTCATGGCTTCAAAGCATTAGCAACAAATTCATTCATTGGAAGCAATGGTCTGTTATGTAGAAGCCAGAGAAAAGGAAGAAAGACAGAAAACACAGCTCCATCTGCAATGTCAGTTAAAAGGGCCATGAAGAAAAAAAAAAAAAAAAGGCCATGAAGGAAATGAGATTCTCATGGTTGAAAGCATTTCCAAACTTTCTTCAATTCTTATTTTGTTTCTTTAATATATTAATTTTTAATTTATTTTATATTGGAGTATAGTTTATTTGCAATGCTGTATTAATTTCAGATGTATAGCAAAGTGTTTACAAGGTGTTGTAACCATATATATGTATATATAGATACATATTGTTTTTCAGATTCTTTTCCCATATATGTCATTAGAGAATATTGAATAGAGCTCCTTCCCCTATACAGTAGTTCCTGTAGTTTATCTATTTTATATATAGTAGTACGTGTATGTTAATTCCAAACTCCTAATTTAATCCCTTCTCTAATAATATTGATTTTTTAAAGTGATCTTCTGGGACTCATTATTCATGAGGTAATTGTTTCTCTGATATTTTCAAAGTCTCCTTTCCCATAAAATGCCAAGAACATAGACAACAAGGTAGAGAAAAGATCTGGTAGACCAGTGTGTGGCCTGGGAGATGGAGGCTACGCCCACATCCTGGAAAGAGCTCAGACCTCAACTGTGATGCTTCAGACCCTGGAGGAAGTTGCAGGGCAAGGGTCATGGCCACCATCAGTGACTGCCATCCTCTGTCACCTAAACGAAGACAAGGAAGGGAGGTGGGCATGACCTTCAGTAGAGTGGAAGTCTCATGGAATAACCCACCAAGCATTCCTGAGGGCTCAGGCTGGCACACACACTTCTGTGTTAAAAGTGTTAACATGTCTGATTTTCTCAACAGGCCTTAGAGGATTCAGAGAGAGGGAGACAGCACTGCAGAAAGTTCACATAACACATCCAAGTGTCCCAGGGAGTGTAGATCAGAGACAGGATGTAAACTCCAGGCGGCAGGCCCAAGACCCACACTTTTCTACCTGTGGCAGCTTTAAAGCTCTAGAAATACATCCCAGTCAAATATAGTGTCCTAGCAAATGAAGGGAGAGATAAGTAAATACTCAGTGAATCAATCCATCAGGTGTGTATATCTGTGTATGTGTATATGTGAGTGTTCATACACACACGTACATACACATGTGTGTGTGTGTATATATATATATACACACCCCTATTAGGGGTTCCCAACCTCTGCAATCTAATGTCTGATGATCTGAGGTAGAGCTGATGCAATCATAATAATAGAAATAAAGTACACAATAGGCATAATACATTTAAATCATGCTGAAACCATCCCCCCTCCCTGGTCTGTGGAAAAATTGTCTTCCATGAAACCATCCCTCCTCCCTGGTCTGTGGAAAAAATTGTCTTCCATGAAACCCACCCCTAGTGCCAAAAATGTTGGGGACTGCTGCGTAGGATGTTAATTCTCAGTTATATTTCACAGTTATTGCCTCCTGAGTGAACATCTATACTGCTTGAAGAGAGCAGACACGTTTTCATAGAGCAGACAAGATTTCATAGTTTCTAACTCTAGTTTGCAAGAATCCTAAATTTAGTTTCTGTAATCTCACTTAATACTGCATAAAATGTTTTTTAATCATCCCTCAGTTAACTTGGTGAGATTAAAAATCACTCCACAGCTCCAGGTGAAAAGTCAGCTAACTCTGAATTGAAATCTCAAGCGTGACACATGTTGTGTTGTCTGTGTGGAACCATCATCCTTCCGTCTGGTCTGTAGACACCGTTTTCAATACCTGTGGGTCTGCTGAAAGGAAGGCTTCCTTGTGGTTGGAGGGCGCTTTCCATCCTCTTAACACCTTTCATTATGGGAAACTGCTGAGTTTCTCATCTGTGACCGCAGGAACCTCAGAGTCCCAGGGAGTTCTTTGCAGGTCCCAGTCTTAGACAGTGCAGGCTGCCCCACTCTGCTCTCTCTCAGTTGGAACAGGGCTGGCAGAGGCATCTTTGGGAGACCAGATCCCCACCCCCAGTCTGTATCCTAGGCATCGGATCTCAGGTCCACCCACAATATCTGGGGGACAAGTCTCCTTTGCCAACCTGGCAGAGCTGAGCAGCGTAGCATCATGTTTTCTGAGGCCACACCAATATCAAAGCCTGCAGTAGTTCCCTTCTCTCTTGTTCCCTCCTCCTCTCCCAGACAGTAAAATTTTACCTCCTCAGGGAAGAAAATTTGCCTTTTGTGTTGTGATTTGAATTATTTTTCAAACTTGTAGTTGTGGATATACTTGTGTTCTGATTCCATCATACTCTTAATCTTTTACAACACAAAAATTTTTCTCTTTACAGAACAGACTTTTGAACTCTGTGGGAGAAGGTGAGGGTGGGATGTTTCAAAAGAACAGCATGTATACTATCTATGGTGAAACAGATCACCAGCCCAGGAGAAAATAGAAAGAAAAAAAAAAAAAGATGGTCTCTTCTGTGAGACCCAAACTGCTTTGACAAATTTAATTCTGAAGTTAGACTGGCAGCCTGTCTCTATATAGCCCCAAGGTCAGTTATTTAAATGCTCTGTAACTCAGTTTCCTAACTCATAGAGATGTGAGGAGGATTCGATGAATGAGACATGAAAGCATTTGAAACAGTAGATATATAAAAGTACTAATAATAACATTATTATTATTACTAATATTTTTATCATTGTTGTTACTTTTAATAGACAAAGACTAAAATCACTGCAGATGGTGATTGCAGCCATGAAATTAAAAGGTGCTTACTCCTTGGAAGGAAAGTTATGACCAACCTAGATAGCATTTTAAAAAGCAGAGACATTACTTTGCCAACAAAGGTCCGTCTAGTCAAGGCAATGGTTTTTCCAGTGGTCATGTATGGATGTGAGAGTTGGACTGTGAAGAAAGCTGAGCACCGAAAAATTGATGCTTTTGAACTGTGGTGTTGGAAAAGACTCTTGAGAGTCCCTTGGACTGCAAGGAGATCCAGCCAGTCCATCCTAAAGGAGATCAGTCCTGGGTGTTCACTGGAAAGACTGATGCTGAAGCTGAAACTCCAATACTTTGGCCACCTGATGTGGAGAGCTGACTCACTGGAAAAGACCCTGATGCTGGGAGGGATTCGGGGCATCAGGAGAAGGGGACGACAGAGGATGAGATGGCTGGATGGCATCACTGACCTGATGGACATGAGTTTGAGTAAGCTCCAGGAGTTGGTGATGGACAGGGCCTGGCATGCTGCGATTCATGGGGTCGCAAAGAGTCGGACATGACTGAGTGACTGAACTGAACTGAGGGGAAGAATCTCAGATGTCAAAAAAAAAAATGCAGAGCAGAACTGGCTCAACACCAAATAAGTTTATACTGGCACAAAGTTATCCCATTTACTCAGAGTAGCTTTGTGAAGAAGAAAACTTTTTTAGTCTTAAGAAGAAAAAAAAAACAAAAACCAGACAAATTTTAAGAGATTTACTGATGTTGTCCATGTCACTTATGGAGAAAGAAAAATACGAATTTAATTCCTTGACTTCAAAGCCATTCCTACTGTTGACTAATTTATGAGTAGACAATGGAAAAAGCCTTTTAGATTAAACTGGAAAAGTAAAACTAGATTTTAAATTGAACTTGGTGAAATATTCGATTTTTTGAAAAAATATGTCCTGAGACACTTGCTGTGTAGAGCTTTATGCTAGATGATATGGGTCATACTAAAAGTGAGGTGCATAACACTTTTTCTTTAGCGTCTAGGAGTTTACAACATAAAGAGATAAACAGATATATGCACAACTAATTGCTTTTTAGCATATGAAACACTTTGGATAAACCCAGTTTGCTGTGGGACCAGATGCTGAATTTCATACTGATTTAGACAAGATCCCAAAAGACTTCATGAAAGATGTAATATTTGATGAGGACTTTTAAAAGGTATATGCAAAAGAGTGCTGCTAAATTTTTAACAATTAGCTCCCAGAAAAAGTACAGATAGATATAATTCATTATATTTATGTATATAATATGTATACTTTATCATAAAAATTAATGATATAGATCTATTAACCCACAATTTGAAAATAATGAAATGGGCAATACTCTTTTGTAATTTCTGTATAGACATAAACTCACAAAATACTTTCATTGATTTTTGCTAAGCTCTGTGTCTGTAGATGACCGATATTGGCATTTAATAAATGAGTGTAATTGCAAATGCCCTACATTGTAACTTCAATAGCTTGTCAATGGTGTTAGCAACTTAACAGGATCAGTAGTAGTTTTTTCATTTCTTCAATCTTTCATGTTCTTCACTATGTAAGAACCACTAAAATGATACAGTTTTTAAAGCTTAATCCACATTATTGACATTCTTTTCAGTATTTTCTTAAATCTAGAGGTAACCAATAAAGTGATCAAACTCTGATTTTTCATACTTGTTGATTTCCATGGTCTGAACATTCTACCATGTCTGATTTCAAGCTATCAGCTACATGAAGATGTTGAAAACAGAGTTGAAAAAATGATTTGTATTTGTACAATATTATATCATAGACTTAAGTAGAATGAGAACACACAAAATGGTAAAATGTTAGTAAAATAACTAGGTAAGTGATGTTTTTAATATTTCTCATAAAATACTTGCAAATTTACCACTGGACTCCACCACCCTGGCTCCAAGGGGACTCTGGCACCCACTGGATATAATGTTTATAGAATATCTACATTCCTGGATCTTTACCCTAATTTATAGATGAAAAAGTGGGGATCAGAAAAGTAACTTGTCCAAGGTCATTCAAAAATGAGGTGGTGGAGTTCCAGTTTAATCTGAATCTGTATGATTTCCCAGGATTTTAGATGGTCTGGGAGTTCATGCGGTCATTTCTGGAAAGAGTTTTTTTTTTTTTTAAGAATTCTGGCCCCTGGAGGATCACCCCAGGGATGTGCTTTTCCTACATGATGCCATGAGCCAAATTCCTTTCATGTCTGTAATTTACGGAGAGTGGTCTAAATACGAGGACTTTGGCTGCTCTAAGCAGAAACCGCATAGTCCAGGACCGCTCAGCCAGCACTGTGTCAGAAAGTGACCAGAGCCAACTTGCCACAGTGCTTGTTGTGCTGTTGTTTAGTCCAACTCTTTTGCAACCTCATGGACTCCCTCCAGGTTCCTCTGTCCATGGTATTTCTCAGGCAAGAAAACTGGAGATGGTAGCCATTTCCTTCTCCAGGGGATCTGCCTGACCCAGGGATTGAACCCATGTCTCTTGCTTGGAAGGCGAATTCTTTACCACTGAGCCACCTAGGAAGCCCGCAGTGCTCCGTGACTCCCATTTTAAACACACGTGGCTAAGTAAGGCAGTGAATGTCAGGAAAGGGTTTGCATCTGGGAGAGCGGTGGTATATTGGCACGTGGACGGAAGGTGTGACGTCATAGCTGGGGGTGGTGTAGACTGGTTGCCTGCAAGGTACTCCTCGCTTTGGGCCACTCTGGTGTCCAGGCAGCAACTCTGCGGTCCTTTGGTGTGATGGATTTCTGGAGGCCTCCTGCCACTCTACACAGAGCTGAGACTGTGCCAGGGCATGGTTCCCTTGCCTCCGGGGAACTTACCCTGCACAATGGTGGTTGGAGCACTAACCTAGAGATGGGACATACACACACTGTTTCATAGCTGCTTGCTGATAAGACTGTGTGTCTGTGTGTGTGTGCGTTTTTGTGCCTGTGTGTGTGACTGTGTGTCTGTGCCTGCTTGTGTATGCCTCTGTGTGTGTCTGTGTGTGTGTCTGTATGCCTGTGTGTGACCATGTGTGCCTGTGTGTCCATGGGTATTATCCTGTGTGTGCCTGTGTGTATGCCTGTGTATGTGTGCTTCTGTGTATATGCACGTGTTTGTGTACGTGTGTGTGGGTGTTAAGTGTAAGTGATAGCATTTGGTCTGAGACTTGTGTCCTTTAAAATCTAGGCATGGTGGGCAGTGAGTAACATCTGACCCTCTTTCTCCTCAGTGTTTCCTATGGCTGGTACTGTCTCTGAAAAAGAACACAGAACTTGGTCTAAATTGCTTCTGAACAGCGGGCTTTTGAATTTTAATCAGTAGGGAAAGAAGGAGAATTTTACAAAGAGGAAATCAATTCTTCCAGAGTTCAGAGGTGCCTGGGGCAGCAAAGAAGAAGCCAGCGTGCGTTGGGGAAGCTGCCCATCCTTGTAGGAGAGCCTGTCACCGGTCCTGGGAGTCAGAATGTCCAAGGGGGATTCTCCCAGGCCAGGCTAGGCCTAAATGCTCATTTGTAGCAAACCACTTAATTTAGTTTTCAATGTGTGAAAGTATCTGCTTGTTTTTTTGGGTTTTTTTTGTTTTTGTTTTTGTTTTTTAAGAGGGAATTCCAGGTGTGTCTCCAAAAGTATTATTTTTCTCTAAGATCCTGGCCACTGGAAGGTCATCCCATTCTTTCGCTTCTAACTCACCTGTCACTTTGCCTTTCAAAGAACATCCAGGGCAGGGCTGTGTTGTCAACCACTTGGAGCAGTTGCTGTTTCATCTGCTCCACTGAGCTTCTCAGATGTCAAACAGGGTGATTCCTCCCTACAGCCTCAACTGGGTGAATCTTAAGGGGTCTTTTGTCCCGCAACCATTTGGATCTAATAACCAACCCCTTCCATCTGCCCAAGGATCAAAAATCAGCAGGGCAGCTTTCACCTTTTCTTCTCTATTCAGACACTTTTACTTTCATCAGCAAATTTACTCCTCAACGAAGTAAAGTTCCTTCTCTGAGAGCTTGCTGAGGAAAGAAGGTAGGAAGATTGTGATCAGTTTTGAATGCTAAAGAGTTTGGCCTGGACCCTGTGACACCACAGAGGGCTCTCCAGGGAAGTGAGGTGACCAAGCTGGATTTTAGAAACAATTAGGACGTCAGCATGATACATGCTTTAGATAAATTAGAGGCAGAGTCAGGGTCAAGGGGCTGATTCAACAGGTCCGAGTGAAAGTGATAAGACCTGAGCCAGTGTCCTAACACTGCGTGTGGAAGGTAGGGCAAGTGTTTGAGATTCTGGAGTAGACAGTCAAGGGCTCCAGGATTGATTGGAAGGGGGAAATGATTGCAGTGGCCGAAACAATTCAGGGGTAAAAGCAGGGGACAGAGGAGGGAGCTGGAGTCCATCACAGGTTGTGGATACCACACGTGTGGAAGTGGCCAGTGGTATACTGAAAAGGCAGATCTGATAAAAATAGGAACTGAACTGAATGGGAAGAAATTTAAATGATTTAATGAAGTAGTGTAATTCCCTTCAGCAGAAAGTAGATTATTGGTGTCTTAGAAAGACTCTTAAAGGTCACCTAGTCCATCTTCAATATGTATGAAGCTAAATGAAACATTTATAGGAACACAAGGGTGTGTCCAAGATGAAGGAGAAATGCATTTCTCACCAACAGAATCATTTTTAGACTGAGAAGTCCACTAACAATAATATTGAGGATCAGAAAGTCTTTGCATCTTATTAATATTTTTGATATAAAAGCTTTGAACAAAATGAGCCTGTTAGGATGATAGTTTTAATTACCCTTGATGTAAATTGAATCATCCCATTTCTCTGCTCAGAATTTATGAACTGTGCTCTGTCACCCATAGCATAATCCCACCATCAGCAAATCTGATTCCTCCTCCCATAAAGCCCTTTGAAGGGCTGCAGGAGATGTGGGCACAAACCCTGTCTTCAAAGGATTAGCCCATCAAATAGGTTCTAACGTCCTCACTTTTCCATCTGGTGGGTTGGTTATACTCAGACTCAAAAACATGTTGAGTGAAAAAGAACTAGAAGGAGTGAAGGAGAGAAGAAAGCTGCCTTTTGGAAAATGAGGGCAAAGAGGTAGATGGTATTGCTGAGCCACAGAAAAACATGAGGGACTTAATTATCACAACTTAAAGAGAGGGAAAGACGGGCTCTGATGTTTCAGGCAGAACCACCGCAGTCAGCATCACCACTGGAAGTGTTCTGTTCCTAAGCGGCTGAGAGCAAGTAAACATAGAAAACTGGGAGGTTGGCGGTAGCAGGGGAAAAGTAGTATATAAAGAATGGATAAACAGTAAGGTCCTACTGTAGAGAACAGGGAGCTATGCTTAATGTCCTACGATAAACCATGATGGAAAAGAAAAAGAAAAAAATATGAATATGAATAACTATTATGAATATATGAATAATCGAGTCACTTTGTTATACAGCAGAAATTAGCATAATATCATAAATCAACTATACTTCAACAGGGGCTTCCTGGTGGCTCAGACAGTAAAGAATCCGCCTGCAATGTGGGAGACCTGGGTTTGATCTCTGGCTTGGGAAGATCCCCTGGAGGAGGGCATGTCAACCCATTCCAGAATTCTTGCCTGGAGAATCCCCATGGACAGAGAAGCCTGGTGAGCACAGTCCATAGGGTTGCAAAGAGTCAGATATGACTGAGCAACTAAACACATACTTCAACAAAGCAAATTAAAATGATAAAGGACTCAAAAAATAGAAATTCAGCAATCTTTATGCTAAGAAAATTTTAGTTTGGCAAATAATTTTGAAATAAACATATTTTAGTTTTGTGATGCCTTTGAGAAGCCACACATTATTAATCAAGAGAGGTAAAAAGTCAATGATCATCAACAAATGAATGATAATAAATAAACAATGATTATTATTGATAATGATTAATACTAATTGGTAAAGGATATTTTTGTTGGTTTCAAATGTTGTTTTCTAACAAATCTTTAATCCTGAAAAATCTAACTCTAAATTCCATGTAATTCATCTCCATATAACTTTGATTCCAAAACTACTTTGAAAAAAAGAGACCAGAGAAAGATGGGTAAAGAATGCCCCTAAAATAATAAATTTGAGTGAATGATAGAGTTTCTGATAACCTCAACAGGTATTGCCATTGAAGTAATTTCCAGGAATTGTATATATTTCTTCCACAAACTTTACCAACTTCATGTTTCTAAGATGATTATGGAGTCTGGGGGTCCATGTGGCTCCACATTTTCTAAAGACACTAACTCTTTGTAGGGGGCACTATCCCCTACCCTAGTTGTGAAGCCAGGTTCCATCACACAACCTTTCCAGAAATTTCCCTCTGCTGACACAGGCAGGATGACTTCTGGGGGTGGCTGCTCCCAATTGATGTTGCTTCCACACAAGAGGAGATAAGCCTGCCTGGCACCTACAGGGTCTTCATGTATCTGCTCTGAAGACTCATCTCCATTTCAGGGCTTCCCCCAGAGTGGGTGGGGATCTCCCTCTGCTCAGTCCTGCTTCCTGCTCTTACCATTAGAATTTGAACCCAAGAACTCTCCTCAGTAAATGTCCTGCATGTCCATCCTTATCCCCAAGGACCAGACCTCTAATACCACTCAATCTAAAGCATCTAGCAAATGAATACAGTTGCTGGTAGCATAACCCTGGCAGCAACATTTAATGTCATTTCCAAAAATATTCACCAAAAAAAGAGTAGTTTAATGAGAAAAAATCAAGCTTATTTATTTTAAATTATAAAATAGAGCTATAGTTTTGACAAGATTAAGAAACTTCACATCGGAGAGATGGTTAAGACAAGGGTTAAAATTTACAGTGCATGTAAAATATCTTCATTTTTATAGTGAACTTTCTTTTTAGAAAATAATAAATTGCTTGTTTTTTTAAAAAAACAAAACCTTAATATTAAAGTATTCTTCAAAAATAACATTGTATAATAAAGAAAGTGTTAGTCGCTCAGTCGTGTCTGATTCTTTGAGAACCCGCGGACAGTAGCCCACCAGGCTCTTCTGTCCATGGAATTCTCTAGGGAAGAGTACTGGACTGGGTAGTCATTACCTTCTCCAGAGGATCTTCCCAACCCAGGGATCAAACCCAGGTCTTCCACGTTGCAGACAGATTCTTTACAGTCTGAGCCACCAGAAGCCCATATAGAAAAAGAGGACAATGCCTATCCAATTAAAAGAAGAAGAAAGAAAAAGCTATACTTGGCCTCTTGCTTGCGGAAGCAGGATATGAAGTGTTACTGTGCAAAATGCCAATCTTGTGTCAGCTGTAACTAACCTGTTATCACTGAGAGATGAAACATTTCCATGTTTCAGCTGAAACCTGCTGCGTTTGCAGATTCAGAATAACCCTCATGACATCATAATGGGGGAGTTGACCTCCGGATGTGAGCTCACCCATCCAGGACATCGCCACTACATGGATTGTGGCAATGATTCTGCCAGACCCTTTCTGCTCTCATGTGTCTCAATTGCAGAACACTGCCCTAAGATGCAGAGAAGTCAATTGATCTGTATTCATGCAACATATTATTTCATAGAATTTCCTATTTCCTACACTTAACCCCAAAAATGTGCCATTCAATTTCTCAATTCTGATTCAATATCCAGCAAAATTTTTACGATGTTCATTGAGATTTTGGAATAACTGTCCTCAGCAAACATGCTGTTAGTAGTGATACATATAGACTCTTAAGTTGTTTGAAACCTAAGAGAGCTCAGCTTTCACTTAATTTCTTTTTATTTTTTAAAACAAGTCCAAAATCTTTATTTTACACACCTGAAAAAAATTCTGAAGTCTCAAAATATAAAATGGATGTCTGCTGTTAGGATTGTCTAACAATGGATTGTCTTTGTTGCAATCTCAGCACAAATACATATATGATTAAAATGTAAATATGTATTTATGACAATGAAGCAATACTGGAAAAAGAACTTGGGCTCAAAACATATTTACCAGTTTGGGCCAATGTTTCCTTCTCACAAATAGTCTTTGTGGATTTTTTTGTTGTTATTCAGTCACTTACTCATGTCTGACTCTTTGCAACCCCGTGGAATACAGCACCCCAGGCCTCCCTGTCCTTCACTATCTCCCCAAGTTTGCTTAAATTCATGTCCACTGAGTTGGTGATGCCATCCAACCATTTCCTCCTCCGTTGTCCTTTTCTCCTTCTACTTTCAGTCTTTCCCAGCACCAGGGTCTTTTCCAATGAGTCAGCTCTTCATATTAGATGGTCAAACTATTGAAGCTTTAGCTTCAGCATCAGTCCTTCCAATGAATATTCAGGGTTGATTTCCTTTAGGATTCACTGGTTTGATCTCCTTGCTGTCCAAGAGACTTTCAAGATTTTTCTCCAGCACCACAATTTGAAAGCATCAGTTCTTCAATGCTCAGCCTTGTTTATGGTCCAACTCTCACATCCATATATGACTACTGGAAAAACCATTGCTTTGACTATCCTGCTAATTTAAAATCAAGAACGTACCAACCAAATTTATAAATCATTTTCTGACTTAATCCTCCAGAGAATTTATCACTATATCCCAGATGCACCAAGAGGTCCAGGCTTCTGAGAAACAGAAACCAGGGATGACAAGGAAGGTGACAGGGGTCTGCTCAGTGGCCTGACGTTACAGGAGTTAATAATCCTCATACTGTAACGACTTTAAGGAAATTTAGAAATTATTTCAAGCTAAACATACTATTTTGACTAGTTTAGACTAACTACAAGGTTTTTCAAAATGCTACTACAAGCGTGGTACCGAACAGCTTTGATTTACACAAAGGCAAGCCTCAGTCCATTTGCTGCATGCTATTTGAGGAGGCAAAATCTCCTTTTCTCTACCATCCTCTCTCTTGAGGTTTGAAGGCCCTTATTAAAATGCAAATATTTTCTGGGTGGATTTACTTTCTCAGAAAATCCTTGAGGCTAAAGAAAAACAGGTTGCCTGAAATAGTTAAATTTTCTCCCTACTATTTCAAGCAGTGAATTTCATGAGCCTTACTTCACCCCAAAAGGAAATACGTTGAAGAAAACTATCACAGCAATCATATCACTTACTGGATTGCAATGTGCCAGATATCATGCTAATGCTTTGTGCAACTTATCTTATTTATTCCTTATAGTATCCTCCCCACATAGGTATCATTAGGAACTACAGATCCGGGGAGCTCTCACAGGTAGAAAGGTAAGTCATTTTTCAATCACTCAGTTGTGTCCAACTCTTTGCAACCCCAGGGACTGCAGCACAGCAGGCTTCCCTGTCCTTCACCATCTCCTGGAGCTTGCTCAAACTCATGTCCATTGAGTCAGTGATGCTATCCAACCATCTCATCCTCCGTCATCCCCTTCTCCTCCTGCCTTCAATCTTTCCCAGCATCAGGGTCTTTTCAAATGACAGACCAGATGCTCTTCGCATCAGGTGGCCAAAGTACTGGAGTTTCAGCTTCAGCATCAGTCCTTCCAATGAATATTTCTTTGATTTCTTTAGGACTGACTGGTTTGATCTCCTTGCAGTCCAAGGGACTCTCAAGAGTCTTCTGCAACACCAGTGTTCTAAGCATCAATTCTTCGGCTTTCAGCCTTCTTTATAGCCCAGCTCTTACATCCTTCAATGGACTCCTAGAAAACCATAGCTTTGACTACATGGACTTTGTTGGCAAAGTAATGTCTCTGCTTTCTAAATGCTGTCTAAGTTTGTCATAACTTTTCTTCCAAGGAGGAAGCGTCATTTCATTTACATGGCTGCAGTCACTATCTGCAGTGATTTTGGAGACCAGGAAAGTAAAGTCTCTCACCATTGCCATTGTTTCCCCATCTATTTGCCATTAAGTGATGGGACTGGATAACATGATCTTCATTTTCTGAATGTTGAGTTTTAAGCCAACTGCTTCTCTCTCCTCTTTCACTTAAGTTCCTCTTCACTTTCTGCTATAAGGGTGGTGCCATCTGCATATCTGAGGTTATTGATATTTCTCCCGGCAATCTTGATTCCAGTTTGTGCTTCATCCAGACTGGCATTTCATATAATGTACTCTGCATATAAGTTAAATAAGCAGGGTGACAATATACAGCCTTAATGTACTCCTTTCCCAATTTTGAACCAGTTCATTGTTCCATGTTCTATTCTAACTTGCTTCTTGACATTCATACAGATTTCTCAGGAGGCAGGTCAGGTGGTCTGGTATTCCCTTCTCTTTAAGAATTTTCCACAGTTTGTTGTGATCCACACAGTCAAAGACTTTAGCATAGTCAATAAAGTAGAAGTAGATAGGTAAGTGTTTTGCCTAAATTCACAGAAGTAGCAGAAAAGACAGTGAACACAGCTCTACTTCTGTGACACTGACCTTGACATAAGCTGCCTCTCAAAATGTGTCTCCGTCTTCTCGTCATTTTCTCCTGACTCAGAAGGAAAGACATTAAAGTGTTTATCTCCATTGGCCTTCTCCACTGTCCATCCCATCCATTTGACATATCCTAGGAAAGCAATCCTGCATTTCTTGAATTTTTCCTCCTCACTCCATCATGCTATTCAGTATCTCCAACTGATCCTGTGAACACTTCCCTCCTTTCTGCTTTATTGACCAACAAACATACTCACCTCCACCATCTCTACCTCTCTCTTTTTTTAAAGATTTTGTTGAAGTATAGCTGATTTACAATGTTGTGTTAATTTGTACTGAATAGCAAAGTGATTCAGTTATATGTAAATGTATACATTCTTTTTCATATTCTTTTCCATAATTTATCACAGGATATTGAATATAGTCCCCTATGTTGCACAGTAGAACCTTGTTGCTTCTCCATCCTACATATATAATAATTTGCATCTGCTAATTCCAAACTCCCAATCTGTCCCTCCCCTGCTCCCCTCCCCCTTGGCAATCACAAGTCTGTTCTCCATGTCTGTGAGTATATTACTGTTTCATAGATAAATTCATTTTTGTCATATTTAGATTCACGTATAATATCGTACAATATTTGTATTTCTCTATATGATTTGTTTCACTTAATATGGTAATCTCCAAGTCCGTGCATGTTGAAGGAAGCAGCATTGTTTCAACCTTTTCAATGGCTGAGTAATATACCGTTGTATATATGGACCACATCTTCTTTACCTGTTCATCTGTTGTTGGACATTTAGGTTGATTCCATATCTTCTCTATTGTCTCTTACAACCACCCTATTATTTCTGCACTTTTTTTTTACAATTTCTTGAATAAATATTCTAAAAATATAATTTCCATTTTTCATCAAACAAT
Source organism: Cervus elaphus (assembly GCF_910594005.1). Classification (NCBI taxonomy): domain Eukaryota; kingdom Metazoa; phylum Chordata; class Mammalia; order Artiodactyla; family Cervidae; genus Cervus; species Cervus elaphus. The sequence continues at coordinate 29,583,316 of NC_057819.1, forward strand.
TTAAATGATTTACAGAGTGGTTTCCAAAAATGGCTACAGCGAAGCTCAGAGTTTTTGCTGCCAATTCCTGACTCCTAACGACTGTGCTGCACATGGTCATAAACCCAGTTGTTACCATTTCCTTCATAATAATTGTTTCCTCGTTATTTCCACTATGATCACTGGATTTCGTGGGTTGGAAACTGATTTTTCCATCTTAACCTTCCGCTGGCTCTTCACTTCATGTCTTTCCACTTTCCAACATGTAGAATAACAGCACTGCAAACTGTGACCTCCTAGGATAGAACTTCGGTCACATATCTGCCTTGTATCTGAACTTCCAGGCATCCTTGTGGTGTCAGGACAACAGAGAAATTCCTCCACCAAATTCCCAAAACTGTCCAAGTGTGAACTCCCACTCCAAGCCACTATTCACCTCCTTCTTCCTTCTGCAAAGATCCTCTTCTCAAAGTGCTCCTTCCTGGTTTCCTTCACCCAGCAGGACCGTCCATCCTTCCTGGTTTTGTGCTTGGATCACTACGTGCTCTATGTGGCATCACCTCCTTAACATCACTCAGGTCCCTCCACCACAACATCACCTCCTATGACCTCAGTCTCCTCTGGGCAATCTTGCCTCACTGTTTCACCCAGCAGGCTTCCAGCACTGGGCTTTTACAATTTGACATTTTTTAAAATGTCTTGTTACATCATGGTCATGATTGTGTGTCTTGCCTCTTGTGTTCTTGAGAGCAGGTTAGGATCTGGACCATTTCCTTTATGTCTGTGCTCTTACCCCACAATGTAGAATACAACACTTTGCTCATAGCTGGGCATGGCTATTCGGTGAATGAATGGTAGGTAACATTTAGCTATGATTTTATATTAACTCATTAAAGAATTGGCAACCATCTATTAATGGAATCTTTTAACAAAAAAAGCAATATTTTAAAATACTTTTCAAGATACAGATGGTTGGACTTGTTCCCACCTTCCTCACCCCCCACCAAATATGATGTGCAATTTATCAGGAGACCTTCTGGGAACTCAGTCTCTGGTAAAGAGCTTACTGGACCATTAATAGAAGGAAACAGATTCAGATAGCTAGACAATTAAAAGTTTCAATTACCTCAAAGATGACTCCACTTTGGTAGTAAAATTAAAATAAAATGCAAACCTATAAACTTGTTCCATGAAGGCTTATATGAATACAAGAAACAATGGTTGAAAAATGAAGCATTAAGCCAATTTCTCCTAAGATAGGTTAATGCTCTTACAAATTTTTCCATTTGTTCCTTAAATAATTCTCCATTTCACGATCTGAGCTGTCCAAGTGCTAACATCATGCCTTCATAACAGCGCCAATTTACTCTTGGCACAGTTACAGCTTAATTTTTGAAAGACTGCACTTTATATGCTCTATTTGTAAGGCAAATTTAGACAAAATTAGGACATGAAAATTAGCACAATGAAGAAGAATAAGAAGAACAAGAGGTCTGTGCATGCAAAGAGTTGCAACAGATCATAAGTATTGCTTCTCAAAATGAGCTACACTGTACAAAAGAGAATTCTGGATAGGACTCTGGATGAAAAATGAGGACTATTTTCTAGATTGTCAGCTCACTGTGAGCTCATGAGGAGATTTACTCCTTTTAAATAACTCTAAGGAGAGTGTTGGAGAACTTGAAATAGAGTCAAACATTACCACAAATAGGAATGCGACCTATGAGACCAGTGGTTGTTTTCAAGCAAATATGTTAAAATTATGTATTATAGAGCAGCGAGACCATTGATGTCTTTGAATGATCTATATTGATTCTGCAAATGACAAGTATATTAGATAACTATGCAAACTTTAGCAGTAATTATCATAAGGTAAAAATAAATATGAAAATAAGCATGATTCAATAGTTCATTTTTATTGAAAAAAAATTCTGCCCTTCTGCTTCTGAAAAGATAGAGTACATGTAACTTCTATATTCCTCTCAGTAAGAAGACAGAACAACCCTGAATATTATGTATAAACAACATATGAGTACTCCTCAAAGTGTAGAGAAAAAGGTAAAGTAGACCTGGACCTCGGCGTCCTAGGAGAGACACAGTGGTGAGTGCCCTGGGCTCCCTTTTAATCGAGAATCCCTGAGACAGGGTTCACAAGATACTGGAGAAGCAGACAACATAAAGTAAGGCCAACAGGGACAGAGCAGAAAAGCCTGCTCTCTCACCGAAGGAGTAGGAAAGGGACATCCCAGAGAGACGAGAACTTCTAGAGCATAATCACTCTGCTCCAGCCAAAACTAGAGGAAACCCTGTGGTCCACTACCATCCCTGTCCTCACAGTCCACATGGACAGCGTAGACTCCACCCTCAGCAAACTCTAAAAAGACAGCCCCGCCATGCGGTGTTTGAGAGGCAGGGAGTCTGGGCTCCCACCCACCAGCAGTAATGGACCTCAGTGACAACCCAGGGGTGATAGAACATCCCTCCACAGTGTAGGTGGATCAGGAAAAGGTAGTCATTAGGTGCCTCCTCCCTCCAAGCAAGGGCATTACAAATGGATCCCCCTGGGAAGCTTGATTGCCCACCTCTTCCCAGCAAGAAGGAGCTCCCTGGGGAAGGAGCCCCCAGTGTCAGTGGAAGCCAGTAGAAGACCTCCCACATGACAGTCACCAAGCAGCATTCTCTTCCTTGCTGAAGGGGTGTTATGATAGGTTTGCTGAAACACATGATTTAAATAAGACCCAGGCTCCCAAAACATGATACTAAAATTTCCCAGATTCCAAACAAATGTCACTCATCTTACCAAGAACCAAGAAGATTTCACACTTGAATGAAGTAAGATAATCAATAGACATTAACACTCAGATGACATGGGTGTTAGAATAATCTGGCAAGGATTCCCAACAGCCATCATAAAAACACTTCCAGAACCAATTATGAACATGCTTGAAACAAATTAAAAAAAAACAAACAGAAAGTTTTAACAAAGAAGTAGAAGGTATAAGGAAAAATCAAATTGAAATTTTAAATTGAAACTTACAAAAATCTGAAATAAAATCCCTCATTAGAACAATAGAAATTACCCAGTCTGAGAAACAGAGATCAAATCAACTAAAAAGAAAGAAAATGGCATGGGAGACTATGGCAAAAATTCTAACTTTTATGTCAAATGAGTACCTGGAGCAAAGAAGAAAGAAGACAGGGTTGAAAAAGTAGTTAAGTAAAAAAGTGGATGAAAATTTCCAAAGTCTAATAAAAGACATAAGCTTACAGATTCAAGAAGCTGAACAAACACTAAACAAGGTATGCCCAAAGAAAACTCATGCCAAAGTGTATCATGTTATCATAGGCAAACTTCTGAAAACTAAAGACAAAAAAAAACATTAAAAATAGAAAGAAATCACTCATTAACCCATAGGGAAAAAACAATCTGAAGGATAGCAGATTTCTAATGTGAAAACATGAAACCAGAAGCAAACAAGCCCTAAGAGAAAATAATTGCCCATAAGAATTCTATATCCAGTGAGAATGTCCTTCAGAAAGACAGGATAAATCAAGAGATTCTCAGATGAAAGAAAACTAAGAACTAAAACTAAGGCCATCAACAACAGACCTACCCTAAAAGAATACCAAAAGGAAATTCTCTAACCAGAAAAAACGATGAAAGAAGGAATCTTGGAATACCAGGAAATAGGAAAGAGCAACAGAAGGAGTGAAACTATTTCACTCTCTTGAGTTTTCTAAATTGTATTATGTTTGATGGCTGAAGCAAAACATATAACACTGCTTAATGTGATCTCAGTGTACATAGAAGGAATACTTAAGGCAATTATAAAGTAAAGGGCTAAAAAGACAAGTAGCTTTGTACCTTTGACTTGAACAGGACAATACTGATACTAAAAGACTATGACAAGTTACATATATATATATGAAATAACCTAGTAATCTAGAGGAAAAAAAGCTTTGTGCTGCCACTAACAAAAAAAAAAAAAAGGAAGAAGAAGGTACAATCTGTTTGTAGGACATATATTAAATTAGCCATAAAAATGCATTCCAATATACATTAGGTACTAACAAATACTGTTTGATTCCACTTTATATAAGGTACCTGAATAGTCGAATTCACAGAGTCATTGATAGTACATTGGTAGATGCCAGGAGCGTGGTGTGGGGAGGAGTGGGGTGGGGAGATGGGTGAAATGGGTGGGGAGATGGGTGAAATGAAAGTCGCTCAGTCGTGTCCAACTTTTTACGACCCCACGGACTATGCAGTCCATGGAAGTCTCTAGGCCAGAATACTGGAGTGGATAGCCGTTCCCTTCTCGAGGGGATCTCCCCAACCCTGGGATCAAACCCAGGTCTCCCGCAATGCAGGTGAGTTCTTTACCAGCTGAGCCACAAAGGGGAGATGGGTAGTTAGTGTTTAATGGGGACCGAGTGTCAGTTTAGGAAGGTGAAAAATTCGGGAGATGGATGACGATGTGTGAATATACTTAGTGCCACTGAGCTATACAGATAAATGTGGTTAAAATAGTACCATTTATATTATGCGACTTTTACCACAATAAAGCAAAAGCTATACAGAGAATGCACTTGAAAATACTATACTCCACATGTCAGAATCATACAGATGGAGAACAGATTAGTTGTTGCCAGGAGCAGGGCGATGATGGAGGGGAGATGGTGGGGTGATCATGAAAGGGCCACAGGAGGGAGGCTGGAGGTGATGGAGGAGTAGTCAGGTGGATCTCCACATGTAATATAGTGACATCCAACTAAACACACACATGGTGTCGATGCCAGTTTTCTGAGTTTATAACAAACTCTAATTATATATGATGTAACCATTGGGAGACCCTGGGAGAAATGTGTATGGCATCTGCTTCTACTATTTTTTGCTACTTCCCGTACATGTATAATTATTTCAAAATGAAAAGGTCTTTTTTAAAGTGCTAAGTTAGACAAGCTAAATCAGAACTAAATGGCTGCAAAAAGAAAGAGAGAAAGAGAGGAAGAAAACATCCTATGTCAACACACCAGTGTAAAACCTCACAGTAATGTTTTGAATGCTAACATCACTGACAAACATACTTAGAAAACTATGTTTTTTAAAATTCTGTAAGACAGCCATTAGTTAGAAAATGCCTTCTTGAATAAGCTTTTGATTCCTGTTCCTCTGTAATCTCATCAGTCTCTACTTATTACTGTGTATCCGCTAGGATAGGCTAGGTTAAGATGCAGTTATAAGCAATCCCCAAATCTCTCTGGCCTGAAACTACAAACATTTGTCTCTCTTTCATGCACCCTGGGTTGTCTGGCGTCATCCTTCAGATGCATCTTGCTGATGGAGGATGCAAATGGAGATGCAGGATTCTCTAGTGCTACTGGTTACTGTGACAGAGGAGCCCAAGGGGTAAGCCACCTGTGGCTGCGGCTCCAGGCAAAGCTTTGGCTTCATCCTGTGTGTAAGCAGTACCACCAGGGTCCATCACTAAGTCCTATGTTAATTTCATCCTCAGTTTGGTTCCATGCCAATTACTGTTGCCGGGGAAATACTGATAGGATAAGTGGGGCCCATCCTTGAATGTGTGACTGATATCACTTCCAACCAAACCTTAAAAAGTAGATGAGGAAGGAATGTCTCCAAACATAAATTCAGGATACTCTTAAAGAAAGAGGGGTTGATTCTGGGCAGGTAAGTAACACACATTCACTACAAAAAAATAACTATGGTGAATATTACATTACAAAGGGGTAACTCTTCCAATAGAATAGAAGGCCCTTTATATCTGTAACAAGGAGGTATTTGATTATGCATTTCCTGGTATAGATTTTAGCCTGGTACATAGTAGGTAACCAAGAAATCTTTGTTGAAGGGCTGACTAAGTAAAGTTAGGAAAAGAAAAAGGAAGGAAGGAAATGAAGGGAGGGAAGAAGGGAGGCGGGAGGGAGAAAGGAAATATAAAAGAAAGAAAAGAAATATAAAAGGAAGGGGAAAATTGACCACTCATGATTGAATTAGACAGAATTGCATTTTTTTTCATTTTGATGCCTAATTTTATAAAACAAGAAATTAAAACAATGCTAGTAGAAAACAGACAATATAACAATGTAATATGTTTAAGATATTTCATTTGAAATTAATCCACAACAATTGGTGCATTACATCATTGGTTTAAGGCAGCAATTATCAAAGTGCTCTTCATTGAAAAACTGCCTTGAATAAACAAAGCATCATGCTTGTAAGAGGAGCTACTATGAATACTTTACTGCCTTGCAGTTTGCATGCAACAATTGCTCTAACAGCACAAATACAAATGCAATTAAAATAACTATCATAATTAATAACTCAGATATACTTTTATAAAATTGGTGACATTCACTAGAGGCTACCCACAAAGGAAATGATGACCGTGAGACAAGCAGAGAAGAAAAGCGTATGAATCTTTGGCCCTTGAAAAGGGTCTGTGAACAACCTAATATCCTTTGATTCTTTTCTGCTTACACTAGTCAAAAAGGATTTCATGGTTTGCAAGAACCCTGCAGGATGCAGCAGGGTGGAGGGGTGGGGTGCCGCTCCCAGGGTCCTGAAACACCTAGGTCAGGCACGTGATAGTTGTTTCGCATCCTTGCTTCTCCTTTTTCCTTCTTGAGGAAGGAGAACAAAGGAGGCAAAGACGGGGAAAGTATACCTTCCCGGGCATCACCAGGGGAATCCTTTTGTGTTTACATTCACTTAAACCTCAGCTACCACACTGAAGACAGTTTCCAAACGCTGGCCCCATGATGGAGTGTTGTTTTTATAGCAGCGACATGTCAATGCTGGTGCCACAGAGCAAAATATTTATGCAGCGAGGCTTGTTCGCGGCATTTCTGTGGAAGGAACACCGCACTTACTGCTTTAAGGGCCAGCTCATGAAGGCGGTGAAGGGAATTATACCGTACTTTAAACCAAACTTTACATTTTCAGAGGGGCAAACATATGCATTTGTATGTGTTAAGAGCAAGCACAAAAGGACTATTTTAAATTAAAGATCCATTTTGTCTTGGATCAGTAAAGCACACTTTGACTTTATGTGGATTTAACTCAAGTGTGCAATTATAGGGTAGTTAGTGTAGAAGCTGTACCTGACTAGTCCTTCCACCCCCCCAAAAGTGGAGAATATAGTCATGCTTTACTGGTGATTCACATTTAATGGCACCTAAAGTATCTTAACAAAAATTATTTGTCATTCTTAAACTGTTTTCTGCATTTCCACCAGTCGCTCATGAACTTTATTGGCCATAATTTCTTTCCCTACACACTCAGAGAGATCTCACTGACACTGAACTTCTTGGAGACCCCTCTAGTCTCCATCACTGGTGACCATTATGCATAACCAATTGAGAGCCGATGGGCAGATGCCAGGGGTCCACCCCACTCAGGCTGGGCTATTGGAGGGGCAACTCATTTGGATCTGCTTTGAGGGCGCTGTGGGGATACAGCAGATCCATCCCCTCAGGACTAAGGCTCAGCTGGGTCCCTGCCCTGTGGTTGTTGGGAGCTGGACAGCCCTGCCCAAGAGTGTCCCCTCCTTGTCCTGCATCCCCGAGATTCAGGGCAGTAAATCCTCGGACCCCAGGTGTCAAGTCAGGACAGCTGAGAAAGGCATCTCATGTCTAGGGCTCTTGGAAGTGTGGCTGAGGCTTTGACTATGACTGCATCACAGCTTGATGCTCCCCTCTGCCCAACACTGCTGTCTCCTGTCCCTCAGAGCTGTTGATTCACACGCCAGTAAGACACTCTATATGAATCTCTGTCTCTCTGTTTGCTTCCTGGAATGGGATCGAATGAATCCACTGCCTTGGGTGGTCTGATTACATATAGGATCTAACTTTATCAGAATTTTCATGTCTTGAAAATTTAAAACAAGAAACAAAGCAGGCAAGGGGAATTGGTGATAGAGCAGAGAGTTTATGAATATAGAGAAAGGCATGGAGATACCTGGATTTAGCCATGTTTTAGAAAAATAAGCCAAAGTCATTTGCAAATAAAGAGCAAGAATAACTGGATCCACCAAGAGAGACAGTGATTGGAGAAGTCATGTGTCCCCCAGACATAGAAAGTTATCTGCCACTTTATGTCCCTGGAATTCCAGGCTAATATTACATATTTTAACAACAAATACCTATGAGATCCTGTAACTACACAACTGCTTCTCTTCACTTGAACTTTAAATCCATTTTTAATAGATATTTTGCAACCAAAATAGCTTTGAATAAAATGATATCCATAACATAAATTATGAGTTTAAATTTTTTTGAAAGCTCAAGACAAGGAAAATATTCCATACTGTCTTTTGGGGTCAAAAGTTCACTGAACCAAAGATTCAGAGGCAGGTCATTTAAGAAGAACCATTACTCAGGAGAACCAGTCCAGGACAGAAGGAAGAGGATGCAGAAGAGGAAAAAAGCAAGCAAAGGCACAGTTTTAGATGAAGCCCCAGATGTAGACAGATCTCTAAAGGAGTTCTGGGCAGGAAGGAAAGTACACCTTAGAGCTCATTCCACCACTGGCTGCAGATGGTGTGTCTGTGTGTATTCATGTGTGTGTTCTTGCCATGTGGAGGGACTTCCGCTAACACCCTGGCTTTCCATAGGTGAAAGACAGTGCAATGACCAAGAGCAAACCTCTAAACATGGCAAGTGTGAAAATGGGAGCTTGAGGATGATAGACAAAACCAGGAAAAGGAATCTGAGGGATTCTAGGTGGGACATCAAGAGTGAAACTGTTTTTCCAGTAGGACAAAATACCAGATATAATTCTCAGAATTTGGAGAGACCACTCTGTTGGCTTTCTAAAAGCATGTCCACAACTGTTGCTATTCTTTGTATTGCCATGTATACGCGAAAAGAGACATTCTGTTCCACAAACCTCTCCATAAGCACATCAGAATTATATTCCACAAAGCCACCCAATCCCGGTCTGGCTCAACCAGCCACCAATGCGGACAAAGTCACCAAGAGGTCAAATACAGTATGTTTCACCTCATAAACCAACTGCAATTAATCGGTATTGGTATTTAAGCTATCCTGAGAAGCTGTACTGAGGAGAATCTTAAGGCCAGATTTAGTGGGGTGGGGGAGTTTTGATCTATTAGCAGTATCTTCGATAGGTTCAAGGGAGTGGAAAAATACAGATGTGCCCAGTTACTAACACCACCTGTTGGGGGGTAAGCATGAAGGAGGAAGTGTTATCCCTTGCAAAGAAAGCAAGGACAGACACAGAGGCTGGAAAAGTGTTTAGATGTTCAGATGACTTGTCTTCAAATTGCCCATGTGTTCTTTGGTGGCTCCTGATCTGAATCTAAGTCTTATTCTTTCTGCTCTTAGGTTCTCTAAAAAACCTCTCTTTCTCTTCCAAACTCTCTTCTAACCAAGGCATTTGTTCACATGCAAATCATCTTGTTATCATTACCGTTAAACTTGACAGTCTTAACATTCAAAAAGAAGAAGGAGAAGTGAAACTTAATTCTCTCTTTTGAGTCTGAGTATGGCTGAAAGTGGCATACTCATGAATATGGCTGGAATTGGCAGTGACAGATTTTATTTTCTTGGACTCTAAAATCATTGCGGATGGTGACTGCAGTTGTGAAATTAAAAGGAGCTTGCTCCTTGGAAGGAAAGCTATGACAAACCTAGACAGCATATTAGAAAGAAGAGATAACATTTTGCTGACAAAGGTCCGTATAGTCAAAGCTATGCTTTTTCCAGTAGTCATGTACGGATGTGAGAGTTGGACCATAAAGAAGGCTGAGCACTGAAGAATTGACGCTTTTGAACACTGGTTGTAGAGAAGACTCTTGAGATTCCCTTGGACTGCAAGGATATCAAACCAGTCAGCCATAAAGGAAGTCAGCCCTGAAATATTCATTGGAAGGATTGATGCTGAAGCTGAAGCTCCAATACTTTGGCCACCTGATGCAAAGAGCCAATTCACTGGAGAAGACCCTGATGCTGGGAAAGATTGAAGGCGAAGGAGAACGGGGTGGCAGAGGATGAGATGGTTAGATAGCACCATCAACTCAGTGGACATGAATCTGAGCAAACTCCAGGAAGCTGTAGAGGACAGAGGAGTCTAGTCCAAGGAACTGCAATCCAAGAGACACACAGAGTTGGACATGACTTAGCTACTGAACATCAACAAAACTCCACAGTGTGACTTCAGGGTTTTTGGTTTTGTTTTGTTTTTCCCAACCTGCTCTCTATTATGTGTCAGGCCCCAGGGACCACACCCATGAATAACATATAGAAATCGTTTCTAGAAGCTTAATCGAATAAGGGATGCATCATGAAAACCAATGCTAGCCTTAGGATGTTCTAAAGGAAAACATGGGATCAGGGAAGTCATGAGCTGTTGCATCCTGGAAAAGTGAAACACCAGGTAAGTCAAAACACATGATTCTTACCCAGAAAAATTTAGTCTGCTTTATTTCAATATAAATCCTTAGTTTTGGAAATAGTCTTTTTGACATTTTAAAACATCCTAATTGAAATTTTCTTTTATATATCCTAGTTAAAGCAATTCCCTGTTCCAGAAACCAGGAATATTTCCATTTTAGAAAAGTAGTAATATGCAATGGCAAATGTAGTGATTTTTTAAATGAGCTCTGAGAATATAATGGTTCTCAGGGAAGCCCACCGCTGCGAGCCTGGTGATGTGACTGAACTCTGTGCTTTGTACCTTTCACACATCCGTCTCCCTTTCTCTGAGCACTAGCCAGGCTCCTCCCCACCCAGTGGTCTTAATCCCCAGGGCTTTCAGTGATGCGTCTGCCCTTGACCTTTCTCTTTCCTCCCAACATATGTGCTCATACCTGTATCTCCTAAGCATCGGGCCTTGTTCCTCCATTCAAATTACCCCATGAGTTGTCTACTCCAACATGACTCGGGCCCTACACCACTTGGAACAGAGTTATATAAACCAAGATTACATGAAGGCATCTGAAAACCCTAGAATGATGACTCCATTGTGTTGAACTTTCACCTTCCTATCGACCATAGAGAGCTGAGATGTGGGTAGACAGCTCATCATCCAAGGTCAGAAGATGCCCTTCCTAGGGATGCAGGGATAGGAGGCACACCAGGGATTGTACACACCAGCACCCCAGAGCTCCAGGAGATGATCCGTGGTTCACAGGGAGGAGAGCAAGCCACAGGAACCTAGAATCTTAAGGATAACACTCAGAAAAGACAGGGTTAGGTGGCAGAATAAAGATAGTGATTTGAATCCAATTAATGACAAGATGCTAATTCTCTAACTATCATTAAGCATGCATGCTAAGTCGCTTCAGTCGTGTCTGACTCTGTGTGACCCTATGGGCTGTATCCCACTAGGCTCCTCTGTCCATGGGATTCTCCAGGCAAGAATACTGGAGTGGGCTGCCATGCGTTCCTCCAAGGGTTCTTCCTGAGCCCGGGATCAAACCCTCATCTCTTACACCTGCATTGGCAGGCGGGTTCTTTACCGCTAGTGCCACCTGGGAAGCCCAACTCTCATTATATAACCATATAATTATTGTAATAAATATAACATATAGATAGTGTACAATTATATACTAATCATGATAAGAGTAATTGCTCATGTGTACTGTCTGCACAACAGCATTCCAGGCACTAAGCTAAGTGTTTCTCATGAGCTTTCTTCTTTAATCCCTAAATGAATTGGAAAGCTAAGGATTGTTGTTATTGTTCTCTTCTTAGTGGAGGACCCTGAGATGAAAGAGGTGAAGTGACCTTTCTGAGCTAGCCTGGCTGGTAATGGCTGTTTCTGGCTCTCAATATTTCTCTGTGGTCCTAGAGCCCTGACGGGAAATGTCTGTGCCTTTCACAGTAAGTCACTGGAAATACCCGCTTGGGGTGCAGAAGTTACTGCAGGAAGCATGTTTTCAGAACACAACAAAGAGATAGTAATGCTCAGACAGACACCGGAAGTCACTTTTATGAAAGTCGGATGGGAGTGAGCAAGACAGGGAACATAATTCCTCCCTGAAAAGTGCATTAAGAAGGTAGCTTTGAATGTGAAATGCAGATATCTGAGCTTAAAACCACCTAACAGAGGTTCTTTCTTGCTTCCAGCTTTTCCTTAAGGGAAATAAAGCAATCCCATTTCTCATTTAGGTACAAAGGAACAGAGGAAATGCTCTTAGAAATACAGTTTTAGCAAATTGACTCCCTATGGTAACATGTAATAATGAACTGCGATGATGGGAAAAAAAGCGCATGTTTTTCCTAATTAGAAAGAGTCCTTCCCCATACTAGAACACCGAGAATCAGGGATAAAAAAAGTTAAGTGGCTCTGAAACTTGAAAAATATCCTTTTTAGGTCTTAGAATCTTTTAGGTCTTCCCAAGTGGCACTAGTGGTAAAGAACTCACCTGCCAATGCAGGAGACATAAGAGATACAAGTTTAATCCCTGCGTTGGGAAGATCCTCTGGAGGAGAAAATGGAAACCCACTCCAGTATTCTTGTTTGGAGAATCCCATGGACAGAAGGGCCTGGCAGGCTACAGTCCATAAGATCGCACAGAGTTGGACACGACTGAAGCATAAACATATTATAGGGAAGAATGTGAGATCTCGTGAGAGACAACGATGGGAAAAATGTCAAACAGATAAACCTTGGATGCAAAATGTATTTCAAACACATGATCCAATCTGTGCATTTGATGCAGGACAAAATTGAGTTACTTAACATAATCTATTCATGATATTTTGGGAAATAAAAAATTAAGTTGTTAAAAAAAATACAGAATTGAGAGTGTTTTGTCAAGGAAATATAAAAAGTGAATATTTTATGACATTCAATTTAATTACTGTGTGTATTGACATTTTTAATTTTGTTTACAGTTTTTTATGAGGTGCAAATTATACTAAGAAAGAAAACTGCAAAGATTTAATGTATAAAATTTGATGGGATTGAAGGTATGTATACACCAATGAAATGATCCCTACAATTAAAGTAGTAAACATATTCATCAGCTCCAGCAGTTTCCTTTTTTAAAAGATGAATATTTTGGAGCTTTACATTTATTTACATTGGGCATTTAAACATTTAAAGTCTTATTTATAATATTCTTGATTTATGCTCATATTTTAATTTACTTATTTGATTATTTATTCAATGATACATATTCATTGAATATTCATTAAGGGTCAGACACAGTTCAAAGAAACATTCAGCACCTTTAGAAAACAATATTCTACATTGATCTCTTCTTTCTAAGTTTCAAAATATGTATATTTTGCTATCATGTTCATGTATGTGCAAGCAGGGTGCATATGTTAGTGTGCACATATGTGTGCACATGTGTGTGTCTGGTCAGGTTCTCCAACTGGAATGTTAACAAATCCACAAAGTCATGATGCAGTTTTTAATTTCTTACTGCTGTTTCTGCAAAATACTGAGATTTCCTTGGCATGAGCAACACAACAGTGTGTGAGTACAAAGTTGCCAAGATTTTTGAAGGGAGTTTTTCACAACCAGTGCCTGTTTCTCATTGTGGTTGAAACCCTCTTTTTCCTCCTTCTCTTTGAGGTTTACAATTCTTCTCTGTTAATCTATGATAGAACTTTTGAGTTTAAGTTGTGGGTCTTTAGTATTATTATCTGGATTAGGCCTATCCTTTGCTACAAAAGCTACACAGATACAAAATTAATTTCTTATATGACACAGAAGAAGGAAATATCTTCAATAACCTTTAGGGAAAATACAGGTGGCTTTACTTATGTATTATTGGCAGGTATCTAACTATGCGTGATTGAATGTTAATTCGGTTCAGTCACAGCCATGTCCAACTCTTTGCGACCCCATGGACTGCACCCAATGGGCTTATCTGTCCATGGGGATTCTCAAGGCAAAAATACTGGAGTGGGTTGCCACGCCATTCTCCAGGGGATCTTCCCAACCCAGGGATCAAACCCACGTCTCCATCGGTTCCTGAATTGAAGGCAAATTCTTTACCACTGAGCCACCAGGAAGCCCATCTAACTATAAAGGCATGAAAAGGTTGTATCACCAGATAGTTTAATCAACCTGATTTTTATTAAAATAAGAATAAAATGATATAAATAAACTTATGTACAAAACAGAAATTCTGGAGTGGCTTACCATTTCCTTTCCATATATATGTATATGGGCCTCTTTGCCATAACCTGAAACTAAGGTAACATTATACATCAACTCTACTTCAATTTAGAAAAAAATGAAGATGTGAACCCTAAAAGATTATCTTAACACTAAAAAGTATGATAATAAAAATCATCACCTAAACAGAAGACAGAAAAATAAACCTGAAGCTTCATGGGTTCCATACTTGAAGTAAAACATTTTTGAAGAGACCAAAAAAAGAAATCCTATGTCAGGGTTAACACTCTACACACAAGAAACATGTGGATTATGCATTTATTAAAAATTTATTTAAAAATTTACTTCCAATATAGATGGAATATTTGTGCAATAAAAATCCCCAAAAGAGATCAAACAACTTCAATTTTTGCTTCCTTGATATTGTGCACAGTTAAAGCTGTAGAAAAAAGGGTTCAGCCTGTGAATAGCTTGAGCTGATAAAACAGTCAGTAAAACATACTCTTCCCCAGAAAAAACTACTCACATTAGTTTCATCATTATTATTACCAATAAATCACACACATGGTTTTGCTATAATTTATTTATAATGGATTTAAAATCCAATTACCTTCATATTTATTTTAGGAATAAGTTTACCAGTAGACAAAGTGTTCACCTAACAACAAAATGTTATAATTAAAGTTTTAACAGAAGAAGAAGATATAACTAAATTTTGGTATATCTCTGCACTGGAATATACTGAAATCATTCCATTAAACTATGAAACTTTAATGGCATGGAGAAAACATTCATCATACAGTATTATTAATACAAGCAAAATTAGGGAGAAATGTATCAACATTATGAGACTGAATTTATGAGGTAATGGAAAAGGAATTACACTCAAAGTTAACATTAGGAAAATATTTTGTTAAGAAAATCTAGTCAACACTTCTGAAATTTGCAAAAGTGATAGGTTTTATCAAGGGAGACTCTTCTTGCTGTTGTCACATTCACTTCATATATTGAAAAATGGAACATCACCTGTAATTTTTATGTAAATTTTACGACTAAAGGTTTTGAAGGATGTGTGTATAATTTTCAAAACAAATATGAAATCAAATCTAACTTGGAAAACATCACATCAAAGACATAACTTACTTAGAGGTGACTACATAACATAGGCAACCCAGCTCAGTGTTCTGTGATGAACTAGAGGAGTGGGTGGGGGTTGGGAGATCCAAAAATGAGAGGATATATGTATACTTAAATTAAAAGATGCTTACTGCTTGGAAGGAAAGTTGTGACCAACCTAGACAGCATATTTAAAAGGCAGAGACATTACTTTGCCAACAAAGGTCCGTCTAGTCAAGGCTATGGTTTTTCCAGTGGTCATGTATGGATGTGAGAGTTGGACTGTGATGAAAGCTGAGCACAGAAGAATTGATGCTTTTGAACTGCGGTGTTGGAGAAGACTCTTAAGAGTCCCTTGGACTGCAAGGAGATCCAACCAGTGCATCCTAAAGGAGATCAGTCCTGGGTGTTCATTGGAAGGACTGATGCTGAAGCTGAAACTCCAATACTTTGGCCACCTCATGCGAAGAGCTGACTCATTGGAAAATACCCTGATGCTGGGAGGGATTCAGGGCAGCAGGAGAAGGGGATGACAGAGGATGAGATGGCTGGATGGCATCACCAATTCGATGGGCATGAGTTTGAGTCAACTCCGGGAGTTGGTGATGGACAGGGAGGTCTGGCGTGCTGTGATTCATGGGGTCACAAAGAGTCAGACACGGCTGAGTGACTGAACTGAACTGAACTGAACTGATGGCTGATTTATGCTGTTGTATGGCAGAAATCAATACAACATTGTAAAGTGGTTATACTCCAATAAAAATAATTTTTTTAAAAAGTGAGAACCCTATTGAGGTTGACCTTCATGTAGGAAATCTTTTCCTGTGTTATCTTATTGTAAATCAGGGCTATGTTGCTTGGGCCATATGGTTATTCTCTGAGTACATGGTGAAGGTTACTTTCTTACATTTTTGGAGCCTGGGAGGGGAGGACCTCCATGTGAGCATTAGGTGATTGTTCTGCTAGAGGTGAGTCCAAAATCCACCTAGAGATTAATGTGCTTAAACTTTCAATGTCTTTTCTGTCATCTCTCCCATAATTTCACCCAAGAAGTTTCTGTTTTCTTTCTTAGTAATTATCAGTGACATACATCTGGTGACTTAATCCGTGAGAATCTCCCTGTAGCAGTGTAAGTCAAATTCACCTTGCACTGAAGCATCCTTGAATTTTAAATGTTAAGTGTAGTCAGGCTGGGAGCCTGTTTCCCACAGGCTCTGATGTGTAGGACAGTTTTCACTGGCACTAAATACAAGTGAACATCTGCAGTGCTGATAAAAGAGATGATCTCTAAGTTAAACATCCCACCTCCCCCTGTGTGGCCCTTTCCAACAGATCAAGCCTACCACATGCTTTACCCACAGATTCAGGCTTAATCACATCACTCCTCTGCAAAAACTTAGAAATTAAAGATCATGATCACATCATCTTCCAGTTCCCTGTGTCATGTCACTGATTCCTAACCTTTTTTGGATCAAGTCCTCTGACAGTGTATATGTGTTTACAGACTGTCTAGGTCAACTTCATGAAGTTCACAGGGAATTTTAAGTGCATTTGTGGACCTCAGTCTGAGAGCTTTTGCTCTAAGCGCTAAAATATATAAACAGATTTCTGTAGTACAGGCTTGGAATAGGGACTCTTTCCAATTTAGAACTATGCTGATTTTCTGAGAAAATTCTGTTACTGAATCTTGTTTTCCCACTGATTTACACTGCTATTTCAGAGATGCATATCTAAGTCATTTGTTTTTACAGAAAGATGTAATAAAGTGATTCTCAGACTCAAGCATCCCTGGGAAACAGGGACTTTCCAATATCACATTATCAAGAAACAATAACTTCTGAAATTAATCTGTTGAGATACAAGACGAATAAATGTATCATAATGGACAATTTCTTCATGGATTCTTCATAACAAAAATTGAATCTTTCGTTCTTTACCTTTACACTTCTGAGGAGATCTACGTCAAAGAACGTCTGGATATACATCTTTCACAAGGACTGGAAGGGCAGGTGATTTGGCAATGCCGTTAAACAGCTTGCAACTTGAGACAGCAGAAGATTGAATAGAATCCTTTGAAAAGTACAGGTAAAAGTACAAGTGTGCCTTAGAAAGAGTGTCAGTGGAGAAAGGACAGGGGAATGCAAGCAGAGTGACTTTTTGAGTAGAATACCTGTATATTAATACACAGGATCTGTCCAACTAACAAAATAAGGATTGAATAGTAAAGGATTAGGAATAAGACTACCATATGACCCAGCATCCCACTACTGGTCATATACCCTGAGAAAACAACAATTCAAAAAGACACATGTACCCCAATCTTCATTGTAACATTGTTTACAATAGCCAGGGCAAGGAAACAATCTAGATGTCCATGGACAGATGAATGGATAAAGAATATACAATTATACAATGGAATATTACTCAACCATAAAAAGAAATGAATTGAGTTAGCTGTAGTGAGGAAGATGAACCTAGAACCTCTTATACCGAGTGGCGCAAATCAAAAAGAGAAAAACAAATATATTAATTCATTTACATAAAATCTAGAAAATGGTGCTGATGAAACTATTTGCAGGGCAGGAATAGAAACATAGACCTAGAGAACAGACTTGTGGACACAAGGTAAGGAAAGGGTGAGGCAAGTGGAGAAAGTAACATTGACGTAAATACACTATCATGTGTAAAATAGATAGTTGACGGAAGCTGCTTTATAACACCCGGAGTTCAGCCTGTTGCGCTGTGGAGACCTAGAGGGGTGGGATGTGGTGGGGAAAGGGAGGCTCAAAAGGGAAGGGATACATGTAAACATAAGAAATGAATACAACATTGTTAAGCAATTATACTCCAATTTAAAAAAGAGAAATAGTAAAGGATTGGGAAACACAATTGTATGACTATGACAAAAATGATCACAGTGACACAGATCAAAGGCACATGGAAAGTCTTTGTTTAAAGAAGCAAAAAGGAGAGTATTTGGGTAAAAAAAGGTCAAAAGGAGCATGTGACTAGACTGTGTTAAGGATGGCTGTGTTGTCTATGGGCACAGAATATAATATGAAGCCGTGACATTTGAAGTTTGGTACGAGCACTGTAAGCTTCACTTGGACATTTTTTGGCACTGGCATTGCCAAAGAATGCTCAAACTACTGCACAATTGCACTCATCTCACACTCTAGCAAACTAATGCTCAAAATTCTCCAAGCCAGGCTTCTACAGTACGTGAACCATGAACTTCCAGATGTTCAAGCTGATTTTAGAAAAGACAGAAGAACCAGAGATCAAATTGCCAACATCCACTGAATTATCAAAAAAGCAAGAGAGTTTGAGAAAAACATCTATTTCTGCTTTATTGACTATGCCAAAGCCTTTGCCTGTGTGGATCACCACAAACTGTGGAAAATTCTTAAAGAGATGGGAACACCTGACCAGATATCTGACCTGGCTCTTGAGAAATCTGTATGCAAGTCAGGAAGCAACAGGCAGAACTGGACATGGAACAACAGACTGGTTCCAAATAGGAAAAGGAGTACGTCGAGGCTGTATATTGTCACCCTGCTTATTACTTATATACAGAGTACATCATGAGAAATGCTAGGCTGAAGGAACCACAAGCTGGAATCAAGATTGCCAAGAAAAATATCAATAACCTCAGATATGCAGATGACACTGCCCTTATGGCAGAAAGTGAAGAAGAACTAAAGAGCCTCTTGATGAAAGTGAAAGAGGAGCGTGAAAAAGTTAGCTTAAAGCTCAACATTCAGAAAACCAAGATCATGGCATCTGGTCCCATCACTTCATGGCAAATAGATGGAGAAACAATGGAAACAGTGACAGACTTTATTTTTTTGAGCTCTGAAATCACTGCAGAAGGTGACTGCAGCCATGAAATTAAAAGACTCTTACTCCTTGAAAGGAAAGTTATGACCAACTGAGACAGCATATTAAAAAGCAGAGAGATTCCTTTGCCAACAAAGGTCCGTCTAGTCAAGGCTATAGTTTTTCCAGTAGTCATGTATGGATGTGAGAGTTGGAGTATAAAGAAAGCTGAGAGCCAAAGAATTGATGCTTTTGAACTGTGGTGTTGGAGAAGACTCTTGAGAATCCCATGGACTGCAAGGAGATCCAACCAGTCCTTCCTAAAGGAGATCAGTCCTGAATATTCATTGGAAGGACTGATGTTGAAGCTGAAACTCTACCTGATGGGAAGAACTGACTCATTTGAAAAGACTTTGATGCTGGGAAAGATCGAAGGCGGGAGAAGGGGACGACAGAGAATGAGATGGTTGGATGGCATCACCGACTCAATGGACATGAGTCTGAGTAACCTTGGTAGTTGGTGATGAATAGGGAGGCCTGGTGTGCTGAATGATCATTTACATTCATAAACTGAAGTAATTACATATAGCTCTTCATTCTAGGAACCAGTTTTATAGTCAATTTATTATGCAAACAAAAAGGAAATCTAGTGGATTTGGGGGAGGATTGGTTTCTGAGAAATATCAGGAATTTGCATCTACACTAATATCAGGGCTCTATCCAGGTACTTAACCACGGTTACACCTAATAAAATAGCTATGAATTGTCTCACAGACCAACTGGAACTATGAAAGTTCTTAAATTAATTTGAATGTTGGCTTTTAATTTTATTTATTCAAAATTCATTGAACAAGTATTGGATGTGAGAACTTCAGGTGGTTATTGAGGCTACTGGTGAATTTAATTCTATAAGGGTAACTGATGGCTGCTTATGAACCTTGAGGAGAAAAAGGGTTGGACAGAAGATTCAAGTCATTCCTCATCAAAGCATCTCAGGATCTCTGAATCCAGAGGGTATCAGCTGTAACTTCCAGGTAAGTGGGCACATTGAAAACTTTACACATCCTTCATCATTGTCTGATAGAAATAGCAATAGTCTTCAATGAGGTGTCACCTCACACTGGTCAGAATGGCTATCATGAAAATATCTACAAACTATAAATGCTGGAGAGGATGTGGAGAAAAGGGAGCCCTCCTACACCGTTGGTGGGAATTGATACGTAGCGATAGAGAACAGTATGGAAATTACTTAAAGGAGCTACTGTATGATCCTACAATCCCACCCCTGGGCATACATCTGGAGAAAACTCTAATTCAAAAGGATACATGCACCCCAATGTCAATGGCAACACTATTTACAATAGCCAAGACATGGAAGCACCCAAAGTATCCATTGACAGGTGAATGGATAAAGAAGATGTGGTACATATATACAGTGGAATACTACTAAGCCACAAAAAGGAATGGAATACTACCATTTGTGGCAACATGGATGGACCTGAAGATGATCATACTAAGTGAAGTAAGTCAGAGAAAGACAAATATCATATGACATCATTTATATATGAAATCTAAAAAAAAAAAAGCTGATACAAAGAAACTTATTTACAAAGCAGAAATAGACTCACAAAGAAAACAAACTTAAGGTTATTGAAGGGGATGGGAGGAGGAGAGAAAAATTAGGAGTTTTGGATTAGCAGATATACAGTACTATATATAAAATGGATAAAAAACAGAGGCTACTATGTAGTAAATGGAACTGTATTCAATATCCTATAATAACCTATGATGGCAAAGAATCTGAAAAAGAATAGATATGTATACATAAACACACACACATATATATGAATCACTTTTCTGTCACCTGAAACTAATATAACATTTTTATCCACTATACTTCAATACTAAAATGGTTATATAGAAAAAAGAAATAGCAATAGTTGGATGGACATACAGGGCTTCATGACCTGTTTTGATTCCAGGATTTGGCTGAGCACCCCTGGTCTAGATTTTCTGAAACAGACATTGGGCTGCAAAGACTCAGACATATGGCAAGTCTTTGATAGAATTCAAGAGTAAAAATGAAGCTTACTTTATAGAGAGAAGAACATAGATTTTGTTTGTTCACAGGCTAATTTTAAAAGGAAATGCAAATGCATGCACAATAGTTGCCTTCTCCCAGGAAGAGAAACCAAATATGAACCTCCTAATTTTCTCCAAAAGTTTCTATACATCTGTGTGTGATGTTGAGTAATTAGTCACGACACGTTCTCACTTCCCTACTCTATCTCCAGCTGCAAAAATTAAGATGAAAAACTCTCCACAAATGTAATCATTACAAAGTGTTGAAGCAGATTTGGATGAAAGACAGTTTAGAAACAAGTCATTCAGATTTATTGCCATGCCAGTTGACTGCAGCAAGACACACGTCTTGTTAACAGCAGTTTGTTTGCCTTTATTCCATGATGATGACACAATATATTGTCAAAGTAGATATATGCTATGCAATACAGGAAGAATTTGATTTAGCAAATCCCATACATTAAACCACCCAGATATATGATGTCAGTCAAAACTCATTGGTTGAGTGATCAAGTGTTTCAGAAGAGTTCTAAAGATAGTCACTATAGAATTGGTCAATATAAATCTCTTCATCTTATGCTTTTTGTTTCTGGTAAGTTTCTTCTCAAAGTGGTCAAGTCCAGTAGCCTCTCAGTCTCCAGGGATTCCAGGAGCTAAGCTGGAAGCAATACTAGCTCCCTCCCTCCTGCTTCTGCTGAAATGCTGGCAAATCACATTTTCAGATCACAGCTTTAGGACAGAAAGCAAGGCATATCAAATACGGCCAATGAATTATTCATGTACTTCCTGCGTTTCTTGTAATAGATTTTTTTCCAGATATGTGTGACACGTACTTGCTGCTCTTTGAATATTCTGAAATTAAGACTGCCAGTCTGGAAATTTGGAAGATAAACCCTATCATACATACTATCATTAAAAAAAATAGCATCTCCATTAGGATATATTAATTTTATTCCTAGTGCAGGTTAAATATAGAAAACCAGGAATGCATCTTATTTTCTAAAGTTTAGAGGGGATTGCACATCAAAATTTGTCTGTTGCCTACTATTATTGTTTAACAGACATTTTAGTTATATCAGAAACTAGGTTATTTCATATAAATGATATTTTATTTACGTCTCTCAGTGATGTCATTGGAACTAGTTGTCTACTGGTAAGTCCAGCAGGTACTTCTATACTAAAATTGATCACTTCTTTCCCCTAGAATTTCTTTTGGTTACAGGAAACTTTTATAGTGTTTAGTGGGTTGTCATGAATTTGACTTACAGTGAAGGTGTTACTTAAAATAATACTAAACACTTTAAACAGTTAAATTTTGCCCTTCTTAGTAAAATATTTACTTATTAAATGGATTGAAGACCATTACAAAATTTGTAATAATTTGTTATTTTCCTAAACAGGAGATAAAAAAAAAAAAAACACTTGTATTGTTTTCAACTTAGCTTAGAAAATAATTATAATTTTTCTACTTGAGTTCTGTGGAAGACCTGATCTCATAACAAATGAGGATAGGGTAATAGCTCATTTTTTACTGACAAATGGGCAAAATATCCACCATATACCTAGTACTGAGTAGCATCGATGATTTTAAAAATTAAATCTGCAACAAGATTTAAAGACAAACTTCAAAAGCATTTATAGGGTCACTTAATATTTAGCTTATAAGTATAAAATGGAAGTAGTGTATTTCAGTAGCAAAAAAGTAAAAATAAGTGATTGTTGGAGTCATAATAATTTATAATGTAAAACATTTTCTAATACTAGGATAATAACAGTAAAGGGGAACTTAATCTCAAAAACAAAATTCCAACAAAAGTTCATTTGCTGATGTCAACCAATGAAAAGGGTGTACTTCCTGCTAAGTGAATGAGAGTTTAAGAGTGAGTTTATAGTGAGTCTTAGGATAATCCCCATTCCAACCCCTCTTTACAGATAAAGTACTAAAATAAAGTTCTAAGCATCCTCACAAATACAGCTAACTTTAAAGAGAAGCGGTCAGAGGTAGCATCATCCTCTCTTTATTCTGAGTAGAAGGTCAAGGGGCAATGGTTTCCTGTGATAAACGAGAATGAAGAATAATATTAAAAATATACATATATATGAATCACTTTGCTGTAGAGCAGAAAGTAACATAACATGTATATCAAACATACTTCATTAAAATTTTTAAAAAATAGTTTCACATTTCTCCAGTTGCTCTCACTCTCCTTCCTCCACAAGAGACAGACAGTTACAGTGAATATATATATTTTTAATTTAATATTGTGGCTGTGCCATGTGGCATGTGAGATCTTAGTTCCCTGAGCAGGAATAGAACCTGCACCCCTTGCAGTGGAATCCTAACCCCTGGACCACCAGGAAAGCCCCTAAATCAAATACAATATCTAATCCTCAAATTATAGTTCTATTTGGCAAACAAGTTTTAGAAAACTAAAAATGGAATCAAGGATTTATCCACACCAATAGAGTGAACAGTATTCCGGACGTAATCTATGCATTATGTAAATAATCACAAAAGAATTAAAGACATGGAGATTATACAATTAACATAATGTTTTATAAAGAAAGAATGAATAAATGAGAGATACTGATAGAGAAAAAGTCTGGAAAGAAGATAACATAAAGAGCGGATGAAAATTTCCCTAAGTGTCTTAAGTTATAGAATAGTTCATTAAAAGCTACATGTTAAACATTTTAAGTAAATGTTTCAATATTTTGCATTAGTTAAATGTTTATTAAACCATAAAATAAATAATAAACAACAATGAGACTATTACTGAAAAGGTAGACCACATTATCTGAGAGCTTATGTTCTCTTCTTAATAGAAAAATGATAGATGCTCACTGAAATAGAAGCAAATGCTTTGCAAAGGATTCTATGTTTTTAATAACATTTTTTTCATAGTTTTAGAGAGATCATTTAGAAAGGTTGTATCTTATATTGATGAAACATTTTCCAAAGAACCTATTTCCTGTTCAATTTCAATTTCTTGTTCATAAGTTGCAAAGTGAAGGTATGTATAAAAGTTTCCTGGAGATATAGCACATATGATACAATCTCCTTGCAAAGATAATAATACCTCCTAGTCTCATTTGCCAAATAGCACTGCATAACAAATGCCCTCAAGATCCCAGCAGCTTACAACAAGAATTAATTTTTCAGTCAAGTGTGTGTGGGTTGTCTGGAATCTGCAGAACTTGACCCCTTGGTAGGAACTGGGTTCAGAAAGACAGCCAACTATCTGCACCAGCATATGACACCTGTCACAGATATTATACTTCCATCTTGTAGGTTACAGCATGCCATGGCAAAGACCACATTCTGATAGAAACATACACCTCAGCCACCATTAAGTCATGGGAAAGGAGTAGATGTCAGCTACTACTACCAGGGGCAAAACCGAGACCAGAAATGCCATTTAATTACCTATATATTTATCTACACATTGACATGCATAGATAAACATGATGGGGAACATGGTGATAAAATTTTGGATTTTTTTTTTAATTTTACTTTACTCCTTGTTCTTTTTAGGGGGGAGGGATTTTATTTCTTAAATCCTGCAGTACATAATTATAAAATTTACTGCAGTCATAATTTCTTAGAATGACATCATTGAGATATAATTCAAATACAAATATTTCACCATTTTGAACTATAGAATTCAGTGGTCACCAGTATCTAATTTCAGAGTATTTTCATCACTCCAAGGGGAAAAGCTGTCCTTTTACCCACTTCTACCAGCCACTGGCAAAACACTTGTCAAAATTCTTTTTGTATAGATTAGTCAGTCCCGAACATTGCATATAAATGTAGCCTTATATTTTATGGTCTTTTTTGACTGGCTTTTTCTACCTAGCACCATGTTTTCAGGGATCATCCACACTGCAGCATGTATCAATACTTCTTTTTATTTTTATTGCCTAATATTCTATTGTATAGATACACTGTGCTTTGTTAACTTATTAGTTGATGGGACGTTTGGGTGGTTTGTATATATTTTTTTTACTATAATGAAAAATGTTGCTATGAACCATCGTGTGTGGGGATTTTCCATTTTCTTGAGTGTATACCTGGGGGTAGAACTACTAATTCATATGTTTACTCTGGGTTTAAGGTTTTGAAGAACTGCATCACTGTTTTCAAAGTTGCTACAGTAGTTTACAATCTGACCGGCAATGTATAGGGTTCCAATCTCTCCATATCCTCATCAATACCTACTACTATCTGTCTCTCTGATTCTAGCTGTTTCACTGGGTGTAAAGCAGTTGGCTCATGATTTTAACTTGCCTTTCCATGATAACTAATAATGTCGGCTATCTTTTCGTGTATTTGCCACTTGTGTATCTTTTTTTGAGAAATGGGTATTCAAGCACTCTGCTCATTTTTCTATTGAATTATCTTTTTATTGTTGAGTCATGAGAGTTCTTTATATATTTTAAATATCAGTATAAGATCTTAATCAGATATTATAGGCCTCCCTGGTGGCTCAGAGGGTAAAGAATCTGCTGCAGTGTGAGAGACCTGGGTTCGATCTCTGGGTTTGCAAGATCCCCTGGAGAAGGGAAAGGCAACCCGCACCAGTATTCTGGCCTGGAGAATTCCATGGACAGAGGAGCCTGGCAGGCTACAGTGCATGGTGTCGCAGAGTTGGACACGACTGAGCAACTGAACATGTGCACAATCAGATACATGAATGGAAAACATTTTTTCATGTTATATGATTTGTCTTTTCATTTTCTTAACAATGTCCTTTGAAGCACAGAAGGTTTTAATTTAATAAAGTCTTTTTTCTTTTGTCACATGTGCTTTTGGTGTGTATCTGAGACATGACCAATCACCTAATCTAAGGTCACCAGAAATTTCTCCTATATGTGTTTCTAAGCATTTCATACTTTTACATTTAGGTCTTTGATTCATTTTTGACTTTACTATCGGTATATGGTAGAAGGTAAAGGTTCACATTTATTCTTTTGCATATGGATATCCAGGGGTCCTGGCACTATTTGTTGAAAAGAATACCTTGTCCCCATCGAGCTGTCTTGGCAGCGTTGTTAAAATCAATTGACTGTAAATGTGAGAGTTTATTTCTGGACTCTCAGTTATCTGCATGTCTAAATTATTAGCCTTACCACACTATTTTTTATTGTTTCATAGTAAGTTTGAAATTGGGAACTGTGAGTACTCCAAGTTTGAAGCTCTTTTTCAAGATTTCTTAGCTATTTTGGGTCCTTTGCATTTCCATGAATTTTAGGATCAGCTTTCCCGTTTCTTTAAAATGGTAGCTGGGAGTACATATGTATTTCTAAAACAATAAAGTTATTAATCTTAATAGCTATCCTTCCTATGAAACTACTATGCCTCTTTCTTAAAATTGTTTATGCTGCTGCTGCTAAGTCGTTTCAGTCGTGTCTGACTCTGTGTGACCCCATAGACCGCAGTCCACCAGGCTCCTCTGTCCCTGGGATTCTCCAGGCAAGAATACTTGAGAGGGTTGCCATTTCCTTCTCCAATGCATGCACACATGCTAAGTTGCTTCAGTTGTGTCCGACTCCGTGTGACCCTATGGACAGGAGCCCACCAGACTCCTCTGACCATGGGATTCTCTAGGCAAGAATACTGGAGTGGGTTGCCATTTCCTTCTCCTAAATTTTGTATAAATTTATACTAAATAAAATTATTAGAATGGCTTATAAAAGTTACAAAAAGATTGCATTTAGTGTAAGTGGCTAGGCAAATGCTTTCTGAAGCAGAGTACAAAATATAATGAACATTTTAATACACACGGGAGGACATGACTGAAACAGATGAGCACAGGGACAGCGCTCCATAGACAGTGTTAGCACACAAAACAGAAACAGACTCTCAGACATAGAGAGCCGATTTGTGGTTGCCAAGGGGGTGGAGGAGTGGGGGAGGGGTGTGGGGGAGGGGTGGATTAGGGGTAGCAGACTATTATATACAGAATGGATAAACAACAAGGTCCTACTGTACAGCACAGGGAATTATAGTCAATACCCTGTGATAAACTATAATGGAAAAGAATGTGAAAAAGAATGTATACATATGTATAACTGAGGCACTTTGCTGCATACCTGAAAATAACATGACATTGCAAATTGACTATTTAAACTATTTAAATTTAAAGAAAAAGCTGGAAACGTTGGATTCAATGCAGTTCCACAGGTCACAGCTATCAGATTTCACAGCGTGTTGATAAGGCTAATAAGAGTGGTCAAATGGCCAGATGGAGACGTGGTAGATTTTCCAGGACAGCAGCCAAGCTGTATCTAGTCAGCCTCCAGGCAGCTGGGACACAATTATGATAAGAAGTCAATAATACAGAGCAGGTATTTTCACTTTGTCTTTCACGTGGGTGGGCGCAGGGGAGGACTGTCAGGCGGGAAAGTGCTTGAAAGGCTATTGCCTGGAAGAGCCTGGGACCTAGATGGCTCCCAGGCAAGTTCAAAGGCAGGGCTCAAGTGCTGAAGACACCAGCCTGCCTTGAGATCTACTTCTAAAACACAGGCTCACATCTTGATGTGTGCCATGTTAGGTGTGTGGATCCACGTGCTAGAGGGGTCTGGGCTCACCCCTTTTAGTATCAGCCTCTGAAAATGCAAAGATAGGAGTAGGAAGTTACACTCCCCCATTTCATACCACCATATAATCTGTCATCAAGCATTTCATTAATCACACACAACTCCAAGTCACTTGCAACTTAATTTACCACTAATCAGTATCAAGATAACTGAGAAAAAGAAACTACTGCTCAGAAGCACAGGAGCCCAGAGGCAGGCAAGCCTCACCAGAAATGCTCACTTTTCTGCCTGTCTTTTGAACTGATAGCACCTTTTGCAAAATAAAAATCATGGTGACACAAATCTTGCAAACACACACTCAGTTTCTCCCCAAAATAGCTGCATTCTTTTATTTGGTGATTCAATACATTTTTAATTCCAATAGTCACCACATAACCTAGGCACAAGATTCAGCATTATACAAGCGAAGGATTTGACTGATTTTCTTTTCAATTGCCAAAGAGTACAATAAGTGAATTGATTAAAGGATATACTTCTGTACATAAAAATATTCATGTATTTATACAAGTGTATGGAACAGAGTTTAAAGATAATCTAACCAGAACATCACAATAAATAGGATGTGTTCCTATAGGACAGCCGAACATGCTTTGTCAGGCGGTTGTCAAGTCTCTTATTCTCAAGGTGCTTTATGATCTTCTGAGCTGGGCTCACATTTTCCTAAATAAGGGTTAGAGGTTAGTAACGCCTGGACCTGGATGCCTCTGGGGGTATTCTGCTTTTTACTTTCATCTCAATAAGAGGAGTTGAAGACATAATTATTTATTTTCCAAGAGTCTTTGCAACTTACCAAATTCTATCCATTTCCCAATTAATATTTGAAAAAGTAGATTGATCTATGCTCTAGCACCATACAAGAAGGAAATACATGTATTTTTGTCAGAGCAACAATATCTTATATCATCTTTGTCCCTCTGGCTATAACAATTCTGTTTAGAAAATTTTACCAAGCTAAAAATAGTTGATCTAGGTTGTCATAAAAAAGAATATTAAATACCTTTGGTAAAAATAGATATATTTAACAAGATTAGAAAAGCAAACAGTTATAATGTCAAAAGGAGACTATAAAAAATGTACACAATAAAACAAATAAACCAACTTATAAAGTGAAGATAAGGCCACTCTTCTCAGGTTTGTCTGTTCCAAACCATGCATGGAGGTCTCTTCTTCTAAATGGTAGAAATCTGATTAAGAAATATGGAAAATCCAGTCTCTCCTATCAGCATGACACGTTTAATTCATGGCAACACAGTTCCTTTTTAAAACCCATGTTGGTAGAACTTAGAACACTCTTATACATGTGACTAGAAGAAACAATCCGAGATTTCTGTGATTTGAGCCCCAGAGCACGGGGCTTAGAGTTAAGCAAGGCGACAGAACCAGGGGCTCACAGGCAGTGTTTCCTGTGCTGACATGAACCTAGGCCACATCCAGACAAGAGACACAGTGCAGCCGAGGGTGCTCACAGGGACTTTGCAACTAACTAGAAATCTACAAGGTTCATTCCTTTCCCGGCGAGGACGTTCCTCTTGTCGTGGGGGCCTCATCTCCAAAGGGCCGTTGCACAACCCCTAATTCTGCCTGGTGTCTCCTCTCTCAGAACACACTGTAAATCCTGAAGATGAAAGGGCCCTGGAGCCAACAGCCGGGACTGTGGATGGAGATAAGGCACAAGCTCTGTCGCAGAGGCAGCCCTGAGCCACCGCGAGGCATTATCCCCCAGGGTTCCCCCTGCACACGCAGTCACACTCCTCATGGTGCTCGAGGGCCACGTCCGTGAGTGACTTATGCAGCCCCCGGACGCCTGTCTTGGGTCTCAACTGAAGGACCTGAAAGGGAACAATGGAAACCACCTTTAAAATCAGGCCACGTCTGCAACTTGTGATTTCATGGACAGGAATGATTTCAGAACAGAATCTCGGGGCCCAACAATGACTTAACACATTTTAATTTCTACTCCTGAAGGCATTATGAACATATTCCCCCACCCTTCAAAGAAATCACAAATGATTATCATCTTTTCATGAAAGGAAAGACCTTTTAATACCAACAGTTAGGAAGGAGGCTGCTCAGAATAAATAGACTTGTGGTTGCCAGGGGAGAGGGGGACAGGTGAGGGAATGGATTGGGACTTTGGGATTAGCAGATGCAAACTAGAATACATAGAGTGGATAAACAACAAAGTCCTACTGTATTGCATAGGGAACTATATCTTGTTAGAAAACATAATGGAGAAGAATATGAAAAATAATATATATGTATATGTATAACGGAGTCACTTTGCCATACAGCAGAAATTAACGCAACACTGGAAATCAACTACACTTCAATAAAATAAAATTTTAAAAAAAGAATAGTTTTTAAATTGAAAGATTCACTATACCCTCTTTCCCTTACGCATTTAACCCTAATCAGAGGGAATTTCACCTTCTTTAGGTGTTTTGGAAACCACTACTGAACAATTTGTTCTTCCGTTTGTTGTTTTCTTTCATTCATTTATTCACATGCTTAGCAAATATTTATCCTTGGAGCACGGCAGGCAAGTACTGCGATGCTGTGAAAAGAAACCCGACCCGTCTGCAGCTGAGTCTGCTCAATTATGCTGCTCATTAACGTGCCTGGCTACACGTCAAGTCCTCTGTAAACTTGATGAGATGGATTAGATGTACTTCGTCGACAACAGCTCCGTCACAGTTAACTTTCTGCAGCTGGGTCCTACTGTGTCGTGTACAGTTGGCAAGAATAACAAGAATGCCTCTATTAAATGAAGTTATTTGCAGTTTGGATGGTTGAGATTTTTAACCAGAAATACAGCAAAACAGACACTGATACTAAACACACCCTTTTCAAACTGTGATGAAAGGATACAGCTATGTATTCTATACACGATTCTCTGATATATTTGATAAGAACTAACTACTCAACGTACATTACATTTTAGGTCTTAGAAATGATAACAATGTTTTAGAAATTATGTGGCTTTGGCTTATGAACAGAGCACAGAATAATGGGAAGTTGTGTAGTTTGCTCTCTGAGTCTGACACAGATAACTTTGCAGAGCAACTTCTAAAAGATACCATTCTGGAAATATTCATTAATCCAAAATGGCACAAATCAGGTTTTACCGGGGCTTCCTTGGTTGCTCAGTGGTAAAGAACCTACCTGCCAATGCAGGAGACTCGGGTCTGGGAAGATCCCTTGGAGAAGGAAATGGCAACCCTCTCCAGTATTCTTGCCTGGATAATCCCATGGACAGAGGAGTCTGGCGGGTTACAGTTCATGGGGTCGCAAAGAGCTGGACATGACTTAGTAACTAAACAACAACAACAACTGGTTTTATGACTGTTTTACTTAAATATTTAACAATGAAAAACAAAGAATCGTCCTCTCTTTGGAGTATCTGGTCATATCAAAGGTTAATTAGCTGACATTTTTTGAATGCTTACTGGGTACCAGGGGATCTGATAGTTTTCACGTACTTTAACTCACTAGAATTCTATGAAGTTATTTACAACTATTAGCCCTATTTTACACATGAGTGAACAGAAGCTTAGAGAGAATGAGTGACACAGTCACTATCTGTACTTTTGCCAAATGGGAATGATTACAATGATAGATAATAATTTCACCAAGACTCAGAATATTACTAGTCATATACTCTACTTATTTAGTAACTTTCTTCCTAGAGAGATAAGCTGCAAAGTCTTAGGATAGCTATGAAAAATAGTAAACTTTTAAAGTAGATTTTCTATGACATTTACAATTCTAGAGTGATAATTATTCAGACTATTATTTTTGTGTGAAACTTAATCCAGTGAGATGAATACAATTAATGTGCTGGTACTGATCTCCCACTTTTGACTAACATAGTGAAAGTGAAAGTGTAGTTGCTCAGTCGTGTCCGACTCTTTGCGACCCCGTGGACTGTAGCCCACCAGGCTCCTCCGTCCATGGGATTCTCCAGGCAAGAATACTGGAGTGGGTTGCCACTTCCTTATCCAGGGGATCTTCCCGACCCAGGTATCAAAACCAGGTCTCCTGCATTGCAGGCAGACGCTTTAACCTCTGAGCCACCAGGGAAGCCCTGACCAACATAGGGCGGCATCAAAACCAACAACTCCTAAGATGCTGGCAGTATGCCTTATCATCACTCTCGACAAGTAGCTTCTGGAATCTGGTCGGGTGGATACATACAGTGCAATACTGGCAATGTCTTTAATTCCTGCGTCCATTTATATACATTCTCCCAGTTGGCAGGGGAAAGAATGACCATGAATGGTAAGGATTAGTGAGACCCCTATATACAGTTCTGACAGTCTACATCACACCAGGCTGCAACCCAACAATCCTTCCTCCCTCTGCAGAGCTTACACAAGATGCAGTCACCACATAACTGCCCCCTCTCCACCCCATCTTCATCCACCCATGCCTGTGGATATTTACAAAAGCAAAATAATCTCATAATGTTCCAGGGGTGTTCAGGTCTTGAATGTGGTGCAGGTTCAATAAGTGTTTTCTCTCTTAATTCCCTTTGAAAGTTTGGACTTTGGAAGACACAGAGAGACCTGGAAAATGACTACCTGGTCCCAGATAATGTTAAAAAGGGTTACTGGTCTTTAGTACATGGCTTATGATACAGGAAAGAAATGAGGTAGAAGCATATCTCACAAAGGTTTTGAGGAAGAGATTCAAACTACAATTTTGACTGTGTGAAGAAATAATGCAAGGAAATGCTAAAACCAGAGACTGCGGAGAGAACAGATCAGGCCAGAAAGATCCATCAAGGAACAATGCACATGTACTGCTGTCCCAAATTCCGGGTCGCACAGAGCCTTGGGTGATGGGACACATTACTAGAGCAAGGCAGTTGAGTGGTATAATTATCCCCCCCCCCCAAAAAAAAAAAACAGATCTACACAAGAAAAGACTATGTGCTATGAAAAATGAAACTAGATGTATGAAGATGTAAACAAGATGAAGCCCATTAGGATGATTAAGAATGGGGGAAAGGAGTGATACATTTGTCAGAATATCTTACAAATGTTTTTGCCAGAAAGAAAATATCCTATCTCTGGGCACAATTCATTAAATCTGTATTGATTAGTTGCCATAATCAAAGAATAAGGCTAGACAAGGTGGAGGGGGCAAAAATAAAGCTGAGTGAGTGTTAGTCACTCAGTCACGTCCAACTCTTCGCAAAGCCATAGACTGTAGCCCACCACACTCCACTGTCCGTGGGTTCTCCAGGCAAGAATACTGGAGTAGGTAGCCATTCCCTTCTCCAGGAGATCTTCCTGACCCAGGGATTAAACCTGGCTTGCCTGCATTGCAGGCGGATTCTTTACCGTCTGAGTCACCAGGGAAGGTTGAGTGAGACAATCGCCAGTATATATGGAGGCCTTGAAATGTGCCAGACCTCATTCTAGGTATTTGTAAGCATCAGCTCCTTGAGTCCTCACAATGAAGCGTGAAGTCTTACAGCTCACATAACATATGAAGAAATCGAGGGGCCAGGGATTAAGTAATTAGCCCAAAGTCACACAGCCTTGGATTCCCTGCATTTGAGCCCTGCATTGTAATGGCATCTTTATTCTTAGTTCTCAATTTGGGAGAAACAAATACAAAGTAATAACTGTTCTCTAACAGAAATATCTTTCAAGTTGCACACATGCAGGAAGATGAACTACAGTTATGCTGGGATTGACAGTAAACTAAAAAGCAATTCAATAAAGTTGTAACATCTAGGTTTACACATACATAAAACCCCTGTCTTGTTTTTCCGAAAATGCGTTTTTTGGAGACAGGGAAATTAAGAAAACATTTTTTGTTTTTGGCTAAAATGGCTTCAAATAAAGAATATCTGGTTTTAGATAAAAAAGCAATAAAAATCTAATTTGATAATATTGTATCAAAATATAACATTATGTTACATTTTATGATTTTTTTAAGTTTGTGAAAACCCAATGAAAATGCTAAAGGAAGCAAAAGAGGGAATTATTCAGTTATATTTGTAGTGATACAAATAGATACACTTCAGCTTAATATGTAGGCAAGCTGCATAAAAGAGCTGGATGAAAGAGATAAAATATAAAACTTTTAAGCTCTGTCTTTGCTTCTGCTTTGT
Source organism: Cervus elaphus (assembly GCF_910594005.1). Classification (NCBI taxonomy): domain Eukaryota; kingdom Metazoa; phylum Chordata; class Mammalia; order Artiodactyla; family Cervidae; genus Cervus; species Cervus elaphus. Next base: position 29,617,161 of record NC_057819.1, read on the forward strand.
CCATGAAGTAGAATAATCTTTAAACTGAAAACTGGATCAAGGATCATCAAAAAGAATGAAAGCCTTCACTTTAAATAAGTCTCTAGATCTTGATTAATGGTATTCAATAACAATGATTTTAGAAATGTTAAAAGTTACGTTTTTGAAAAAGTTCATTTGTTTAGAAGTAATACTAAATTTACAAGCCTCAGAACATACAAAGTATAAGGCTGAGAAAAGTTTAGGGCTCAGGAACTATGAATTACACCAAACAAATAATCTTTTTTCATAGGCTAATTTGATTGCTAAAAAAACAGTATCAAAGAAAATTTTATAATTCCAACAAAACATTGAAAAAATTAAGACAGGATTAGGTTGGCAATATCTGTGAGAAATGTGGAATTGGTAACCATATATCTGTGCACATACACTTTAGTGGGAAATGTACTCCATGATCACACAACTAGATAAATACCCACAGTTGTTAAGTGTGGACTATAGGTAGTGCCCACAATCAACCCCACCTGAAGGCTGGAGAAGATGAATCAATGCCCTTCTGAAGGGCAGTGGTGCAGAAGCTCTGCCCATGGCCTTTCCCCACAGAATTTTACTTGAGACTTTAGAACAGGTATTGCACACTCTGTGGCAACTTTCTGGATAACTCTGAAACTAATGGTATTTGAAAAGAAATTTACAAGTATAGGATGGAGGAGGATCCTCTTGATCTGAGGACTGATTCTGCAGCCCCAAGGCCTGACATGGACTCAGCATCTGATAAGCTTGTTTAGGAAAGCTCACAAGACTACTCTGACCTTTATAGCTCTTCACAAGTTGGATCATAAACCCAAGACTTGTCGGCTAAATCAGGTCCCCAGATACACTTTCCTTAGTAAGTACCTGCTTTAGAAAGTTCAAAATTGAATAATTTTAGGTGGGAAAAGAGTCACTCCAGTTTATCTCTTACTTTAATTACATCCTTTTACATTATACTAATCAACTCTAATATCAGCCTACCTTTGGGGCATTTTGACCTTAACATGTTTTAGAATAGGACCCTATGGGCCACTCCCCTTCTCCACGTCCTCATTTTGTCTTTTGTCTGTAGAAAAACTATTCAAAGAATAAATTTAATAGGAGAAGTGATAAAATGCAGAAAGGAAAACAGTCAAGTAAAACAAAATAATAATAGTTTAGTCATTAAACAAAATTAAGGGCCTTTAGAGTTCTTCCTCAAGGGCTATAGATAGTATCCTGAGCCATATCCTTTGAGCTGTTTCCCAGACACCAGGTAAAAGAACTTAACTATATGCTCCCCACAAGCACATAGGCTCTCGACCAGCTGGAACCAGAAGGTTGATGATGTTGACTTCTGATGACCTTACCACCAACCAATTAGAAGAAAGTTCATGAGCTGAAACCATTTCCCTTACTCCGTCTTTAAAAACCTTTTCCTGGAGGCCTTTCGGAGTTCAAGTCTTTTAAACGCTAACTACCTGGACTCCTTGTTTGGACCTATAATAAACATTGTATTTCCTTTACAAGCTGGGTCAACAGACTGACTTTACTGCTCGGGAGGGCAAGCAACTCAAGTTTGGTTCAGTAACAGAACTGCCATGTGAAGGGTTTTTTCTTAACTAAATTCCTAGTTCTCAGAGTAGCAACAAAGCCATCCCTTGGGCAGAGTGGGACTGGGGTTCCTCCTGAAACAGGAGTGGAGGGCGTTTCTAGCACAGGGGTCTCTAGATGCATGTGGAATATGAGAGCAAGCAGTCCTACTTATTCTCCAGACTGCCAGTTTTGGATGTTATCTTCTAAAAACTGTCATCTAATAGTTTTCAGAGAATAAAACCATCAGGAAAAATTGATCCTAGTTTGCACTTATGCAGGCTAAGTGTCCTGATGATAGTTACAGCAAGTTAAAAATAGACCTAGGGTAGAAGCAGGGACCTTCTATTCTGGAATTCAGTGCTGTTTTACCATTTAGTCAACTGCCAACACAATACCAGGGAAGAGCGGGGCAGCCCGGTCACATGAGTGCAGTTTATGACACGACATATTCAGATTACCCAACAGACGTGGGTTCTGCTGGTGTCTTCATATGTAAGAAAAATCATTTCATTTATTAAGTAGATATTTACTTTGTGCCATTCTTTTATTTAGCAAAAAAAAAAAAAACAAAAACAAATGAAGCCACACTGAAATGAAGTTAGGAGGCAGACTTTGGTTTGGTTTTGTAAAAATTAAAGTTTGTGAACCACATTTTGTAAAGACTGAAGTTGAGCCGTCAAAAGGGATTGCTTCCTGATGTGTGAAAGCTATGTGCCGCTGGAGAGGGTGGTGGAGGGTATAACTGGGGATCATTAATAAGAATTTTAAATGTTTAACCCTAACATTACCAAGGCTCTGAAAACCAAAAATTACTAAGAATTTAATAATTCTTATTAAATTACAGAATATGAAGAATATTTCCTTTTGTATTTTCCTTAATTCCATAGGATAAAGACATAGAAGGATAAAGAATCCATAGAAGGTTTAACATACTATTTGGGGCCACATGAATAATAGGAAGATACAATATAAAGGATGAATAATAAGAAGTATAATTATGAATATGCTTTTGGGATTTATGTGTTAGCATTGCCCCAAATGGAAAAAATAAACATCAAAGATCTCTTTTCTCCAAAATGGACCATAATTGACCTCCAAGTTTGTCTTTAAAATATTTTCCCTTGATATTTTTTTTTCCCTTGATATTTTGAAAAGGTGAAAATTTCATCCATTTTTCCCCATCCAGAAGAACATATTGTGTTTCTTCCATGAGAGAGGAAAAAGCCCCCTGATCACCCGTGATTGTCCATTCGGAGGACAAGCTGTCCAAATCCTTCATGTCTGGCTTTCTGAGTTCAAGGTTCTAATTTTTAAAAGTAATAAATAAAAACAGGAACTCTTCTGTAAACCTTGGTTTGGTTTCCTTTGGTTTCCCTGAAGATGACCTCTCCTTGAAAACAACAAGCCTTCCCCGAGGCACTGCTTTAGGATATTCTGGGACACAAGCCCCAAACCCCCAACTCAAAAGACCAGGAGAGGCAAGGATGGATGTCCGTACCTCGTGATACTTCTTGGTGACCTTGCTGGGAACACACTGACACTCGCTGCAGGTGTGCAAGCAGCACGCGCAGTTCCCGCCACAGCGCTTCACCAGGAGGCAGCCCGGCCAGAAGATGGTGTCGGTCCTCTTCAGCTCCTCCCGGACGGACACGGAGAAGTTGCGGGGCGTGCAGCTATAGAGCCGCACCTCCTCCTTGAGCAGGTTCAGGTCCACCACTGCGGGGCACAAGGGAGCCAAGAGGAGGTGAGCTCCGAGCCGGACGCACTTCACTAAGCTCTAAATCTAACTATTTCATGAACCATCACCTTAAGAATAACCCTAATTATTTAACCAGGTCTTGGGGTGATGCAGCTTGTGGGCTGGACTTTCTATTTGATGGCAAACAGAGCTTACTTGTGACCCAGGGATGGTTGAAGAGGTGGCGTTGTGCAGAGTTGAGGATGGAGCCAAAAGAAACAGTTAAGAGCCAAACATAGGACACTTTACAGGAAAAATGGGGCTACATCTTCTAACCTTTGGGAAAAAAATCAAACACGGGACACGTTGGAGGGAAGAATAGAATGTAAAATGAATGCTTCGATGAAAAAATAAATCCAAGTTTTAGAAGGATGACAAACTCACGCAATGAATGAAGAATGAAGTTCAGAAACTTGCTGGCAGAACTTGACAAGAATCATAGAATGTGAAGAGGAATGAAGAAAATGAGTTTTTGAAGACAGCTGAGTGGACCAGGAGTGAAAAAGAAGACACCTTTTAAAAGAGGAGCTGTTGGAAAGCATTGCTTCTGGTATGCTGATTAGTTTATGGACTTGAAAATTTAGTTTAACTAGACCCCTTTAGATTTCTGCTGCTGCTGCTGCTGCTGCTAAGTCGCTTCAGTCGTGTCTGACTCTGTGCGACCGCATAGATGGCAGCCCACCAGGCACCTCTGTCCCTGGGATTCTCCAGGCAAGAACACTGGAGTGGGTTGCCATTTCCTTCTCCAGTGCATGAAAGTGAAAAGTGAAGTTGCTCAGTCGTGTCCGACTCTTAGCAACCCCATGGACTGCAGCCCACCAGGTTCCTCTGTCCATGGGCTTTTCCAGGCAAGATTTCTAGTCTCCTTTTAATGGATGGAAGTAATGTCTAATTTATAACCATTGTCTCTATTGTTTTAGTAACTTGGTTAACTATGCTGTGCTTTATTCTTTAGAATATCTACTTATGAAGAGCAAAAAAAATCCTTTTATTAATTATTGAAGTAAATTCTCAAAGAACCATTGCTTTTAACTACAAGATGACTTTGCCTTAGTTAAATTATATCAAAGTAATATGTCATATTTAGTATAAACTTATATATATAATATGAAGTAGTTGATAATTACTAGGATAAGCATTTCTAAAATGATCTTAATTTCTGCTCTAGGGCTTTGCCTTTTCCCCTAGAAATATTCAAATAAAAGCAATTCCAATAAAATTGAAGGTTTGAATAATATATAATTCATCAGAGCTTTTTTCCGTCAAAAATAGTTTTATTAAAATTTAGGAACATTATCTAAAATATAAGAGATGTGTTAAATATATTTTCATTAATACTGACAACATTATAAATAATATTTTCTGGCCAAAGTTAATTCAATAATAATAATACAGTTTTAAAAATTAACTGACTAATATTTGAAAATATTTTAAAAATGACAAGGTAGTAAGAATCAAATGCTTGTTTTCTTTAGCTATGTTATACTTGTATATTTGGTCAAGTTTTTCTAAAATGTCAAAAGAAGTCAGGGTAAGTATTTTTAAGAAACACATACAAGATTTTGTATATGCAACTGTAAATTATAAAGACATGTAAACTATACAATTGACTAAAATTGATCAAGAACAGGGAAACACCAAGGAAATGCTAATTTAATAGGTTCATTTCAGCCTCATTCAGCTAAAATTCTTTTTTCCAATTCAACAGAAAAATTACTGTTTTATTTGAGTATCTAAAGATTTCCCTTTCATCTGAAAAATGATCTTGTGTAAGTAAAACTTTTAAATATTTAAGAGGAAATGAATTCATTTTTTAAAGTGCCATTAAAGACCAACTTAGTTCTAATAAAATTAATGAGATAATTAGGTTAAGTGATGTCACCTGTTTTATCTGATTTCATTTTGCTGAACTAACAGTCTATGTACATACTGCTCTTTAACTGTCAACGCTGCATAGGAGCGTCTTTGAATCTTTTCTCTAGAAGTTAATATCCAGGCAAGGAGTGAGAAAACCTAAAACAGACACACACATACAAAAGCCAGTTGCCAAAGTTTTTAATGCTTATTTAAGATTTATACTTCTTTAGAATGTGAATGAAGCTCTTAGCTTTCAAAGGATATTCATCTACCTCAAAGAGTTTTAAACATACTATTTCATGCAACTAGAAAATGAGACTGTATATGTTCCCTTTAAAATGTTTACTTAACCACAATAAAAGGTTAGATGGATTTCCCAAGTGAACCAAGTTATGATACCTGCTACAATGTGAAAATTTAAACAGACTTTCAACTTAGCTTCCACTCATCTATCATGTTTGACACAAAAGTCAAAAGCCCTTTTTAAGTACTAGTTAAGCCTGACTTAAAAAAAAATGAGTTTTTCTTTTCTGTAGTAGGAAGATATGAATGAATACACTGAATTGGAGGAAGAAAGGGAAAACAAAGAAACGGAAAAACATGAATGCAGTCTACTTTGGGCTAAAGAAGGACTTTAAATTTAGCATATGTTATTTGAAATTTATGCTTCCTACTGTTAGGACTTCAAACTCATCTAAGCTTCATTAAAATCATCATGTGACTATAATTGGTGTCACAAATTCATAAAATATTGTGTAGAACATCTAGGCAAAAAAAAAAAAAAAGGAAGAAAGAGAGAGAGAAAGATCATGCATCAACACACACTTTTGTACAACTTTACTATTATGAAGTTTCCCTTTACAAAATATTTGTAAAGTAAACAGCCTTCAGATGCTTTATTTTCTTTTTGTGACTACTAAGATGATGCAAGCATTAGCCTGTCTTTCTAAAGAATGAAGATGTGAAGCTTGTCATCAATGAACACTGTTTTTCTAATACCTATTTTCTTGTTCAGATTCATAAATATTGCAAGTTTTACTAAAAAGGATAACACTGGTTAAAAAAAAGAAAAAAAAAAACATGATCACATTTTACTTTATTAGTGTTCATTCTTTTGAGACATTCAGCCCAAGGAAATTCTATGACTGTATTGCAATCTGAGGGTGGTCTTTCTAAGATGAATGTGGTAACACTGTGATATGTTTATTCTATGGAAAATCTCTTTCAATGTCTAATTAGAAGCTTTTAAATGTTTTACTCCTCGTTCCTTTGTAGGGACTCTGGGGAGGGGAGTTGGTTTTGTCTATATAGATGTTATCCCACACCTGCATTTTAGTTTATGTAAAGTTCCAAAAATATACACTGCTTTTCTCACACTTACCGTATGCTTAAAAAGTTAATAGATTTGGCAAACTGCAAAGGGCTTCAATTTGGAAAGTGTTAAATGAATATTTGAAAGATCTGGTTCAGTGCTGGGTCTTTTAAGTACACCCTAGCCTCTGGCCAAATCGTCACTGAGCGCCACAGGGAGAGATACAGACACATGGGCATGGCTGGAGGGGAGATTTGCAGGCTCCCATCCCAAGAACAGCTGTCAAAACTCGATCTGAGCTCAGAACCCAGCTGACTCCCTCTGCTTCTTACAGATCCACTCGATAATCTACCCCAAATTTGCTAACAAAGGCTGTATTCAGGGGCATCGCAGCCAGCCTCCCAAGTCTCCATCTTCCCATTCCTGAGCAGGAGGGAAGGGAAGTGCTGTTGGTGAGTTATTCATCAAGATTACACCTTATAAATATGCAACAGCTTTCAGGATCTGGACAAGATTCGGCTGCCTCTGGACAAGATTTCCAATATTGCTGAGAGGAAACTGGGGCTGCTGGCCCAGCAGAATACCATGCTGGGCAAGTCTCAACAGGATCTGCTGAGATGGAAGGTCCCGATCAGAAGAGCTGCAGCTCTGAGCAGGAAAGGGTGGGAATAGGGTTTCTTTCTGAAGAACATGTCTGATGCAATCTGCCCCTGTGAGTTGCTCAAATTAACTAAATATTCTGCTTTCTATAGACATTCTACAGACTGTTCTTCCATTGTGTAAAAGACCCTAGGTAGATTTTAAAGTATCTGACAGACTGAAACAGATTTTCTGAGGGTGTTATACTTAGCCAGTTGCATTTTCATTTGTGTCTGACAGTGATGCTTTCCAATGTTAGTGTTACTAGGAAAGTTAGCGGACCTTAGAGCAAATCCCGTTACCATTATTTCCAATTTCTTGACCTTGTGGAATTAAGTTTAATTATCAACACTTTCACTCTTGGAAGGAGATATGCCCATATAATCAAAAGTGATCATTTCAAACATATTTATACAGAGAAAGAATCATCATGGTGTGAGTTCCTTTAGAACATTATTTTCTTACAGTGATTCCTATCTTGGGAACTAGTAGGTCTGTTTTCTGGGGAGCCATGGGTATTTTTCATAATATTTAGAAAAGTTTCTAGGCTTAGGAAATGGATATAATTCTGATTCAGGGGACATGCTAGACAAAGATTTTAATAGAGCTTTCCCCTTTTCTAGCCCCAAACCTGGCCCTGAAGCTATGATAATCTCTACTGAATCTCTAATTTAATATACACAAATATTAAGTTTGAATAAGCAACAATTCCTGTGAAATGTAACAGAGGACTTCATCAATATGATATTTTTGAATTAAAGAAATAACAGGCATTTTCAGCAAAAGCATCTCTTTAAATCTCCCATACCCAGTCAGAAGAGCCTCCTTTTATGTGCATTCTTATTTAATATGTAAATATGCTCAAATATTAAGAAAATGGAGCATTTAACTTTATCAAAGAAGAATTTTAAACTCTACTCATTAGAAAGTATGGCAGAAGAATCCGAAACATGAGCTGCTAAGAAAATTAGATGAGGTTCTAACCTGGAGAGAGAGCTTACCTCTGGATTTTCTTCCAAACACGAAATTCTTGCCCAGCAGTTGCAAAGAAGTGGGCCTGTAGAGATCTTCTAAGTCTAACTGCCATCTGTCTGGTTCAAGATACCGAATGAGGTCTTCCAAGGTACTAAAGGCAGTGACAGCGTTATTCAGGAGGTCCAGTGGCAAGGCTGAGGCAGGCAGCGAGGAAGGACTCACGGTTTCCGTGAGCTGCTGAAAGCAAAATGAAGCCAATGTTAGGTGGACTCTGTTTTAAAAATGGCAATGTGTTCCTTCTGGACTCAGGCACGGGGTTAGGTAGTGAGACCATGGCTGAAAACACAGGGAAGTGAAATTTTATTCAACCTCAATGACCAGGAGTAATTGATACTTTGCGAAGACGTTATGTAGTTGAACTTGGACAGAGTTTCTGTGGAAGATTTTCAATGGGGAAGACATCCACTTTTGTTAACACAAACCATGGTAGGTGTGGGTACCTGCTGTTACACAAAACAGATGATGCCTCTGTGGTCCAGTTATGGACTTAACAATGGAAGCCTTAAAAGAGTTTATCAATTTTTTCCTTTGTTTTCCACTTTTCATCTTCCTCATTCTGGGAAATCACCTGGTGGGTTTATTAGTGATTGTCAGAGGAATTAAAGCTTTAATATAAAGTAACTGATCCATGAAGAATATGAATAAATTGTAAGTGAAACATCTTTGACATTGGAGAAGAACTTATTAATCAAGATAGGAAACATCCAAACCATAAAAGAGAACTTTGAGAAATTTGCCTAAAATTTTTAAATAAGCAGACTTAAAATACAGACACTGGGAGAAACCACATACCTGCCACAGGTATACTTGGCAAACCACATACCTGTCACAGGATAGAGTATAGAGAAATAAAACAAACTCAATAGAAAATGGGCAAATTCCAGACAAGAAGCTTCAATGGCCACTAGACATATGAAATCAAGCTATACTATAATTCATTAGTTACTAGAGAAATGCACAACAAAAGTAAAATATTTCATATACACAAAAGAGATACTATTTCACTTATAGGAGATTGGTGAGCATTTAAAAGAAAGGATTGCCAAGGATGTAGGTGGATTGAAATTTCTCTGCTCTGCCTGCAAAAGTGAGTATTAATTGGTACCACTGTAGTTGATGCAACTGATGTGCACAGGATACTAGAGTTGAAGATGGATACATCCCATGTCCCTATAATTCACTTTCAAGGTTATAGTCTTTTATTTGTGCACATGAAGTATGCGTGCAGGAATATCAATTCATCAGTGTTGAAAAGGAGAAAATCAAAACAACCTAAAATGCTCAGGTATTAATGGATTAAACAATGGATTAAAATACACCATTTTAAACGACAAGCATCAGAAGAAGGCAATAATTTCAGGAAAAGATCAAAAGTAATATCCCCTTCCCCAGTTTTTAAAGTGGACTAAGGGTGAGGTGTGGTAGACCAGAACTGAAATCAAAATAGACAAAATAAATATAGGAACAAATGCTCCACCTAATCTTTAAATTTTATTTATTTACTTACAGAAGAAGGAAAAGGAATAGTATGAAATAAAGCATTTACATTGACTGAGTTTATTACAGTAAAATTCATAATAACAAAAAGTTGGTAATGATCTAGACTTACGATGGTGGAATAGCTAATAACCTTGCACTCATAATCTGAAATAGTGGGATAGGCACTAAAAATGAGGTTCTCTAGTAAGATGTGGAGGCAATCTAAGTGTCCACTGACAGATGAATGGATAAAGAAGGTGTGGTACATGTATACAGTGTAATATCACTCAGACATGAAAAGAGCAAAACATTGTTCTCTGCAGCAACATGGAGAGACCTAGAGGCTGTCATTCTCAGCGAAATAAGTCAGACAGAGAAAGACAAGTGCCATGTGATATCGTTCATACATGGGATCTAAAAACTGATACAAATGAACTTATTTACAAAACAGAAATAGACTTACAGACATAGAAAACTTATGGTTACCAAAGAGGATGAAGGATAAACTAGGAGTTTAGGATTAACAGATACATGTTATTATATATAAACCAGATAAACAATAAGGACCTACTACTATATAGCACAGGGAACTATACTCAATATCCTGCAATAAACCATAACAGAAAAGTCTATCTATTGATATATACATATATGGGTATGTATACATATACATATATATATATAATTCACTTTACTATGTACTAGAAACTGACATAACATTGTAAATCAACATTCTGCAATAAAAATGCAGTCCTCTAGAATTTTTTATTAAGAAATAAATGTTTAAAACATAGTAAATGACAAGGAATCCAAGCTCTTTAAACTTAGCATTATTTTACCATGATTTCAACCTACATACTTTGAAACAAAACAAAAAACCAAAAGTGCCTAAAATTTCAAGAGTATTCATCTACAGTTTTAATGAGAACAGGTGATTTTCATTTTCTTCCTTATAACTGTGTATTTTAAGCATTTTCTATAATAAGTATGGGTTCTTTCCGGAGATCAGGTAAAAATGATAACATTTGCTGTAATTAAAAAAAACTCTATCATATCAGCTCTTCCTTTTCATCTTCATTACTCAGGTCTTGGGCAGAAGCTGAAAACCATGGACTATATTTAGGAGCCTGTAAATCTGTCTCCTTGTCTTCAATCTTCCCTTATTCCTTTTATCCTATGCTGCATAACCCTGGGTTAATCTACCTAAAATAAGCTATTGCCGATCACGGGATGAATCTGGACAAATGCCTAGAGTGATTTCTCTTCTGAAGGATAACATCCAAATTCCTTACCCTGTATTCAGGAGCCTCACCACCTGACCCTCACTCACCTCTCCCATCTAATCCTCCACTCATCAAAGACAAGCACATTTTGTCCCAATCAATCTAGTCTCCTTACTGACTGCTGCACATGTCATATTCCTGACCTTGACCTGTACCCTTGCTAATGCTGCTGCCCTGCCCCCTCGAGCACAACTCTGTCTTGTGATCTGCACAATAAATCTTGACCATTTATAACAGCCTTCCTCGAAACTCAACTCATCCACGAAAACTTCTCCAGTAACAGAGCCACTGCCGCCCTAAATACTGCAATTGTGTTAATCTGGAAAAGACCCCCTCTCTGGACTATCCTGTGGGCACAGCAGTTGAAAAGCAGAAGCTACACCGTCACTCAAAAAAAAGGACATTCGCTCTCTGGGGCGAAACAGCATCTCTTGGGACTCGTAGCTTCGTGGGTCCAGAGCCCCTCTTGCCTGTGGTGGTGTTGGTAGTGGGTTTATAAAGGCTGATCAGTAGAAATGAATGTGGCAGTTTCAGTCAACACTGATTTCATTCTTATTTTAAAGATCTACTTTCAAGAATGTGAAAATTCTGGCTAAACTATTAGCACTAAGATGTTTTCCATTATTATAACCAACTTTTAAGAGTAAAAACCAAATTTAATATATTCCTCTTTACTACCATAAGTTTTTAACTGTCTAAGAAATGAAAAATTGCTTTGACAGAGTACTATTGTGATTTATATATAAATAAGCAATTATCTAATAAAAGTGTTCATTATTAGGTTAACCAATTGGTTAATATTGATGTAGTTTATAATGTGAAAATCTGATGCCACGTTTTCAAAAAATTTCAAACTATCAGCCAAAATGTGTATTACTCAGTGTATTACTCAAAGAATAACTGAGTTATGACTCATAACTATGATGAAACAAATCAATTGTGTCAATCTACACACAGAGAATAAACGTATAGAAAGCCGATACAAAATGTGTCAATGTATTATTCATTAAAGTGTCAGGTTATGGATGTATATTTTAGGCAGTATATAGAATTATTTATGCTCTGGAGCTGATTTATTTTGCTTCCAACTCTGTTGGAAATGTAGTGAATTCCTTCAAGAACAATGAAAAGTTCCAACTAAAATCAGTACTGCTGAGATAAAGTTTAAAGTAGCTATACAGAAAAAGAAAAACAAAATAGTTCTGCAATGTTGGACAACCAGAATATGCACATCCTGAGTTCAGTGAGGTACCTGAATATTAATCCCCTCAAGTGAACAAGGGAACCAAACCACCTGACAAATGTTACTGCATGCAGATACTGGTGCTAAGTGTTCACACTTTTAAAGATATAAATTAAATAATACTTAAAAAACATAACCACACACACACGCATACATGTAGGCACACAGGGAAGTCCCCATCTAAAGAAAAAAAAAGGGTGGGGGGAGAATTAACTTACTTCCCCTTGGATTCAAAGATTCAATCCCGGGACAGAAGAGAGGAAGTGGTGCTTTTCTTTTTTTAAGGGCTTTCTCATGACTGTCAACCACCCACTGGTTCAAGGAACATTCAGATTGTTCACTTTTGAGGTTCTGCTTTTCTAAGTAGTCCAAAGGGATTTTCAGAGAAAAGGAAGAGCAGCAGAAAAAAAAGAAGTTAGAGGGAAAGATATCTTCTACCGTTTTTAATCTTTCATTTCTCCTTGAACCAAAAATTCCACTTTCCAGTACAAGCTCAGAGCCTTTCTCCCATTTTAAGTGCCTAGCAAATTCTAACAATACCTCTGCTGTATAAAAATACATAGACGAGTGGGGTGGGGAGGTAGGTGTAAGGGAGGCTTAAGAGAGAGCGGACGTATGTATACCTATGGCTGAATCATGCTGATGTACGGCAGAAGCCATCACAATATTGTAAAGTAATTATCTTCCAATTAAAAATAAAACTAAAAAAAAAGACTTATGATTGAGCAGAGTGGCTTGAATAGTTCCTTTAGTCACTATGGAAACAGACACCTACTTCTAGGCTATGGATCATACTGAGACTACCCAGTGGATGACAATGGCCAGAAACGGCAAGCAGAGTTTCCTGGTTTCTGTAATGTACTAGCTAAATCAATATCCCTACTTTAATAAGCCAGAAAAGGGCTTTTCCGCTATTAACTGCAGCATCGCAGCAATAACGTGGTGGAAAACCTAATCCTATTATTGTTGCTCAGTCGCTAAGTCATGTCCCACTCTTTAGGACTTCATGGACTATAGCATGCCCGGCTCCTCTGTCCTCCACTATCTCCTGGAGTTTGCTCAAATTCACGTTCATTGAGTCAGTGATGCTGTCTAACCATCTCATCCTCTGCTGCCTCCTTCTCCATTTGCCTTCAGTCTTTCCCAATGCAGAACTTAATCCTAGCCTAGACCTTTCTGGGCACAGAACTTTGCAAAGACAGATCGCGAAAGAGGAGAAAAGAGATCCGAAATCTCTGTGCAATGAGTTGTCCTGTCCAACCATTTCTAGAATGTCACGATCATGTGTCATGATCCTACACAAGATGAAGTCTTCTCAGGTCCTCAAAGAAGGTCAGTCTGAGTGGCAACATGATGAGAGCAAAGAGCCTGATGAGGAGTTAGGGAGCCTCTGGTGTACCCCTGGAGCTACTACGTCAGGAGAGGGAATTTCCACAAACACTGTAGCCCGTGAGAACCTAAGTTGTCTCCTCTTTAAAGCAGGGCTACTACACCCAGTGCCTTTAAGCTTCTTTCCTGCCTTTAAATTAAGAATTCTATGTCATTGCAGGATACAAGAGAGTCCATTTTCTCCCCACTCTCGCCAACACCTCCGTCTCTTGTCTTCTTGACGATGACCGTCCTAACAGGTGTGAGGTGATACTTCACTGTGGCTTTGGTATGCACTTCCCTAAAGGTGAGTGATGTTCAGCATCTTTTCATGTACTGTTGGCCATTTGTCTGTCTTCTTTGGAAAATTTTCTATTAAACTTCTCTGCCCATCTTAAAGTTGGATTTTTGTATTGTTTCGTTGGTTATTGCGTTTCATGAGTCCTCTACATATTTTGTATATCAACACCTTATCCAATATCTGGTACGCACATGTTTTATTTCACAGGTTGCCTTTTGATTCTGAGTACCTCTTTTGATGCACAGAAGCTTTGTTTTTAGTTCGATAAAGTCCTACTTGTTTGATTTTTGCTTTGGTTGTTGTGCTTTTTGTGTCTTTTCCAAAATATCCTTATGAACTGTTAGTGGGCATGTACCTTTGTTTAGCCACTACAGAAAACAGTAAGGAAGGTTAGCAAAAAATGAAAAATTGAACTGCCATTTGATCTAGCAGTTTTGGGTTCTGGGTTTGAAAGAAGAAGAGATTTGTAGGAAGAAGTCCTTCACAGAACAGGACATTTGGATGCAGAGATGCACAAAGGGAAGCCCACTTGAAGGCACTGGGAGGAGGTGGCTGTCTACTAGCCAAGGAAACAGGCCTCGTAAGAAACCAATCTTGCTGACACCTTGATCTCCAACTTCCAGCTTCCAGCACCCTGAGAAAACGAATTTGAAGTTTAAGCCACCCAGCCTGTGGTACTTTGTAACAGCAGTCCCGGCAGGCTAAAACACACTGTCATGGAATTCCCGAGTGAATATTGATTACAGCAGCAAACAGATGTTAATGTTACACCATGTCCATTAAGTCATTTAACAAACATTTATTAAAAAGCCCATCACGTGGGTGCTGTGAGCAAAACAGACCAAAATTCTCGCTCTTGGGAAGCTTAACGTTTACACGCCAAGTATTCTGTTTCACAGGAGAGACTTTTTCCCTTTGCCAAAACAAAGCCAAACTGAGAATTTGCTATCAAGAATCACATAAGCAACTCAACAATGTTCAAACAAATCCTGGTGAGTGTGGACCATAAAAAGGGAACTCAGTAGGAAAGAACAAATGAAAAACAAATATATCTCTACTTTCATTACTGAAACATAACAGATAGTCCATGTGTTTGGATGAAGTAAGGCCCACGTGGATGGGTGGGCTCAAGACAGCAAGTTAGGTCCTCTGTTGACTTCTACAGGTTCATTTAAAAATCAGCATATTGGTGGTTTTGTATTTTGATGGCTACCTTAGATATCTTTAGCATTAATTATCATCTCCTTTTTCAGAAAAAGAAAAGCTCACTTCCTATTTGGAATAGTACTATCTGAACTGCTTATAATTCTATGATATACACTTATCAAAAAAAAACAGAGCTTGTCTTTTTATTAGGATTTCTCTGGCGAGCGCCATCTTAAAAATATAACATTGACAATGAACCTTCCTTGGACAAACACAGACATACCAATGTTTACCTTGAGTAGCATAGCAACTGCTGTAAAATGTTTAAGACCTGCAAAGATTTATGCTGCAGTTTTTCTAGCCAGGCATACAGGACATTTCAAACTGATAAGGAGCCTTCACTTCAATCATACCTGACAGAAGTATTAGGAATGCAGATTAGGTTTTATTGTTGTAGTAATTAAAACACAAAAGAACAACAAAATAATCATCCAGGTAAGGGAAGAGGAAAAAGCACTCAGCCTTTTGCAGCCTTGTCTTACATCATCCAATCTCAGTTACATCATGTCAAGCTGATATATTGAGCACAGGGCTGCCTTTCAAAGAGCTTAAGAAACAGACAGTGCCTGCAGACAAAAATTTCTGCCAGGAATGACTGACGGGAGGTGCTGTAAAGACACAAGAATGCTATGGAACAATTCACTTAAACACGCTTCTTCCTCCTGCTCATATCTGAATCCATCCGCAAAGTTATCTGGGTTAGGTTTTTAAATTAGTTTTAAGCTAGCAAAGAAAATCAGATGTTTGCATTCATACTCAAGAACAGATGTTTTAATACTGGGTGAGTGATGCAGATTATATATTTAAGTGATAAATCCTCGGGAAAGTGGCCAGTTGCATTCACATTGAGTTGTAACACTGAGAGGCTCTTACTCAGAGAGCTTGGCCACGGAATAAACCTACGTTTGTCTACACAGCCAATCCCAGCGACCATCCAGGCTGAAAAGAGAAATCATGTTTATCCTCCAGCACTTAAAAGCTGTCATTTCGAGGCTCAAACCTTGCCTTCCTGGTTTCAGGCAAACTCTGAGTTGCAGCCCTGTTCTGCCTGGGCCCAAATATGGAAAAAGAGATGGCTGGCTTTGTTGAAAACGTAAAAAAAAAAAAAAGACGAATGTTTATGTTAGAAGCAGTTTCTTACTAAATTAGTGGATGAGACTGTTACTGGCCCCATGTTCCAATCAGCACAAAAAACCACCACCTTACTAGACTTGCAGTCACAACACCATTATCCCCACTCCTCCTGACCTAAAGTTTCTCGTCTACAGTCACCCCACTTAAAGGGGTTCCAGCTCTTGCCGGCACCTCAGGGTGGAAGGTCCCCCAGAAACCAGGCTTTCCAGGACAGCTGACTATAGGCTGGGGAATCAGAACAGGTTTCTACTCGTGAGGTAAAACTGTGGATTAACAGTAACCATCTAGACTGAAAGCTAGGATCCATAGGACAGTTAAATAGCATTTCCACAATGGCATCTGTGGGAAGCCAAAATGAAGGGTTTTTTTGTTTTGTTTTTTTTTTTCCACTGAGATCTTAAAAATGATTCCTCTGAATCAAAAAATGTGACAGGCCCTACAAAGCTGAAACAACATCTAGCAGCTACTAGTGTTTGACAATAAAGTACCACGGGAGTTTCCCCCTAATCTTATTAGAGTGACTACTTGTGGATTTGCTTGTTTCAGTTCTCAAGAAAGGACTAAGAGAAAGGAACTTTGGATGAAAAAGGAGGCAAGCTAAGAACTGTTAAAATAAAACACTCCTTCCCTGCAACCCTTGTGCAACTCAAACCAGAATCCTTAAGGCTCTTTCTTACAGAAATTTCCTTTGCAGTTCAATATTTATTCAATGTAATATTTAACAGCCATAAAGGGTAACTTGCAGAATGTTTTGTGGGGATCTAGCAGAGAAATGGCATCTATATTAGTGGATATTTTCAATGATCTGTTCAATAAACTGAATAGTCCGATAAGACCCTCAACCTCATTCAAATACTGTATGGGTGGGAGATCATACTTGGGGCAAAAAATTAGTCCAGAGTAATTTATTTTAAAATAGCTTGACAACCATGTGGAAAACAGACAGCTAGTGGGAAGCTGCTATATATAGCACAGGGAACTCAACTCAGTGCTCTGTGATGACCTAGAAGGGTGGGAAGTGGGGAAGGGAGGTTCAGGAGGGAGGGGTTGTATGTGTACATACAGTCGATTACTTTACTGTACAATAGAGATTAACACAACACTGCAAAGCAATTATATTCCAATAAAAATTTTTAAATGACTTGAAAATATAAAATGTGTGAGCAAGTAGCTTAGACTGGGGACAGTAATAAGAAGTCCCACTTTGACGGGAAAAATGAGATTGTCTAATGGAAGTAATTAGCATGGATGTGAAGTATGAGAACTGTGGTGTTGGAGAAGATTTGCTAGTCCCTTGGACTGCAAGGAGATCAAATCAGTCAATCCTAAAGGAGATCAGTCCTGAATATTCATTGGAAGGACTGATGCTGAAGCTGAAACTACAATACTTTGGCCACCTCATGCGAAGAGCTGACTCATTGGAAAAGACCCTAAAGCTGGGAAAGACTGAAGGCAGGAGGAGAAAGGGATGACAGAGGATGAGATGGTTGCATCACTGACTCAATGGACATGAGTTTGAGCAAGCTTTGGGAGTTGGTGATGGACAGGGAAGCCTGGCATGCTGTGATCCACGTGGTCGCAAGGAGTTGGACACAACTGAGCAACTGAACTGAACTGAAAGTATGAGGGTCAACAATGTCACCCCCACCCCTGCAGCACATTTTCTGAGTCCATCTTGATACCTGGCTCCATCCATCCTTCCCACCTGGAGAGATGAATCTCCTGGGTTGCGCTGGCCGGGTGCTCCTAGTCACCCACCTCCAGGCTTGGACCTCACCTAACTTTTGCCTGTATTCCTTCACTGTGTGACCTCACGGAGCTTTGCACATTCCCTGTGACTTACATGTTGACACCAGCTTCCTCTCTGTAGCCTGCACCTGTGGCTACCATGGTAAAGGGACAATCGTGTGGAGTTGTCCTCTGCTCCTCACCTTTGCCTGCATCCCACTTCCCACCTTATGTTGGCTCTACTGTCAGACAAGGATTAGCATCTCTGATAACTTGATTTACAGTCAGAAATACAGGTTTGGTCTTCATTCTGTTTCTGCAGAGTTCCTAAAACCCTTGGAATTTCTGAGAGCAGCAAGTGTGTCTTTTGCTATGTTAATGATGTGACTCTTGGCAGCACCTAAGAGGGGTTGATTGCCAGGAGAACCAACCAGGTGACGAGGGGTTTGAGTTGTCAAGTCTCTTGTCACCTCCCTTCCCCTTTGTCCTACCCCCCTCCCCACCTCCCGCCACCTTCAGGGAAGGGAGAGAAGCAGGAGGGTGAATGTACTGCCAATGGCCAATGGTTTGACCAATCATGACCATGTAATGAAGCCTCCATGTAAACCCCAAAGGGTGGGGTTCAGATAGCTCTGGGTTGGTGAACATGTGGACATTTTGGGAGAGAGGTGAGCTCAGGGCATGGAAGCCCAGAGTCATTTCCCCATACCTCACCCTGAGCTTCTATCTGGCTGTTCCTGAGTTTTATCCTTTTATAATAAACTGTTTCTCTAGTAAGCAAAATATTTCTCTGAGTTCTGTGAGCCATTATAACAAATTAACGGAATCTGAGGAGAGGGCCGTGGGGACCTCTGATCTCTGGGCAGTGAGTCAGAGCACTGGTGACATCCGAACTCACTACTGCCGTCCAAAATGGAGGAAGCTGTTGGAACCTCCCAACTGTACCTGGTCAGTCAGAAGCCCAGGTGACAGTTTCTGAGGTGGGGAGGAAGGCAGTCTTGTGGGACTGAACTCTTACCCGAGGAATCTGAGTTGATTGGTAGGTAGTATACCCAGCTGGTGTTGGAGTATTACTTCCAACACAAAGTTGGTCTCAGGACCAACCATCCCAAAGAGGATCTGACCTCTTTTCACCACTTCCATGACTACCACCCTAACATCCAAGTCACCACCTGTAACAGTCTTCCAGCTGGCTTCCCTGTTTTTGCTGTTCCTTTTGTTGACTGAATTTATATAATTTTACCACAAAGGGTCAAGAAAGTATAGTTAAAATACTATTTAAATTTTACTTTTTCTGAAACATATACCTGCTTTTAAACATTACATTAAAAAAAAATGGACTGTTTTGAAAGATGCTATAGATAACCAGTGGAGCTCAACAGGAGAGGTCTGTACTGAAATGCTAACCTTTGTATAGTCCTTATGCTTCTTGAAATCGGCCACTCACACTCTCCTGCCATCCTTCCTTCCATCAGGGGAAAGGCCCTCAGAGGGCAGATGGTGTAAACCATCATCTCTGCTTCAAAGCAGGAGAGCCATTCCCAATAGCACAAGAAGATGGAGCATTTCCATATATTACACAGTGATATATCACTTATGTGTGTGTCTGTAGGGCACTGTTTAAGGCCTGGATGATATTACTTTTATTAGAAAGTTATAAAAGAATTGAGTAAAATAGTATAATTGAAAATTTTAATAAACAATTGAGCTATTGTACAGACTTAAGGAATTATCATATACATTTTTAATTGTACATTTCATTATCCCTGTTTTGTAAGTTTTACTCAAAATAAACAATTACTTTTAAAAGTCTAGTTCCTGATTTATGCTGTTTTGTGTTGTATGGAGTGAGTGATTTAGCTCTTTAGTCCGTGTTCATTGACACCAGTCTCAATATCCTTACAACACTGACAGGGCACATCAGAGCCTGCCCTAACGCACAGGGAACATCCTTGTTCAAACTTCTTTATATTCAGTAGCTGTTTTAGGAGAGAAATGGGCATTTAGAGCAACAAGTTCAGTAAATCCAAGCCTGGGTATGTTCATGACAATGAATAACTCTATGCTGAGAAACTTGAAAAAAGTATAATAATGTTCATAACTAACATCTCTAGTTTAACTTTTCTGAATTCAAATTGCTTGTCTAAAAAGTCTTTATATGAAATGAAACAAACAGGAAACCCATGAAAAATGCAAACTTTCACTCATCAGGCCTACTGTGTAACTGAAATATTAACAATAGTATATGACAGTGTATTAAAACTAATTTCTATAAAATAACAAGTCAGCTATGGAGGAAAACACAAAGGACAACTATTTTATGGAGTGTGAGGCCATTTTTCTTTTACATTATTAATCACTCTGTGATACACCTGAAAGTAAAAGTGTTAGTCACTCAGTCATGTCTGATTCTTTGCGATCCCTTGGACTGTAGCCTGCCAGTCTCCTCTGTCCATGGAATTCTCCAGGCAAGAATACTGGAGTGGGTAGCCATTCCCTTCTCCAAGGAATCTTCCCAACCCAGGGATCAAACCTGGGTTTCCCACCCTGCGGGCAGATTCTTTACCATTGAACCACCAGGGAAGCCAACGCTACAAAGTCTTCCATGACTGTCCACACATTCCAACACTTTCAAAAAATAAAGTTATAAGCAGTTACACGTTCTTTCTTTCACACCATTCACTGAACTAAGATGAAACTGTGTTACATGGAACTCTGGGCAGGTCAAAAAAATCATGCGAGGTGGGAAAAAGAACATTTTTGTGAAAAGTTGATATTGTTATTCCTAAACACAGCTGAAATATCTTTTTCTTCTCTTGATGTCAGTGAGAAATGGCTTTGAAAATGGGCAGATGAAACTAACACTGTCCTGCAAACTGTACTATATGATGCAGGTGCTTGGCAGGGGTGATGGAGAAGAACAGCCACTGAGCTCCTGATGGACAAACCAATGTTCCCTGGGTAAGGACTGCAACACTGATCAAAAACTACTTGAGAGCAACTGTATGTATTTCTAATCAGAAAACAAGAGGCCTAATGAAGAAAAGGAATTTGAAGACAGAGAAGAATTCATATCCACTGTAGGTGGAGAGTGAGAGAGAATACCCTTCCCATAAATTGTATACAAATAAAGTATAAGAGCATCTCTGGGGGACTGTTGGATGATATTTTCCACAAGCCTTAAAAATGCCTATTTTCTAAGATCTTATAAGTTTATGTTCAGAAGTTTATCCTAAGGAAATAATCGGAGGTACAATTCAAGAATATTGATGGTAACAATATGATTAGAGGAAGTAAAATTAAAATAAAAAATGTTCATAAAGGGAATATTGTTAAAAATGTGATTATACCATTTGTGTATACAGTGGCCTATTGTACTGTCAATTTTTCAGTGTGCATAGCACAATGTAGAAATGAGCCCTGAAAGTATGGGGCTATGACGGCCCCTGTGAGCTAAGCCGTAAAGCTAAAAAGAATTGACATCACAAACAGCCTGAGACTGGAAAACAGCCAACCTGAGACTTCCTCTGTGTTCCCTAATTCAAGGTTAACAAACCTCTAGAAGTAGCCCCTTCGGTCATCACTCTGAGAAGCAGGGCACCTTCTGGATGCATTTCCCTTCTTGAACGGGAGCATCTGGACTTAAGTAGCTGGGTTACTGGACAGCTATGTCTGGCAAGTGAGAAGGGCTGAGAGTTATTTGGAAAAGGGCAA
The DNA here is from genome assembly GCF_910594005.1 of Cervus elaphus. Lineage (NCBI taxonomy): Eukaryota > Metazoa > Chordata > Mammalia > Artiodactyla > Cervidae > Cervus > Cervus elaphus. The sequence goes on from NC_057819.1 coordinate 29,638,785, forward strand.
CAGGGGCTTCTCCCTGGTGGCTCAGTGGTTAATACGTCATGCTTCCAGTGTTGGGGGTGAGTGTTCGATCCTTGGTCAGGGAACTAGGATTCTGTAGGCAGCTTGACAAGGCCAAAAATATAGAAAAAAAAATCAATTAAAAAAAGTTATTTTAGAAAACGCAACAATCACATGTATACAAAAGGCAAAACTCTTCCAATCAGAGTCAACTCACTGGATCATAAAAAAACAAAACAAAAACAGTATTTTCTGCATGGAGAAATACCAGACTTTCGAGGATACTAAGAAGAGGCCAAGTGACAATTGAGTTTATTAAAGATCAAGGTACATGATCAGGTATCTTCCCACATGTTTTCTGTCTTGTCCTTATCCTGCTCTGCTGCTCTGCCACCCTTTGCCCTAAGTATCCTGTGCTCTGGAACCATCTTTACTCCCTTCACCTCTACCTCCTTCTCTAAAAATTATCATTCTTTCAACTGATTTCAACAAGGCTACTGAGGGGGTAATGCTGAAGCTAAAACTATTACAGTATAGAAAAGTAGATACATCCACAACTAATAGGATCTTAATTATTCAAATAAGATAATGCATATAGTCATTCAATTATTTTTATTTGCTAATTCTGGCAAATAAAAGCTATGACCAACCTAGATAGCATATTAAAAGCAGAGACATTACTTTGCCAACAAAGGTCTGTCTAGTCAAAGCTATGATTTTTCCAGTAGTCATGTAATGGATCTGAGAGTTGGACTATAAAGAAAGCTGAGTGTTGAAGAATTGATGCTTTTGAACTGTAATGTTGGAGAAGACTCTTGAGAGTTCCTTGAACTGCAAGGAAATCAAACCAGTCAATCCTAAAGGAAATCAGTCCTGAATATTCATTGGAAGGACTGATGCTGAAGCTGAAACTACAATACTTTGGCCACCTCATGCGAAGAAAAGACCCTGATGCTGGGAAAAATTGAAGGCAGGAGGAGAAGGGGACAACAGAGGATGAGATGGTTGGATGGCATCACCGACTCGATGGACATGAGTTTGAGCAGGTTCCAAAAGTTGGTGATGGACAAGGAAGCCTGGCGTGCTGTAGTCCATGATGTTGCAAAGAGTCAGACATGACTGAGCGACTGAACTGACTGAACTGAATTCTAGCAGCCTGGGTGGGGAGCCATCAGAGAGTTTCAAGCAGAGCCATGTTATTATTTGAATATATTTGCAAAGGGTTAGCTCACTGCTGTGATGAAAGCAGACTTCAGGACAGTACTTAGGAGGTAACTCCAATAATTCAAATGGAAAGGCTGAGGAGGCAGTTGGATATTCAAGAAAGGATCTCAGGTTAGACACAGGGGCTGGATAAATTTCTGAGCCGATGAAGCCATGCAACTGGCTGAGCTTCAAGATGAATGAATGTTGATGAGGAAGAGATGAGCACCATTACTTCCAAGCCTGGACAAAGAGGTCTTGATTAAAAATGGGAATGACCCTCGTGATACTTCCATAATTCCACATCCAAGAGAGAAGGAGGAAGCAGTAAAGGGGACTGAGGTGGGAGGAAACCGGAAACAGTGTAATGATCTATGAAGAGATGGAAAAAGTACAGCAGGAGGAGACACAGGGTGAGCTCTGTCCAACACTGATGATGGGTATGATCAGAGAATCAGACACACGACTTAGCAATATGAGTACTACATCATTTTATATACAAACTCAAATTGAGCATCCTCAGATGTTGGTACCCAAGCCAGTCCTGGACCAGTCCCATAGGATTCCGAGGGACTTCTGTGTGAGTTCGCTGGAGACATTACAGGCATGATTTTGGTAGAGAGGGCTAGGGACTCAAAGCTTCACAAGCATGAGTTTAGGAGAGAATAAAATCAGAGAGACTGGAGAGAGCAAACACAAAGAACAGTTGTGTGGAGTCACTGAGTAGAGAGAGCAGAGGGCAGGGGCAGTGGTTGAATGAGAAAGTGGGATCAGGAGAAGGAGAAATAATAATAGTCTATTTGTATGCTAAGGGACACATGCCAATAAAAGGTAAAAAAAAAAATTAAGATGGTGCAGGAGAGAAAGACGGAGCTGGAGCCCTACTAAGTAGATGCAGACAAAAGGAAATAGGAAGAAGGCAGGCAGGTAGGCAGGTCAGGTGTTCTGGGCTAGGTGGGTAAAGAGCAGGATGAGAGCTTATGATTGTTGGTACTGTCCTTGTGAAACAGTAAGCAAAAGCATCATCTGTGAGTTAGGACGGGAAAAAAGATGCTCAGGGTTTGATGAGAGTGGGGGGGAAGGGCAGGCAAAGAGGTTGTAGAATGACTGCGAGCCCAGTAGAAGGTGTGAAACTAACATAAGTGCACAGATGATCCTACTAAGACAAGTAAGTTGGGAAGAGAAAGACAAACACCATGTGATAAGTTACCTGTGGAATCTAAAATATTACACAAAGGAGAGAGAGGCTGCGTGCTCAGTCGTGTCCCACTCTTTGCGACCTCACGGACTGCAGCCTGCCAGGCTCCTCTGTCCGTGGGATTTATCCTGGCAAGAATACTGGAGTGGGTTGCCATTTCCCCCTCCAGGGGATTATCCTGACCCAGGAATCGAATCCGCATCTTCCGCATCTCCTGCACTGCAGGCAGAATCTTTACCACTGAGTCACCCAAACAGAAACAGACTCATAGACACAGAGAACAGGTTTGTGGTTGCCAAGGGGGAGGAGAGGTGGGGGAGGGATGGAGTGCAAGTTTGGGATTAGCAGATGCAAACTATTACATATAGAATGGATAGAACCAAGGTCCAACTGTACAGCACAGAATATTCAATATTCTGTGATGAATCGTAATGGAAAAGAATACAAAAAAGAATGTGTGTACACACACACACACACACACACACACATATATATATAACTGAATCATTTTGCTGTATAACAGAAGTTAACACAAAATTATAAATCAACTATACTTCAATAAAATCTAAAAACAAAATAAGATAAAACAAAAAGCGTGATCAGTCAGAATGATGGCAGAGTTTCCTCCTGGACTCCACTTAGAGTGGGGGGGGGGGGGGGGTGTGATTTTGTGGTTGGGTATTTCTAGAGCATTCTTAAGTCAGGTGCATTTGCCAAATATCTCAGACAAGGAGACCCACACATAAGGAGTCAAAGCAGGCAAATGCTGGGGTGACAGAGGCAGAGACCAGTCCAGAGCTCACACTCAGCACAGAAGGAGACAAAGAAACTGTGAGCTCCGGGAGGAAACTTGCAGATCCAAAGAAAATCGCTGGATCCTTCAAGGAGCTCTGAACTTCCAGAATGTTTCTGCTGAGAACCTTTAAGAACTTGACTATGATTCAGCAAGAGTCAATGCTAATCTATTGCAGAGATTTCTGAAGACAGTCTGATAAAATTTTTTTTAATAAAAAGACATACATTAATTATCAGAAACTCAGCCAGCCAACTCCTTAACTAAACTGGGCATTTGGCTAACATTAAGTCATCACTGTAAATCCAGTGTTATCTCTTATTCAATGTGAAAAAAATGCTGAAATTAAACTTCTAATTTTAATCATTTTCTAACCAATTCACTTCAAAGAAGGGTATTTGGTTAAAAGTATGAGTGAGCTTCATGAGGAACCTGAAACTCTGAATATAAGCACTGCAATTTCAGATAAATCAGCTTTAAAGGCATACAGTTAAGTCTAATCACATGAATATTCATGCAATGAATACGATGCCACTTTTTTTTTCTTTCGCTGTTGCACAAATGGTTACTTTAGAATGATTTATCTTTCTAAATGTCTTTCCTATTCACTGATGTGGAAATACTTTCCGAGGTCTGATGATTTTATGCAGAATATATGGAAATAATTACAGAGCAGTGCCAACAAAACTGTGGTTTTAGATGCTCCGATCAGCTGTGGTTTCAGCTTGTGCTACTGAGACTCACAGTCTAGGAAGTGGTTAGTTTTGTTTTGGGGTTGAAAGTACAGAATTATATATTTGTTGACACTGGGCTAACCCCTTTCTCTGATATTCAGAACATGGCATAATCCTGTCTCCACTGAGTAAGGCAGTTTCTCGGTGAATTTTGGCAATACTTGGGTTTGACTGAGTGGACTGCTGCCACACGAGAGCACGGATTTCCTGTGCTAGTCAAGCTGGATGATGCTGGTCAGATGTGAGGACTTCCCTCTAACCCAACACAGAGTGTGAACAGAAAAACAGAACCTTAAACAGCTATCCAGAAAAGAAAATATAAAATGACCATGTTGCATCTGACATGCCTTTAAAAAATCCAAGCTACGAGGCCTCAAAAATGAATTTTCTGTTTTTAAATAAAGAATATAGTAACAACTGCTGAAGCTGAAGCTCCAATACTTTTGCCACCTGATGTGAAGAACCGACTCACTGGAAAACATCCTGATGTTGGGAAAGACAGAAAGCAAAAGGAAAAGAGGTGGCAGGAGATGAACTGGTTAGATAGCATCACCGACTCAGTTGACGTGAATTTGAGCAAACTCCAGGAAACGGTGAAGAGCAGGGGAGCCTGTCATGTTGCAGTCCACAGGATCACAAAGAGCTGGACACAACTTAACGACTGGACAATAACAACAAGAACTTTAGGAAAGGAAAAGCAAAACAGAAGAGAGACAGTAGAAAAAACGAACCAAAATGAATGAATGAATAAGGGTTATTTAAAATAAGGTTTGAGTTCTAAAGAACTGATTAACACATTAATCGGGGGGACATCTGCTAAATACAAAGCAATGCCAACAAAGACTTTATAGAAGTGAAATAAATAAATCCAGGTGCACAAGAGACAACTCGACACATGGACATCACCAGATGGTCAATACTGAAATGAGACTCATTATGTTCTTTGCAGCCAAAGATGGAAAAGCTCTATACAGTCAGCAGAAACAAGACCTGGAATTGACAGTGGCTTAGATCATCAGCTCCTTATTGCAAAATTCAGGCTTAAATTCAAGAAAGAAGGGGAAACCACTAGGCCATTCACATATGACCTAAAATCAAATCTCGTGATTATTCAGTGGAGATGAGGAATAGATTCAAAGGGTTAGATCTAGTAGTCAGCCTGCCTTAAGATCTATGGACAGAGATTTATACCGTTGTACAGGAAGCAGCAAACAAAACCACCCCAGAGAAAAAGAAAAGCAAGTAGACACAAGAACTACAAATAGATGATGAAAGAAGAGAAGAGAAAGGCAAGGGAGAAAGAGAAAGATATACCAAACTGAATGCAGAGTTCCAGAAAAGAGCAAAGAGAGATAAGAAGGCCTTCTTCAATGAACAATGTAAAGAAATAGAAGAAAACTATAGAATAGAAAGACTAGAGATCTCTTCAAGAAAATTGGAGCTATCAAGGGAGCATTTCAAGCAAGGATGGGCATGATAAATGAAAGAAACTGTAAGGACTTAGCAGAAGTAGAAGAGATTAAGAAGAGGAGACAAAAATACACAGACAAACTATTAAAAAAAAAAGGTCTTTATGACCCAGATAATCACAATGGTGTGGTCACTCACCTAGAGCCAGACATCCTGGAGTGTGAAGTCAAGTGGATCTTAGGAAGCATTCCTATGAACAAAGCTAGTGGAGGTGATGGAATTCCAACTGAGCTATTTCAAATCTTGAAAGATGGTGCTGCTAAATTGCTGAAGTCACATGTCAGCAAATTTGGAAAACTCAGCAGTGGTCACAGTTTTCCTTCCAATCACAAAGAAAGGCACAGCCAAAGAATGTTGAAACTACTGTACAATTGTGTTCATTTCACATGCTAGCAAAGTTATGCTCAAAATCCTTCAAGTCAGGCTTCAGCAGTACATGAGCTGAGAACTTCCAGATGGACAAGCTGGGTTTCAAAGAGGCAGAAGAACCAGGGATCAAATTGCCAACACCCGCTGGATGATAGAGAAAGCAAGGGAATTCCAGAAAAACATCTACTTCTGCTTCATTGACAATGGTAAAGTCTTTGTGTGGATTACAACAAATTGTGGAAAACTCTTAAAAGAGATGGGTGTACCAGACCACCTTACCTGTCTCCTGAGAAACCTGTATGCAGGTCAAGAAGCAACAGTTAGACCTGGACATAAAACAACTGACTGGTTCAGAATTGGAATAGGAGTATGACAAAGCTGTCACTCTGCTTATTTAACTTAGAGGCAGAGCATATCATGCGGAATGCTGGGCTGGATGAATCACAAGCTGGAATCAAGATCACCAGGAGAGATATCAACAATGTCAGATACGCAGATGATACCACTCTAGTAAAAGGAAAATGAAGAGGAACTAAAGAGCCTCTTGATGAGGGTGAAAGAGTCAACGTATGGCAAAAATCACTACAATGTTGTAAAGTAATTAGCCTCCAATTAAAATAAATAAATAAATAACAACTAAAAAAACAAGCTGGCTTGAATTTCCATATTGAAGAACTAAGACCATGGCATCTGGCTCTATCACTTCATGGTAAATAGATGGTGAAAACAAGGATGCAGTGACAGATTTTATTCTCTTAGGCTCCAAAATCACTGCAGATGGTTACTGCGTTCATGAAATTAAAAGATCCTTGCTCCTTTGAAGAAAAGCTGTGACAAACCTCGACAGTGTACTAAAAATCAGACCATTTTGCTAACAAACGTCTGTATAGTCAATGCTATGGTTTTCCCAGTAGTCATGCAGGGATGTGAGAATTGGATGATTAAGAAGGCTGAGCGCTGAAGCAATGATGCTTTCAAATTGTGGTGCTAAAGACTCTTGAGAGTCCTTTGGACTACATGAGATCAAACCAGTCAATCCCAAAGGAAATCAACCCTGAATATTCACTGGAAGGACTGATGCTGAGACTGAAGTTGCAATACTTTGGCTACTTGCTGACTCACTAGAAAATATTCTGATTCTAGGAAATACTGAAGGCAAAAGGAGAAGGGAAGGCAGAGTGTGTGGTGGTTAGAGATGGCATCACTGACTCAATAGACATGAATCTGAGCACACTCTGGGAGATGGTAAAGAACAAGGAAGCCTGGCGCACTGTAGTTCATGGGATCACAAAGAGTCGGACATGACTTAGTGACTGGCGATTAAGAGCAACGTTTCGTCTTTAGTAATTCCCAACAGAATTGTTCTAAAAGTAGTAGAAATATGTTAGCAGCGGGAACTTTATGTAGATGCAATACAAAGGCAACTCTTAAAACATTAAAAACACATAGAAAAGAATGAAGTTTAGTCATTTGAAGTCACATGGATGAATCTAGACTCTGTCACACAGAATCAACTAAGTCAGAAATAGAAGAACAAATATATTTACACCTGTATGGGATATAGAAAAACGATATTGATGAACCTGTTTGCAGAGCAGAAATAGAGACACAGTCATAGAGAATAGACATGTGGATCCAGTGGGTGAAGGAAAGGGTAGGACGATTTGAGAGTAGCATTGAAATATATACATTACCATGTGTAAAAACATAGCTAGTGGGAAGTTACAGTATAGCATGTGGTGCTCAGCTCCATGCTTTGTAATGACCTAGAGAGGTGGGATGGGATAGGCGGTAGTAGGAAGGCTCAAGAGGGAGGGGATATATGGATATATACGGCTGATTCACGTTGTGCAGCAGAAACTAACACAACATTGTAAAGTAACTATTTTCCAATAAAAAACAATTATGTTCCAATAAAAAAATGGTAAAAAACAAAAGCAAACAAGCCAAAAAAACTTCCACATACTCTTAGGTGATGCATGTAGGTATAGCAGCAACAAGGGCCTGAGAGCAGCATCTCCATTTGGCCATCAACTATTAAATCTATTCTTGGAAGGCCTGCACATTTTGATATGCCTAATGAAACCCAACTGTTTATTATTCATAGAGATCAAAAGGGGTATATGAAAAGTACTTTCACCATGGCTAACATCTGTAAACATTTTCTGTCAATCCCAAAGTTTGAGGAAAAAATTCTAGCATCTTTGCTCATACTCAAATGTGACAGCAGACTGAAACTCTTAATGTTCTCAAAAGTAGAGCACTGGGGATGCATAGGTAGGCAGAAAACCGATGAAATAAGTATTAATTTCTGTATGATTTACACACGGATGAAAGGTTGAAGAAATACATAGCTAGTACTATACAAATACATTGTATTCCCAAATACAATGTATTTGGAGCCATAATCCAAATACAGAAAGAAAAATACAATTATATTAAAACAAATTAGAGTAAATTAGAGTAAATTAGAATAAATGGCAATGTCTGTGGAACAGTTGAGGCAATTTGAAATTAAATTAATACCTAAAGTCACACTCCATGCAAAACATTTTGCTTTCCTTATTTAGCATCTATCCCAAAGACATTCTTTTAAAAGTAATAAAACACATTAATAGCAGTCACCTTACACAGATGCAATACAAAGTTGAATATCACAGAAAGGAAGATTTAAAAACAAAACCCAACATGTCAGAATCAGAAAACCTAAGATGAGCAGGGAAACAAGAGCATGCATGAGCAGAGACATAATTTGAAACTGAAGCATCTTCCAAGCAAAACGTCTCAGTTGAGTGACAAAGTTATTTTACCAAAAAATACTTTATCTTCAGGCAGAAGTGTCATTAATACACAAAGAGTAAATAGCACAAAAGGTCCCATTTCGTATTGTGTGCACAGCTCAGGAAGCCCAGAGACTTGTCTAAACCATGAAACACAGGTTTCCAAAAGCTTTCATCTCCGTTTTCAGTTAGTCACAGAGAACCAGTTCACACCCTGCCTGTATGAGTTGGCCCTGAGACCGCTTCCCATCCGAGCTCCAGCCTCTTCTTTGGGGTCACTGAAAACGCAGAGAGCTGGAGGGTGTGCAGGAGGTGATGTCCTACCCCTGTGCTGAGGGCCGCCGGCACTACACGGTCATGGGGAACAGGCGGGTTCGGGGCTGCCGACCCAGAAACCATTACGTGAAGTCTTAATTCCTGCACTAGAAGATGGACGCGTTCTTCAAAAGCCAAGTGCAAAATCAAACTAACAGTGTATCATCACAAACAAGCTGTCTATTTTAATATCACAGACTATAGGGAGGCATTCACTTTATAGTTCCTATTCAAAGCATTTCTGAAAAGGCACCAACAGGCACAAGTTTGTAAAGGAGTAAGTTTTCCACAGGTCAACATTGGTGAAAGACCTCAAATCTGGATTTCCAGAAATCCATTTTACGTTTTGCAGGATATCATGGAAAGAGTTCTTCAATACCAATTTTGGAGACTTTAAGAATGAATTATTATATATTTGAGCATAGTATAGTATTTTCCCAGAAAGAGGAGAAAAATGGTCCAAAGCCATACTCTTCCATCTACAAATAACGCATCTTTTACAATCAGGTCAGATTTCTCAAACTCAAGTTGTGGCATGTTCAGTGAGTTGTGAAATTGATTTAGTACATTTAACTAGCATTCTTAAAAAATAAAGAAACAGAAAAGGTATTATAACAATGATTTAATATATTGAAGTTAAGTATTATTTCATAGTATAAAAATGTACATACACATATACTTGAAAATGTGATTATGTGTGTGCACCCAGTGCATGCATACAAGACTAAAAAGTTTAACATATACTGATCTAAGGAGAGAATAGCTTGGAATCAGATCACACCAGAGAATGCTAAAATAACACATTTGTTGATGACTTCGCACTACTGAGATGACTGTTTGACATTTAATCCTCCACAAGGCTGTAAGGCAGACACCTCTCTCCTCCTTCGGCAGGTGGGGAAGCTTGCCCAGGGTGATAAAGGCTATTAGTACAGGACTGAGAATTCACGCCAGATCTGCAACACTCAGATCTGTCATCACAGAAGCCCCTTGCAGTGAGTCCCCGGGAAAAAAAAATCTCAGTCAAGGTGGTAATCTGGAATCTAAGGACACATGAGGAGCACCAGAAACACAGAGGAATAAACACTTCTGCTGATGATTCAAAACTTTGTGTACCATAAAGCTTTGGTCTAGCCCAGCATTCATGACTGGTATTCTGTGGGGGTTATGACAATCCACAAGGAAAATAAACCAAAGCTCATTTTAAGCTGCATATCTTCAGATTGATTTATTTACAGCGACAAGGAAACTGACACATGGGTGGGGGGAGAGAAGGAGGGGGTAATAAAGCTCAATTGCTTGTAGTTTACAGACTCAATCACCCTTTCCCTTAGCACAAGGAGACGGGCAACTCAGAGCACATCTTATGGTAGAAGGTCATATGATACATTAGAAAGTAGAATACTTAGTTTTGAAGTAAGGAGTTAGGTTAACTTAAAGAAGGGTTGAAAAACAAAAACATTTAAAATAAAAGGATGGTACAGGGTGGGAAACTATAGAAATTCAGAAATACTAAGTTTTGAAAATAACAGAAGTCAAGCAGTTGTTTTGGATAAGGAGCATTTAGGAAGAAAGAAAGAAAAGAAAGAGGGAGGAAGAAAGAAAGGAAGGTGGGAGGGAGAAAGGAAGAAAAGGAAAGCGTGCTCTTCCATTACTTTGGTGAATATCTAACAATTTCTCATAAGTCATTTAACTTTTTCAATAATATAAAAACATCTCTTCCTAAGTTTTCATCTGGAGTTCTCTATAAAGGACAGCTCACTGTAGAAAACTCACTCTTTCAAGCTAAGTAACTTGCAGATGCCACGTTATTCTCTGCAGTTTGAAAAACAGTGAAGCAAAATCACAGGAAATATTACAGATGAGAAAAAAAAATTTTACAGTGTGCCTGGCATATCATTCCCACTTTGATAGACAAACACAGGCACCGTTACCAGCTATCTTTCTACTGGCCACACACACTTAATTTAAAATTTCCCAGTGACAACTATAAGGCAGTATCAATATCAAACGTGAACCAAGGACAGGAGTCCTCATCTCAGCTGACCTTCACTGAACTGACCTCCTGGTGTAGCTGACCTTCCTATTGCACAAAGCATTCTGGCTGATGACTCCCAGAGCTCCGAGTGCTCACCGGACGCTGACAGCATCCTTTCTGCTCACAAGAGGTGGGGGGAGGGGGTCATGCCTACCCAAGAGATGGCTCTATCGGTACCCAAACTACTGCTACCAGCACTATTTGTTTCTGCAACACTCCTTATTTAAATATTATGTAATCCAATCAAACAGGGCTGTTGCCTCTTTGAAAACATAGATGCTTCCCAAGCATTCCAACCAAAATGAGCTACTATACAAAGGTGCTGTTGAAGCAGATGTGAGAGAGAAAACTGTAACATTTAGGATGGAAAACCTTCCAACATCTTATTAGAATTCTGCCTTGAGATTGTTTTGAAAGCTATCTTTGACTTCTCATTTTTACTTAATGACACCCGAACTGAAAGTCAATATGCAGGCATTATACCTATGATTTCTGAAAGAAATATAACAAGATTTCAAGTAGCACTGTGTGTATGAGCTAAGTGGCTCAGTTGTGTCCAACTCTTGTGGACCCATGGACTGTAGCCTGCCAGGCTCCTCTGTCCACAGGATTCTCCAGGCAAGAATACTGGAGTGGGTTGCCATGACCTCCTCCAGGGGGATCTTCCCAACTCAGGGATCAAACTCATGTCTCTTGCATCTCTTGTACTGGCAGGTAGATTATTTACCATTGGTCAAATTGGGAAGCCCTACTTAAAGAAAAGTGAAATGAGGTGAAAGTCACTCAGTTATGTCTGACCCTTTGCGACTCCATGGGCAATACAGTCCATGGAATTTTCCAGGCCAGAATACTGGAGTGGGTAGCCTTTCCTGTCTCCAGGATATCTTCCCAACCCAGGGATCAAATCCAGGTCTCCCGCATTGCAGGTGGATTTTTTACCAGCTGAGCCACAAGGGAAGCCCATTTAAAGAAAAGGTCTGGATTTAAATAAAAAGTAGTGAAATTAAAATTTAATGCTTGCAGGATAAACAATAAGGTCCTATTGTATAACAAAGGGAACTATATTCATATCCTGTAAAAAAAAAATGTAAAACACTATGAAAAAGTATATATAAAAATATACATATGTATGTATATGTGTACATAAGTGAGTTATTTTGCTATACACCAGAAACTAATGCTGTTGTTCATTCGCTAAGTCGTGTCCAGCTCTTTGCAACCCCATAAACCATAGCACTCCCGACTCCTCTGTCCTCCACTGTCTCCTGGAGACTAATAAGATGTCACAAATCAATTATACTTCAATAAAATACATTTTTAAAAATTCAAAAATTAAGTATTAAAGTTTACATATATCATTGTTAGGACTCTCCTCCTGACTTCTGTATCAACTAATAGATAAGCTATCAGCCCCCAATGCGCTCATGAGCTGGATTCCATGGAATTCTAAACTTAAAACATAGCTGGAAAATATCATGCGCTACTATATTTTGCTTCCATAGTAGTTTAACTTTTACATATTGGACAGTTACATTTACAATGTAAATCCTCCCACATACCATACCTGTTGGAACCAAATCACACAGATTTTGCATGAGAAGAGGCCTAGTAGCACTGAAGTCATCAATCTCTTCTGCAGCGATGAAGGGCTTTTAAAGCACTCAGTTCTGAATCTTGACATCAGTTTAAAGCTGCAGATTATATCTTGAGCTCTCAACATCCTAAAACTTCATTAATCTCTGTCTCAGGAGCAGCAGAGCTTTATTCACGAATTAATTTATAGTGACTATTTACATTTCACACATTCACTCTGAATCCCACATCAAGGAGGGGTGATTTGTGGTATTACTTTTGGTTTTATAAGTTTTAATCTATGATAGACGTTCTACTCTTCACTACAGAATTCTGCACCACACTATAGAATTTCAGATGAAGATTTCAGATCATGTAGCTCAGAACAGAAATCCTTCTCATGATCTCAGCTGATAATCTGAAGCCATTTTGTGATGCAAAAATGTGTGCTCTTTCTTGATTGAGTCACTTTAAAAAAACTATGTATTGATCAAACATCCTTTTAACTTTCATTTCCAAAAGTCTTTTCATATACCACTTTCATGAATACCTCCTACAGTACCGTATATTTTTATTCCAAAATTTCTTTTCGAGGTTGGTGGGCTGTGTCTGTGTCACTTTCTAGGTTGTGATATGCTTCGACATACAGTCACGCAAAATGCTACCTTTAGAGAAAACCACGTGAACCGATCTTTCTCACAGATGAATGTCAACTTACAATTATTTCAAAATAGAATGTTCAAATTCTTATTGAACAAAAGTTGATTAGGAGATAACACTATGGTTGAAATTTATGATCTGACTCTCATTTTTTCCTGTTTCTTTCCTCTGAATCTTAGGCAAGCTTCATTCTTTCTGGGTATACTCCCTCACAGAGAAAATGGGAATCTCTTCTCATAGCTATTATAAAGAATAAATGAGAGGACACATATCAAGAATCCAATATAGTAGCAGATGTTAAATAAATGGTTCATACTGCTGTTATTTATGTCCGTAGGCGGGAGTGTTTTTAATCAGCTTAATACAAAGTTACAGTTAAAATACAAAATTCCATATATCTTCAGGTCAAATGACTGAACCCTTACTTAAGTCAAATTGCCACAGCCTCGCAATACAAATAAAGAAGTGAAAACTAGATGCACAAGGGCACTACAACAGAGAGTCCAAGATGATGCTTTCAAAGAGTTAATTTCCTTAAATTGCTCAAACATGGATAATGCTACAGCATTCATGCCAAATGAACTGTGGCAAAGCCAGGGGCAATAGTGAAGGCTTTTTATGGAACAAGGAATTCTATTGGAAGAGACAACATCACCTGCATGATGCCAGGATCTGGGAAGACCAATTGAAATTCACAGCACAAACACACAATTCTCAATCTGGTACTGCTACCATTACAGACTTCAGCGGAGTTCCACAAGGTGAGTAAGCAGCATGCAAACATTAAATTCAGGGCAGTCAGTTCTCTGCAGAAGACCAAGGCTGAAAGGGATCCCCAGAAGTTAACAAAACACTGCAGCCTGGGTGGATTCGGGAGTTCCTTTTATTACTTTTTCCAGTAATGGGATTAGAATACCACAAAGCATCACTCATCATATTCGAAAAAGAAAGGAGAATATTTCTGTCAGGGTGTTTGAGATGACTTCTAAAGACTCTCATCCAAAGGATGTGTCAATCTCTTTCCACATCGCCTCACTCAAGCATTGGAAGTCAAGTCTGAGCACGCAGCGTCTTTCTGTCTCTGGAACAATTTGGTGTCTTTCACGTGACTTTTCCTAAAACAACTCATTATACTTAATGCTATTTCATTAACTTATACCCGGCAGGAAAATGTCTTTTTTTTTTCAAGCTCTATCAGAATGTTATTCTTCTGGAAAAAGGCATTTCCTCTCTAGCGGTGCTATGAAATTTAAAAGCACAATTTTAGAGGTAGTATGGAACATTTGCACAAGCTGACTTGGAGCTACCCATGTTTATTTCCTCTTCCTATCTTAGATTTTATCTTAGAGCCTTGGATAATTGCCACTTCAATGCCTTTCTTATTATTCTCTCAAAGGAAAAAAAAAAGTTTTTAAATGGAAACCTTAGCTTTCTTAAGCAAACCTGCTTTAGAAGTACTTAAGGTAATTCATATGGTATTTTAAGGCAACAGATGACAGCCTTAATCCAACTTCTGAATAACTACTTGCAGTGGAGAAACACAGGGCAAGGTACGAGACAGGTATTTCCATAATGGCTTTTACTCACACTGAAACAAAAGCTGACTTACTTTTTAAAAAAATTATATTATTGAAGTGTAGTTGATTTACAGTGTTGTGTTAGCTTCAGGTGTAGAGCAAAGTGATTCAGGTATGCACACAGGCACATTCTTTTTCATACTCTTTTCCAATATGGTTTAGAAGCTGACTTATTTATCTAGAGTTGAAATGACCTAGGTAGACACAGGACCTCTGTCCTGGGGCCAAGACACCAAGACATCTAGGTGCTTGAATTTCCTCCCTCTTCATTGAGGCTTCGGTGACCTTCAGGTAGTCATCCTGCAAACAACTGCGATGGCATTCTCTGCAGATATTAATCCTTAGATGGATGTTTTCTCGTCCATTCACTTTAAATCTTATCAAGTGTCTACTATTTTTCAAACACTGTGCACAAAATGCATAATTTCAGACTAAAAATGCTCTTGGACATCGTTTTGGTACTTCATAGGAGACTTTTGATGAAGTTTAATTTGCCTCCTTACGCTTGTTTTCCAACTTTATTTTTCTGTTTCTTTGTACCAGTGCTAGCCTTCAGTTCCCTTAATGACAAAATCCTGAAAAAGTCTTTGGAGCTGAAAAGATTCTAGGTTACTTACAGGCAACTGTGTAGTTTTTCAACCGCAATGGAACTTGATGGATAAGTGAAATATGATCAGTGAGATACTGACTCCATGGACTTTTTATTTTTTCAATTTTTGGTAATACTGTGTTTACTTTGAAAGTGATTATTAAAGGAATTTACATCTTGTTTGCATTTTAAAGGTAACTGTGTGGAAAAAGTATAATAACCCTCAATACTTATTACCACTATAATTTTTTAACATTGGTAAATTCTAATTTAGCTCACCAACTTCTCAAAGTTTCCAAAGTAGCTATGACATCATTATCAGTAGAAATAACAGTTAGGTATTTTAATAGCAAAATATTTGTTCCTCAATGATCTTCTTGATATATTTTTCCAAACCAGCCCAGAGGCAGCCTGGCTTTAGACTCTATTTAAATATCCTCCCTTCACTGAGTCATAATCTGTAAAAATGGTGGTTATAATGAGTTATGGAGGTTAAATGATATAAAAATGTCCATCAAGGGATTTCCTGCTGGCTTAGTAGGAAAGAATCCACCTGCCAAGGCAGGAGACAGGTTCTATCCCTGATCTGGGACGATCCCACATGCCCTGGAACAACTAAGCCCCTGCACCACAAGTGTTGAGTCTGGGCTCTAGAGCTGTGAGTGGAAATTACCAAGCCCACATGCCACAGCTCCTGAAGCCCAAGCCCCCTACAGCCTGTGCTTCACAACAAGACAATTCCACTGCAATGAGAAGCCCGTGCACTGTACCTCCTGCTTGCCAAATTAGAGAAAAGCCCATGCAGCACAGCCAAATAAAAGGTATGATGAAAACAAAAATGTGCCCATCAAGCATTCAAATAATGTTCATTCTCTTCTGCCTGATTCAACTATTTCCAAGCTGACATTGTTAAGCAATCTCTTTCCAAAATATGTTTAAAATATACTTGACTTTCAAAAATTAACTTCTCCCTGCACAAGGAACTATACTAGATATTTTGTAAGAGCCTATAAGGGAAAAGAAAGAGAATTTTAAAAAGAACACACACATACATACACACATGTATAGCTGAATCACTCTGCTGTTTGCCTGAAACATGACATTGTAAATCAACTATGAAGGTGAAGGTGAAGTCACTCAGTTGTGCCCGACTCTTTGCGGCCCCATGGGCTGTAGTCTACCAGGCTCCTCCATCCATGGGGTTTTCCAGGCAAGAATACTGCAGTGGGTTGCCATTTCCTTCTCCAAAATTAAAAAAAAAATCATAACACTAATCATACTGACTTTTTAGTCACAAAATCAGATTCATGTGGTTTTAGAGTAATCTTAAGTAAATGACAAATATGTTATCTTAGTTAAAGGAATAGGTAAAAATTTAAAAGCTCTAGTCTTAATGTTCAAAGCATTCAAATACATTAATAGCACTACTCAAATAAATGAATATTTGAAGACTGTTTTTAAGGACAGCATTTTCTCAAATGTATGGATCATATATAAGTTGTTTGGTATGACTGACAGGTATAAAGAATGAATCATGGTTGGTATCCTAGTGGTTACTACTCTATGTATATCAGTGTATGTGTATCAGTCACTCAGTCATGTCCGACTCTGCGACCCCATAGACTGTAGCCCACCAGGCTCCTCTATCCAAGGGATTCACCAGGCAAGAGTACTGGAGTGGGTTGCCATTACCACTAGAGAGGATATTAATCCTGAAACATAGTTCAGGAAATGTTAACTAGCTCATCAAGTCCTCTCTGCCTCTGCAACTTTAAAAAATGAAACATAATATTAGCACAATCATGCGAAGCAATTTCTTTAGTGGCTTATTTACCTGGGCTAGGAGGGTAGCAGTCATTCTACATTTCTTTTACTTTAATATTTATATTCTACTGCTTTTGCTACAAGTTAAGAATGTTGCCTATAGCCTGAAATAGACAGGGCAGCCCATTCTCAAGGCTCTGACTTTTAAAGGTATAATGCTTTTCATCCATTTAGAGATAAAAAGTTGCAGATCAGAGAATAACATTCATCTTGTTGGAGATTTATAAGAACACTGTGACCTGACCTAAGGTGGACAGCTGCAAGCACAAAGGATTTCAAGACCAAGAGTGTGCAACAACCAACCATGCCCCTCTCTCACTTGGCCTTTAAAATGCTTTCCTGAAACCCTTTGGGGAGTTTGGGGTTTGTGGGACAACTAGTCACCCATCTCCTTTCTTGGCCCTGTGATAAACCTTTCTCTGCTCCAGACACTGAAGTTTTGGTTTGATTGGTGTCACTGTGCAATGGGGCCAAACACTTGAGGATCCTAGTATGGGTAGCCATTCCCTTTTCCAAGGGATCTTCCTGACCCAGGGATCGAACCCAGGTCTCCTGCATTGCAGGCAGTTTCTTTACCATCTGAGCCACCAGGGAAAGCCTTGAATTAGTAACAGTTCCTAAAAACCAATTACAGTGTACCACACCCTGCTTGCACTATGTCTTCAATATTGTGCAGAGTTTCTGAATGTTTTGTTAAGTGGATAACTTAGTCTTTAGTAAGAAATTACTACAAGAATAAAAGGAAAAAAATGAAACTATGGTGATTTTAGCTCTGCAGTTATAAAGGTATTTTTAAATGCATAATCTTTTAAGGCAGAAAAAAAGAAAGGAAAGGAGCCTACTGAGATAACACTTGAAAGCCACTGGCAGGTGGATGTGTAGTTGATGAATTGGTGGACCTGCAGGAGGAAAAGCCCAGAAGCCACTTCACTGACATAAAAGAACCACCCAAAAGCTCTGGGATCGGGTGGTGCCAGGTACTTACAGCTGAGGTAATGATGGGAGGCTGCAAAGAGGGGGATGGGTTGGAGATCGTGAAACACCAGACACCCCAAAACTACTTCACTGCTGGGGCAGAAGAGGGATTTAACCCAGCTTGAATTTGTTCCCTCAGCATGATTAACATGAGGATTTATGGCCTGAGGAACCCAAGCAGAAAAGGGAGCTCCATTGTTACTCTGAATGTGGGGGGAGGAGGAGGTTGAATATAAACCTTTATACCTAATGCTGTGACTCAGCTCTGAGTCCAGAGACCTGGCAGCCAGGACTCCTTAGCGAAGAGACAAGGGGAATCTGGGGGTTTTCAAGGAACTGACCCTGCCAGCTCACTAAGACAGTAAACACCTTTGTCAGCAAGCCCATCACATGCACAGAATGTCCAGTCAGCTTCAAAGTGGTCAACTCAGATTCTAGTCTGAGCCAAGAATTCACGTTGGAGGGTTAAACCAAGGCATTTTCAGTTACGCAAGATCACAAAAACTTTCTCTATGATACTCCTTTTTCTCAGTAAATTCATGGGGCTTTTACTCCCTTCCCAAATAAGGAAGTAAACTAAAAGAGAGGAAGACAAAAGATCCGGCAAACAAGGGATCTAATTCAAGACAACAGCAGAGGGAAGGCTCAGGACGGCGGTGGAGGCAAAGCTCCAAGGATGATGGCTGGGCAGCAGGTAAAGGGCAGCCAGCCCACAGGGAAGCTGACCGACTGTTCCTGCAGGGATTTCTTCTGGAAGGTGAATTTATTAGGAAACTTAATGCATCTGACTACACAGAGAGCAGATTCACAAAATTTGAGGAATGACTTGGGGATGAATCAGTGATAAATATATAGAAAGATAAGCAAATCCCCAACCGATACAACTGTAAGGAAAACAAAACAAAACAGGGCAAGAAAGGAGATGTTGTCACAGCATACTTCATGGCTTAGCTGTGAGAAAGGATTGCATGGCTACCATGATGTACACAATGCATCTGGATCTGGATATAGTTAGGATCCAACAGAGGGTAGCAGGATGGGGGGAAGGGGACGGGAGGTGTCCACAGGTGTGAAAGCAGGAGGGTGAAAGAGTGTGCAGGCCTCACCTTTAGAACATGAAGTCAATGAGGTCCACAGACACTTCTTTAAACCAAAGAAGCAAGAAGTAGCAACAAAAGCCGATGACCTGAAGGTCAGTCAATTCTAAGAGCGTCACTTAAAACCAGGATCTAATGCCTGATGATCTGAAGTGGAGCTGATCTAATAATAACAGAAATAAAGTGCACAGTAAATGTAACGTGCTTGGGACTTCCCTGCTGGTGCAGTGGATAAGAATTTGCCTGCCAATGCAGGGGAGACAGGTTCAATTCCTGGTCTGGGAAGGTCCCACATGCCACGGAGGGACTAAGCCCGAGTGCTACAACTACTGAAGTACCCATGCCTAGAATCCGTGCTCTGCAACAGGAGAAACCACTTCAATGAGAAGCCTGCACACTGCAACTAGAGAAGAGCCTCCACTCTCTGCAACTTGAGAAAGCCTGCAAGTAGTAAGGAAGACAGCACAGTCAAAAATAAATAAATAAATACAATATAATGTGCTTGAATCACTCTGAAACCATCCCCCACTCCATGGTCTGTGCAAAAATTGTCTTCCATGAAACTGGTCCCTGGTCCCAAAAAGGTTGGGAGCTGCTGACTTAAAGGAACCAGCAGCATCTGCTTCCAAAGGACAACAGCTGGGTAGAGAAAAGGGGCGTGGCAACTGCCGAGTGTGTAACTAGCCCAAGAAGAGCTGCTTTTTAAAGATAAAAAGCAACTGTAACTCTGACAAAATTAAGATTGCATGTCAAAGTGTATGGGAAGAATGAAAGAACGTCTCTTGATAGTTGGGACAGTCTTGTTTAACTGACAGTGTCTCATCACCCTCATCACACCCGAGAACAAAATATGTAGTCGGGAACAGTGCCTTGGTGCTGGACCTTCACCATCTGCAAATGATCAGACAAGCTAGCGTTAACCCAGAAAAGATGGCAGGTGGTCATGCATCGTAGCTCCAGGCATAACAGAAACCGACAGTTGACAAACTTGATAGGTTTTAATCAGAAGCTCAGAAAAGTTGGTATAATAAATGCAAGTACTACAAACTGAAATGATGAAAAAAAATTTTTCACTGGAATAATTTGAAAAAAATTGAAATATATCCGTCTAATTCTAAGAGAAAAATTTCACTCCTTTTTGAAATCCTGAAAAATAGAGAACACATGGGCATGTTAGCTATAAAATAGGCAAGCAGAGTCTCCAGTCTACCCATAAAATATTCCTGCTTGTTTGAATATAAAAATGTATTTCCCCAACATCTTGTAGTAAAACTCTCTGTATCCTTCTCAGTTTGTGATTCAGAGCATATTCTTCCCCCTAATTCAGTGTTAGATCGTCTTGGATCAGAATTTCTAAGCACACTGATAAAAATGCAGATAATTCTCTTTTTCAGATAATCCCTGACATCTGATAATATACATTTTTAATAAGTTCTTGAGAGATATTTATTATATAGTTGCTATCAAATTTATGCTAGATAATTCCCAGATTTTTGTTTGTTTGCTGGTTTGTTTGGTTTTGTTTTCTTTAAGAGTTGTGATATCCTCTCCTCTCAACAATTGCTTCTCTTCCTTCTCAAAATCTTTCCAGCTACTTGTAGGACATATTGACACACACAAATACTTGTACAGGTATATTTTGTACAAATATACAAATATTGTACAGTATGTATTTCTTCTCCAAAGTAAGTGAGGCTCTTAAGAGACACATGGGAATTCCATATACATCTCTGAATTTTCTCATACCAAAATATCTTATCACATATTCTTCAATAAATGCTAAAAGAAAAAGTTATCAGGAACATGGATGGGGATATTGAAGAAAACATATCTATTTTATCATTTTAAATGGTGACAAACTTACTTCTAGAGAGCAATTCTCTCCATTGGATTTAGGTTGCTGTTTTGACCCTAACTTTTATTTATTTATTTTTTTTATTTATTTATTTTTTCAGTGGGTTTTGTCATACATTGACATGAATCAGCAATAGATTTACACGTATTTTAAATCTTTGTGGCTTTTGATGTAAAAATACGAATCAAACTCCAAACTTTCAATTAGTCTAAATTCTAATTTATAACCGACTTGGGTATATCAACTTAAACTGATCTGCCTGCCTTTTACCATTTCTGCAGTTTTAGCAACTGCCTTTTTCTTTCCAACTACAAATCATTCTATCTGTGAGATTCTTTCTTAGATAGCTTGGAATTAACTGGAACAAAAAACATCAGCAAAAATGGAAGACGGCCCATACTCTTCATGTGAAAGGGAGCTCTGTGTCCAAGGGTTGGAGGGTGGGTGGAAAAATATATTTAACAGCTCTTAGCCAAGTAAGAGTTTAGTCTCTGCAGCAATTGTATAATTTCTTTGATGCAAAAAAACACTGTCACCTCAAGACTCCCTGCATAAATATACAAGTAAGTTGTATATTTTAATAAAAATCAAATCATTCCAATGTGTTTCAGACTCTAGTGTAGACATATTATACTTAAAATACTTCTCGCATTCTTTGCTACAAAAAAGAATTCTAAGAACACATTTTTCTCTTAATTCTCTCTTAAGGTAAATAAAATTTAATTTTAAAAGGTTTAAACCTAAATTTTATTTGTTCACATCAGTTTAATATAATAACACAGGAATGCAATGCAGTTTGTTATGAAGATTTATGATTCTTAAAAATCTTGAATACATTTTGACATTTTCTCTCCTATGGGACTTGTGTTAGGATACTATTATTTTTTTTTTCTTCCCCTGAGAAACTGAACCAATGAATCTGATGCCTTGTTTGAGAGTTAGCTGGGATTTTTCTTAAACTGAACAACATAAAAGCAAATCTGGCCTTCAGGTAAGACTCTTCTTAACAAGATCATAATAGTGATAAACCTACCGGCATATCCAGAAGGGGTGGAAAACATTTCCTCCCTCCTTCTTTCTTGCCCCCGAGGCCAATATTCACTGAGTGGCTCTGTCCCCCTCAGCCTGCATAATTAATAACTCCTTTGGTGATCAGTCATGCATTCCTCAATGGCCCCTCAGGCCTCACGTGTCCTCTGAGCCCGCCCGGTGGAAACCACACACCCTCTGCTCCCAATCCATGGCCCCTTCACTTCCCACGTGTACTTCACAGGAAAGCTCATCGGGTCAGGACAGCACATATTGGGTTGCAAGTGGCCGTCATACTTACACTCATTCTCTCACATACATTCATCTCTGGGTATAACTTTACTAGTAAGAATAAAACGTGTGTGATATCCAACAGGTGCCAGTTACGCATATTAAAAAAGAAAAAGTAACACAGGGAACTAGATTCAATATACTGTGATAAACCATAACGCAAAAGATTACATAAGAAAAGAATATATCTCTATCTATCTATATCTATACAGATATGTATAGCTGAATCACTTTGCTGGACAGAAGAAATTAACACAACACTATAAATCGACTGTATTTCAATAAACATGTAAAAAGATTAAACCATAACCTTTGGTAATTTAAGAAAATTACAATTAAAATCATACTAACAATGGAACAAATTTGGAAGCAACCTAAAGGAAGATGAGTTGCATGGGATTGGATTAAAGGAGTCTTCAGTTCATTCATAATTCCACCCTCCTCTTTTCAGACAATAAAGGAAAGAAGATCAACATAGATGGAGTCAAGGGGACTTCCCAGGTGGTCCAGTGGTTAAGAATCCATCTTGCAATGCAGGAGACGTGGGTTTGATAACTGGTCAAGGAACTAAGATCCCATGTGCCATGGGGCGACTAAACCCAGGCGCCACAACTACTAAGCCTAAGCCTGTGAGCCACAACTAGAGTGTGCCACCACAACAAAAGATCCTGCATGATACAATGAGGAGCCCGTGTGCCACAACTAAGACCCAAAGTGGCCAAATAAACAAATAAATAATTTGAAAAATTATATGGTGTCAAGTGGTATGGTAGCAGCTCTAATATCTATTTTTTTTTTTAATCTAAACTGATCCAGTCATTAAATTGAAAAAGAGAGCAAATAAACTGTTGAAAATACTGTTACCACTTCGGATCAGAATGCTTAGATTAAAACTCTTCAAAACATAATATTCAATAAAGCCATTTTGAAAGAAAAAAGCAGTAGCTTAATCACCCTTCAAAATATTAACCAGATTGGAGAAAAAGAGTCCTCAAAACTCAGAACCATTAAAAAAGTATGGATTACAAGTAATATTATCCTCAAGAAGAATAGCTCTATATATAAATAAAACCATTAAAAATATTCAGATCTAGATCTGTGCATTTTGTTTCAAAAACAAGTATGGTTTTGTGATGTAACTGCCCAACAAATATATATTTTAACAATAAATATTGTGTTTTGGATAACAAAAAATATGATACATATTTTACATTAAGGCCAAGATTTTTTAAAAAATAAAACTTTTAACAAAGTTTTTGATATGAGAAAAGATGTTATTTTTCAGCCTTTGTAGGTTTAACATTTTAAAATAATGGTGCTTATACTACAGTACACACAGTAAAACATACATACTCTATTATAAATTACTCCAAAATTAAACAAGAAATTTTCTTTTCTTTCTAAGAGATCTGAAATGTGCACTGGTTCTCAATGTGTGTGGCCTCCAAACAGAAACAAGCTTGCACTGTTTTATTTCAGTTTTGCTTCATTTCTTCCCAAACAATCTCTCACTGCTAATCTACCGGGCCTTTTTTCCCTCTCTTCTAGCATAAAGGAAACAAAAATCAAAGACATTATTAACTCCTTATGCACCATTGGAAAGCTGAATATATATCCTTTGCCCTGGTTTTCTTTTCCATTGCTTATTAATGGAGCATGACTGGAGAATATACATTTCCATAAATAATGCTCAAAGACTGCATGAAAATGCTAAAATTTTTAATGTGTGTAGTCAATCTGTTAGTACTTTTTAAGCTATTAACTAGCCATGTAATTTCAGGTAAATATCTTATGCTAAGTTTTTTCTTAAACTAACACTTAGTCTACAATATCTACTTGAAAGAGCAAAATGGGAAGATGAATTTTATTTATGTCTTAGTCTAAGGTACCTGGGAATCAAGAAAAAGGTATTGGAAGTATAATATTACAAAGGAAACAATATCTATATACAATATATGTAAAATACACTAAGGACTCCCCTCGTGGCTCAGATGGTAAAGAATCTGCCTACAAGGTTGGAGACCCAGACCAGCATCACTTTGTTCACAATAGTAAGGGATCCCTTGTTTCACTATATGCTCTCATTCACTAGTGGAGCGAAAAAGAGTGGGTGAATCATCTTACAAAGGTAAGCAAAATTGTTAATGGAAATATGTGTGACAATAACTGCTTCCGAGAATTTTAACTAATGCATTAAAACTCTCCTGCTAAGATGTACGGTGATCAGAGCCACGGAATTTTAAAGGCTGACTAGAATCAAATATTCATTCAAGCTCCCAAAAAAGGATTGCAGAGTTCAGTCTTATTTGTTAAATACAAAAGATATTAAAATAAATTTTCTTTATAATTATCCCAGAAAAAGTGCTATCATACTCAACAGTTTTTCGATGTATGAAAAGATGCAAAATATTGATTCAGATAATTATTAAAAAGCAGGAAAGATGGTTATGGACATCAATGAACATGGCATCATAAGTAGGCACTAATTTAACTACTTGGATGTCTAGTCTCCAACCAAAAAAGAAGATGCCAATTCCATTCTTTAAGGAGGGCAAGCATCATGATCCTTGGCAATAGAACATAATACGCCAGGCCAAGGAGAATATGTGGTGTCATTACTTGATTGTTCAGTTTTCTGGTTTGTGAGTCATCACTACTGTGCAACATACAGTGAATGAGGCAGCTCCCTGGGCTCAGATACCCTCCAGGGGCAATGGAGGATGAGGTACCACTGAGCAGCCGCACAACGACAAACCTCAAGGCACGAAGTTCAAAGCCCACTCAGGACCTGTGCTGAACATCATGTCTTCAGTATAAAACTAAGAAGCCGTCAGGCCAGGGGCCCCTTGGCTCTACCTTGCACTGATGAGTTTGCAGTCAGTGGGACTATGGCTTCTGGGGAGCTGGGGGAGCTAATTACGAAGTTTATCTCTGGCCAAAAAAGAAGAAAAAAAAGTATGAGCGATGATCCAGGAGTTCAGAGGAGCACTTGCCCCTGAGCAAATGCCACAGAACTTTAAAGCCTATGCTCCAAAAGGCAAGCTTTCCCCCTGAGGCTTTCCTTCACTGAGACACAGATAAGATTGATGGATGCTGTCCTGTTGGCAAGGATGCAAGGGGGCAGAGGGACGGGCAGGGAGGGGTGCAGTTAGTGATGCATGGTGATAATTCAAAACACTCCGTGAGGCTGCAAAGCAAAATTACTTGTCAAATTTTCACCTAGCAACTTCAGGCAGTTATTGAGAGCAGAATGGGTGTGGCTGCATGGGAAGAGAGATGGGTGCATGCAAGTAGGACAAAGGACAAATGAAGGAATGGCAGATAAACAAACTGTCAGAGTAAACTTAAACCTGAAAGAAAGCTTGTGACATGGTACAATTCATATACTAATGATCACTCCAGAGAGCAACCTGGCAAGATTGAAATCACATCACATAAGGCAATGCTGGAATCACTGTCCTGTTCTCTCGTTTCTCTGTCCCTAGCTTGCTGGCTTTCTAAGCAGAAAGCAAACTGGAATAAGGGCTCCTGTGCTGTTTTTCCCAGGCAGCCATCACTGGGCAACTTAGACACCAAGAAAGACAGAGCTCAACAGAGCCCAGGAAGTTTGTCAACCCCCAGCCCCTAAAGTCCATATTTACAATTCATCCAGCTATTTCAATAATGATATAAAAATGCACTGAGTTTACTTTTGATGATGCGATCAGTGATTGATACCCTTTCCACCCAGAATCTCACAGATGAAGTTCTGGTGTTAGTCACAGTGAATTTCTGGTAATGAGTCAAATTCAGGGGGCAAGACCCTTTCTGGTCCAGAGGATGGGTGGTACTTACAGAAGATCATCTGCATGTCTTTGTCTCATCTCCAGGCTCAGGAATCTGACATACACTTTCACATAGAAACACAGGTGTCAGTGAACCTGCTGTCAAGTTAAGCTGGGGTGACTGAGCGGCATGGTCAATTCCGTGCCCAGCCACTTACTGAAAAACTCTAACGGGGCTGGGACTAAACGAGGCATTGTACATTTCCTGTTTGTGTCTTTATATATTTAATTTCCTCCACACAACTGCATGGGTTACACAACCAGATAACTCACGAGACCATAAAAATCAGAAAAAAACAACTCTTGGTGTTGGCCTACATAGGTTTTCACTTTCATGTCTTATTCTGTGGGATGATAATAGGTTGCTATCAACATAATATGAAGATGCTAGCTGATTTAAAACACAACTTCTCAGTTTTAAGTTTATTTTTGTTACAGGTTTGGGGTAAATAAAATCTTTTATATGATTCAAGATCTATCATTATGTTTTATAGTAAAATTTGATTGTTTTATATTTAAATATTTAAAAACATAAGCTGTGCTAAAACCCAAACTGAAAATATGTACTGCATAACTTTGTGAAAGTGTAGCCATGGCTTCTAAGGCTATTATAGACTTAAAACAAATATTAACTCACTAATTCTGTGAAGCAGAGTACTGCGAAAGGATGATAAACAAATACTTAGTGGTTTCATTCAAAAAAATAATCACAGTATCAATGTGTTTTTAGATAAGTTCATCTTTGTCTACCATTAACACTTTTATAGATGAAATTATTAAATTTTATTAAAGCTAATATATATTTAAGGTAAAGATATCTTAAATAATCTATATAAGGAGATCGATCAAAAGTCACCATATAAAATTCATAACATATATTTTAGAAATATCTCCCTTATCTTAAATTGCACGCAATAAACAATTCTGCTACTAAATAAATAAAATTATCACTTTCCAGCTTTAATTTAAATTTTGTTATTTCTTTTCAGATGGATCTCAAATAACAATTTCACAATTTAATCAGTGGCTTAAATAGTATTTCACAGAATTGAGTGTGGGTAATCAAAAAGGGAAACTTCTGTTTAATGTTATAATACAAATATATTAAGCAAAATATTGATTCTATATTTTCTAAATTACCTCATGAATTGCTGGTGTGCTAGGTACATTCTTTTATAAACAGTTGGGATATACATATCAATTAACGCATGTAGTTCACACCATACTGTGCTCCCAGTGTGCAATGATTTGCTAAATCTGTCAAAACCATTAACAATATCAATTTTATATTGTTTTAAGTGGTGATACTGAACATATTTGAGTAGTATACTAGGGGACATAAGTAGAATGGGATAAAAATAGCCAAAATGATTTCAACACTTTTGTTAAACAGCAATACATAGATACAAATATTTACAATAATACATAAAATAAAGGGTACGAGAAATTGTGACACAAATGAAAAGAGTAATAATTACACTCAGAGAAAACAGATTTCTTAAATTCCTGTAAGAATTTTGAAACTTCCTTTTTGGGGCACAAAGGACATAAATATTATTTAAGCAGGATAAACATTAAGATAAGTAGGAAAATTGAGATTACTGCTTTTAAAAATATATTTTACTCAAACTTTGATTTGAAAAGAATATTTAACACGTTTTGTTGTTGCTCAGCTGCTAAGTCGTGTGTGACTCTTGTGTGTGCCCGTGGACTGTAGCCCACCAGGCTCCTCTGTCTATGGGGATTTCCCAGGCGAGAACACTGGAGTGGGTTCCCATTTCCCTCTTCAGGAGATCTTTCCAACACAAGAATGAACCTGCATCTCCTGGGTTGGCAGATGGGTTCTTTACTATTGAGGCACTAGGGAGTTTACCATTTTCAAAAAAAAAAAAGATGAAAAATGTCATGCACGTATTTATAAGGAACCCACCGAAAACATCAACTTTTAGTGGGTATGGAAAGGAGTAGAAAGAACGATGTCACCTTAACGGGGGAGAAAAAGTAAAACATCACATAAAAACACCGACTTTTGAGGCAATATAGACACTAATGATTTAAAGTGACAACACGCAAGTTATTTGTGATAACTATAGTGACACTTATGAAAAAAACATCAAGCTAGAGAAGGTTTTTGGTTCTTGGTTTTCCTTAATCTCATGTTTAAGAGGGGAAAAAGAAATAAGCAAGTCTGATCTGTATACACAGGGGCATCTCTAAGTGGTACTTACTGGCATGACAATGTTGTAGTGGATGCAGAACCCGGGCTCCGAGGGAAAATACTCATCAGATACAAATCTGATCCTGATTTGATTTCCTTTAGAAATTTGCTTGCCTGGCACACTGCCAGACCCACACCAGCGCCCTAAAATGGTTCCATCACTTGGTTCTTCAACCTCTACAAAATCATACCTGCAAGAGACCAGGAGAAAAGAGACATAAAACCA
This sequence comes from Cervus elaphus, assembly GCF_910594005.1. NCBI lineage: Eukaryota > Metazoa > Chordata > Mammalia > Artiodactyla > Cervidae > Cervus > Cervus elaphus. The sequence continues at coordinate 29,667,419 of NC_057819.1, forward strand.
TGATCTGTTATTTTAGGAATTCGAGGGAGTGAGTGCATCTCAAATTTAACTGTGTAAATAGAATAAAATATGCCAAAGATGAGGCACAACTGAAAAAGCATTCTCAATTAAAGAAATATGAGTCTTCTATTCTAAGCCCTCCAGTCTTGTTGGTAAGGAGCTCCAAATTCACTAAACAGCCACATCAAACTTAGATATTTTGTATGTAGCAACCGTATCTGATATTCAGTTCATGAATTATTCAGTTTAATTTTCATTTGGATATAACAGTTTTGCTCTACTCTTGATTTCCATGATTACTGTCCAACACTTTCCAGCAGTAACTCCTTCACCTGGTCAGACTCCTTGCTCCCTATCCTCATCTGTGTCCAAGCTTTTCTAGAGCCTCTTCATTATATAGGTATTCTCCAAATCTCACTGCATACTACACTGCCTCTGTGAGACCTTTCTGTGTGTCCTCAGCTCACAGACATCTTTCTCTTTCCGTCAAACACATATTTTCAACATTTAACTACATATATGCAAGTGATCCATCTAGTTGGCTAGGCTGTAAAACTCTTGAAGAAAGGAATCAATCCTCTTGTGGTTCTAGTTTACACTGCATTACATATGACATCTTAAACCTAAGCAGTGAATGGCTTATATTTTTCTAACCACTGTTACCTTGGGTTTGAAGGTTTTGATCAGTGGTACTCATAGAGAGCAGAGTTGCCTTACAGAATGTTCCAGAAATGTGTAGAGGCATTTTAGGCTGTCTCAATGATGGCAGATGAGGAGGGCAAGGTCCTTGGACACCCAACACAGGAGAACCCTTAAAATGGCTTCAAAAGGCCCTTCAGGCCTTTTAAACAGCTCACTGGACATTCACATAAGCGACATTCTTGCTATTGTCCATCTGAATCTGGAACATAATACTGTCTCACATATATATGCAAATATGTTTCAAAGGTTTAGTTTAAGCCCAATTTTCTAGACACTCAACTATCAAATAAAGGGAGTGTCTATGCTTTGGAACAAGAGTTACTATTCTAGAGAATCAAACCACTAACAGGAACATGGCTTACACTCTGCATCACGATGAAAACAATTAGACATACCCATTTAGTCTATTACCATAGCTATCATATACACAATGAGTCTGTTATTTAAAAGATACAAACATCTGACTACTTCATTTTATTTCTTTGTGCAACTGGGCATGTGTATCTATTCACTTAAATGCATTATTTTAATATAAATTACGGTTGTTATTTCAACTTTACATAGCATGTAGACCTTTATATCTATTTTTAAACAACTGCATATATAAACAGAGGATCATTGTTATGATGCATTTCAGAATTCTTAGCACGTTGCCAAATTTTTCTTACGGGAGGTCTGGCATGGATGAAAACTATTGGTAGATTTTTTTTTTAGAAAGTCTAAAACCAGTATGTACCAGACAATAAAAATTAATATATTTTGCATAGTATAGAATTTACAGAAGAAAAAAATGTTGGAAAAGGACAAAGTGCATAAGAAACCAATTATACTTATAAATTCTATTCTAAATAATTAGCCACAACTCTCTAATGGTAACTATACCTGTTCCAGCCTCATTTTTCTTGTCCTTAAATTAGGGTAGTGCAATCTGACTCACAGGGATGTTTTGAGAAAAGGGAAATGGAACAGTTCCTGAGCAGCGCCGAAAGCGTTAACAGTTTGCCCCACATCCCTACCCGGCACATCCTTACCCCATACCTATAACCCTGAGAGTTTGAAAGCATAAATGTGAAGAAAACTCAAATACCAAAGGGAGAGAGTACTTCTGCTCTATCACATGACAAGTCTGGGTTATAAATTACAAATGCATAAGCCTCCTCAGGACAACCATCCCAGGAGCCTGCTCTAAGTGTGTGGTGGGACCAGTAAGTGGGGCACAGGGGAAGAAGATGGGGGTAAAACAGACTGGGTGGTTATTTCAGACCTATCTGGTACAAAAGTTGATAACCAGCATTTTAGATCAAAGAGTAATGTTTATATCAAGATTGTTTCCATGTGGAACAAAGCTGCTATTCACAGAGTATGTTTGCTCTGTGCTTGGGAGGGAAGCTAGCTGATAGAAGTCACCACCAGGACTAGTTTGCAGAGAGCTGATTTCAGGCTGGTCAATCATTCTGTGAGTATTTGTGAAGCACGGACTTGGTACAAAGTGCTGGGCTAGATTCTCAGGGTGCAAATATGAAACCACAGCTCCTGTGGGCTCAGGGTCCATTAAACACTGGCGTCTGCTCTAATGAGAGTGCGTAGGGAACACTGTGGAATGCTGGCAGGGTGAGGAAAACCCTACACGGTGAGATTAGGCTCGGCTTCCAAGGGAGCATCTGGGCTGCCAGGGGAAGAGGTGGGGGAATGCATTCTAGCAAGAAGCACAATCCTGAGGATGTAACAGAAGAACCCCAGGGCCTGGTTGGTTGTCTGTGAGCAGAGGACGGAGCTCAAGCTGGGAGGACAGGTGTAGGTGAGGCCACCTTGGGATTCCAGGGTCGAATGTGAGAATGTTATTTTTCAGACCAGGGTTGAAAACAGGGAAGCACAGTGTAAAGAGGTTCTACACTGTTGGAGAGGGAAATGGCAACCCACTCCAGTATTCTTGCCTGGAAAATCCCATGGACAGAGGAGCCTGGTGGGCTACAAGTCCAGGGGGGTCGCAAAGAGTCGGACACGACTGAGCGACTTCACTTCACTTCACACTGCTTTAAAATATTTAGGCCAACATTTAATTAATTAATCTTTTAGGCACTACCTGTATTTTTTCATTTTTAATTGAAGTATAGTTACTTTATAACCTGAGAGTTTCAAGTGTACAGCAAAGTGATTCAGTTTTATATATATGTACACACACATATATATATATATATATTCAGATGCTTTTCCATTATAGATTATTACGATATGCTGGGTAGAGTTCCTTGTGCTCTACCATCAGTCCTTGTGGTTTTACGTGTTTTACGCACAGTCGTGTGTATGCTCATCCCAGCCTCCTGACTTATCTCCCATCACCCCTTCCTGCCCCTTCCCACCCCCCCTCTTTTCCATTTGGTAACCATAATTCTGTTCTCTATGTCTGTGAGTCTATTTCCATTTAGGAAATAAGCTCATTTATATCATTTTTTTTAAGATTCCACCTATACATGAAATCATAAGATAGTTGGTTTTTCCTGCCTGCAAATCACCATTTGAAAAAGTTGCATTTCACAGAAAAATCTGAATTTCAGGCTTCCTTAAAACAAACGTGAACATCTGGTCATACTAAGTATTCTTTGCCCTGGTGTGACTCCTTGCAGGGTCAGGTCTGCAGAACTGGCATCCACTCCCGGAGAGGAGGGGCCTTTCTCTCACCCAGCACCTGTGTGTCAGACACATAGATCGTTCACTACCTGAGGTCAGGATGGCCTTCACTCCTTCATGGAAACGGAGGCTAGGCCAGGGGACATCCTCCTTCCAGTTTTTAAAAACCCCTGTGTAGTTTCTATGGTACTTTTTTTTAATACCCAGATCTTCATTGATCTCCATCACTTGCCCACACGGGCACCTGAGTTTGCAGCCTACAGGGCGGCTGTTGGGAGTTTCAGTGAGGGAGCAATATAGACACAGGATCCCAGCACATCTGAGGATGCTAGGAAACCACAGCATCTCAAGTGTGGGCAGGAAGCAAGAACTTTTAACAAAAACAGCCTGAAAAGGAGCCGTCAGGGAAGCAGCAGGAAAACCACTGTGATGGATGACACAGAATCAAGAGAAAAGGGGGGGACAGGGTCCACCCAAGCAGAAGTGGGCAGATCACCCACACCAAAGAGGACCAAGGAGGATGAAAACCAAGCAGCTCTCCCTGGACCTGGCAATTATGAAGTCGTTTTCAATCAGCTGGCTGGGTGAACTCATAAGATCAAAATATTACTTCAGATTTTTAAAAAAATTATTTAGTTTTTATTGGCATATAGTTGGTTTACAATGCTTGTGTAAATTACAAGTGTACAGGGCAGTGATTCAGTTATACATAAATACCTAGATCTATTCTTTTTCAGATTCTTTTCCATGATAGGTTAGTACAAGATGGTGAGTATAGTTTCCTATGTTATACACTAGGTCCTTGTTGATTATCTATATAATCAAAGTATCAAAGTAGCATGTGAATCCAACCTTCTGAATTATCCCTCCCCCAGCCATTTTCAAAATAACTATCTTTCTAAGGGGACTTCCCTGATGGCTCAGATGGTAAAGAATCTGCCTGCAACATTTGGAAGATCCCCCGGAGAAGGGGATGACTATCCACTCCAGTATTCTTATCTGGAGAATTCCAAGGACAGAGGAGCCTGGCAGGTTACAGTCCATGGGGCTGCAGAGAGTCAGATGCCACTGAGCAACTAACACTTTTTAACAGAAACATCTCAAGAGATAAGAATATCATTTATAAGGAACTTAAAATTAACAACTCACATAACTATTTTGCTGTACATAATTTCCTTTTGATTTCTGTTAAAAAAGAAACACCACTGGACTTCCCCAATGGCTGAGTAGTTAGGACTCTGTGTTTCCACCGCCGGGGTAGGGGCTGGATTCCTGCTCAGGGAACTAAGATCTGGTATGCTATGTGGCACGGCCAAAAAAAAACCACCACACTATATGTGTTAATCTGATGAGTAAGCCTTTTAAAAGTATTTAAAAGGAGTATTTAAGCACACTAGGAAATATCTAGATTATAAATGTTAAGCATGTATTAAGGAACAAGTAAGTCTTAAACTTTGCCTTACCTAACTTGTAGAAAAACCACCGTCCTGCAAATAAGAGAAGACTGGCAAGTATATTATTACTTGTTTCATGAAGACTTTTTACTGAATTTGATGGCGTTCAAAAAAACACATAGCCCTAATCTTTATAACAATTTCTGGATTTGCAGTGAGATAGTTGGTAATTCATTTTCACAAGCTCATACAAGTCTGAGGCATCCATTTATCACTGTGTTTTAAAGAGCTACATAGTTTTGCATTCCATGAAGTTAAATGAGATGAACATCTAAAAAATGCTATGTTTTTTGCCTTAAAAATAGTAGCACTTCAAAAAAAAAAATAGTAGCACTTCAAAGTTTTGCTACAAATTGTTTCACGGTAGATTAGGCATTTTAGGAATTTTTTTTTTTTTCAAAAGTGGAATCTAAGACAATATAACTACAAATTTCATCCAATTATTCTACCATTAATTGTGTGAGTCAAAACAGTAAATTCTCTTGCTACAAACAGGATTTTAAAAATTTAAATTATAGTCAAATCATCTAAAACAGAGCCAGTGAAAATCTACCTGGGATGGTTTCTTCAAAATAGAAAAACAAAACAAAACAAACAAAAAAACCACTGCCACTTGATTCCGTATTTTCCTCCAACTTGTTTATGAGTATGGCTGGAAAAGGACTAATGCATTCAATCCAACTGTCTTCCACAATAATTTGAAATAATTCTTCTTTCTTATAGAATGCCATGTTTGGAATATAGGCTTCATTGCATAAGCTGGTCGGCTGATACAATATAACACAGTTCAAAACATCAAGAAGAAAAGGAAAAGAGAAAACAATGATAAAGATTATCTGTGGACCTCAGCCAAATGAGCAGAAGAAAAGAAAATCAACCAACGTTGGACCCATAAATGTGAAATTACAAAACAGAATCATCTCAGGTTCAGAAATCTACACATGCCCAGGTGACTTTCTAGAGACACGGTAAACCCTATAATATACTCTCAGGTATTAATTTCCAATGTGCACAATTGCTCACATCAGTATTTAAGGGATTTACTAAACCTACATTAAGGGCCAATCAAACATCACTTTCTCAAGGAAACATGATACAGAGCACACAGCGCTAAGTGGTTTATAATGATCACTCCCTTTCTCTACCATACCCCTGGGGACCCAGGGAGGATTTATGTCCTTTTATGTTTAACAAACAAGTCTGGTATTGTAGACAAAATTTTCTTTCTCATGTGGGAATTTAAAAACTGTGAAGATAGGAGGGTTGCTGAGGAGTAAACCAAAGAAATAAATTCACTTGTAAACACAATTGTCTGACAACCACCTTCCTTCCACAAAAATAAACCAACCTTGCAAGACAGGCTGCTTCTAGTTCATACTAACTAAAACCCTGTCAATTAAATCTGCCCTGAAAATGATCAGACCTGAAGGTGGCGTGAAACTCTGCCAACAAGTAAACGTGCATCTTAAGAAAGGCCTTGCTCTGCATGTGTCAACGGGAGCCTGGGCTTGTTGAGAAAGGTAATAAAATTAATAAGATGACAACTACCCAACAGTGCTTACCGGCTTATACTTTAGCTTAACAGAAGACAACCCAGGCCCAGAGTAAAAGCTTTAAATCCCCATTTGGACACATCCATGCTTTACCTTATAATGAAAATATGTTTTAATAATTATACATCATACACATATACATTGGTCTATATATATTAACTCATTTAATCCTCACAAAAATCATAAAAGGTTGATACTGTCATTGTGGACATTTTATAGATTATAAAATATAGAAAAGCTAAGTACCTGGGCAAAGCCACAGAGCAACTAAGTGTAGAGCAAAGGCTTCAGTTTTGATAGTTGAGCTTCAGATCCCATGCTCTCAAGAGCCAAGTCATATGGCCTACTATATTTAAAATATGTCTACTTAACTATACTTGCTCTATTTTGAGGGCTAACAGTGTAGAATTCATGTGCCTTTGTTCAGATTGGCCACATGATTTTGTTCAGTGGCTGAAGAAACATCAAGGATCATTCAAATTAAATTTATCAGTGAACATGAGAATTTGGGCATACCTAGCCACAGATATTTATGTTAACTGACTCAGGGATGTTTATTTCTAAGCACTCAAAATTCTCTATGGAGAATTTTAAACCCACACAGTGAGTAAAACAAAGGAGAACATTTCAGAGAGAGGACAACATAAGGTGGAGTAATTCTCAGGAAAATACAAGGGTTCTATGTGTAAAAATGGGGATGTGTACATGTATGTGGTGGATTGCACACAGTAGGAAGTGAATAGTTTTAAATTGTCTTATTACTATGTAAAAGTACTGCAAATATATAAGCCATAAATTCAGTCCACAGAACTAGAAAAATTAAAAAAAACAAAAAAACAAGAGAGTATAAGGTGAAAACAAGTAAAGACAAAACTATAAAAGATATATGCAAACATAAAATTAGAATTCAGAAATAAAACCAAGAGCTGGTTCTCAGAAAAGGAGGGAGAAAGAGAGATGAGGAGAAAATGGAAAGATAGAGAAGGGTCAACAATTTACATACACAGGAATGATAAAATCACAGATAAAAATGGATTTCACATCTGCAAATATGCTTTAGGTAACACTATACCAGTTAAATCTGAAAGGTTAAATGACATGGATGCCTTACTAGGAAAACATAAATTATAAAGCTTGAATAAAAAAGTGAACAGACTAATAACACCAGAAGAAATTGAAAAGACTGTCAAATCTTTATCAATAAAAAAGATGCAATGGCATGAAGTTTATAGAAGAGTTCTATTTGATTTTAAGGAATGATAATTTCAATTTTATACAAGAAATTATAAAAAAAAAAGATTTAAAAGGTAGATATTTGCTCAATTTATTAAAAAAAAAAGCTAGCCTAAATCTTATGAATAAAGTTAGCAAAACTGTATCATATACTTGGAGGTTGCTAAGAGTGGATCTTAAATGTTCTCACCACAAAAAAGTAGTAGAATGATCTGACAGTAAGGGGCTATTAACCAACCCATAGTGGTAACCATATTGCAACATACAAGTATATCAAATGAACATGTTGTAGGTCTTAAACATACACAATATTACATGTTAATTACATCTCAATGAAACTGGAAAATATAGACATTTCTAATAAATGGGAAAAAGTATTATGTCCAAGTTTTTTGAAATGCCAATATCAAACATGAAAAATGAAGACCAATTTCATTAACAAATGGAGGGAAATGCAAAAATTCTAAGTAAAATTTAATCAAATATCATCCAACAGTGGATTAAACGATATAATACTTCTTAACAGAGTATGGATTTAGTTCTTAAACTTGAGGATTAATATAAGAATAACTTAGAATATTCAAAGGAGAAAAACTGTATGCTCATATTAATAAATGTTGAAAAACATAATAAATCAACTACTCAGATAAAAACTGAGTCAACTGTGAAGTGCAGGAAACATTTAAATCATGGTAAAACTGGGTAACATAAATTAACTGCAAATATTACATTAAATAAAACCAAATTCATTCTCATTAAAGTTAGAACAAAAGCAGAATTGGCCAGTCTCACTATTGCTTTTCAGTATTTTGGAGGAAAGCTCTAGCTACTTTAATGAGAGGAAAGCAAATAAACATAATAGAAACAGAGGAAAAGATTATCCTTGGTGCTCAGTCGCTCAGTTGTGTCTGACTCTTTGTGACCTTTTGGACTGTAATCCATTAGGCTTCTCTGTGGGTTTCTCCAGGCAAGAATACTGGAGTGGATTGTTATATTCTCCTCCAGGGAATCTTCCCAACCCAGGGATTGAAACCGCATCTCCTGCATTGCCGGTGGATTACTGACCGCTGAGTCATTGGAGAAGCCCCCAGAATGATGTTTAGTTGACAACAAATCCCTTAAGGACAGACTTTAGTCCATAAGCACAGAAATTGGAAATGCTTGGGCATCATCCTGCTATGGGGAGGAGAGCCTTGAGCATGGGGAGAGGAGGACGCAAAGAATGACTCCAGGCTGAGAATATCCGGAAGATCTGACAGAGATGGTGTGGGTGTGAGAGAAAAACAGGTGTCAAAGATGACTTCAAGGTTTTTGGCTTTTAAAAATCAACCAGAACTAAAATAGAATTTAGTTACCTCAATAAACTTGAGATAAATATACAAGGATCAATAGTTTTTCTTACTGACATTATTAAAAAAAAGAGTAACTGATTAGAGAAAAATGTCAAATTGTGTAGTAATGTATTTAACCAATAAAATATACTTTGTGAATAAAGGCAAATGATATTATTGAGTGAGAAAAAGGCATGCATTTACGATTGTTGTTTAGTCACCCAGTTGTGTCCGACTCTTTGCCACTCCACAGACTACAGCATGCCAAGTTTTACTGTCCTTCACCATCATCCGAAGTTTGCCCAAGTTCATGTCCTTTGCATTGGTGATGCCACCCAGCCATCTCATCCTCTGATTCCCTCTTCTCCTTCTGCCCTCAATCTCTCCCAGCATCAGGAACTTTTCCAATGAGCTGGCTGTTCGCACCAGGTAACCAAAATACTGGAGCTTCAGCTTCAGCATCAGTTCTTCCAATGAGTATTTAGCATATTTCCCTTAAGATTGACTGGTTTGATCTCCATGTTGTCCAAGGGACTTTTAGGAGTCTTCTCTAGCACCATAGTTTGAAGGCATCAATTATTTGGCATTCTGCCTTCTTTACTGTCCAGCTCTCTCAACTGTACATGACCACTGGGAAGACCTACGAACCTTTGTCGGCAGAGTAATGTCTCGGCTTTTCAACGCAGTGTCTAGGTTGTCATAGCTTTAACACCAAGAAGCAGTCGTCTTCTGATTTCATGGCTGTAGTCACCATTTGCAGTGATTTTAGAGCCCATGAAGAGGAAATCTGTTACTACTTCCAATTTTTTCCCTTCTATTTGCCATGCAGTAATGGGGGAGGATGTCATGATCTTAGTTTTTTGTGCTTTTTTTTTTTTTTAATATTTAGACTTAAGCCAGCTCTTTCACTCTCCTCCTTCAGCCTCATCAAGAGGTTCTTTATTTCCTCTTCACTTTCTGCCATTAGAGTGGCATCATCCGCATATCTGTGGTTGCTGACGTTTCTCCCACCTATCTTGATTCCAGCTTGTAACTCATCCAGGCATTTGTCACGATGTGCTCAGCGTATAGGTAAAACAAACAGGGTGACAGCAGACAGCCCTGTTGTATGACTTTCTCAATATGGAACCAATTAGTTGTTCCATACAGGGTTCTAACTGCTGCTTTTTGACCTGCATACAAGTTTCTCAGGAGACAGGTAAGATGGTCTGGTATTCCCATCTCTTTAGGAGCTTTCCACAGCTTGTTATGATCCACACAAAGGCTTTAGCATAGTCCATGAAACAGAGGTAGATGTTTTTCTGGAATTCCCTTGCTTTCTCTATGATCCAGTGAATGTTGGCAGTTCGATCTCTGGTTCCTCTGCTTTTCTAAACCTAGCTTGGACATCTAGAAGTTCTTGGCTCGCATAATGCTGAAGCCTAGCATGAAAAATTTTAAGCATGACCTCACTAGCATGGGAAATGAGTGCATTGTCTTTTGGTTAGAACATTGTTTAGCACTACCCTTCTTGGGAATTGGGATGAGACTGACCTTTTCCAGTACTGTGGCCACTGCTTGGTCTTCCAGATTTGCTGACATATTGAATGCAAACACCTTGATGGCATCATTCTTTAGGGTTTTGAATAGCTCTACTGGAATTCCATCACATCCACTAGCTTTATTAACAGCAATGCTTCCTAAGTCCCACTTGACTTCACACTCCAGAATGTCTGGCTCTGGATGACTGACCACACCATCATAGTAATCCGGTTCATTAAGATATTTTTTGTACAGTTCTTCCATGTATTCTTTCCATCTTTTCTTGATCTCTTCAGTGTCTACTAGGTCTCTACTGTTTCTGTCCTTTAATGTGCTCATCTTTGAGAGAAATAGTCCCTTGAAATTTCCAATTTTCCTGAAGATATCTCTAGTCTTTCCCCTTCTGTTGTTTTATTCAAGTTTTATACACTGTTCATTGAAGAAGGCCTTCATGTCTCTCCTTGCTATTCTTTGGAACTGTGTGTTTAGTTGGAAGTACGTTTTCCTTTCTCCCTTGCTTTTTACTTCTCTTCTTTCTTCAGCTATTTGTAAAGCCTCCCCTCCATCAGAAACCACTTTGCCTTCTTGCTTTTCTGTTTCTTTGGGATGGTTTTGTTCACTGCCTCCTGTACAATGTTATGGACCTCTGTCCATAGTTCTTCAGGCAAACTGTTAACTAGATCTAATCCCTTGAATCCATTCATTACCTCCACTGCACATTCATATGGGATTTGATTTAAGTCATACCTGGCTGGCCTAGTGGTTTCCCCCCTTTAGTTTAAGTCTGAATTTTGCTAAGAGAAGCTGAGGACCTGAGCCATAGTCAGCTCCAGGTCTTGTTTTTGCTGACTGTATACAGCTTCTCCATCTTGGCCTACAAAGAATGTAAACAATTTGATTTCGGTATTGACCATTTGGTGATGGCCATGTGTAAAGTCGTCTCTTGTGTTGTTGAAAAAGGGTGTTTGCAATGACCAGTTCATTCTCTTGGCAGAATTTGTTTAGCCGTTTCCCTACTTTATTTTGTTCTCAAGGCTGTACTTGCCTGGCATTTGTGTTAACTTTTACCAAAATCCCAAGTCTTTTAAAAAATTTGTGGAAAATAATAATCACAACAAAGCAAGGAATATGGAATACACACTATTTGCAGGTACTTTATAAATATCAACTGACTCAGTCTCCAACACAATGTTATCTTAGCTCTGATTATTAAAACCAGATTAGAGATGGGGAAACTGAGGGGTACAGAGGTAACAAAACAAGTCACACAGCGAAGAGTAACGGGGGGAAGGGACCATGTTCTAGGCTTCACAGCCCATATTATTAGCCATTGCACATACTGTCTCTAGCTAAACAGAACACAATGGACCCATGGAACTCCAAGACTTCTGATGACAATTCCCCAGATTTTGTTCTTTTAAATGAGGATAATACTGATTAACATTCAAGCTTGTCAAGAAGAGTCAATGAGAGAATGTATCTGAAGTAATTAGAATGATGCCTAAGGAGTAAACTTCTCAATAAGTGTTTTTTTTTTTTTTTTAATAAATAACTATCTATCAGCACAACCACACATGCAATGACTCCACTCTGTGAAACTGCAGATCCAGAGCTCCTCATCCAGCCCCAAGTTGCAAGGTCACTACCTCTGGCTCCAGGCAGACCTCAGAACCAGCCCCTCTGGCCTTTCTTCTCTCTGTTATAGAAACATCACCTTGTTTCATGACCCAATTCCTGCAACTATGCCAAGATTCAGGAGCTCACTTTGCTGTGTCAGCTGCTGAGAACTCCCTCTGAAGACAAAGCTCCTTTCTATTCTGAGGACCACTTTTAGTCATCATCACATCAAATAATTATTCTTACAATAAATCCACAAGAACACATGTGCTTGCCTAGTGTGATACTTTGTGGTGTGTGGCTATTTATTAAACATGTTGCTGTTGTTCATTTGTGAAGTCATGTCTGACTCATTGAGACCCCCTGGACTGCAATATGCCAGGCTCCTTTGTCCTCCACTGTCTCCTACAGTTTGCTCAAATTCACGTCCATTGAGTCCATGCTGCTATCTAACCATCTCATACTTTGCCACCCTCTTCTTTTGCCTTCAGTCTTTCCGAGCATCAGGGTCTTTTTCAATGAGATGGCTCTTCGCATCAGGTAGACAAAGTATTAGAACTTCAGCTTCAGCATCAGGCCTTCCAAAGAATATTCAGGGTTGATTTCCTTTAAGACTGACTGGTTTGAACTCCTTGCAGCCCAAGGGACTCTCATGATTATTCTCCAGCACCCCAACTAGAAAGCATCGATTCTTCGATGTTCACCTTCTGTATGGTCCAACTTTCACATTAGTACTGACTACTGGAAAAAATATAGCCTTGACTATATGGATCTTTGTGGGCAAAGTGATGAATCTGCTTTTTAATACACTATCTAGGTTTAAGATAAGCTTTTCTTCCAGAGAGAAACCATCTTTAAATTTCAAGGCTGCAGTCAGTGTTGCAGTGATTTTGGAGCCTTGAAAAATAACATGTGTTACTGATTCCACATTTCCCCTTCTATTTGTCATGAAGCGATGGGGCCAAATGCCATGATTTTAGTTTTTTTGAATGTTGAGTTTCAAGCCAGCTTTTTCACTCTCCTCTTTCATTCTCATCAAGAGGCTCTTCAGGTCCTCTTCATTTTCTGCCATTAAAGTTGTATCATCTGTATATCTGAGGCTTTTATATTTTTCCCAGCAATCTTGATTCCAGCTTGTGATTCATCCAACCCCACATTTCACATGATGTACTCCGCATATAAGCTAAATCAGCAGGGTCACAATATACAGTCTTGTCCTACTCCTTTCCCAATTTGGATCCAGTCAGTTGTTCCAAGCCTGGTTCTAACTGTTGCTTCTTGAGGTTTCTCAGGAGACAGGCAGGGTGGTCTGGTATTCCCATCTCTTTAAGAATTTTCCAGTTTGCTGTGATCTACACAGTCAAAGGCTTTAGGATAGTCAATGAAGCAGAAGTAGATGTTTTTCTGGAATTCCCTTGCTTTCTCCATGATCCAACTGAATGTTGGCAATTTGATCTCTGGTTCCTCTGCCCCTATGAAATTCAGCTTGTACATCTGGAAGTTCTCAGTTCACATACTGCTGAAGCCTAGCTTGAAGTATTTTGAGCATAACCTTGCTAACATGTGAAATGAGCACAATCGTATGGTAGTTTGAAGACTCTTTGGTATTGCCCTTCTGTGTGATTGGTATGAAAACTGACCTTTTCCAGTTCTGGCAACTGCTGAGTTTTCCAAATTTGCCAGCATATTGAATGCAGAACTTTTAACAGCATCATCTTTTAGGATTTGAAATAGCTTAGCTGCAATTCCATCACCTTCACTAGCTTTGTTCATAGTAATGCGTCCTAAGGCCCACTTGTCTTCACACTCCAGGATGTCTGGCTCCAGGTGAGTAACCACATCATTGTGGTTATCTGGGTCATAAAGACCTTTTTTGTACAGTTCTTCTGTGTATTCTGGGCTTCCCTTGTGGCTCAGCTGGTAAAGAATCCACCTGTAATGCAGGAGACCTGGGTTCAATCTCTGGGTTGGGAAGATGCCTTGGAGAAGGGAAAGTCTACCCATTCCAGTATTCTGGCCTGGAGAATTCCATGGACTGTATAGTCCATGGGGTCGCAAAGAGTTGGACACGACTGAGCCACTTTCACTTCGTGTATTCTTGCCATCTCTTCTTGATCTCTCCTGTTTCTGTTAGGTCCCTACCATTTCTGTCCTTTATCATGCTCTACCTTGCATGAAATGTTCCCTTCATCCCTCCAATTTTCTTGAAGAGATCTCCAGTCATTCCCATTTTATTGTCTTCCTCTATTTTTTAACATTGTTCATTTAAGAAGGCCTTCTTATTTCTCTTTGCTATTCTCTGGAACTCTGCATTCAGTTGGGTATGTCTTTATCTTTCTCCCTTGCCTTTCTCTTCTCTTGCCATCTCCTGCTTGGCCATATCCAATTTACCTTGATTCATGGACCTAACATTTCAAGTTCCTATGCAATACTGTTCTTTACAGCATTGGACTTTACTTTCACCGCCAGACACATCCACAGCGGAGCACTGATCCCACTTTAGCCCAGCTGCTTCATTCTTACTGGAGTTATTTGTAATTGACCCCAACTCTTCCCCAGCAGTATACTGGACACCTTCTGACCTGGAGAGCTCATCTTCTGGTGCCATATCTTTTTGCCTTTTCATACTGTCCATAGGGTTCTCCAGGCAAAAATACTGGAGTGGGTTGTCATTTCCTTTTCCAGTGGATCTAGTTTGTCAGAACTCTTCACTATGACCTGTCCATCTTAGGTGGCCCTGCATGGCATGGCTCATAGCTCTTCATTGAGGTAATGCAAGCCCCTTTGCCATGATTAGGCTGTGATCCATGAAGGGGGATAATTAAGTAACAGTTCATATAAATGATTGAGAATATACCTTTATCACATATGCCAACAACTACACCACTGTAGTACTGACAGTAGAATTGAAATTAATATTCTCCTTAGACTTAAGCAAAAGTTTTCTCTCATGGATTATCATCTTGTTTGTTTTCCCTTCTAGTTTTAATACTTAGAGTAAGGATAAAGGAGAATTTGCCTATAGATGTAGGAAGATATACGAAAAAAGTAGGGCTTCCTGTAACGCATTTCAAACTCTTGAGTTTTAGAAAACTAGGAATATTGAAATGGCAATGCATGTATCAAGGTTCACTTAAAGGGCATCAAAATTTAAGACAAGAAAGAAAGGCTATGAATATACTCTCATCCACCCAACACCAAGACCATCCCATGCATAGAAACCCACAATTAACTATCACCCAAAGGCACCTTCCCTGGTGGCTCAGATGGTAAAGTGTCTGCCTACAATGCAGGGGACCTGGGTTCAATCCCTGGGTCGGGAAGATCTCCTGGAGAAGGCAATGGCAACCCACTCCAGTATTCTTGCCTGGAAAATCCCATGGACGGAGGAACCTGGTAGGCTACAGTCCATGGGGATGCAAAGAGTCAGACACGACTGAGCGACTTCACTTTCACTCTACAAAGGCACCTTACAGAATGCTCCTTCTGTATTCTGTTCACCTACCAACTAAACATATTCTTTGAGTAGCTGAGTTCCATTGCCTAACACATTAGTAAAAGGCTATCACACCATTAATCAAGACATTTTTAAGGGATTACAATTGGTTAGGTTGTTTCATTTTTTAATATTTGCTGTATTGTCGTTATACTTGCTTGGACCAAGGTGCAGTAGATATGGGTTTCTCTAAAGCTGAGAGAAATATTTAAGTAGTGTGATAATAAAATTTGGATAGGATTCATGCAATGCTTATCAAAGCATTATCATGACTTCAGGCCTGATTTTAAAAGAAAATATTTAAATAGCTGATCAGCAGCATAAGGGATTTTAAAAGGCTTATCTGTTTAGACATACAAATTTACCTTTTGATGATAAAGTCTGTGAAAATGACAAAATAAGTTTATTACACCAAAGTGAAATAAAAATATTCTTCCTCTTAAGATACTAGAGAATTTCAAGCATAGTCCTGAATATAAGTGCTATTTTTAGAACCCAAGGTACTTATTTTGATCATTTATACTCATTAAAAATTATTTCATAGTACAATGATTTATGAAAAAAAATTCTAAAAAAATACTTTCAGGGTTTAAAAAAAAATCAGACCATCAAGTACTGTTTATGATTCAAAGTTTTAAAACCAGTAAGAAGATATCATAGCCTAGTACTTTAAGAAAAACAGATAGATATGCAGACCACTGCAGTCTTGACTCATGAACTGCTTTTTTTTAAGGAAATAGCTGTTTAGTAATAAATGGCTTCAGACATTAGGTTCCTCTTGGCAAAATGAAGCAGTGAACTATATAGTCCAGAAGGCATTGCTTTCTTAAATCTTAGCTTTTTCTTTTTTCTGGTTTAAGATTCAAATTACATTTCCTTTGATGTGTATAGTCATGTCAAAAGAAAAAAAAAAAAGCAACTTAAACACAGAACATATTATAGAACACACCCACTACCACATTTTTCCAGAACATCTGATTATTTTCCAAATGTCTATGTGGCACTGTTATCACCAGATAGCATCATTTTCTATATTCAATCTCCATGGAAACCAATTTATAAATACCAGTATATTATGAAGTCAGAAAAAAAAAATATAGTCCTGGATGGAGGTGCTGAGGAACTGAGCAAATGTGCCAATGATCTGCCTGTTCTGTGCACGGCCAGCCCTCTCACCAGGCAGCCTAGGGGTAGGGGCTTTCCGCCCCTCAGGGAGTGAAACCCCCTCCCTTCTTCCTAACCAAGGCACTTCCACAAAACCTTTCCTAGTGCTTATTGGTACACGTGAAAACCTAGGGCTCCCCAACTGCAATGCCGTCTAGCAGCACAAAATCCTTTTTCTTATAAGTTGAGCAGCACAAACCACATCTTAAAAGGTCAGCTTTATGGGAAAAGAATCGAAAAGGGAATATATATATATATATATATATATATATATATATAAACTGAGTCCCTTTGCTGTATGCCTGAAACTAACACAACATTGTAAATCAACTATACTCCAATTTTTTTTTTCTTTAAAAAGATCTTCTTTTGGAACACAAAAGCACATTTGGGAATTCATGTGACATAGGCTCCATCTGACTCTTCTGATAAGAAATAGGCCCCTTATTCCTCCTTTAAGATACCAAGAGTGGCTCCAAGGATACCAACAGGATGGGATCTGGCATAAAGAAGATGCTGAATTAATGGATGCTTTAACTATCAAATGAAAATTTTATTAGATTCCTAGACTTTCTAATTTTTCACTCACCTGTGTTGTCTAAGTCACAAAAGTGGAATTTTACTGCTATTTTGTTCACTTTTCCAACTTTTCTTCAGTGATACTCTATAGAATACAGGCATATATTTGTATGTGTATACCCGCATTCATATGTAAATATACACATATACACACATATGCATGGGTGTATTTAGGGTATACATATATAAAGTAGAATAAGTAAAATTCTACTCACAACACTTTCATTTTTATATCACTCCTAAGTACACAAGTATCCACTTTAAGGATATTCATTATTAACCTATACTATTACTCTCTTGGAATACTATAAAAATATTTATATGTATATATATGCATACACACACACACACATACTCCAGAAGCTGAATTAGGTAAAGATGGCATAAATTTTTTAAGGTTTATTTAGCAATTAAAAAAACTGATCTTCACTTTGAGTTTCCCTAAGATCATCACTTTTACTGCCAATAAAAAAGATTTATGGGATATATGGTATTATATTTTCCTCAGAACCTGACTACGAAATAAGGCAAAAGAAAAAAAAGATTGCCATATTTCAAGAAACTGAACAAAACAACAATCTTCATATTTGGGGAAGCATTTCAGATTGCTTGGTGGTTTAATCACTGGTAAGTCCTGCAAAGGCGATTACTTCATATTTTGAGCCTGAAAAGGGGAATAAGAAACAGGAGGCTTTGTGCCCACTTGGCTCCACCCGCCTTCCTGGGCAACATCCCTCGGCTGGGTTTTCTTGGCCCAGGGATTGTTTTATTTTCCTCTTCTCACTTTAAATATGTTCCTCTTGCTCTGTGTTTCTTTCCTTATCCTGGTAAAATTACCCCTTCGAGGGGCTTTAATATCCAGGATTCCTACCACAGCCTTTTACAGGTTCCCGGGCTACCAGAAAATTAAGCTATTTTCAACAGCTGGTAGAAGGGGTAGAATAGCTTTTTATTTTAGTAGAGAGGGAAGTGGGAGGGGGGATCGGGATGGGGAATACATGTAAATCCATGGCTGATTCATGTCAATGTATGACAAAAACCACTACAATATTGTAAAGTAATTAGCCTCCAACTAATAAAAATAAATGAAAAAAAATTATCTCCTGACTTCTACTCATATACTCAGAAAATCTTATCTACCTACTTATTTCTATTAAGCCTCAATGCTTTCTCTGAAAATGACAGGAATCAATCATGCATTTCACTTAACTTTATTCATCTTGTAAGTAAACAAGAAAATAATATAAAAAAAAGTAGCAGAGTACCAAATCATGTGCCATTTAGGCCAAACTGATATTCAACAAGAGCCATGTATAGCAATTGATGTGCTCAGGTTTCAATTACAAAGCTGTTGATATTTTCATTTAAGCCAGAGTTTAAAACATGGGAAAAAAAAACCCACACATGTAAATGTCTACTACTGTTTTAGCACAAGATATAAGCTTAGAATATAAGCTCTTAGAAGGCAGGGGCTGTACTTCTTTCCTTCTTTCTTTCTTCTTTTTTTTTTTTAATTTCCACATCTCCAGCTTCTACTATGTGACGCCATGGTACAAACACTGATCCATTCATTCCATTTCACTGACGTGAGAATTGAAGTGCTTCAAACCACACAGGAAAGTGAAAGATAAGGCAGCACGCAACCTCCCCCGGCCCCCGCGCTCTGCAAACTTCACTTCAGGGATTTGACGAAACACAGACAACTTTCCCGACTACTTGTGGGCTTTTGGGCAACAGTAATTGTGGGCTGTGCAGGGCGTTAGTCATCTTCAACCTCAACCTGGGTGAGACAGCGCAGTTCACCAGATGGCGAGTATGATCCCATTTTTCAGGACAGCAACTCCAGCAATAATATTCCTGTCATAGGTCAAGTACGCACTTTATATCACCAATTATGACTCATGGGTTCCAGGCACACACGGCGGGACATTTCATGGATCTACTTAGAACCTGCCTAATGGCAATTTTTAAAGTATTGAGCATGGACTCCTTTAAATCAATGAATCCCACACACTCAACACTTTAAAAGTCAACTGATTAAGTGCTGCATGACCAACAGCATTAGCTCTAGCATTTCACTTGGCAAAACTATGTATAATTTTCACATCTCAGCTGAATGTCATCTTCTCAGAGACATTCTTGTGAGTCGTACAGGCAAAAAAGGCTGCAACCTCCCCCAGCAAGGTCCATACTACACACATTACTGTTTTCAATTATATATTTTGTATACCTGTCTCCTTACTATTCAATGCTTTCTAGAGTTCAGGGGCCCATCTAATAATCTTTTTATTCCCAGTATTTACCTTGGTCTTTGATTCATACATAGCAAGGACTAAATGATTGATGAGTAATGGATGGATGGATAGATGGATAGATGGTTGGATGTTTGGACAAATGGATGGATGAACTTATACATACATATATGGGTGTGTGTGTGCTAAGTTGCTTCAGTTGTGTCCAACTCTGTGACCCTATGGACCATGGCCTGCTAGGCTTCTCCATCCATGGGAGTCTCCAGGCAAGAATACTGGACTGGGTTGTCATGCCCTCCTCCAGGGCGACTTCCCAACCCTTGTCTTTGGCATCTATCTGCACTGACACGGGGGTTCTTTACCACTAGCGCCACCTGGGAAGCCCCCATATATGCTAACATGCATATCTGTATACAAACATAAGTAGTCACGCTTACACAAGTGGTCTTGAAATACTCCTATATAACTAATATTCATACTCTTAAACATTTTTTCTTCTTTCTCTATTTCTGCCTATTCACATGAAATACAAGTGTAACTCACTTTCTCCACAATAATTGCACGTGGCTTTTAAAAAATGAGACACTAGACTTTATTCAGAATAATCAATTAGACCCTATTTTTTAGAACTTTATTATAATGTTACTTCTTTCATTTCCTTACATGCTGCTCATTACCACGGTGAGCCCTCTGACTTGCTGTATACACTTGTCACACCAGCTGAATACCAGTTACGCAACTTGCTGTGTTTGAACTCTGCAGTCTAGGTATCCCACTGTTTCTTTTTCAAATCTATCTCCAAGCAGGGAGTCATACATCTCAATCCCAGGAATGGTTACTATACTGAATAAAGGCTTGTAAAGATAGTATTAATTACATATTCTCACATAAGCCTCCAGGTTTATTGTTATTGTCAATCATTCTCTTTTTAAAAAATTATAGAACTATGGCTGATTTACCATGTTGTTTCAGTTTCAGGTGGACATTAAAGTGATTCAATTATACATATGTGTATACATCTATATATTCTTTTTTTACATTCTCTTTCATTATAGCTTATTATAAGATATTGAGTACACTTCCCTGTTTATACAGTAGATCCTTGTCAGTTACGTATTTTCTATAGATAGTATGTATTTCAATCATTCTCTGTGACTGAACATTTTATATCTTTAAGGGAAATAACAGAACTGTAGCTAAGTTTTCTAATTCCCCCTACCTGCTCTGTAAAACAGGAGATTAATGAATTATAAAGTGGTTCATGACTAATCCTCCCTTATCACGAACAGCCCAGCCCATGAATTGATAGTGCAAATACTTTTGTTCATTTCAAAATATTTTTGTCTATTTCCTCTCTCAATACCGAAGTCCCATGATTTCAGGGCCTCATTAACATAATTCCAATTATTCTATTAGTCAACCCTAATCCATACTGGCTCCTCCTCTGTCTACACAGTGTGAGGCTTGCCCACCTTAAAGGCTGGCCCACAAGCCACATGCCCTACATACAAATCACCACTGGTGATTTATCTGCTTTTTTGTCAAATCAGAACATTGGACATTGCATGTTTCATTTACACTTAATACATTTAATTCTGATTTACAGGTTGGTATTTTGAGAGCTTGCTTTACTGAGGCCTGGCCTTGAGAAGCTTGTCCTAGCCCAGTGTGTCAGTCAAGCCAGATTTTGGATCATCTTAGCTGAAAGCCACCTTCTGGTGGTAAATTTATGAAGGACATAAAGCTTTCAGACCCTTCACAGACAAGGTAGGTGTTCAACTGTTGCTACCACACCCACATGTATCACATAATGAGTACATGGGGTTTTTTGATTTGTTTGCTTTTTGTGTTTTTAAACATTATCTTCATTTTACTGGAATAAAATTGCTTTCGAATGTTGTGTTAGTTTCTGCCGTACAACAACGAGAATCAGCTATATGTATACATACATGCCCTCCCTCTTGGATCTCCCTACCAGCCACCCTCCGCCCTCTAGCCCTCTAGGTCATCACTGAGTACCAAGCTGAGCTCCCTGTGCTATTCAGCAGCTTCTCACTAGCTATCTATTTTACACGTGGTATTTGGACAATTTTTAAGGCCTCTTTTAGTCTGTATCCTCTTTTGTAAAATAAAAGATAATCCCTGCCATGATGAATTGCTGAAAGACCAGAACTCTTGTGAGTAACCAACCTAGTTAAGAGCTTTGCAAACAGTAGGCGCTCCATAAGTGGTGCTACTTGTCACATGACTCTGATCTGCTAGGGTTCTCTGCCCAGGCCCGCAGCCACCTGAGACCATCAGTAAAGGGGTGTAGTTTGTAAACAGCCAGCAGTAAACAAAGCATCTTCTTCTCATCCTTTTCCCCATTTTCCTTCCTCTGTCCCTCTCTTCTTTTTTTTTTTCTTTCCTTCCCTTTTCCTTTCTTTCTTTTCTTTACAGGCTTCATGGAAAACTTCGAATAGATTTTTAAACCTCCCTTCTTATCTCTAAGAAATTCCTCATATTCAACTTCTTAAGCTATATAAACAAGGGTCTGCATTTTGCCAAGCATAAAAGAAGACTGTCACCATTTGGAGAATGAGGTAGAACTATTATAGTTAACGCGTTTGGAAGTTCTTAACCTAGATAAATAGTAGGGAAACTATGATGAGAGAGTTTTTGTGGGCAAAATTCTCTAGGATAACATACAGTGCATGCCTCACTTCCACAGAGATTAACCCCGATACCTCAGCGAAAACAGTGCCTACCACAATCTCATGAAATAATTTTAGAAGCAATAAATTATGACTGGTTCCATTTACGCAAATATTTTGATATCATGAACTGACTTGCTTATTCAAATGGACAGAGAGAGATGGAGAGCCACAGATAGAAAGGTCAAGAAGTGGGTGAAGTTTTTGAAGTCAGTGCACGAGGTTTCAGCTGAGAAAGAAGTCGGGGGTTAAGTCAGCTGCCATATGGGGGAACGATCTGTGTTTTTTGGCAGACGGGGAGCACCGTCTACTTGATACTTGAAAATGTATTCAGACAGTGTTCCAAGTGCTGGAAACAGCTATGAGGAGTCACCTTAGGGGGAAAATCTTTGAGCAATGAAGTCTCAAAATGTACTTCATGCAATGCATAAATCCTTTTCTGTTTACCTGACTGTCGGCAGCGCATTCATCAGAATTGCCGGTTCTATTACATTTAGGGATTTGTCATGGGCTTGAATCATACAGTTAAGAGTTTAAAAATGACAACAGGAACACCTAAGCACCTGAGAGATTTCTGGGTAGTGAAATTTCTGTCCTATTCAATTAAATTGAAAGGAATCTGAAATATGTTACAAATGAGCTTATCTACAAAATAGAAACAGACTCACAGACCTAGAGAACAAACTTATGGTGATGAAATGGGAGATGGGGAGAGGGAAAAATTAGGACAGATGCAAACTATTATGCAGAAAATGGATCAACAATAAGGTCCTACTGTATAGTATCTAATATCTTTAATATCATTGTGATAAACCATAAGGGAAAAGAATATTAGAATACACACACGCACACTCGCACACATATATAACTGAATCATTTTGCAGTACGGCAGAAATTAACAAAGCATCATAAATAAAATATATTTCAAAAAATCAATATTTTACTTCAAAGAATCATGTATCAAACTACGGTTTAACAAATATGAAGTGATTTTTTTTCCCCATTGGAACAAAAAAGTTATAGTAATACCTATACATCGGGTGGAGAGGGAGGTGAGGGGGGGATCGGGATGAGGAATACATGTAAATCCATGGCTGATTCATGTCAGTGTATGACAAAAACCACTACAATACTGTAAAAAATGACAAAAAGCCTCCAACTAATAAAAATAAATGAAAAAAATTTTTCAAATACCTTTTACAAAACATTACTTATTTGGATAAAGGTAAAACAAATGTTAGTGTGACCATACTATACATGTGGATATTCTGAGGAAACACAGATCCTTCCCTGTTGGAAGAGACTTGTATCTTCAACTGGAACCCAATCCTCCTATTTTCTTTTATTTAAAGACTATTCTGATAAAATAGGCTCAGTAATGTAAACAAAGGCATGTGGTTAACAGTAAAGGACAGAGCTAAATCTGAAACATATCAGGCATTCCAAGCTGGTGTTCTTCCTAGGACTTTAAGCTCTCTCCTATCCGTACGTGGCCAACTCACCCTACTAAAAAATCAGTCATTAGTATGGTACCTGGAGCAAAGTACAAATTTCTCCATTTGCCAAACGAGCAGTCTCAATACTGTGAGCACGGAAAACTGCATTTGGAATTTCACCTTGATGCATGAGAAAGAATATACACTCCTCACCATCTCCTCCATGATTTTATTAATAGTAAGAGAATAGAAACATACAGCTCTGTGTACCAGTAATTTTTTTCTATGGATGGAAATTAAAGGAGTACATTCCTGTGGGTAAGAACATCTCTCTGTGTCTACATTAAAAAGAAGCAGCTCCCTAGATTTCTAACCATCCAATTGCTCTGAACTGGAGTTCACAGAGGTGGAGTCCACTCCACGGGGCAGGACCCCTGCCCGCTTTCTACTCTGCCCTCCTCTGAGTGGGCATCTAACAACACAGAGGTCTCCCCACTTGTTCTCAAGTCAGGTGGTGGCTTATACCAGCAATTCCCAAACTTTCTGGCACCAAGGACTGGTTTCACGGAAGATAATTTTTTCCATGGATTGGTGGTGGCGGTAGGGGTCGGGGAGGAGGAGGAGAATGGTTTCTGGATGATTCTCATAAGCGGTGCACAGTCTAGATCCCTGGCATGTGCAGTTCACAGTAGGGTTCTCGCTCCTACGAGAAACTAATGCCACCGCTGATCTGACAGGAAGCAGAGCCTAGGCAGCAATGCATGTGATGGTGAGCGGCTGTAAATACAGGTGACGCTTCCCTTGCTCGCTCATCACTCACCTCTTGCTGCGCAGCCCAGTTCCTAACAGGGGGTTGGGAATCTCTGGTTTACACAACACACATCTGTCACCAATATTTAATTTCTTCTCATCTGTAGGCAAATCACAAGTACCATAAACCCCTGCTTTAGAGCACTGCATCAAGTCAAGGTGAGGTTCCTTTGATTTCATTTAATGAAATGTGAAAGTGAGGTCCTTTCCATAGCATTTTTCTTTAATTATTCTAATCCAATAAAAGAACATTCTCTCTGATTTCTAGGAGAGCCTCTACATACCAACAGAAAATCCCTTTTCCCTTATTCTTTCTCTAAGTTTCAGTGAGTGATCAGAGTTGCTTCTGTCTGCACAGAATCAGTCTGCTGGGGCTCACAGCAAGCCTGCCTCATCGGCATGTTGAGAGTATCCATACCCGAATAGTAGTCACATCATAATATTAATATACACACACACTATATATATATATATATCATTATATATTCATATGCACAGTATGCACATTATCATATTCATATACACATCCTATTCACATCCTTATATATTCATACCTATGAACAATCACATCATTATAAGATTCATATCATTATAAAATTCATATACATACACCATTAATATTACTACAATATTCATGTATGCATACTATTCACATCATCATAATATCCATACCTGTGTACTAGTCACATCATTATGATATTCATTCACACATTATGCATACCATCATAATATTTATATACACACTATGCATATCATCATAATATTCATACAGATATACTACACATAACACTTTAATATTCACATGCACACACTATGAATATCATTAACATATTCATACACACACACAATTCACATCATTATAACATACATACCCATGTACTATTCACATCATTATAACAGTCATATACATATACTATATATCACTGTAATATTCATATGCAGACACTATTCATATAACTAGAAATTCATATAAATGTGCTATTCATATCATATATTCAAATACAGGCACTATTCATATTGTATTTATATACATATACTATTAGTACCACTATAATATTCACATACACATATCACTCATATCATATTCATGGACCAGGAGATAAGCGGTTACATCATTCCTTCTGCTGAAAGCAGAGGTGTCAGCATGACCAGTACAGTGAAGGAGGCTGAGAAGCGGTCCTTAACTTCCCTTTTCTACCTTCACAGGTGAACTGCATGCGTGTATGCTAAGTCACTTCAGTCATGTCTAACTCTTTGTGACCCTATGGACTCTAGCCTGACAGGCTCCTCTGTCCATGGGATTCTTTGGCAAGAATACTGGAGTGGGTTGCCATGCCCTCCTCCAGGGGATCTTCCCCACCCAGGGACTGAACCCACATCCCTTATAGCTCCTGCATTGGCAGGTGGGTTCTTTACCACTAGTGCTGCCTGGGAAGTCCCATATGTGAATCAGGTGCAATGAAATCTTTTAAGCTTAACTTGAGAGGGTTTAAGCTTCCCTAGTGGCTCAGACCGTAAAGCGTCTGCCTACAATGCGGGAGGACCCAGGTTTGATCCCTGGGTCAGGAAGATCCCCTGGAGAAGCGAATAGCAACCCACTCCAGTACTCTTGCCTGCAAAATCCCATAGATGGAGGAGCCTGGTAGACTGCAGTCCATGGGGTTGCAAAGAGTTGGACACGACTGAGCGACTTCACTTTCACTTTTCACTTTTGAGAGGGTTTTGTTATATCTTAATTTACCTTTCTCTGTTAATTGCACAGCAAAACAATAATCATTATGTGAAAGTTTTTGTCTTGATTCATTCTGGCAGAAACCTTAGAGGAGAAATCAAATAATACTTAGAAACAATTCCATCCATCAATTAGAAATAAATCCTCAGTCAGCTAATCCAAAGTCAGACTTTGTATCTCTGTCCTACAAAAGCAGAGGAGGTGGCCTATTTAAAGACTGACTTCTTTTTTAAAAAATTTAAAAAAAAATTTAATTGGAGGCTAATTACTTTACAATATTGTGGTTGTTTTTGCCATACATTGACATGAATATTGACATGAATCAGCCATGGGTGTACATGTGTTCCCCATCCTGACCCTCCCTCCCACCTCCCTCCCCATCCCATCCCTCAGGGTCATCCCAGTGCACCAGCCCTGAGCACCCTGCCTCATGCATTGAACCTGGACTGGTGATCTATTTCACATATGATAAAATAACCATGTTTCAATGCTATTCTCTCAAATCATCCCACCCTTGCCTTCTCTCACAGAGTCCAACAGTAAAGACTGACTTCTTTAAGATGTGGTACATATACACTGGAATATTACTTAGCCATAAAAAGAAATGATATTGTGCCATTTGTAGAGATGTGGATGGACCTGGAGACTGTTACACAGAGTGAAGTAAGTCAGAAAATATTGTATATTAATGCATATGTGTGGAATCTAGAAAAATGGCACCTGCCTGCTAAGTCACTTCAGTCGTGTCCAACTCTTTGTGAACCTATGGACTGTAGTCCGTCAGGCTCCTCTGTCCAGAGAATTCTCCAGACAGGAACACTGGAGTGGGTTGCCATGCCCTTCTCAAGGGGATCTGCCCGACCCAAGGATCAAACTCGTGTCTCTTACATCTCCTGCATTGGCAGGCGGGTTCTTTACCATTGGTGCCACCTGGGAAGTTCCAGAAAAATGGTAAAGAACCTATTTGTAGAGCAGAAATAGAGACTGAGACATAGAGAACAAATGTATGGACAACAAAGGGGAAAGGCAAGGATGGGAGATTGGTACTGACATTCACACACTATTGATGTGGTGGTGGTTTAGTTGCTAAGTCATGTCTGACCCTTGAGAACCCCATGAGCTGTGAAGTGCCACGCTCCTCTGTCCATGGGATCTTCCAGGCAAGAGCACTGGAATGGATTGCTACTTCCTTTTCCAGATTTCCTCCCAACCCAGGGACTGAGCC
This sequence comes from Cervus elaphus, assembly GCF_910594005.1. Classification (NCBI taxonomy): domain Eukaryota; kingdom Metazoa; phylum Chordata; class Mammalia; order Artiodactyla; family Cervidae; genus Cervus; species Cervus elaphus. The sequence continues at coordinate 29,694,845 of NC_057819.1, forward strand.
TGGGTCTCCTACACTGCAGATAGATTCTTTACCACTGAGGCTCCAGGGAAGCCCTACGCTATTGATACTATGTATAAAATAGATAATTAATGAAAGCATACTGTATAGTACAGGGGGAAAAAAAGAAGGCACAATTTATTTGTAGGACATATATTAAGTTAACCTTAAAAATGCATTCTACCCAAAGCAATCTATAGATTCAATGCAATCCCTATCAAGCTACCAATGGTATTTTTCACAGAACTAGAACAAATAATTTCACAATTTGTATGGAAATACAAAAAACCTCGAATAGCCAAAGTAATCTTGAGAAAGAAGAATGGAACTGGAGGAATCAACCTGCCTGACTTCAGACTCTACTACAAAGCCACAGTCATCAAGACAGTATGGTACTGGCACAAAGACAGAAATACAGATCAATGGAACAGAATAGAAAGCCCAGAGATAAATCCACGAACCTATGGACACCTTATCTTTGACAAAGGAGGCAAGGATATACAATGGAAAAAAGACAACCTCTTTAACAAGTGGTGCTGGGAAAACTGGTCAACCACTTGTAAAAGAATGAAACTAGAACACTTTCTAACACCATACACAAAAATAAACTCAAAATGGATTAAAGATCTAAATGTAAGACCAGAAACTATAAAACTCCTAGAGGAGAACACAGGCAAAACACTCTCCGACATAAATCACAGCAAGATCCTCTATGACCCACCTCCCAGAATATTGGAAATAAAAGCAAAACTAAACAAATGGGACCTAATGAAATTTAAAAGCTTTTGCACTACAAAGGAAACTATAAGTAAGGTGAAAAGACAGCCCTCAGATTGGGAGAAAATAATAGCAAATGAAGAAACAGACAAAGGATTAATCTCAAAAATATACAAGCAACTCCTGCAGCTCAATTCCAGAAAAATAAATGACCCAATTCAAAAATGGGCCAAAGAACTAAACAGACATTTCTCCAAAGAAGACATACAGATGGCTAACAAACACATGAAAAGATGCTCAACATCACTCATTATTAGAGAAATGCAAATCAAAACCACAATGAGGTACCATTACACACCAGTCAGGATGGCTGCTATCCAAAAGTCTACAAGCAATAAATGCTGGAGAGGGTGTGGAGAAAAGGGAACCCTCTTACACTGTTGGTGGGAATGCAAGCTAGTACAGCCGCTATGGAAAACAGTGTGGAGATTTCTTAAAAAACTGGAAATAGAACTGCCATATGACCCAGCAATCCCACTTCTGGGCATACACACTGAGGAAACCAGATCTGAAAGAGACACGTGCACCCCAATGTTCATCGCAGCACTGTTTATAATAGCCAGGACATGGAAGCAACCTAGATGCCCATCAGCAGATGAATGGATAAGGAAGCTGTGGTACATATACACCATGGAATATTACTCAGCCGTTAAAAAGAATTCATTTGAACCAGTCCTAATGAGATGGATGAAACTGGAGCCCCTTATACAGAGTGAAGTAAGCCAGAAAGATAAAGAACATTACAGCATACTAATACATATATATGGAATTTAGAAAGATGGTAACGATAACCCTATATGCAAAACAGAAAAAGAGACACAGAAATACAGAACAGACTATTGAACTCTGTGGGAGAATGTGAGGGTGGGATATTTCAAAAGAACAGCATGTATACTATCTATGGTGAAACAGATCCCCAGCCCAGGTGGGATGCATGAGACAAGTGCTCGGGCCTGGTGCACTGGGAAGACACAGAGGAATCGGGTGGAGAGGGAGGTGGGAGGGGGAATCGGGATGGGGAATACGCGTAAATCTATGGCTGATTCATATCAATGTATGACAAAACCCACTGAAATGTTGTGAAGTAATTAGCCTCCAACTAATAAAAAATTAAAAAAAAAATGCATTCCAATTCACATCAGGTGCAGACAAATAAAATTTGATTCCACTTATATGAGGAACATAGAACAGTCAAATGCACAGACTCTGAAACTACTTTGGTAGAGGTTAGGGATTGGGGGGGTGGCGGTGGAGAGGGCAAATGGTGCAGTATTTAATGGGGACAGAGTTTCAGTTTAGGAAGGAGAAAAATTCCAGAGATGGATGATGGTGAGATCTGCACACAATGTGAATGTAATTAGTGCCACTGAACTTTACAGCTAAATATGGTCAAAATAGCATATAATAGCATTTTTTACATATTTTGTGACTTTTACCACAGTAAAAAATATTTAAAAGAAATTAAAGGTTGAATTCTTTAGAAGGCAGGCTGTCCACTAAATGGAACACAGTCTAGCTCCCCAAGAGTCACAGCTAAAGGAACTGAGGAAAGCATGCCATTTGAAAGCTCATAAAGCAAAATAATAATAATAATAATTTAATACTGAAGATACAACTACCGAACAAGCCCAATAAAATATTGAATATGCTAAGAAAAGAAAGACCAGTGCAGAGTATCTAAGACTTGTCCATGTAGAAATCTTTTATTATTAATGATTGGTGCTGTATTGCTCTTGCTTGGTTTTTCTTTTGGGGGTGAAATGATACAGATGGATTACTAGATAGCTAGCTAGTCATATGGGTATTTCTTTGGTCACAGAAGTTATCCATGTGTAAGTCACTGTGCCAGTTGGACAGGCAGGAGGCTTCAGCATTGCCCTGAGGGAAGACACAACAGGAGCTGAAAATAAAGACTAGGCCCAGAGCAGGGCGCTCAGATATCCCCCAAATTCTCATGGAGTGCAGACTCTCAGAACCTTCCAGAATAAACGCAGGAAAGTCAGAGCTGGGCAATCAACAGGGAAGGTGGGAGAAGGAACGCAGGCAAGGGAGGGAGGTGCTGGGAGTCGGGCGGCGAGGTAAGACAGGGAACAGATATAGAGGGCTGGAGACGCAGCACTGGGTGAGTTGACATGGTTCTGGGAGCTACAGGATCCGTTCTTCCTCTGCTGGAATGTTGATTTTGAACATTTCAAAACACAAAATCAAAACATCTCATTAGCCAAGGGCAGAGTCCCTTGATCTCAGACTTGGTCACATCCCCACCCTTCATTTTCAGCCCTCTTGGAAATGATGACTTTTTTCTAAGTTACAAAAGTAATTGCTACAGAGGTCAAAGGATGACGAAACTATAAATTATGCCACTGAGCTCACTATACTCAGAAGAGTGGCTTGAAGGGGCACAGGCAAAGTCTTCACTCTAAAGAAAGCTTCATTCTGCGGCCAGAAGTGCAGGTAAGGAAAACTATAAGTGAACATTTGAAAGTTGCACTTAACTCCTTTTGGGTCTTAACACCAAGAGAGGAGATGGTTATTTTTGCACCATCAGCACTTTCTGATGAATAAAAAGAAAGTTTCGCTTTCAGGAACCATTTCTCCAGCAATACAAATCATCACTTAATTTCAGGATGGGCAAGTAACCCAAATCTTGCAAGCACAGTAACACCTTTTCCTGAAGTGAAGTGAAAGTGCTAGTCACTCAGTCATGTCCGACTCTTGACCCCATGGACTGGAGCCCACCAGGCTTCTTTGTCCGTGGAACTCTCCAGTCAAGAATACTGGAGTGGGTAGGCATTCCCTTCTCCAGGGAATCTTCCCCGCCTGGGGATCAAACCTGGCTCTCCTACATTCCAGGTGGATTCTCTACAGTTTGAGCCAACTGGGAAGTGCAATACCTGCTCCTGGTTCCCCCTAGAGCAACTGGTCCAGGGACAGATACTTGGTTGAAACCAGCCCAATCAAAACTTTTCCAAAGAGGGGTGTGATTCCCAAGGCGGAGGAGGGTGGGGGAGAAGATGGAATGGAGTCCTGGGATTAGCAAATGCAAACTATAACATATAGAATGGATAAACAACAAGGTCCTACTGTATAGGACAGAGAACTATCAATACATTCAATATCCTGTGATAAACTCTAACAGAAAGGAACATGAAAAAGAATGTATACCAACATATAACTGAATCACTTTGCCATACAGCAGAAATTAATGCAACACTGTAAATCAACTAAACTTCAATAAAATTAAAAGAAAAACATTCCAAAAACTTTTGCAGGAAAAGTTCCAGTCTCATTTAAAGATTAGAAGTGCTAACATCTTGGCGCTTTCCTCATTTGCTCAGAGATTTCATGAAAACCAATTGAGATTGAAGCAAGTCCATGGAGGCAGAGAAAGAGACAGAGTTGGTGGCATCATTCAAAACCTGGATGAAGCTCACTCCTGAAATATTCAAGAACAGATCCAAACATTTCTTTTTCAATTGGCTACCAGCTAATTACTTGTGGTTACTTGAAATTAAATAATCTTAAAAGTTACTCTTTTGGTATGAATCCCACTATCTTTCAATTGATGTTATTACCTATTAGGGAAATTTATTCTGTCCTGGCACTCCTGTAGCAGAATTATAGTATTATTCCCAGACTTTATGAAACACTGGTATGTATCCTTGGCTCTTCTCGGAGGCGCTGGAAACCTGACTTTTCCCAATGAAGAGTGAGGAAGGTCATCTCTTTTCTATAACAGAGAGGCCATTCAACATCCTAGATGATTCCATGGTTTGTCTTTAATATAAATATTTTTATTGTCAGGATTCTCTGGTGGCTCGGACAGTAAAGAGTCTGCCTGCAATGCAGGAGACTTGGGTTTGAGTCTCTGGGTCGGGAAGATCCCCTGCAGAAGGGAATGGTTACCCACTCCAGTATTCTGGCCTGGAGAATTCCATGGATAGAAGAGCCTGGCGGGCTACAGTCCATGGGGTTGCACAGAATCAGACACCCCTGAGCAACTAACACTTTCACTGTCTATTGTCAGCAATTCTGAAATTGGTTGTTTGGTTCCTCCCAGACTTGCATCCCTGGGGCAAAAGGGAATGTAGCTTTGAAATAAAAAGCATTGATCCCAGGGTAGAGTTCCTTTAAAAAAAAAAAAATTGGCATGTAGCTGATTTACAATGTTATGTTAGTTTCAGGCATACAGCAAAGTGAATCAATGATGCATATACATATATTCACTCTTTTTCTGATTCTTTTCCCATGTAGGTCATTATAGAGCACTGAATAGAGTTCCCAGTGCTATCCAGTAGGTTCTTATTGGCTATTTTATATATAGTAGTACACAAATGTCAATCCCAGTCTCCCAGTTTATCCTTCCCCCCCTTTCCCCTCTAGTAACCATAGGTTTGTTTTCTATATCTGTGGCTCTATTTCCATTTTATAAATAAGTTCATTTGTAGCACTTTAAAAAAATAAAGCATGTAAGCAATATCACATGGTATTTGTCTTTCTTTGCACTCACATGTGTGGGCATACTCCCCCTCTCTCCCCACCCCTCCACTCACATGGAGCTTTCACAAGGAAGGAGGGGTGGGAAGAGAGAAATGTGCTTTCTGTGATAAGACCACGCAGAAAATAGTGAGCCAAGAGTAGGTCTGAGGAAATCTCAACAAGAGAACTTTGTGTTTGAAAATAACACAATTTCTTCAACTGTTCTAAGTGCCTTTATTAAAGTCTCCTCCAACCTATTTTGCATGGCTTTGGCCATATTCACTTCCTTAACTATAGACTGGTCCACGCTCTGTTCTGCAACAAAACCCTCAGCTTCTGAGAGCAAGAGAAGGGGGTCCAAATCCATTGGCTGGGGGTTCACAGGTGGACCCTGCCACCAGGACAGTCACATCCCTGCCTCATCTCCAGGGCATCTCATCACGGGCAGATTATTCCCCACTTTTACCAGTTTAAATCTGTCTGGAGGACTCATTCCTCTTTAAAATTCTTCTAATTTTAACCAGCTCTTACTGAGTACCCACTAAGTCCTGGTCAGCTAGTGACGTTTTAGCTGTTTTTTAGGCTGGACACACGCAGTATTCCAGTCCTTCTGGATGGTAACTCATTACTTTCCAGTCATGACAGGTGCTGGAGGAGACCCTACGTTTGCCCTTGTGGTCTCCTCCAGTGAACCCGCCCCATTTGCCCCAAACAGCAGTGACCAGTGTAGGCAACCAGGCTGCACATGACTGGCACAGACAGACCTTCAGGAAAGTCTCGGGGACAGATAATAAATGCTCCAAGCAAACCTGGGTCCCTTACCCCTTGCCAGTGGTTGAGGCAGGCACTCCCCATACCATCACCTATGTGTGTGCTACTTGCTAAGTTGCTTCAGCCATGTTTGACTCTTTGCAAGCCCACGAACTGTAGCCCACCAGGCTCCTCTGTCCCTGCGGATTCTCTAGGCAAAAATACTGGAGTGGGTTGCCATGCCCTCCTCCAGGGGATCTTCTTGACCCAAGGATTGAACCCGCGTTTCTTATGTCTCCTGCATTGGCAGGCAGGTTCTTTACCACTAGTACCACCTGGGAAGCCTACCATCACCTATAATATTAGGCGAAAGTCCTGGGTGTTCATTGGAAGGACTGATGTTGAAGCTGAAACTCCAAAACTTTGGCCACCTCATGCGAAGAGCTGACTCATTTGAAAAGACCCTGATGCTGGGAAAGATTGAGGGCAGGAGGAGAAGGGGACAACAGAGGATGAGATGGTTGGATGGCATCACTGACTCAATGGACATGAGTTTGGGTAGACTCCGGGAGTTGGTGATGGACAGGGAGGCCTGTCCCTCCCTGTGATAGACAGGTGATGGACAGGAGGCGTGCTGCGGTTCATAGGGTCGCAAGGAGTTGGACACGACTGAGCAACTGAACTGAACTGAACTGAACCTGATCTCACAGCAAGACTCCCACAGGGCACCTTAAAAAGGCACAGACATTTTTCTCTCACCTAATTGTTTCTGGCAATCCTAAACAAGACCAGAATGCCAAATTGGAGGTCCATGCTCAGCTAGTCATTCTGAGCCCCAGTTCTGCAGACTCAGGCTGGGAATTAGGTATGTATGCAACTGATTTCATGGGGTGCCTTTGGATGTCTCAGAGCTAAAATCACAGGTCATTTACGCCAAATATTGACTAATGCTTTTTCCTTTCCTTCACCATTTTAAGGGGCTCATGAAAACATTCTGCTTGAAAACTAAATTCTTAGGACACACATTGATGGGTTTCCAAGGTCATGAATGGCTAAATGTATTGTTTTCCTTTATTTCAGTTGTATGGCAATGAAACTATGAGATAACTTTATTCCTTTTCACAAAATACCTTTTTTCCTTAAAATTTTATCACCTAGGGCTTGCATTGTCATTGTAAAATTAATGTAAGAAATCTATCATATGCTTCAAAGTTACATCTAATATGGGGAAATATTAAAAAATAGTTCTGAAAAAAATGAGTTTTCGAGGTCTGCATGGGACGCTTGATTTGTGCATCCAATTTCTCCATAACAAATTAATAATAATTATTTATAGACTATGGCTAATAAAGTACACAGCTATAGTCTGACTTAGAAGATGGTCAACAAAGCAATCTAAACACAATCAGTTATAGTCATAACTGTGCTCTATGTTTCCCATCTTCCGAGACTGGTGGCATTTCATTTTAATTGTCTGTTTACTTGTCTGTGTCTAAACAGATTATGAGCTACTTGAGGACACAAGTTACCTCCTCTTCACCTCTGCCCCACAACCCCCCACACACACCTTCCACAGGGCTCAGCAAATGCCTACTGCATTGACAGTAAATAGATGAGCAAATCAAAATGCCACATCAATTCTATTATGAATAGCAGGAAGTGAGGAAAATGTCCAAAATATTTTTTTTTCATTTTAAAAGAAACTAACAATTTTGATCATCTTAAATTCTAAATATTAAAAAATGTGTTCATTTAGTAGATTTAGCATTTTTATCATTCACATTTTCCCACACTGGATGATAGCATTTCTTCTTTTTTTTTTTTTTGGATGATAGCGTTTCTTCCAAAAGAAATTCAGCTGTTTTAGTGGAAAAGAGCCACTATTTTTTTAAACTGATTGCAGTTGACTGACAATGTTGTGCTAATTTCTGCTATACAGCAAAATGATTCAGTTATACAGAGGCACTGTTGGGCACCCCATTCTCTTCCACACTCTGTCCCTTATGGTCTTTCTCTTTGTAAAATATAATGTACCCCCAATCTGTAAAAATTGTTTACATCAGATTAACAAACAAAAAAAAAATTTTTAAGACTTTTCCACTAAAAGAGTTCCTTCTTAAGGATACCATGTGTCACTCACATAAGAACCACACACGCACAGACAATAGTGAAAGACAAGACATATTTTGGCACTTTTTACACCAAGTGTGTACACGTGCACGCACACACACACACCACCCCTCCACTCTCATTCCACACCAGTACCCTCCACCATGTTGCCTGTACATCTTCTCAGGCTAGAAAATCAAGAAAACCTAACTTGCCTCTGACTTGCTTTGTTCTCAGTAGTAATGCCAACCCTCAGTAGCATAAAAACACAACTCCCTTTGTCTCTTTCTCTCTCTTTTTTACATAAAAGACGATTTGAGAAGCCAGGTAGGTCATGGGGGTAAAAGTCACACACCTCATCCTACTACCCTGTTTTAAAAATGCCACTAAAACAGTGAATCATATTTTCTGGCTTCTCCTATGATCCAGACTTGAGAGAACATTGACACTGGGGCAGTTTAAATTCTGGAGGTGCATTTTATCCAGGACACATCTATATGTTAGTTCTCCAGTCCTGTCATGGAGAAGAGTCCATCTGGCCATTTTAAAAAATTCAACTTTGAACTTGAGCCTGAGAATACTATGTCTTGTTAGGAGGGACTTGGTTTTGCTGGAAACAGTGCAACTTCCAGCTCTGTGGTGGACAAAGTCAGGCAAAGAAACTCCTCTTGGTATGTTACAACAAAAACTGCTGAAGAAACGATCAAAAGAAAACCATTGTTTTTCAAGCAGTACTGAACCATCAAGAAAATAAAATTCTCTGAAGTACAAACAAGAAAAGAAACCAAGAGTTCGGTGAGGCGAATACACTCTGGGCCCTGTAGGCATCTGCTGAGCCTATGTGCAAGGGCAATGGATGGCTGTGGTGGGAGGTTAATGGGTCACAAGTAGTCCAGGACCCAAGTTGGGCTGGACCCTTGCTCCATCCTTTCCTGTCACTCTGAAAAATCTACCCCTTGAGGGCAGACTACAGCTATATGTCAACAATTAACCTGATGGATAACTTCTCAACAGCCATAGACAGTGGGTGGCATCTTTACATTGTTGAGAAAACATAAGCACACAACCAAAAATCCTATATCCTGTCTGACCGACTTCCAAGAATGAAGGTGAAATAGAGGAATTTGCAAATACATAAGACCTGAGTATTTGCTACCAACTTCACTTAAGAGACTTTTAAAAAGGCAATTCTTAAATAAGCAAAATAATCCTATCACCAAAATTCTGAAATTCAAGAAGCAATTATTGGCACCAAAGGTAAGCACATAGAATAGCTAAAGAATGATTAATTATATCAAATAACAATAACAAATGTTTTACTTATGACTTTAAAAAATACAAAACTAATAGTCTCAGGAACAAACACATACCAATCAGGAGTGGACAATAAGGATGAAACCACCCAGCTAAGTGGTTACAGTAAGAGGGCGTCACTATTTTATGGTCTTCATTATTTCCAAGGTAAATAACTTTACTGTTCATCACAAGAACTTCCCCCAAAGAACCAGTAACTCCTTCAACTGAAAGCATTCGCAGTTACTATCTAGCACTGTGGAACTCAAGCCTAAAAATCCCTGCCTTGCTTCCATCAATTTTGAACTATTATGTCCTGATTCTTACCCGACTCTTAATCCATTCTAAGGCAGATAAATCCATTCTAAACCAAACTTCAAATCCTCAACAAAGTCTGGTTTTGAGTTTCCTCCCCAGACCCGGCTGGAGCTATCAAGGTGATCATCCCTGTCACTATGCTGAGCAACAGAAGTGGTTCTGTGTTACTAGCTTAGTGAGCTGAGCAGGGAGCCAGCGTTCCAGGGCAGTTCAAACGTTCTCAGGTAATTTTCTGTTTGAGGAAGTCAGGTAAACATGAACTAGCCTTCCATATGGAGTTCCATATGCATTTCTAAGGTAGCCATTTCAGAGTGGAACTTGGTGCACACTTCTAGCGTAAATTATTGACAGTAGAAAAGAAAAATGGGATGAGAAGACAAATTAAATGAATGCAAAAGAGGAAAGGGAGAAACAGCAACATGAGGGTAAATGGAACGCACAGAATAAACAGCAGCACTGAATCTAAAGTATGAATAATCAGAACCCATGTGCTAAATTAAGTACCTAAGCGATAATAATACAAAGGTTTTCTTAATATGCTCATGATGAGATTTTCATATCAGACAAGCCATTCTGTGTTAACATTCTTTTTGTAAAACTGGATTCAAGTAGCTTCACAATGTTGTAGTCTGGTTTCTGCTGTATAGTAAAGTGAATCAGCTATACATATATTTATATAGCCCCTCTTTTTGGAGTTTCTTTCCCAATTAGGTCTCCACAGAGCACTGAGTATTAGGTTCTCATTAGCTATCTATTTTATACATAGTAGTGGATATATGTTAATCCCAAATATAAAGCTTTTTAACTGAATTTTTCTTTTTAAAGTTGCTTATGTTCCTCTCACAAGAGACAAACAAAAGTCACACACACACACATGCGCGCGTGTGCACAAAGGCACAGGAAAATTCCAAGTAGAAGAATGGAAAGAGTGTCATGCAAATAACCACCATGATTACCTGACGCAGTTATATCAATATTAGGCACAACAGACTCTGAAGTCAAAACAAGACATTAAAAAAGATTAAACAAGGTCAGGTAGCTGAGCCTTCATGTGCCAACTGGGACAATTTAAAAACATATAAAAACAAAAGTGGATGTTCTACAAGATGAAACTGATGAATATTTTTATTCTCTATTAGGGGAATTTGACATGTATCTCTTGGGAATTGTTACATCAGGAAAAAAAAAAACAACCAAAATCAGGAAAGATACAGATGTTGTGATCAGCACAACTGCCAAAATTGATGTAACGTACATAACATGCAGTGTTGTACCCACAATGGAAGAATAGTACATTTGGAAACTTAAAAAACCTCATGTCAGGGAAGTCAAGTCTTAAAATTCAAATAATCATGGACAGATGGGCCATATTCTTTATCCAAAACACAATTAATTTAGAAATCTACAATAAAAAATACATTAAAAAAGCCTCATGCACTTAACATGAAAAATGAACGATATAGTTCTATATGATCTATAGTTTAAAAGAAGAAAATGATGGATGTTATAAAACATCCTCAAATGGACAAAAATAAAAATACCACATTATCAAACTTGGCAAGATGTAGGAAACACAGGACTGAGAAAGCAAAATCATGTTGTGGATATGCAATAAGCGAGCAGTGTGAACAGTCAGAAGCACTCTACAGAATGTCACCTATAGAACATTCTGGCCGGGATCTTTCAGCAGGACTTAATTATGAAGACACACACAGACATGAAATTGAGAGACATTCCACAGAAAAAATGGGCTGGATTGTTCATAAATATCAATGTCATGAAAACCAAGAAAAGGCAAGAAAAGATTGCTGATAACCAACCAGAATCACTGATTGATTGTTGAGTCATAACATGATAAGAGAAAAAGAATATAGAGAAGTGATAACATTTTGGGATCATAGGAAACAATGGAAAATCAACTATGCATTGGGTAATAGTTTTATATTAATGCTGCATTTTTTGCATGTGACACTGGTTTTGAAAACACACAGGAAATACCCTAGTTTTTAGGTGACACATGGTGAAGTATAAAATGTCATTATGTCTGGAACTTATTTTTGAAAGTTGCATTAAAAGAATAAAAACCGTTTCTCAAGGGGGAAATGCCTTTTAGAAAAGTAAGGAACAACAATAACAATAACAAAATACTTCAAATAATATAAGAAAATTTCATCAACATGATACTCAATTTTGATGTGTAACAACAAAATTTCTACTTTCAGGGGCCAAAGATGAAACAATTTCAACAATAAAGTAAATAAAAATAGCACTGGCTTATAACACATGGCATGAAATAAATCTCTGTGAGTCTATACTGATACAAATGATTGAAGAAATAAAGAGAAAAAGGAAGGAAAGAAGGAAGGGAAGGAAAAGGCACAATTTTCCTTTACTGAAGAATTCCAAATAATATATGATATATTCCCCTCTCCAGGATGTGTAACAATCATTGTCTGCTGGAACATGGGCTGGTATTAGTCAGTTCAATCAGTTCAGTTCAGTCGCTCAGTCGTGTCCAACTCTGCGACCCCATGAATCGCAGCACGCCAGGCCTCCGTGTCCATCACCAACTCCAGGAGTTTACTCAAACTCATGCCCACTGAGTCGGTGATGCCATCCAGCCATCTCATCCTCTGTCGTCCCCTTCTCCTCCTGCCCCCAAACCCTCCAGCATCAGGGTCTTTTCCAATAAGTCAACTCTTCGCATGAGGTGGCCAAAGTACTGGAGTTTCAGCTTCAGCATCAGTCCTTCCAATGAACACCCAGGACTGATCTCCTTTAGGATGGACTGGTTGGATCTCCTTGGAGATCCAAGGAGCTGTCCAAAGGGCTGTCAAGAGTCTTCTCCAACACCACAGTTCAAAAGCATCAATTTTTCAGTGCTCAGCTTTCTTCACAGTCCAACTCTCATATCCATACATGACCAAATACTAGCATATAAAAGGGAAATGTATTTTCTCACCAGGGGAGAAGCCTGCCCGACCTGAGTGATCACTATGAACAGCATCAGTGATGATGCTGGTAGGAGGCACCTGAGGCGACAACAGGAGAAGAGCATCACATTTCCTTGGAACCCTTCCTCCAAACCCATGACCTCAGCATCTTCATAAGGAAGCATCCAGAGAGCCTAAATCAAGGACTCTTTTACAAAATACCTGACCACTACTCTTCAAAACTGTCAAGGTCATGAAAGACAAAAAAAGAAAAACTCACAGACTGGATGAGACTAAGTAAGGTCTGAGGAATGAATACAATCATCATCCTGGAAAGGATCCTGAGCCAGAAAAAGGTCCCAGAGTGAAAAAACCTGCTGCCATCTGTGTAAGCGTGCAGTTCAGTTAGTGGTGTTGTATGAAGTTGGCTTCTTAGGTATGCAAATATGCTGTGATGACATAAGATGTAACTGAGAGGAAACCTGGGGATACGGAAACTCTCTGTATCATCTTTGTAGAACTTTTTAATCTAAAGTTACTCCAAATTTTAAATTTTATCTTTAAAGAAGCACACTATAAAATCAAGAAGCCAGGGGTCCTCTTGTGGTACAGTGATTACGAGTCCATCTGCCACAGCAGGGGACACAGGTTCGATTCCCTGGTCTGGGAGATCCCACATGCCACAGAGCAACTAAGCCTGTGTGCTGAAACTACTGAAGCCCACGTGCCATAGAGCCCAGGCTTCAAAACAAGAGAAGTCACTGCAATGAGAGGCCCGTGCACCACAAATGGAGGAAGCCCACACACAGCAATGAAGAACCAGCACAGTTGAAATTAAAGAAATATAAAAATAAATAAACAAATCTTAAATAAATTCAAGAAATCAGAGATATATCCTCATGCATTCAATAACATAATCAGAAATAGAAAAGAGAATGTGAAAGAACTGAATGGAAGAAAGAAATCTTTTTCAAAAACCATATTGTTTTTTGGATAAATCTAAATTAATTTCCAGAATAATTATTAAACAAAGATCTTAGGAAGTTTGCAAGATGTAAGATCAACACTAAAAAACGGATTGCATTTCTTTATAACAGCAATACACAATTAGAAATGTAATTTTTAAAAAGGGATTTTAGCAGCTGCCTATAAAGACCATAAGAACAATATTGCATAGAAACCTGGAATATTAGGTCCAGTGAAGTGAAAGTCAGTCGTGTCCGACTCTGTGTGACCCCATGGACTATACAGTCCATGGAATTCTCTAGGCCAGAATATTGGAGAGGGTAGCCTTTCCCTTCTCCAGTGGATCTTCCCAACCCAGGGATCGAACCCAGGTCTCCTACATTGCAGGCAGATTCTTTACCAGCTGAGCCACAAGGGAATTGAATGTGGTCAAGCAGGAGATAGCAAGATTGAACATCGCAATCTAAGGAATCAGAGAACTAAGATGGACAGGAATGGACAAATTTAATTCAGATGACCATTATATCTACTATGTGGGCAAGAACCCTTTAGAAAAAATGGAGTAGCCCTCGTAGTCAACAAAATACAGTACTTGGGAGCGATTTAAAAAATGACAGAATAATCTTTTGTTTCCAAAGCAAACCATTCAACATCACAGTAATCCAAGTCTATGCCCCAACCACTGATGCTGAAGAAGCTAAAGTTGACTGATTCTAAAAGACCTACAACACCTAGAACCAACAACAACAACAACACAAAGATGTCCTTTAAATCACAGGGGACTGGATGTCCTTTAAATCATAGTAGGAAGTCAAGAGATACTTGGAGTAACAGGCACGTTTGGCCTTGAAGTACAAAATGAAGCAGGGCAAAGGCTAACAGAGTTTTGCCAAGAGAACATGCTGATAATGGCAAACACCCTTTTCCAACAATGCAAGAGACAACTCTACACATGTACACACCAGATGGTCAATACAGAAATCAGACTTATCATGTTCTTTGCAGCCAAAGATGGAGAAGCTCTATACAGTCAGCAAAAACAAGACCTGGAGCTGACTGTGAATCAGATCATGAACTTCTTATTGGAAGATTCAGACTTAAATTGAAGAAAGTAGGGAAAACCACTGGACCATACAGGTATGACCTAAATCAAATCCCATATGATTATACAGTGGACGTGACGAATAGATTCAGGGGATTAGACGTGGTAGACAAAGTGCTTGAAGAACCATGGACAGAGGTTCACAACATTGTATAGCAGGCAGTAATTAAAACCATCTCAAAGAAAAAGGAATGCAAGATGGCAAAGATGTTGTCTGAGGAGGCTTTAAAAATAACAGAGAAGAGAAGAGAAAGGGTAAGATATACCCAACTGAATGCAGAGTTCAAGAGAAAAGAGAGATAAGAAGGCCTTCTTCAACAAACAATGCAAAGAAATCGAGGAAAACAACAGAATGGGAAAGACCGGAGATTTCTTCAAGAAAATTGGTGATACCAAGGGAATACTTCATGGAAGGATGGGCAAAATAAAGGACAGAGACAGGAAGGACCTAAAAAAAGCAGAAGAGATTAAGAAGAAGTGGCAAGAACACACAGAAGAACTACACAAAAAATGTCTTTATGACCCTGATAATTGCAATGGTGGGGTCACACAGCCAGATATCCTGGAGTGTGAAATCAAGTGGGCCTTAGGTAGCATTACTATGAACAGAACTACTGGAGGTGACGAAATTCCAGCTGAGCTGTTTCAAATCTTGTAAGATAATGATGTGCAAGTGCTGCGTTCAGTATATCAGCAAATTTGGAAAACTTAGCAGTGGTCACAGGACTGGAAAAGGTCAGTTTTCATTCCAATCCCAAAGAAGGGCAATGCCAAATAATGTTCAAACTATGGTACAATTGTCCTCATTTCATATGCTAGCAAAGTTATGCTCAAAGTCATTCAAGCTAGGCTTCAGCAGTATGTGAACCAAGTTCTTCTAGACGTACAGCTAGATTTAGAAAAGGCAGAGGAACCAGAGATCAAATTGCCAATATTCAGCTGGATCATGGAAAAAGCAAGAGAATTCCAGAAAAACATCTACTTCTGCTTCATTAACTATTCTGAAGCCTTTGACTGTCTGGATCACAACAAACTGTAGAAATTCTTAATGAGATGGGAATACCAGACCACGTTACTTGTCTCCTGAGAAACCTGTATGCAGGAAGCAACAGTTAGAACTGGACATGAAACAACTGACTGGTTCTAAATTTGGAAGGAGTACGACAAGGCTGTATATTGTTACCCTGTTTATTTAACTTCTATGCAGAGTATACTATGCTAAATGTCAGGCTGGATGAAGCATAGCCGCAATCAAGATTGCTGGCAGAAATATCAACAACCTCAGATATGCAGATGATTAGAAAGTCAAGAGGAATAAAGGGCCTCTTGATGAGGATGGGAGAGAAGAGTGAAAAATCTGGCTTAAAACTCAACATTCAAAAAATGAAGATTGTGGCATCCTGTCCCATCACTTCATAGCAAATAGAAAGGGAAAAAGTGGAAGCAGTGACAGATTTTATATTTTTCAGCTCCAAAATCACTGGGAACAGTAACTACAGCCATGAAATTAAAAGATGTTTGCTCCTTGGAAGGAAAGCTATGACAAACCTAGACAGTGTATTAAAAATCAGAGACATCACTTTTCCAACAAAGGTCCATCTAGTCAAATCAACGGCTTTTCCAGTAGTCATGTACGGATGTAAGAGCTGGACCATACAGAAGGCTGAGTGCCAATGAATTGATGCTTCTGAATTGTGTTGCTGGAGAAGACTCTCAAGTGTCCCTTGGACTGCAAGGAGATCAAACCAGTCAATCCTAAAGGAAATCAATCCTGAATATTCTTTGGAAGGACTGCTGCTGAAGCTGAAGCTCTAATATTTTGGCTACCTGATACAAAGATATGACTCATTAGAAAAGTGCCTGATGTTGGGAAAGATCGAAGGAAAAAGGAGAAGGGGGCAGCAGAGGATGAGATGGTTAGATAGCACCACCAACTCAATGGACATGAATTTGAGCAATATCTGGGAGGACAAAGGAGGCTGGCATGCTACAGTGCATGGGGTCACAAAGAGTTGGAGATGACTTAGCAAATGAACAACCACATAGAGATCACAGAAATAAATCTAAATAACGGTGCATCACATTTCTATAAAGAATAGTTTAAAACTCTACAGACAAAAACAATACCTAGATAGCTGCAGATGCATAAAATTCTCAACGACAGAAAGATTCTTTTCTATAAGTATGTCAATTCTTTGCAGAATGATTTGTAGATGCAACACAATTTCAATGAAATTGCAACAGGAGGCTTCAAGGAACTTGTTTGTAAAAAAAATAGTGAAAAGTAAAATACTGAGGATGCTCCAAAAGGAGGAAAACAAAGTGAGTTCCCTATCACCTGGCTTCTATAATGCCACTGTAATTAAGGGAGTATCAATTTGGTACACAGATGGACACAATAAAGCCAGAGAACAGAATAGAGAACCCAGAAACAGGCCACATCAGATACAAAATCTGACCTGCAAGTTAGCTGGCTTTGCACATCATCGGAGGAAAGTGTGACTGCTAAATATACAGTGTCAGGACACTATCAGATGCCCTGGTGTAAAACCTTGCATAGACAAAATAAATTACAGATGGATTAAGGACTTAAATATGAAAACCAAAATTTAAATAACCAAAGAGTTCAGTAAAATCTGGGCAAAAGTCACGAGCAGGCATTTCACAGTAAAGGATTTCTGAGCAGCCAGTAACAATACGAACATTTGCAACCTCATTGGTAGGAAGGAGAAACAAAATTTTACATTAAGGTACAATTTTATACATTTCCTTCTACCCAGAATTAAATAAGTACCAGCTCAAGAGGTTGGAGAGAATGCAGAAAAATAAATTTTACATATTGTTGGTAGAACTGTAAACTGGTCACTTTTAGAAATAATTTAACTCTACCTCATAAAGCTAAAAATATTAACGTCTTAAGAACGTAATACCATTGTTAGCTATAAATGCCAAGAAAGATTTCTTGCAGTTTTGGACAAGAAAAGCTGGAAGTAAGCCAAGCATTCATCAAAGCAGAAGAGAAAAGAAAGGCTGCCTAATTATATAATGGATACTGTACCTCATGGAAGGCAAATGTTACAATCTCTCTGAGTCCACATGAACTTGAAAAACCTTATATTGCTGAGTTCTGCTGTTTTCACATGCACATCGTCATAAAAGTAAACACATAGTATAATCACGTTGATAGATAACTTCAAAACAGATAAAAATAAATTTAAATTTATAGGATAATATATAGGGAGATACATACACATGATAAAATTATTTTAAAAATTGAGAAATCAGGTTTACAAAATTAGGAAAATGATTTATGTTTGCAAGAATAATAAGAAGGTACATCAAGAAGGTACAAAGGGAAAGGATTTCAGAACTATTGGAAGAGTTCAGTTCAGTGCAGTTCAGTCACTCAGTCGTGTCTGACTCTTTGCGACCCCATGAACTGCAGCATGCCAGGACTCCCTGTCCATCACCAACTCCAGGAGTTTACTCAAACTCATGTCCATCGAGTCGGGGATGCCATCCAACCATCTCATCCTCTGTTGTCCCCTTCTCCTCCTGCCCTCAATCCCTCCCAGCATCAGGGTCTTTTCCAATGAGTTAGCTCTTCACATCAGGTGGCCAAAGTATTGGAGTTTCAGCTTCAACATCAGTCCTTCCAATGAACACCCAGGATTGACCTCCTTTAGGATGGACTGGTTGGATCTCCTTGCAGTCCAAGGGACTCTCAAGAGTCTTCTCCAACACCACAGTTCAAAAGCATCAATTCTTCTGTGCTCAGCTTTCTTAACTTTTCTTAAATCTCATACTGAATGAAATTGAGTCACAGGCTATGAGGGCATTCTGGACAAGTGTATTTTTATGATCTAACTACTAACATGCATCATACACACACGCATACACACACACACACACACACACACACACACACACACACACACAACGTCACCTCTCCGCTCACACACTCTGCCAGGCCCCCAGGTATAACATGGCCCTCCTGGCACTGACCTGTGGGAATGCAACTCCTACCACTACCATCACCCACCCTTGGTCTGGGAACCTCGAGCCTGCTGTCTGTGGTCAGAGTCCATGAGACTGCTGTAGGTTAACTTGCTACTTTGCAAAGAGGGCCAGATCTTAAACTCTGCAATTTCTACAACATTATGTAATACTTCACATGAAAAGAAGGCAAGAGGTGCAGAAGAGAATGGTGAAAACCACCTCTGTGATTGTTAGGAAAATGGATCTTAGCATGTGTTGAGTTATAAACTATGAATGAGATGCAGGGTCGCTATTTTATTTCTCTAACCCATTTGCTTATCTATAAAATGAAGGGTTGAATAGCACCATCTCCAAAAATAGCTAGAATAACTTCTTGTTTTCCAGGCTTAAGTTTAGAGACAGAAGAGGAAAAAATAACCTGAAATGCGGCTATCCACAGAAAGAAGAAATTGAAAAAAAGTAACTACATATATAAAGGTTAAAGATACAAATTGTGATGACAGTAAAGTATAGAGTTTATTTTATCTGTATTGAAATATTTATCTGTAATATACCATAAAGCGAAAATTCTCTTTTAACTTGTATATCAAAGGGAAAATAAAGACCCTCACGAAGAAGCTCAAGTAAAATATTTTCATGATATACAAATGCCAATGAAGTGAAAAATCTTCCATAAGACCACCCAACCTTGACAAGTGTATTCACATAGGATTTAAAGAGTAATATTTGTATGACATACGGTAGGTGGTCTTTTGCATGGGTGAAATACTCCAGCTGACTTTAGTTCATGAAAGTTTCTAGGAGAATTATGATAAATGTCTACCTAGTCAACTATAATGCAAATCTAAATTTCTAATTCTGCTTTCAGAATTGTATTTCTTTCTTAGGATATTCAAACTTCTGAGTCCCGTGTGTATGTCCGTCTGTGTGTGTGTGTGTGTGTGTGTGTCTGTGTGTGTGTGTGTGTGTATCTATGTGTGTCCCTATAGGTACTGGATGCTATGGGCAATACATAGCCATGGATACTGTTTTTTCTTTTAATAGCTTATTGTTTATCTTATTGATTTGGTTATGAGGAAGCTTAAATGTAAAATTTTTGGCACTAATGGTCACTCTGGCACAACTTACATTCCTTTATTTGGTTTTTTACTCTATTCTGTATTTTAAATTGCTTTACTGTATACATATTTTTGTGCCATATATTACCTCAAATTATTTTCAGAAGTAGATGGAAACATAGCTTAAACAAGGATGTAAATTTCTTGGATGATCAGAAAAATATAAGAGGACAAAAGACGGCATTTAAAAATCACACCCTCAGAATGAAGCATCTTGAAAAACTGTAACAGTTGTTACTTTGCTGGAATTTCAAGTATGATAACTTACTTGCATATGTCATCTTCTGGGTCTTCAAGCCCAAATCTCTCATCAAATGTGAGCTGTATCCACACATTTTCTTCTACCGCCACTAATCTCCATACCAAGTCCATATTTCTCGGATAAGTGTGAGGAAACCTTGGGCTGTGAATACTTCCATTAGTAGACACAGTAATAATTCTCTCATGCTGGGGATCTTGTACACCTAAAAGTAAAACCAGAAGCGTAGACACACACTTAGAACAGATTTCAAAAATTATGGGTTTCAAAATAACTTCAGAAAAAGAGGTATCCGATACAAGCCCAAAGTCTTCCAGGAACTGTAATTACTAAATGATCTCAACCCTTAAATGACCTTGAAAAAAGAAATGAGGTCAAAGCAGTCGTGTCAATATCCTGTATGGGAATTATCAGCAGTCTACAAAGATAAGAAATTATAAGAAATGTTGCAAGGCTTCTCAGCGACTTGAAAAGGCTAACATAAGTTTTAAATTTCTAAGAGGCGAATACGGTATAAAATACTTTCCAAGTTTATTAGGCATGGCAACATTTTACATCATGAAATGCCAAAATACATTGTTAATAATATCTCTTACTTCTGATTAGATTGCTGGGGAGAAATGAGGGGTAAGGAAAATCAGTATTGTTAGGACAAGTTGAAATAGTTGATTTACAAAGTTACAGGTGTATAACAAAGTGATTCTGCTATATATATATGTATATATATATATTTTTCAGATTCTTTTTTATTATAAAATATTGAATACAGTTCCCTCTGCTATATAATAGGTCTCCTTGTTGGTTATCTATTTTATACACAAGTGCATAGAGACAAAATTGTTCCTATGTCTACCCATTTAAGAGTTGATATTGAGGGGAAACACATGACTGATATTTGGGAAATGAGCAGCTGTTTATCCACAAAAACAAAATCTAAGACATAAGATATTTGTGCCCTTTCAGGTCATGAAGATCCAATCCATTAAGTCTGCTAAATCCCAGTAAAAACAAAACAAAACAATGGAAAACAAAAACAAACAAAAATCACAAAAACACAAAACCTTAAACAATCAATTCAATTTCTAAAACAATTTAAAAGGCTTGAACTGGACCGTGAACACAAAGTAATGTGCATGGTACATACCTGACACTTTTTTGTTCAACTTTGATATACTCATAATATCAGGACAGTAATTTAAACTATACCAATACCTTAATCGCTGTCATACCTAAGAGATATGTTTCATAAGACTGAATTTTGTATTTGTGGTATTATACAGAGAGAAGAGTATCATTACTTTATAAGCACCATTTTCCCTTTATTTGTCCTTCTCCAATTTCCAGGCTGAACATACATATAGCTGCTTGTGGAAATATGAAACATTCCTCATTTTATTGACTCCTTTTAGATATGTTTCATCAAACTTTGCAATACAGATTTGTCTAAGGCCTTTTAGGTCATACGACATTCTATACTAAATTACATTTTTCTTCTCTCTTCTTTTTTTCTTTCTATTATAGTTTTCTGCCTTTTCCTCTTCGATTCTTTCACTTCCAAACCCTAATTCTCTCTCTCTTTTTTTAATTGCAATATAATTGATTTACAGTATTGTGTTAGTTTCTAGTTTCAGGTATATAGCACAGTGATTCAGTTATATATTCTTTTCCCGATTCTTTTCCACTGTGGGTAATAACCAGATATAGAATACGGCTCCCTGTGCTCTTTAAACACAGTTCTGGGTATCTACTAATCTTAATTCCCTTTTAACCAATGGAATGGACTTCTAGTGCCCAACTGCCTCTTCAGTATTTAAACTTCATTCGCTCTGCCCATGATTTCACACCAATGACCTCGCTTCTCGCTCTGGAAGGCAGACACTAAGGTGATTCCCCCGCCACCCTGTGTCCGACATGTGCATGAGCCTTGATTTCAACTAGAAACTGTGAAAAGGACGGAGCATTTCTCCCATGATCAGATCAGTTAACTCCGAATTGATCAGAAATTAGCTTATAGGGGGAGCTGAACCTAAATAGGAAAAGCCCTAAACAGAAGCTGGGTGCTTCCTGATCTTAAGAAATTCAAAGTATGAAAGAGACTGTAGGGGGAGTTCTGTGCTGCCAGCCTTGGAAAGAGAAGAGATTGCATGCTCAGATGCTCAGGACGTGAGCAGCTGAGGGGTACTGAATAAGAGGGGGCTCCATCCTGAAGCCTCAATAGACCTGGATGAATCCAAGGCAGTGTCTCTACTATTCTCCAGAAAGGAAATGGGATCAGTCTGATGCCTTGGTTTTCGTCTTGTAAAAACTCAGAGAAAAAGCCCCGTCTCCCAGGACTGAATTTCTGAGCTTCACACCTGAAAGCAAACCAGGGAAGTTTTGCAAAAATTGCAGGTTTCTGGGCATTTCTTACATAACAGTAGATGACTAACACATCTACTGTGCATGAAGCTATTTCGGTTGCAAGTATGTCTCTTTGCCCCTGTTTCTCAATGGCAATTACAGTAATTGTGGCAACTCGTCATTTAGTAGTTATGTAACTCAAAATACGTATTTCAACCGATAAAATGCAACTAAATAATACACTTTAAGTAACTTCCAGAATTCAAAAGACAATGTTAAGGGTTATTTATTAGTGAGAATATGGTTAGGATTAAAGAATACCTATTTTCTTGTTAAAATACCTCACATAATTGTAACAAGTTGTAGTTATGGTTCGTAAAGCAGGTTTTTCATTCTTTTAAACCCAGTTATTTCAACAATGCTTCTGCAAAAGCTGGTATGGAGAAGGAAATGGCAACCCACTTCAGTATTCTTGCCTGGAGAATCCCATGGACAGAGGAGCCTGGAGGGCTACAGTCAACGGGGTCGCAAAGAGTTGGACACGACTGAGCGACTTCACTTTCAAGACAAGATAAAGACAAATATGATTTCCTTCGAATATATACAGTGCATGTGATGGGGAATATCATCATATTATGTAAATATGCCTTTAAGTTCCATGGAATTTTTAAATTGAAAAATTTAATCATTACTTATAATTACACTTATAATTTGTGCAGAAACATGTTCTGTCTTATTGGGGGGATAATGCTTGGATTGGCCATTAGTTATATTAATATATATGAAATAATCAATATCTTTCCTATGCACATAATTTAGCACCAGTAATTATTGTAAGAGCACAGAAGGATCTATCAAGTTGGCTGAATTCTCTATACTGACAAATTTTTTAATAAATCAATGACAATTTACTATCAAAATTAAATTAATACATCCTCTTTTTCAAAGATTTCTCTTAAAAGAGATATTTCCCCACTCTCTGAAATTTTAATAACATACATATTTTGGAGGTGGATTAGAGTAGTTTATCCTCAAGGCCTTCTCACTTTGGCAACTAATGTTTTTTTAATGAATTAATTTTTTTCCAATCAGATTTATTAAAATTTATTATTTTCCCCCTTCTGTCTCAAAAAAAGTGCTTTATGTCATCTGAGACACTCTTCACAAATATAGCTGTGTTTATGCTTTCATATGCAATCTAGAAAACTACATGGATACTAAAAGATCTGAATTCTATTTTTATATATGCAGGCAAAAAAGCCCATAGCTTAACTGCATATACTTAAATTATGTTTACATCTTTTTTCCTCTATAGTTCACAATTTCATTAAACTATAATTAAGCATAATTTAAAGGCTGAAAATCTAGACCTTATTTGTGGTAAAAGAATTGTAAATTTCCTTTTAAGTTAAATTGCTGCTCCCCCCAAATCATCTTGGAATGCAGTGAGGTTTGCCACCAAATACATATGATTTGCACATGACTGTCAACAGTTTATGTAAATCTCCAACAAGTAGGCCTATAATCAAAAAGAAAAGAAAAAAGAAACAACATTTAGGATCTACCAAAATAAGACTGCATTCGTAGCTCAGTTGTTTAAAAATGATCTTTCCAAACATAGAACTTTACTAGGATATCAGGGTAGAGACAAGTGCATATTTTGTGACTACTTTATTGAACATTTGCTTTTCCTAAACAATGAGCAGGATATTCAAAGAAAGTACCAAAGAAATGAAACAGATGTTTGGTGGCAAATCATAAAAGTATTTGCAACACTCTACTTCAATGCATCCTAAACAAGAATAAGGCTTGTTTATCCAGATAGGATTAGCATGAAAATACTTACAGACAGTAAATTTTAAAATTTAATATTAACACTTTTTCCTATTATCCTGCCCAATCCACCTTGAGGTAGGAGTACTGAAAACTAACATGAAATAAAAATTAAAAAAGGACAAGAAAGGAGATTAATCATGTAAATACTGCAAAACTGTTGACTATATATGTTCACATACAATACAATTACAAAGAGAACTTCCTGGCAGCCCAGTGGTTAGGACTTGGCACTTTCACTATCAAGAGCCTGGGTTCAGTCCCTGGTGGGGGAACTAATATCCTGCAAACCATACAGCTTGGACATCAATCCAGTTATAAAGAACCATTACAGGGATTTCCCTTGTGGTTCTGTGGTTAAGAGTCCACCTGCCAAGGTGGGGGACATGGGTTGGATCCTGGTCCAGGAAGATTCCACATGCCACAGGGCAACTAAGCCTGTGCGCCACAACTACTGACCTGCCCCCAGAGCCCATGCTCTGCAACTAAAGAAGTTACAATGAGAGGCCTGCACACCTCAACTAGAGAGTAGCCCCTGCTCACTGCAACTAGAGAAAGCCCAGCACAGCAACCAAGACCCCACGCAGCCAAAAATTAAGGAAATTAATTTTTAAAAAATCATTACACATTTGTATATTAACATTAAACATTATTAAATTAAATAAGTTAACATTAAAATCAAAGTAGTTTTATACTACTTGCCATATTCGCAGGTAGTTCCTTTAAAGGTATATTCATTATGAATGAAAGCAGCTAGAATAAGAAAATCATGGAAAGCAATAAAAATGTAATACTTGAAAAAGTTGTATTATTTTAAAAGATAACATCAAAAAAGAAGTTTGTGGACAAGATATGATCCATAAAGAAAGAGAAACCATACATGTCCTTCTGCATGCTAATGTTTTAAGTTTACTGTAGCAGAAAAGTCCTGGAGGACTCAGAAGGAGGTAAACAGAAGGGTCTTGAATCTTGGTTTAAAGTTCGGCAGAATTCGGGATCCTATTAACATAGGCAAGGCTGTATAGGAAAGTATCCTTGTGAAATAGTAGATTTCACAGGTGTCTTATATGATTTTTGGTGTGTTTATTTCTAAATATGTTATTTTCAAACTGGGTCAGAAAAGGCATTTCTGTAACAGTTGCATCTATTTCCAAACCTTTCCTTGATACATAAACACAGTCAATGTCTTATTTGTGCTTTGCTCTGTTCAATAGCTGTTTTTTTTTTTTTATTGTGATAAACCTTTATTTTAATCTTGCTAGTTTTCACAAGCCTGTTTCCATTTTCAATCTGTTTAAGCCTTAACAAATTTTACTTTTAACAAAAGTTAGTTAAAATCATATTACACATATATAAACATGCACACATATATACATATGTGTATATGGCTTGTTTCACTGGCTCCATAAATGGCACCTTTTTGCCTGGAAAATCCAGAGTTATCTCAATTAATCTTTCTTGATTCTGTAGAGAGACAGTATACCTGAGCTCCACTGTGCAAATAAATCTGTCTATATAAATTATAAACTATATAGGAGTTTTTAATGCTTAATATTCTAAATCCTGTTTATTAGCATAAAAGTACAATAATATGCTAGACAGAAAACTATGACTCATGTTTTTATTTTGTCATGACTCAATCTACCATTTACATACTATAAAACAAGAGCAAATAAAAGAAACACAATCAGAAGTTAGTGCAGTCTGTCTCAAACTATTCATGAATTACATGCAAGAACAAAAGCTTACTAGGAAAAAATTTCATCACAGCAGACTGGAATGCAAAAATAAGTCAAAAGATACCAGGAGTAACAAGAAAGTTTGGTGTTGCAGTACAGAATGAAACAGGGCAAAAGCTAATATAGTTTGGCCAAAAGAACACCTTGGTCATAGCCAACACCATCTTTCAACAGCACTAGAGATGGCTCTACATGTGGACATCACCAGATGGTAAAAACCAAAATCAGACTGACTATATTCTTTTCAGCTGAAGATGGAGAAGTTCTATACAGTCATCAAAAACAAGATCTGGAGCTGATTTTGGTTCAGATTATCAGCTCCCTTTTGCAGAACTCAGGCTTAAATCAAAGAAAGTAGGGAAAACCACTAGACTCTTCAGGTATGACCTAAATCAAATCTGTCATGATTATACAGTGGAGGTGACAAACAGATTCAAAGGATTAAATCTGGTAGATAGAGTGCATGAAGAACGATGGATGGAAGTTCATAACTTGTATAGGAGGCGGTGACTAAAACCATCACAAAAAAGACATGCAAGAAGTCAAAGTGGTTATCTCCGAAGGGTTTTCTTCTTTGAGAAAAGAAGAGAAATAAAAGGCACAGGGGATAGGGAAAGACACACACACCTAGATGCAGAGTTCCAGAGAAGACTAAGGAGAGATAAGAAAGCCTTCTTAAGTGGACAATGCAAAGAAATCGAGGAAATTTTCACAGAATAGGAGAGAACAGAGATCTCTTCAAGAAAACTGGAGATACCAAGGGAATATTTCAGGCAAAGATGGGCACAACAAAGGCCAGAAATGTCAAGGACCTAAGAGAAGCAGACGAGATTAAGAAGAGGTGACAAGAATACACACAAGAACTATACAAAAAAGATCTTAATGATCCAGATAACCACCATGGTGTGATCACTCACACCTAGAACCAGACATCCTGAAGGGCAAAGTCAAGTGGGTCTCAGAAAGCATTAGGGGCTTCCCTTGTAGCTCATCTGCCTGCAATTAGGAGACCCTGGTTCGATTCCTGGGTTGGGAAGAACCCCTGGAGAAGGGATAGGCTATCCACTCCAGTATTCTTGGGCTTCCCTCGTGGCTCAGATGGTAAAGAAACTGCCTGCAATGTGGGAGACCTGGGTTGGAGCTCTGGGTTGGGAAGATGCCCTGGAGGAAGGCATGGAATTATGACAAAAAAAGCTAGAGGATGTGATGGAATTCCAGCTGAGCGATTTCAAATCCTAAAAGCGGATACTGTCAGAATGCTGTACTCAATATGTCAGCAAATTTGGAAAACTCAGCAGTGGCTGCAGGGACTGGGAAAGGTCAGTTTTCATTCCAATCTCAAAGAAAGGCAACGCAAGAGAATGTTCAAACCACCACACAAACGCTCTTAGTTCACAAGCTGGCAAGTTAATGCTCAAATCCTTCAAGCTAGGCTTCACTGGTAGGTGAACTGAGAACTTCCAGATGTACAAGCTAGATATAGAAAAATTAGAGGAACCAGACAGCAAATTGCCAACATCTGCTGGATCATAGAAAAAGCAAGGGAATTCCAGAAAAGCATCTGTTTCATTGACTACAATAAAGTCTTTGACCTTATGGATCACAACAAACTGTGGACAATTCTTAAAGAGATGGGAATATTAGACCACCTTACCTGCCTCCTGAGAAATCTGTATGCAGGTCAACAAGCAACAGTTAGAACTGGACAAGGAAAAATGGACTGGTTCAAAACTGGGAAAGGAGTACGTCAAGGCAGTATATTGTTAAGCTGCTTATTTAACTTCTATGAGGAGTACATCATGCGAGATGCAGGCTGAATGAAGCACTAGGTGGAAACGAGATTGCCGGGAGAAATATCAATAACCTCAGATATGCAGATGACACCACCCTTATGGCAAAAAATGAAGAAGAACTAAAGAGCATCTTGATAAAAGTAAAAGAGGAGAATGAAAAAGTTGGCTTAAAGTCCAACATTCAGAAAACTAAGGTCATGGCATCTGGTCCCTTCACTTCATGGCAAATAGATAGGAAAACAGTGGAAACAGTGGCAGACTTTATTTTCTTGGGCTCCAAAATCACTGCAGATGGTGACTGCAGCCATGAAATTAAAAGACATTTAATCTTTGGCAGGAAAGTTATGACCAACCTAGACAGTATATTAAAAAGCAAAGACATTACTTGGTCAACAAAGATCTATCTAGTCAAGGCTATGGTTTCTCCAGTTCATGTATAGATGTAAGAGATGGATTATAAAGAAAGCTGAGAGCTGGAAAATTGATGCTTCAGAATTGTGTCGCTGGAGGACTCTTGAGAGTCTTTTGGACAGAAAGGAGATCAAATCAGTCACTCATAAAGGAAATCAATCCTGAATATTCATTAGAAGGACTGATACTGAAGCTGAAGCTCCAATACTTTGCTCACCTGATGTGAAAACCCAACTCACTGTAAAAGATCCCGAAGCTTTGACCCCGAAATGTTGAGGGCAGGAGAAGTGGGCAACAGAGGATGAGATGGTTGGGTGGCATCACTGACCTAATGGACGTAAGTTTGAGTCGACTCCAGGAGATCCTGAAGGACAGGGAAGCCTGGCAAGTGCAGTCCATGGGGTCACAAAGAGTCAGACATGACTTAGTGACTGAACAACAATACCTCCAATTATTCATGAATTATGTATGAGAATAAATGTGCACTAGGGGAAAATAAGAGATTGCTATATTAAGCAAGCTATAATAACAAAAGCAATTATTTTAAATATATACAATTGTGGCTCTTGAATCTATCACAGATGATAATCATTTATTCCTCAAGGGAATGAATAGTCAAAAATCATATACTGAGAACCTATTTTCTTTCATGCACTGCACCAAGGGCTTGGGATGTCTGAACCAGGCGAAGCTTTGTACTCTTAATGTGACAACTTATAAGACTGTAATTTAGTATCATTCCTCAACTAGAAATTCTAGTAAGCATATATTCCATTATCAAAACCCACTTCAGATAGAATGTAATCCTGAATTCCCTTTGTACATTCCTTGAGGGCTGCATCTTATAAAAGTTACTTTATTCAAGTGGAGTTGCGTTTGAGCGTTGTGTCAATTTGAGTTGTACAGGAAAGTGATTCAGTTATACACACATACACACACACAATTTTTTTTATATATATTCTTTTCCATCACAGTTTACCTCAGGACACTGAATATAGTGCCCTCTGCTATGCGGTAAGGCCTTGATGCTTATCCATTCTCTATATATAATAGTTGCATCTGCTAATCCCAAACTCCCAACCCATCCCTACCCCACCTCCTCCCCTTGGGCGATACCGTAAGTCTGTTCTCTATGTAGGGTGGCATATTTTAATCATCCTTGGTGGGCTGACCTTCCTTTCTTTCCTGCTCTACTCTGAGCTTTCAGTGAGACAGAAAAACCTAGACAGAACTGATTCTGAAGTCTGTAACCAGTACCTAGCTTTTCGCCCAGCACATGGCATCACATGGTACATATTGCTAACATAAAGAAAAATTATTTCCTAGCTCATGGCAAAAAAATTCAATATTTCAATATTTCATCTTTCATTCCTAAGTTTCCAGAGGCTATACATGTAGACATAATAAACCTTTACAATGTATATTCCTCAAGTCCCTTACTTCATATTTTACTCAAAGTTCATCTATTATTACCTACATACATACTTCAGCTCCAGGTGACACGTTTTATATTACTCATTACTGAGATTTTCCATTGTCTTAACATACTCATTTTTAAATAAAGCACCTTCTATAATTTTACCACACTGAGAATACCACATGTATTATTATTTTATCTTAACTCTGAACTATGAATCAGTTAATGGTAAAAATCTGTTATTTTAGGCAAGATACTTCACATTAGGTTTTAATTTTTATAAACTTGCAATAATCAGAGGTTGTTTTAAAATTCAAATGAAATGATACTTGTATATACTAACCACCTTGATAATTATAAATCAGTATGTATGTAAAACAGACATCTTGTCCATCATATTCTATCTAATTCAAACACAGTGAGAAAGAAAAATTTTTATCAACTGTCCAGTTTTTCTGATATTAGTGGACTGGAGATTGCTATGAAAGATAATGCAAAATTGGCCAGTATACACAAGGAATCCAATTTCACACAGACAAAACTAATGAAGCTAGAAGCAGTAATTTCTCAACAGTGAATGCGAATCCCCAATTGCCTGAATCAGCAATTCAGGTTGACTGAAGAAGATGGCAAAATTATGCAGTTTCTTTGACCTGACACTGTCTTTTTAAGATGAATTTTTATTGGAATATAGTTGTTTTACAATGTTGTGTTCGTTTCTGCTGCGCAGCAAAGTGAACCAGCTACCTGGACACATAAATCCCCTAGTTTTTGTATTTCTTTTCCATTCAGGCCACCACAGAGCGCTGAGGAGAGTTACCCATACTTACAGCAGGTTCTCGTTAGTTATCTATTTTATACATAGCCGTGCATATCACGGTTTGAATTATTTTGTATCTAATAAGAAGTAAATGAACTCAGCCATTACCATCCTACCTAACTATGAGCAATGGTAAGAAACGAGGACCCAGTTCAGAAGTTCAGAGCAAACCTTCCATGTGCAATGATGAAAAGTTTACAAGTGAGCATCTTCCCGGAACCCCTCAACACCACCACGGTGAAGCAGTCCTGGACTGACTCTACCCAGAAGTATGCCTGGAAAATCAACATACGCCAATTTCCCTTGTTCCATGGATTAGCTCTAATGGGCCAATCAGAGTGAATCCAGTGGCTTTTTTTTTCCTTTTCCTCAACAGTAGAGAACTAGACCAAGTCGGGCACAGAAGTAAGGTCTAGAACTGCTGTAGCTAATAAGGTGTCATTTTAGAAGTCAGTCTGATGGAAAAGTCGATGCACAGAAGTAGACAGACACACAGTAGGACAGCAAGACGGGGCCAGATCCCAGCTCAAAGCACACAGTAAATTCAGCCCATTTCTAGGCTTCTCAAAACATGATTAATCAAATTACTTACACCATTTAAACAAGTTAGAGCTAAGATTTTATACAAGTAACCAAAATTGTTACATAGCAAACATGTTTGGGTCTGCCTGGAGTGGCAGTTTCAAGCCATTTATCCTGGTGTGGCTATTGCTGGTGTTCCCTTTTCATTGCTGAAATATCTGAATTGATGTTACACCACAAGTAAGATCTATAAAATTCTTCTAGTATTGAGGCATGGGAAACAAATGGCAGTGATTTGGCAACATGGTATTTTGACCTCAACGTAACGGTAAAAATAATCTATTTTGGTTTGGGGGTATAACATTTTCAATGAAGGCTCATTTATGGAAGACGAACTTTCAATGATCTTCTTACCTACAATGATGCAGGATAAACTGCCTAGTACAGAAATACAGGAGATGGCAAGAGTGAACACCAAAATTTTAGGAATCAATAAACTAAAATGGACAGGAATGGGTGAATTTAATTCAGAAGACCATTATATTTGCTACTGTGGGCAAGAATCCCTGAGAAGAAATAGGCTAGCCCTCACAGTCAACAAAAGAGTCCAAAATGCAGTACTTGGGTGCAATCTCAAGAACAACAGAATGATCTTGGTTCATTTCCAAGGTAAACCATTCAAAATCAAAGTAATCCAAACCTATGCCCCAACCAGTGATGCCGAAGAAACTGAAAGGGTCTGTGAAGACCTACAAGACCTAATACATGTTTGCTTAGCCACTCAGTCGTGTCCGACTCTTTGCAACCTCATGGACTGTAGCCTGCCAGGCTCCTCTGTCCATGGTGTTTCTCCAGGCAAGAATACTGAAGTGGGTTGCCATGCCCTCCTCCTGAGGATCTTCCCACCCCAGTGATCGAACCCAGGTCTCCCACATTGCAAGTGGATTCTTAACCACCAGAGCCACCAGAGAAAGATCTTCTATAACAATACCAAAAACCAACCAACCAAACAAACAAACAAACATGGCCTTTTCATCACAGGGGATTGGAATACAAATGTAGGAAGTCAAGAGATACCTGGAATAACAGGCAAGTTTGGCCTTGGAATATAAAATGAAGCACGGCAAAATCTAAGAGTTTTGTGAAGAGAATACACTGGTCATAGCAAAACCCCTTTTTTCCAACAATACAAGAGATGACTCTACATATGGACACCACCAGATGGTCAACACTGAAGTCAAATTGATTACATTCTCTGAAGCTGAATATGGAGAAGCTGTATACAGTCAGCAAAGACAAGACCTGGACCTGACTGTGGCTACAATCACAAGCGCCTAATTGCAAAATTCAGGCTTAAATTGAAGAAAGGAGGGGAAATCATAAGCTCATTCAGGTATGATCTAGATCAAATTCCTGATGATTATACAGTGGAGGTGACAAAGAGATCAAGGGATTAGATATGATAGACAGGGTACCTGAAGAACTATGGATGGAGGTTCATAACGTTGTACGGGAGGCGGTAACCAAAAGCACCACCAAGAAATAGAAATTTAAGAAGACAAAGTGGTTGCCTGAGGAGGTCTTACAAATATCTGAGAAAAGAAGAGAAGTGAAAGGCAAAGGAGAAAGGGAAGGATATGCCAAACTGAATTCAGAGTCCCAGAGAATAGCAAGGGGAGGTAAGAAACGTTCCTAAGTGAACGATGCAAAGAAATAGAAGAAAACAGTAGAAAAGGAAAGAATAGAGACTTCTTCAAGAAAATTGGTGGTAACAAGTGAACATTTCATGCAAAGATAGGCACAGTAAAGCACAGAAACAGCAAGGACCTAATACAAGCACAAGAGATTAAGAAGGGGTGGCAAAAATACACAGAAGAACTACACAAAAAAGTTCTAAATGACCTGGATAGCCACAAAGGTGTTGTCACTCATCTAGAGCCAAACATCCTAGGGTGTGAAGTCAAGTGGGATTTAGGAAGCAATATTATGAATAAAGCTAGAGGAGGTGATGGAATTCCAGCTGAGCTATTTCAAACCCTAGAAAACAATGCTGTGAAAGTGTTGCACTCAATATGTCAGCAAATTTGAAAAACTCAGCAGTGGCCACAGGACTGGAAAGGGTCAGTTTTCATTCCAATTCGAAAGAAAGGCAATGCCAAAGAATGTTCAGACTACCATACAACTGCACTCATTGCACATGCTAGAAAGTTAATGCTGAAAATCCTTCAAGATAGGCTTCAGCAGTAGGTGAACTGAGAACTTACAGATGTACAAGTTGGATTTAGAAAGGCAGAGGAACCAGAGATCAAATTGCCAACATCTACTGGATCATAGAAAAAGCAAGAGAGTTCCAGAAAAATATCTACTTCTGCTTTACTGACTACACCAAAGCCTTTGACTGTGTGGATCACAACAAACTTGGAAAATTCTTAAAGAGATGGGACTACCAGACCACCTTACCTTTCTCCTGAGAAACCTGTCCACATGTCAAGAAGTAACAGAAACAGATATGGAACAACAGTCTAGTTAGAAATCCGGAAAGTTGTAGGGCTAGGCTGTATATTGTCACCCTACTTATTTAACCTACATGCCGAGCACATCATGCGAAATGCTAGGCTGGATGAATTCACAAGCTGTAATCAAGACTGCCAAGAGAAATATAAAAAACCTCAGATATGCAGATAATACCACTCTAATGGCAGAAAACAAAGAGACAGTAAACAACTTCTTCATGAGGGTGAAAGAGGAGAGTGAAAAAGATGGCTTAAAACTCAACTTTCAAGAAACCAAGATCATAGCATCTGGCCCCATCACTTCATGGCAAACAGTTGGGGAAAATATGGAAATAGTGACCAATTTTATTTTCTTGGGTTCCAAAAGCACTTCGGACAGTGACTGCAGCCACAAAATTAAAAGATGCTTGCTCCTTAGAAGAAAAGCTATACAAACATAGACAGGGTATTAAAAAGCAGAGACATCACTTTGCCAACAAAGTTCTGTATAGTCAAAGCTATAGTCTTTCCAGTAGTTATGTATGGATGTGAGAGCTGAACCATAAAGAAGGCTGAGTGCTGAAGAACTAAAGTTTTCAAATTGTGGTGCTGGAGAAGACTCTTGAGATTCCCTTGGACAGCAAGGAAATCAAACCACGCAATCCTAAACAAAATTAACCCTGAATATTCATCGAAAGGACTGATGCTGAAGCTGAAGTTCCAATACTTTGACCACCTGATGCGAAGAGCCAAATCATTGGAAAAGACCCTGATGCTGGAAAAGATTGAGGGAAGGAGGAGAAGGGGGCAACAGAGGATGAGATGGTTGGATGCATCACTGACTCATTGGACATGAATTTGTGCAAACTTCAGGAGATAGTGAAGGACAGGGTAGCCTGGCATGCTGTAGTCCATGGGGTTGCAAAGAGTTGGACATGACTTAGAGACTGGAGAACAACAGAAACACAGAATCTCCTTAAACACTTTACTGAACCCCAATTAATAATGATTATAATTTTATACACACACATTACCACAGCAAAACATGTTTAGGCAATGCTATTATATTTTATCCTGAGTTAAACTATACAGTATTATACATACCACAAGAAGGCTAAAACCAGAACACAGAACAGAGATAAATGAGGAATAATTCACTTTAAAAAAGAAGCATTCACTTTAAAGATTCATTATTGATTTCATTTTTTCAATATTTAATCAAATCTCTTGTTGAATTAAAACTATTATTCAGTATTAGAGAATTTACATTAAGTGGTAGAAACTCTGAAATATTTTAAGCAGTGAAATGTATTTATTTGAAATATTATCCCCCAAACCAGCTAACATTATTAAATACAAATTCATATTATTTAACCTCAGAACAATCAACTACGCTTAGTTAAGAAAAAATATATTAAAGAACTTCATCTGTTTAGAGACTTAGCATCTGTCAGTATATTGTATGTGCCCTGGACACATAATTTACAACATTGAGATGGAATTTATGAGCAATTTCAAATGTTGAAAGCAGTGACCTATTTCTTGGTGGACACACAACGTCTAGATACAGTAGTGACATTTTGATGGGAAGATGTTTAAAATGCATCAAGGACAATAATAATGAAAATGTAATCAATACAAGCTCATTCAAAAATGCAAATAAGGCCATTTGCTTATGAATTTAGTGAATATCTAAAATATGTGTAAATCTAAAATATGCTTAAAATTCTCTCTTACATTAAACTCTGCATTAGGGGAAATAAATGATTTCTAAGAAACAATAAAAGAGGAATTTATTTCTGTCTTAATGTATTCAGCAATCATCACCACTGAAAAATGAGACTTTACTGTTTCCTACTTATATTTAGCATTTCATATTCAAAGTTGAATGTATATAATTTATATGTAATGAGCCTATGAGTTTCTTATAAATAATATCCAAAGATAGTAGGAAAATAGTAAATTTGGTTGCTTTTATACAAATCATGTCCTCCCACTTTATGTTTCTAATATTATTAATTAAACACTATCAATAACTGATAAAAGGTTTGCACATTCATAGCAATATTTGAGATTTAGAAGTTACATCTGTAGCAGGATATTTGGTTTCAGTAGGAATTCCACCTCAAGCTAGCAGCAATAAATGAAGAGTAATCACACTGAACTTGACTGCACTTCAGAGGCTATATTTAAACAAACTTACGCTCAAGGATATTCTAATCATTCTTCTTGGCTGGAAAACATTACCTCCCACCCTACCCCCTACCCTCAACCACTGTCCTCAATCTTAAAGTGATGTTAAAATATGCATAAAATATAACTGTGGGACTTTTAAAATAAGTGGAAGTCATAAAATAAAAATAAAACATGTAACATTGATGGGTATATAGATTACCTAAATTCTATTTCTCAGTGACATTTTTAATAATGATCATGAGGCATCCCGGAGAAGGCAATGGCAACCCACTCCAGTACTCTTGCCTGGAAATCCCACGGACAGAAGAGCCTGGTAGGCTGCAGTCATGGGGCCGCGAAGAGTCGCGCGTGACTGAGTGACTTCACACCCACTCCAGTGTTCTCGCCTGGAGAATCCCAGGGACGGGGGAGCCTGGTGGGCTGCCATCTACGAGGTCGCACAGAGTCAGACACGACTGAAGCGATTTAGCAGCAGCAGCAGCATGAGGTATCTAACCATGTTTAGCTATGTCATTTCAGGTTATATTATTTTATCATCTAGTTGGTCTACTCTAAGAGAGTAAATAAAGAGATGCTGAATAATTGGCTTAACTATAACCACAGAACCATTAGCTGAATTCTCCAGCAACAGCTAGTTTTATGACAATAGTTTTAAAATCAAACCAAAGATTCAGAAAAAAATAGTCTAAAAAGAGGAGCTGAAACACAGGGATGGGACAGAGTCAAGAAAATACATATTTTGAATTTTGAACACAAATTCAAAACAGGGACTGAACTGAAAACTTACAGAGTCCACCGGAAGTTTCATTTCATTCATTTCATGGATGATTCTCTAACACTCCTTATCACTGCTTCCTTCGATATTATCCAAAAACACCTACTCCTCTACATTCTGACCTCAGAGAAGACTCTGAGGATACATCTCTCAGATTGGACGTTGTCAGATGCCAGAAGGAGATTTAAGAATCCTTCTGAACAGTGTTTGCGCTGTTTACGTGCCTGTAATCCTCAGTCAGCAAATGGACCAGCTGCATTCGTGACCTCCCAGAGAGTGAACAGACCTGTCTGAACAGAGCATTTCCTTGAAAATTCTTGCCCACAGAATCTGATTTTGATGTTGAAAACTTTCCACCCATGTCCCCTATAAATCCATCAGTCCCTCTTCTGAAAGAAGAAATGGAAAAAAAAATAGGAAAACACTTGTTTGGGGGTGGGGAGAGGCAGGAGAAACCTAACAGGAGAAAAAAGTACAAACTGTACTTAATTTAATTACAGAAAGTGTAGTAATACTAATTATCTTGGCATGTGGCTATTACTCCTATTTTCTAGTTGAGATCAGGCTTTTTAAAGAAAGATATGTATAATAGAAGCATTAATAACACCTAATCATTTAAAGCATGCAATTTAAATTTATAGAGATTTATTCCTGCACAAGCACACAAACCATCAAAACATTTAGAGAAGTTATCATAATTCAAAACATGATTGCAGTGTTGTAATCCTGTTAAAAACCAACCAACAAACTGAAGATTCATGATAGGAAGGAAAAATGCCAAAAAAAAAAAAAACTAATATAAATATGTATGAAGACTTTGACTGATTAACAGGGACCTTTTATACAGCACTTTCTGCCAAATGAAATTAGTATCAATGAAGAATGCGGAAAAAAGTCTAAGAAATACCAGAATAATCAATTACAGTTCGAGAAAAATTCTGCCACTCTCGACACCATAACGTCAATATAATGTGCCAGGGGAAATTACTTTTAACACATCAAAGAATGCAGAAATGAGAACATTTCAGTAACCCCGCTGCAGTTTGCAGATTATTAGGAATATGAAAACAGACTGAGCATTGGCACAACTGGATAGAAATGTAGAATTACAAGGACAGAAAAACTCCCACTGTGAAAAGAAGACAGTGAAGTCTATAGTTGCTCATGTCAGAGAATCAGATAAGAATATGATCCCCCCTAAAGAGATTCTCTTCTCTAATATGGTTCATTGTATAAACCTTAATCACCTGAGATTATGTCAAGAATGTATAAGTAAAGTTTAAAAATGTAAAGTAAATAAAAACATATGTTTTGCTTACCTTTTAAATGTTCTTTCTCCTCTTTTCTATGCCAGTCCAGATGCTTGGGTATAGTTCCTCCCTGCCAGTAGATGGAGATAGTAAAATTGAGTCTTGTGGTGACCTCAAATCCTAGTGTAGGGGGTTCAGAATCTTCAATTTCAGATTTTGGAGGTAAAAATTATTTTAATGATTGAAAAGACACATAAAGCTTGTGATCATTGTTATCTGAGTCAGTCAAATGAACTCATTCATGGCCATCTGTACCAATGTATAAGGGAGAGGGTTTTGGCTGGCATAGAAAAAAATAAAAGAAAGAGCATTATTTTTAGGATATATTCCCTTGATGCTTCTTCCTAAATCTTGCTCATTTACTCAACTAGTATTTATTGACTAGCTACTCAAAATTGCAGATTACTACCTTCCATATATATTCTCTTTAGTTTTTTTAAACAACCTTGTGAATTAGTAATAATTATCCCCTAATATCTTGTCCCAGAAACTATTTTTAAAAGTTGCAAATGGTGAGTTGGCTCTTGCTTGCCAAGGTTCTGTGGTCCACACAATGTTTAGTCAATGGCTTCACAGAGTTAGACTGATTTAGTTTCTTCTTCCTACTGATGAAGAGACCTTGAAGTTGTGGGAAACTCATTTTCTGTTAATTAAAAACTGATTTGGTTTTATTTCATTTCAAATGAACACAAGTCTTGTGCCAGCTTCTCGGGAAGAAATCTAAACAGGTATGGTGCAGGACTTCCCTGGTGGCACAGTGGATAAGAATCCACCTGCCAATGTAGGGGACATGGGTTCAATCCCTGGTCCGGGGAGATCCCACATGCCTCAGAGCAACTAAGCCCGTGAGCCATAACTACTGAGTCCTCCTGAAGCCCTCCCGCCCCAGGGCACATGCTCTGCAACAAGAGAAGCCCATGCACCACTAGAGAGAAGTCCCCGCTCGCAGCAACTAGAGAAAAACCTGTGCAAAGCAAGAGACTGAGCACATCACGCCCCTGCAAAAAAAATAAAAGAAAACCACACTATGGTTCAGTCAGTTTATACAGAGCACATGGATCATCCTGAATAAAACAGAAGTTGGGAGGAGAGTCCCGTGACTGTTTTTTTTTCTTTTAGAAATTGCTCACTTAAGATCAAATTCATTAACATCTGTGATGACTGGGAATAGCTTCTGAAAAAGAATAAAATTATTACCATGTCCCAAAGCTAATAGGACATGCAAGTGTCTCTTGAAGATGATAAAGAGGCAAACTGGAAGAAAACTGAATATTGATGAAATTATGCAATAATTGGTTCCACTTTTCTCAGTTTAGTAAACCCATTAGAATTTTAATTAAGTGAAATCTATCCCTTTTCCTCATCACAAGTCAAGTCTAGGTTTATTATTCCTTGTTGTCCTGTTCTGTACCTTGATACCAGTACAACACATTTTGGAAAACTAGGGCATTATACAACTTCTTTTTAAGTCTTTATGGAATTTGTTACAACATTGCTTTTGCTTTATGTTTTGGTTTTTTTTTTTTTTTTTGGCCCCAAGGCTTGTGAGATCTTAGCTTACCCCACCAGAGATCAAACCTGCACCCCTGCATTGGAAGGAGAAGTCTTAACCACAGGGCCTCCAGGGGAAGCTTCTATCCAGCTTCTTAAACAAGAGTAATTTGTTTAATCTAAGTAATCTGTTCAATCTGTTCTGTTCCAGAGTGATTGACTAAAATAAATCTACTCTCTTTACACAGGCACTGTGGTGATTCTGTCCAAATGAATACACTAATATTTATACACCTCTTTCTAGCTCTTATAAATTATTTTCAGATTACAAATCATTTTCTGACACACAAGTTTCTTCTGCGCTCACAATCACTTGGAAGAGCCAATGTATCATGCAAAATTTATTAATGCAAAAAGAGCTGGTTGTCACCTTAAATTGACCATATAGTTTCTTGTCCAAATCAGCACATTTTTATGACTGAAATAAGGTGATATCATTAATTGTGTCGAGACCACAGATATAAACCACGATGGTTCCCAGACAACCTGGGCTCATGGTTACCATAATGACAAACAGCTTTACCCTTCAATCCAGGGCTTTTGAGTCTAAATCCTATTCTCTTTCCACTACATCACATGACTCCAAGAAATTTTTCACCACAAACACCTGTACGAAGAATTCTGAAGTGTCTGTTTTCCTGTTAGCATTCATAGTCATTTCAGCTCACCAAGTAGAATGTTTTGTTTTCATAAACTTAGTAATATCTAGTACTTTCAAAGTATTTTATTTCAAGGCAGGTTAAAATAAAAACAGCAACAAAATAACAATCCTAACTTTAAACATTTCCTGTTTAACCTCTCTTTAATGGATTATTTCTGAGGTCTTTCTAATATTACCAAGGAAGCAGGAGACATTTTTACCAATAATTGCTGATTTTCTGGATTCTAACTCCATTCCATTGCTTGGAACAATAGGCCTGATGTTAACTCTACTTCTAAGTGTAAACATTACTCCAAAACTCCTTAACAAATGATAAACTTCATATATATTTGGAGAAGATAAGAGGTCACTTGAAAGGTGCCTTATCATTAGGGTTAAAAAGTATGGGAAAATAAAGCAATACTGAAAGTAAAAACTGTATACCTTTCACAATGAATATTGTCTCATGTATATATTCCCTTACTCACTTGATTATTCAGTTTTTAACTTAGCTGCATGTAATTTCATTAACAAACTCCAAGAGATTATGGATTTTGCTTAGGTGTTCATTTTGCTTTGTTTTCATTGTTTGTTTTTCACTAATATATCCCCCTAAATAACACTGCACCTCACCTATAATAGAGACTTAATAAATAAGTGTTGACTGGCTGGGTTGCCCAGGAGTAAAAGCACATGTTTCAGCTGCAAACACGATTACGTAGGAAATGTATTGATTAAAAAGTATTATATGTGGGTAGATTCCTGGCCTATTGCTGCTTTCTGAAGATTTCTGCCTTAAGAAGAAACAAAATCCCTCATGTTACGAGGGGAGACGTCAGCAATCTATTGTCACCCCAGCAAATCTGTTTCTATGGAGCTGAGTTATATATACTAAATTCGTATTTGGAATTACGTTACCACGTATCTGAGATCTCTAAAATAAAACTTCAAGCAACTGCAAGATTTCACCCATAGAGCATCATATTCAGGGAAGAAACTCTTTTTACCTTTCTGAAAACCAAAGTCAAATACTTGTTTTAAAAAACAGAATCCCCATTCTCTTGGTCAGACTTTAGAACTACACATATCTTTGAGACACAGATAAATTTGAGAGATTCTCTTCACAATTTGCATATTTACTGCAATTTGCTAGAGGAAAGTTATCATAGGGGATGTTCAGAACTGATTGTGAGCATTATGGGATGGCAGGATAATACGGTAGCACCATCACGGTGAAGGGTATGCTATGGGATGGCCTGGACAGAATATAACAATGTAGGAAGTTGTTGAGACAAAAACAAACTTTGACATAATTTGATAAATAATGCCTATAATCCTCTGTTCCCTTATAACTGATCCAAATATAAAACTAGGCTTCAGGATTCTCAGTGATGTTACACTTATGAACCAAGGATAACCAGAGCTATCGCTTTAAATCCTTTTAAACCACGGGCTTGAGAAAGCTTTGAGAATCTGATGAAAAGTATGAATATTCAAGCCAGGGAATTATATATCTAAATACAGACTCTCATAATTTCATACAGTCACATACAATTTCAGAATGTTCAACCAGCCCCTGAAAACTATCCATGAACCCTTTTATCTATGAAATCAACACTCTCTCCCAAAATAACTTATCCATCATAAAGCAACTATTTGGGTAAAACATCATTAGTGTAAAAGAGTAACCAATTTAGCAAAAAGGGATCAATAAAGAAAATCATTCTGAAAGACTAACTTGAGTTTTGGAGTGAATAAAATATATATTTATCTTAGAGTAAATTATATGTGTGTGTATATATATGTGTGCATATGTATGTATGTATATATGTTTATATATATATATATATACATATATATATAGAGAGAGAGAGAGAGTCCATGCAACTCTCCTGGCAAGAATACTGGAGTGGGTGGCCATGCCCTCTTCCAGAGGATCTTCCCAAGCCAGGGATCAAACCCACGTCTCCTGCATTGCAGGTGGATTCTTTACCACTGAGCCACCGAGGAAGCCTATATGCCGCATTGCCATTTGTAAAATTGATAGCTTGTGGGAAGCTGTTATTTAACACAGGGAGCTCACCTCAGTGCTCTGTGATGACCTAGAAGGGAGATAGGAGGGAGCTGCTAGAGGCTGGGGATATATGTATACTTACAGCTGATTCACGCTATTGTAAAGCAAAAACTAACACAACATTGTAAACCAATTATCTTCCAATTTAAATAAAAACTAAAATAAATAACACATACACATATATAGGTAGGTGTAACATGCTTTTTACATAAAAAATAATGACACTATTTCAGACTTCTGGTGCAGCAACTGTACAAAACT
Source organism: Cervus elaphus (assembly GCF_910594005.1). NCBI lineage: Eukaryota > Metazoa > Chordata > Mammalia > Artiodactyla > Cervidae > Cervus > Cervus elaphus. The sequence goes on from NC_057819.1 coordinate 29,737,119, forward strand.
GAAAACATGAATCCAAAATGTGTAATTTAAAACAATCTAAGAATTATTTTCATGCCATCCACGGGGTCCTCCAGGCAAGAAGGCTGGAGTGGGTTGCCATTTCCTTTTTCAGTGGGTCACATTTTTTTAAACTCTTCACTGTGACCTGTCTTGGGTGGTCCTACATGGCATGGCTCATAACTTCACTGAGTTACGAAAGTCTCTTTGCCACGACAAAGGGCAATCCATGGAGGGGATACTAAAGGAAATCAACCCCGAATATTCACTTGAAGACTATGTTGAAGCTGAAGCTCCAATACTTTAGCCATCTGATGCAAGAAGCCGCCTCACTGGAAAAGCCCCTAATGCTGGAAAAGACTGAAGGCAAAAGAAAAGGGGGCAGCAGAGGATGAGATGTTTAGGTAACATCACAAACTCAATGGACATGAATTTGAGCAAACTCTGGGAGACAGTGGAGGACAGAGGAGCCTGGTGGGCTGCAGTCCATGGGGTCGCAAAGAGGAGGACATGACTTAGCGACTGAAAAACAACAAAGAATTCTTTGCACTCATTTTTCAGTGATATTTTTCAAATGTTATCTTTTTTGGAGAAAGCTTAATTTGTTTTCAAGGAAACGTGTACAAAACCTGATGCTCCAATACTTTGGTCACCTGATTCGAACAGCTGACTCATTGGAAAATACCCTGATGCTAGGAAAGATTAAGGGCAGGAGGAGACAGAGGGGTGATAAAGGGGGTGACAGACGATGAGATGGTTGGATGACATCACCGACTCAATGCACATGAGTTTGAATAAACTCCGGGACATAGTGAAGGACAAGGAAGCCTGGTATGCTGCAGTCCGTGGGGTCACAAAGAATTGGACATAACTGAGTGACTAAACAACAAAATGCAAAACCAGAAATAGATTCACAGAGAGAAAACAAACTTGTGGTTACCAGGGGAGAGTGTGGGAGGGGAGAAGATAATTAGGAGGTTGGGATAAACAGGTATACCCGACTGTGTATAAAACAGATAAACAATAAAGTCCTACTGTATAGCACAAGGAACTATATTCAATATCTTCTAATGACCTAAAATGGAAAAGAATATGCATACAATATGTATGTATGAGATGTATACATAAAAGAATGTAATATAATATAGTTTAACTGCACTCCTATATTTCAACAAGAAGGATTATTTACTATAATAGCTTATAAATGCAAAGACAGAGAAGCTACCATTTTTGAGCATTAACAAGGGACTAGTGACTGTCAGGCATTAGTGTGAATTATCCAAGAGCAATGCTGTCAGAGAGACCCTGGCACCAAAGCTCCACCAAGTAGAACACTTCTAACTGGATCAACACCTCATGAGCACAGAGAATAAAAAAGTGGTGACAAATGTGCTCCCCCCAACCCCACCCCAGCAACAATGCTCCCGCCTGCAGGCGCAGATTGGTAACAAAGCGGCTTCCTTCTGCGGCTGGTTATAACTGCACCCTAGGGTGGGAAGTAACGAGTTTACATATTTGGAAATGGGCAGTGGTTCTCCTGAGCCGTGGAGGGAATCAGATAGCAAGAGATAGATCTAATTTGATTCTAGTTCTCTCGTGACCAAATTGACAGTGATTCATTTGCAGAAAATATTTAAGACAACTTTAGAAGTTGTCACCTACCTTTCATTTTTAACAACCCAAAATCTTGTTCAGTCAGGTAGAAAGCAGTAACACAAGGATTGCATATTTCATATTATTTTTTTTTAATATTTATATATTTATTTGGCTTCACTGACTCTTTGTCCCAGCACTCAGGATCTTTAGTCATGGCACGTGAACTCTAGTTGCGAAAAGTAGGCTCTAGCTCCCTGATTAAGGATCGAACCTGGGTCCCCTGTATTGGGAGCGTGAAGACTTAGCCACTGGACCACTGGGGAAGTTCCTGTTGTTATTTTTTGCTTCTTAAAGAATTGCTATGATACAATTTAAATCTTTCACTAGATTTTCTATTTCATAAAGCAAATTTAAGAAAGTGTAAAATAGAACAGTACTATATATAAATTCTACATAGGTAGTTGAACAGTTTTCTTAATAATATTAACTAAAGCAGTTTGTTTTTTGAGAAATGTACAGTAAGTTAGGTTCTTTTCCTCAGTGAATACGGTAAAGAAACTTACAGGAAAACACTGCACCGTGAGTACATTTTAAATCAGCACTGGATTCAGGCTCATGTCATGGTCTGGAATCAGCATTATTTTCTACTTGTCACTGTAGAGTACAAGTGAAGTGGAGAAGACAATTCACTAACTTAATCACCTTCTTATTTCTCATTAACTCCCTCTCCATCAAAAGTATAGTGTAACAGTAGAGGATAAGAAGTCCAGTACAATAAAAATCCTGAAAGGTGGTTAAATTATAGTTTTAAAAAGAAGCCTTCACACCCAAATTTCATGCTTTAGTCAAGAATGAAATATCTTAGCATGCATATGAAACTGAATTATTTAGTAAATCATAGAACATATTCTATGTAGAATTAGACTTCATAGCTGCGTCTAAATGTTTCAGACAACAGATATTCAACGACTGCCCATTGAGTTCAGGTTATAAGGGGCGTGCAGGCTACTGCAGCCCGGTGGGGTCCAGGTTCACTGCCACACACTTAGGTGCTCCTTATTTGAACCAAAAAGCGCTGAGCAACAATGAAGAGGTGACTCTTCTACCTCTTGGACTAAGTGACGTTTAAAAGCATATCATAAGTCTCCAAGTCACTTAAGCTCCAGGAGCTGGTGATGGACAGGGAAGCCTGGAGTCCATGGGGTCGCAAAACAATCAGACATGACTGAACGACTGAACTGATAGTCACTTAAGGTTTCTTTTTGCATCAAGAGATGGTGGTGGATGGTGATGGTCCAGGTGGAAGAAGCTATTATACTGACATCACGGCCAAGGCCAAGTGTCTTTACTTCTCAGTTCAAGTGAACTTAGCTATCAATCTATCAGTATCTGCTCTGACCTTAAAATAAGCAGCAAGTCATCTAGAGAAGGCATAGAGAATTGAAAAATGTTCACTATAACATCAGAAGTTATGTATTTTGAGTGTTATGCCTCTTTTGCTGTTCATGAGCACGTGATTATAGCTAGTTTGGGTATTTTTTCTATATTAAAAAGAGATCTTAAAATTAAAACCATAAACCTCCAATACAAAAGAATTGATGGGGAGTGCTAAAAAGCCATGTATCAAAGAAAAAACATGTGAAAGTGAGTTTAAGCAAAAAAGAACAATCATTTGACTCACCGACAAAGTGGTATCACGTGAGGGAATTACATGAATGAAAATTTTGTGGCAATAACGGCAGTATACTAAACACCATGAACATCATGCAACTCCCAGCCATACCTCACTAAAACAAAACAGAAGTGTTTTGAAAGTTCAAATGAAATAGTTTTATCTAATATAAACCAAATTGCTGAGCTGGAAACCACCTCTTTCACAGGTCATTTTGAAGTCAAATAAAATTTTATTACTGCAAAAACAAATTGTTCTCAAAATGATTCCTGTGCAAACACTATTATTTAAGGATTATCTGTCACCAGCTTTGAAAATATAACTGAAGTGCATCTGTTAGAGGATCAAATTATAATGTTTTACACTGAATAAAACACCCAAGGAAAAATGGATATATAAAAATAACTCTCCTAAATTAGAAGCACATAGTTTTTTATACATTTTTAGGGACTGATTTTATGATTGTTTTCTATTAATGAGCTGCCAATCACCGATGGAAAGATATGACAGTTATGAATTGCTCTTTTATCTGTTTCATGTTTGGTACCACTGTCTACTTTCTGTCCCACTTAAGATATCTTAGATTCTATGGAATCTAGTCTGATACCTGGAGTTCATTCTTTGCCAAGATTTTGTTCTCAGTATTCGTCTACAATCTCAAATCCTTGGCAAGCTTACTTCTTGAACTATCTTCCATAAGCATATGCTCTTTGAATCTACACCAACAGCTCAGAACTCTCTTTCAAACCACAAAACTCACATTCCCAAGTGTTTCAATAGCCTTTAAATCAATATATCCTACTGCAAACTTATTCATAAGGTCTAGACGGTCTTCTACTATACTTTTATAATATCTATGAATGGAATCAACATCTCACCAGCCAGTCAGCCCCAAAATCTCATGATTTTTAACTTTTGCTTATGACACTATATGGTCAATTTAATATGATTGAGATGAATTTTAAAATAAGACATGGCTTCACTTCAGTTCACTCAGTTATGTCCAGCTTTTGGCGACACCATAGACTGCAGCATGCCAGGCCTCCCTGTCCATCACCAACTCCTGGAGCTTGCTCAAACTCATGTCCATTGAGTTGGTGATGCTATGCAACCATCTCATCCTCTGTCGTTCCCTTCTCCTCTTGCCTTCAAACTTTCCCAGCATCAGGGTCTTTTCCAATGAGTCACTTCTTTGCATCAGGCAGCCAAAGTATTGGAACTTCAGCATTAGTCCTTCCAATGAACATTCAGGACTGATCTCCTTTAGGATGGACTGGCTGGATCTCCTTGCAGTCCAAGGGACTCTCAAGAGTCTTCTCCAACACCACACTTCAAAAGCACTAATTCTTTGGTGCTATGCTTTCTTTATGGTTCAACTCTCACATCCATTCATGACTACTGGAAAAACCATAGCTTTGACTAGACGGACCTTTGTTGATAATGTATCTGCTTTTTAATATTCTGTCTAGATTTGTCATAGATTTTCTTCCAAGGAGCAAGTGTCTTTTAATTTCATGGCTGCAATCAGTATCTGCAGTGATTTTGGAGCCCCCAAAAATAAAGTCTGTCACTGTTTCCACTGTTTCCCCATCTATTTGCCATGAAGTGATGGGACCAGATGCCATGATCTTTGTTTTCTGAATGTTGAGTTTTAAGCCAGCTTTTTCACTCTCCTCTTTCTCTTTCATCAAGAGGCTCTTCACTTCCTCTTCACTTTCTGTCGTAAGGGTGGTGTCATCTGCATATCTGAAGTTATTGATATTTCTCCTAGCAATCTTGATTCCAGTTTGTGCTACATTCAGCCCCTCATTTTGCATGATGTACTCTGCATATAAGTTAAATAAGCAAGGTGACAATACACAGCCTTGATGTACTCCTTTTCCAGTTTGGAACCAGTCTGATGTTCCATGTCCTGCTCTAACTGTTGCTTCTTGACCTGCATACAGATTTCTCAGGAAGCAGGTCAGGTGGTCTGGTATTCCCATCTCTTAAAGAAATTTCCACAGTTTGTTGTGATCTACACAGTCAAAGGCTTTGGTTTAGTCAATAAAGCAAAAGTAGCTGTTTTTCTGGAACTCTCTTGCTTTTCCTATGATCTGTTGGCAATTTGATCTCTGGTTCTTCTGCCTTTTCTAATCAGCTTGAACATCTGGAAGTTCTTGGTTCACGTACTGTTGAAGCCTAGCTTGGAGAATTCTGAGCATTACTTTGCTAGCCTGTGAGATAAGTGCAATTGTGCAGTAGTTTGAACATTCTTTGGCATTGCCTTTCTTTGGGACTGGAATGAAAACGGACCTTTTCCAGTCCTGTGGCCACTGCAGAGTGTTCCACATTTCCACATATTGAGTGCAGCACTTTAACAGCATCATCTTTTAGGACATGAAATAGCTCAGCTGGAATTTCGTCACCTCCACTAGCTTTGTTCGTAGTGATGCTTCCTAAGGTCCACCTGACTTCCTACTCCAGGATGTCTGCCTCTAGGTGAGTGATCACACCATGGTGGGTGTGAAGATCTGGGTCATGAAGATCATTTTTGCATATTTCTTCTGTGTATTCTTGTCACCTCTTCTTAATATCTTCTGCTTCTGTTAGGTCCATACCATTTCTGTCCTTTATTGAGCCCATCTTTGCATGAAATGTTTCCTTGGTATCTCTAATTTTCATGTAGAGATCTCTAGTCTTTCCCATTCTATTGTTTTCTTCTATTTCTTTGAATTGATCCCTGAGGCAGGCTTTCTTGTCTCTCCATGCTATTCTTTGGAACTCTGCATTCAGATGGGTGTATCTTTCCTTTTCTCCTTTGCCTTTAGCTAAAGGCAAAGATATGGCTTAGGACCCAGTCAGTGTTCAATAGATATAGCAAGTCCCCTACTTAAGAGCTTTCAAGTTTCGAACTTTCAAAGATGTGAACATGGAGCTCACTAATAAGACCTGATGGAACTGGAGGCCCAGGGAGAGGATGAAGAGAGACAAGAGGAAGAAAAAGTAACTGAAGAATCGAAACAGGTAACGGGGTCTTTATCTGAGGAGGCATTGCGTGTTTTTGAGAACAGGACCCAAACACAGAACGTTACATGAAGGCTGCAGCAGCCTTCATGGATCCAGAATGGATCCAGCCCTATGGCATCACCTATGACCAGAAATAAAGAGCTACCACCCACATCACTGGACTGTTTTTTCAAGAGGGCAGATAGAATTGAATCTTTCAAGGAACCAGGACTTGTGCCTCAACATCAGGCATGAGGCAGCTTGCACTCCGTGTCCTGTTGCTGACGACCCTTCTGCTCTACCATCTCCCACATTCTCTCCCTCCTCCAGGCAGCAACTCTGCTTCTCTCTTCACTGGATGCCAGCCCCTGTATGCCAACTGTTGTACTTCACTACTGTATTTTTCAAGGTACTGTACTTTAAGATTAAAAATGTTTTATTTCTTGTTTGCTTTTTATGTGTTATTTGCGTGGAGAGTACATATAAACCTATTACTCGTGTGTGTGTGTGTGTGTGTGTGCATGCTTGTGATCAGTTGCTCAGTTGTGTCTGACTCTTTGTGACCCCATGAACTGTAGCCCACCCAGCTTCTCTGTCCATGGAATTCTCCAGGCCAAGAATATTGGAGTGGGTTGCCATTCCCTTCTCCATGGTATCTTCCCGACCCAGGGATCAAACCCGGGTCTCCTGGTCTCCTGCACTGCAGGTGGATTACTACAGAGTCAATTCTGTCACCTGGGTACCTAGGCCAACATTGTTGGACTTACAAACAAATTGGATTTAAGAAACATGCTCTTGGAATAGAACTCCTTTGTATACAGGGAACTTACTGTACTGGTTACTGTAGTTTCTACAACTGTCTTCAATATGGAATATTCAAATTTCATCAAATCGCAATCTTCCTCTTCATTAATAAAGGTTGAGTTTTCCAGCCCTGTGACCCTTATAGAGTTTGCCACCTTCAAGTAACAATATATTTGTGTGCTACTTGGATATATCTATAAGTGAAACAAATGTGTATTAAAATGAATACTGATAATTCTTTATCACCTTAAGGAATAAACTTAGGAAAAAACATGTTTCACCAATATGCCTATTTATGTCTACTTTTATCATAGTGAATTTTTAAGTGAACACAATTAAGAGGAAAATTGTTTCTGACATTTTAAAAAAGGTTGGTAAGGCTTTTTGTCACACACGTACACACACAAAAGGTTAATTTTAGTAGGCAAATTGTGATTCTTTTGGGTCTTAAGAAACTATATCTTAACATGTCAAAAAGATATATTTTTTTTAATATTTCACCCCTGAGTGTTTTTTAAATGTTTCTGTGTATGTATAAGTCATGTTTAATTTCATTTATTTTCCCATTCAGATGGCCAATATTCTAAACACTTGTCCATCCTGTCTCACAAATTAGATTGCTATATGTGTATAAATCAAGGGGCTTCCCTGGTGGCTCAGACGGTAAAGAATCTGCCTGTAATGCAGGGGACCTGGGTTCGATCCCTGGGTCAGGAAGATCCCCTGGAGAAGGGAATGGCAACACACTCCAGTATTCTTGCCTGGAGAACCCCATGGATAGAGAAGCCTGCTGGGGCTATGGTCCATGGGGTCGCAGACAGTCAGACGTGACTTGAATGCTTTTTTGGTTTTTTTTTAATGTTTTTTGTATATGGTACAAGTCATATTTAATTTCATTTATTTTCCTATATGGATGGTCAATATTCTAAACACTTGTCCATTCTGTCTCACAAATTAAACTACTATATGTACATAAATCAATTTCTGTCTTTTTAAAATCTTTTTCAATGTACTATTTGGCTGTTCTTGAACAGAAAACAGCATATAGCCATACCTTTATAATAAATTTTAGTGCCTTGGTTACTCATAGCCCATTACTTTTCTACATTAGTTTTCAAGTTAGCTAACTGAGTTCCATGAAATTCTATAAGAATCTCATTGCAATAATGCTTAATTTATAAAATTACTGGAGGACACTTTACATAACTGTAATATTAAATTCTCCCAGCAGTAAACGTGGTATTCCTCTCTTCATTTATTTACATTTTATGCTTTTTTTCTTTTAAAGACTATATGAACAACTCCAAGGATGGATACTGAAAATATAAGGAATATATATAAAACTGCTATTGAGTACACTACTGTCAGCTGGAAAACGCCAGCATCAGATTTGTGATCTGATTATCAACATCCCAAAGCTGAATCCAGGGGTATGGAATAAAAACAGATGCATGGTGGAAAAAGTAACCACTGCGAGAGTTCTCAAAAATGTCAGCTGTTAAAATGTTCTAGCTCTTGGCTCCTCCCCCATCACCGAGAGAGACACTGTCTCACTTAAGACAAATACACAGCTTTGCTGTTCTCCAACTACTATTTCAGTAAAGTTCTAATTATCTTTACAAAGATCTCGCACATCTGTTTTTAGTTTAACTGAAAGGTAGCAACTGTGTAGTTGTCATGAGTAGGGTAAAATTTTTCACACCTTTCACCATGGGTTCATCACATGACTTTCAGTTTTTCCTCAGTACTTACAACTCTGAAATCATCTTGTGTAACATGCATTAGCTTCATTGCCCCTCTCTGCCTTCCAGAAGAGGGGTTCCTGGAAAGCTGACAAGTCTCTGTTCTGTTTATTGCCGCATCCTCAGCATTAAGAACAAAACCTGGTCCATAGGAGGTGCACAGTGTGTTTGTTGAACTAATAAATTGGTATGTATCTAATTATATGCCTTACATGTAACTATACAAGAGTCAGACTGTCTTAATGGTTTCATGATTTTTTGGAAATTCACTAGCAATCCAACAGTTAGGACTCTGAGCTTCCACTGCCCAGGTTCAATTCCTGGTTGGAGAGCTAAGATCTTGCACACCACCTATCACAGCCAGGAAAAAAAAACAAAGTTCTATGATTTTGTAATACCGTCCATTTAACAAGGACACCAAGAGGACTGGCATGCTAGCCAAACCACGAGCATCTACTCAGTAAAAATGACTGACTTGAGGCTCCTCCCACTCCTTCCTTTCAATTCTTTTTACCCATTTATTACACTTTAACAAGTCTCCATTTTTCCCCTCTCATTTAAAAGGGCTTTCTTTTCCTCTCTCCATTTATCTCACCCAAAGGAATTTCATTAGAATGAAAGCTTAGACTGTTGCAGACAAATTTCATAGGGCTATATAGTCACAAGGCTGAAGTGAACTTAAATGTTTTTGTTTCAACTCTTGAACAAAAAGATGAGCACAGCACGTGATTATCTTCTGCTTCTAAGAAATTTCCTCTTTTGTATACTGCCTCTGTGAAGCCCTATTCTCCATAATCTTCTTGAAGATGTTATCCCTACCATATTTACAATAAATGGTTTTTATCTTCTTTACCTATAAATAAATTGATATTGCACAGTTGTTTCCATCAGGTTTATAACAAACTATTTTTAAAAAAGAAGAAATATGGAATGAGTGCTTCAAAAGAATGCTCAGTTGCTATATCACTGATATATAAGCACCATGAAGTTTAAGAAATCCTTTAAATACAAAGCTGTTTCCTATGAGGAAATAAATGGTTTTCTCACCCATTCATGTTCACCACAGTATCCCAAAGTTTAACCCAATTTTAATGCCATTTATTTGTATATGATATCTTGCTATAGTTACATGACAACAAAAGCTATGCTTTATAAAATTGCTGCAACGTATCTTTAAAGAAACTCTTCAAAGGAAATGGTAAAGGGGAAAAGATCATAGAAAGCACTGAAGACTGAGTAATTCAAAACACGAAAAGTCAACATGGAGGGAAAATCCTATAGGTCAACAGAATAAAGGTTCACAAGCAGGAGCTTTTTTGTGTCGAGTATATGGTACAAAGAAAATCAACATGGGACATAAAGGCCATAATCCTTGGTATTCCTTCCTGTGAATAGATCAGTCTGCAGTAGCAGCTGCAACTTCTCTTATGGAGATGCCAACACGGGGCTTTAATCAGCTTAGGGTGGGAAGTGTGTAAGAAATTCTTTGTAAATATGAGCACTAAAAAAGAGACAAATGGAAAGAAGTGGAACAAATCTAGGCAATTTATAGAGGAACAGGCCTAAAAAGGATTAGGTTTAAAAATATTATCCTGGCAAAGACCGGAAATCAAGAAACAAATAAGTAAGTGCATGGACCCAGTGAGTCTAACCAAAAAGTGACTGTGTTGTCCAGAGTTTTCGGTTACAGTTTTGATGGAATATGTGAAGTGGTGCAGGGATAATAATAAAAACAAGTGAATGAATAAACTGACTCTTGTAATGAGCCTTGCATAAGAGAATTCATCTGTTATGACTGTCATCTATTACAAAGCATCCAATCATTTTTGCTCAATATCTATATATTTCGGTTTTTGTTTATAGATTAATATAAAGTGTGCTTAAATAATTAATTCAAGTGAAAATGAGTTAAGAAAGAATCCAGGGAAGTTTGTTAAAGAGAATATATTTCTTAGACTATACTGCTTAAATACTTTAGCCACAGGCTTTAAAAGATATATTTTTTAATGTTAATGGCTAGTTTGTAATACTCTGCTATTACTGTAAATGGACACTGGGATCCAGACCATGTGTTGTCCATAGAAAGATAAAAGGCGTCACCAAGGATGTGTCAATTTCAGGCTTTTAACTGTACTACTGCCTGTTATAGACCTCTAGAGACTAGTTCTCAAATGCCTTTTTTTTGATAAATCTATACTTTCTTTGGCCCTCAATAATCAAATGGCATATTTAAATGAATAAACCTAATCAAAGAATAAATAACAAAAAAACCCTTAAGATTATAAAAGTAAACCTCTTTAAAAAGCATACATAAGATCACTAAACCTCTATTTACCACTTAGATTAAAAATAATACTTTTGCCCACTCTGGTTATACCTGGACTCCTTTAACCAATAGTCACAGCTCAGTCCTTTCCCACGCTTGTCATAAATATAATAATATACTGAAATTTATTTGTACATATACAATATGTACACACACATCACTAAACCCAAACATAAACAATGAGTCACAGATGTGGATTTCTGGGAAATCAGAAAAGGAGTCTATGGTCTGAAACAAACAAGGCTAGGACTTCAAATCCCAAAACGTGATTAAGGATTTGTTTATTCTAACACACACATCAGCAGACATTTCTGGTGGCATCGCTTTGATTAGCTCTAACTGGAATACTCTGTTGACTCAGAGCTTCAAAGGGTAGGCGGCCAGAGTGGGACCAGCACACAGCCATGGACCAAATGCATACATTGACCTCATGCCATGAGAGCATCCTGGCACGTCAGCCAGGCTCTCGCAGCTTAGAGGCCTTTGCTGTTCTTTAATTAAAGAATGTGTTTAAATTTTATCTCCTTAACCAGGCTGGACATTACTTGAGGCCACAGATATACTTTGGTATGTTTTCCTTTTCAACATTCCAAGTCAATGCAACTGAATATAGAATTTCAAATGATTCCATCTTTGACGAATCATTCTGCACCCAATAAGCACTTAAGTACATATGAATCTTAGGATTTCTGTGAATGATAACATTCAGACCCTTAGTCATTTATTAAAACAAACAAACAAACTCTTACACTGAAAGAAGGTAATCTATATAACATGAAATCTAGAAAACTCAGCAGTGGCCACAGGACTAGAAAAGGTCAGTTTTCATTCCAATCCCAAAGAAAGGCAATGCCAAAGAATGATCAAACTGCCAAACAATTGCACTCATCTCACACGCTAGCAAAGTAATGCTCAAAATTCTCCAAGCCAGGCTTCAAGAATATGTGAACCGTGAACGTCCAGATGTTCAAAGCTGGATTTGGAAAAGGCAGAGGAACCAGAGATCAAATTGCCAACATGCGCTGAGTCATAGAAAAAGCAAGAGAATTCCAGAAAAACATCTGCTTTATTGAGTACGCCAAAGCCTTTGACTATGTGGATCACAAGAAACTGTGGAAAATTCTTCAAGAGATGGGAATACCAGACCACCTGACCTGCCTCCTAAGAAATCTGTATGCAGGTCAAGAAACAACAGTTCGAACTGGACATGGAACAACAGATCGGTTCCAAATCGGGAAAGGAGTACGTCAAGGCTGTATATTGTCACCCTGATTGTTTAACTTATATGCAGAGTACATCATGTGAAACGCAGGGCTGGAGCACAAGTTGGAATCAAGATTGCCAGGAGAAATATCAATAACTTCAGACATGCAGATGACACCACCCTTAAGCAGAAAGCAAAGAAGAACTAAAGAGCCTTTTGATGAAAGTGAAAGAGGAGAGTAAAAAAGTTGACTTAAAGTTCAACATTCAGAAAACTAAGATCATGGCATCTGGTCCCATCATTTCATGGCAAATAGATGGGGAAACAATGGAAACAGTGTCAGACTTTACTTTTTTGAGCTCCAAAATCATTGCAGATGGTGATTGAAGCCATGAAATTAAAAGACACTTGCTCCTTGGAAGAAAAGGTATGGACAATCTAGACAGCATATTAAAAAGCAGAAACATTACTTTACCAACAAAATCCATCTAGTCAAAGCTATGATATCTCCAGTAGTCATGTATAGATGTGAGAGTTAAAGAAAGCTGAGCACCAAAGAATTGATGCTTTTGAAATCTGGTGTTGGAATAGACTCTTGAGAGTCCCTTGAACTGTAAGGAGATCCTACCAGTCCATCCTAAAGGAAATCAGTCCTGAATATTCTTTGGAAGGACTGATGCTGAAGCTGAAACTGGAATACTTTGGCCACCTGATGCAAAGAGCTGACTCATTGGAAAAGACCATGACACTGGGAAAGATTGAGCGTGGAAGAAGGGGATGACGGAGGATGAGATGGTTGGGTGGCATCACTAACATGATAGACATGAGTTTGGGTAATCTCCAGGAGTTGGTGATGGACAGGGAGGTCTGGCGTGCTGCAGTCCATGGGGTCGCAAAAAGTCAGACATGACTGAGTGACTGAACTGGTATAACCCTAAATACATCATGAGATTTACAAAATAAACACGTCTACTATTTATTATAACTGACCCCTGCCAAGATTAGATTTATCCAACTACTTTTCACGCATCTAGATTAGCAACTCACGGAATAGGTTAAGAGAAATAGTTTGACCACAGCTCTCATCTCCTCACCCCTGAAACCAAAGTAAGCATGACTGCCAGCCTTCTTCCTGGGGATCCAGTTCAGAACCTGCTCTGGATCACTGTTTCTGTTATTGCTGCTGCTAAGTCGCTTCAGTCGTGTCCGACTCTGTGCGACCCCATAGACGGCAGCCCACCAGGCTCTGCCGTCCCTGGGATTCTCCAGGCAAGAACACCGGAGTGGGTTGCCATTTCCTTCTGCAATGCATTAAAGTGAAAAGTGGAAGTGAAGTCACTCAGTCATGTCTGACTCCTCGTGACCCCATGGACTGTAGTCCACCAGGTTCCTCCGTCCATGGGATTTCCCAGGCAAGAGTCCTGGAGTGGGGTGCCATTGCCTTCTCCCACTGTTTCTGAAAGTGTAGTAAATGAACTACCAGCAGTTCTTAATGTGATTTTGGTTAGTACATTAAAAAGGCATGTTCTTTAACAGTTGATAATTCACTTTAATAGATATTATATATACATAAATTATATTTTTGTTTCCATGGATATTTCCTACTGCTTTTTTTTTTTTAATCTATTCATTTAAGAGAAGAGTTGCTCAATGTAAGGGAAAATTTTTAGGGAATATATGAGTGAATAATTTAGTGACTAACAGTTGCGTATACTTTTGGTAAAAACTATGAACATGTATAAAGCAGTGTCATATCTTAAATAACAGCAAGAAGTTCATGAGAATGGAATCAAGGCTGATGTGCTCACTGTTTTATACCAAGGGTCCATCCAGCATGTTCTTTGGATTTATTATGCTCTTAAAAAACATTGGTGGGAAGTATATAATTTTCCTTGTCACTTGATTTAAAAAAAATTAGGAACCCAAAATGAGTAGAAGAAATCATAAAATCAGAGCAGAAACAGATGAAATAGAAACAAAGAAAACAATATCAAACAAAAATGAAACTAAAAGCTGGTTTTTTGAAAAGAAACAAAATTGATAAACCTTTAGCCAGACTCATCAAGAAAAAAAGGGAGAGGACTCATATCAATAGAATTACAAATGTAAAGGAAGAAGTTACAAGAGACATTAAGGAAATAAAAAAAGATCATAAGAGATTACTACAAGCAACTACATGCCAATAAAATGAACAATCCAGAAAAAGTGGACAAATTCCTAGAAAGATACAACAGCTGAACTGAACCAGAAAGAAGCAGAAAATATGACCAGACCAGTCACAAGCAATGAAATTGAAACTGTGATTAAAAATCTTCCAACAAGCAAAAGTCCAGGACCAGACTGCTTCACAGGTGATTTGTGTCAAACATTTAGAGAAGAGCTAACATCTTTCCTTCTCAAACTCTTCCATAAAAACTGAAGAGGGAGGAACACTCCCAAGCTCATTCTATGAGGCCACCTTTGCCCTGATACTATAACCAGACAAAGATATCATAAAAAAAAAAAAAGATTAGAGGCCAATAACACTGATGAACATAGATGCAATAACCCTCAACACAATACTAGCAAACAGAATCCACAAAACATTAAAAGGATCACATACCATGATGAAGTGGGATTTATCCCAGGGATGCAAGGATTCTTTAATATGTACAAATCAATCAATGTGATACACTATATTAACAAATAGAATAATAAAAACCACATGATCATTTCAATAGATGCAGAAGAAGCTTTTAAGCTTTTGACAAAATTCAGCACACTTTTATGATAAAAACTCTCCAGAAAGTGGTCATAGAGGGAACCTACCTCAACATAATAAATGTCACGTACATGACAAAACCCACAGCAAACATCATTCTCAGTGGTGAAAAATTGAAAGCATTTCTTCTAAGATCAGGAACAAGATAAGGGTGCCCACTCTCTCCACTATTATTCAACATACTTTGGAAGTCCTAGCCACAGCAATCAGAGAAGAATAAGAAATAAAAGGAATCTAGATAGGAAAAGAAGAAGTAAAAAAAAGTAAGAAGCATCAGCTTTGAGCAAAAAACAGGAAAATTACATATGCAAAGTGATTCAATGAATACTAAAGTCCAGTGTTGCAAAGATCTTTTGTTGCTTTTACTGAAACTACCACAAGTCATTCCTGGTCAAAACTGTGAAAGCTGGCCCCTGGATTATAGTGATATAAGAAATTCGGTGTTTACTGTTACATATGCACCTATCAACACTTGCAGAAGTAATGATCAGATTTGTAGGACTGAAGACAGTGTGGCATGGCCAAATACCAGATACAAAGTCCCTTCTATACTAAAATCAAAACCAAAACCTTAACAACCCTTTGGACATTAGCTCTGAGACATTAAATTACAAGATGCTCAAAAAATGTGATAACAATTGTGTAGTAATTTT
This sequence comes from Cervus elaphus, assembly GCF_910594005.1. Classification (NCBI taxonomy): domain Eukaryota; kingdom Metazoa; phylum Chordata; class Mammalia; order Artiodactyla; family Cervidae; genus Cervus; species Cervus elaphus. The sequence goes on from NC_057819.1 coordinate 29,752,862, forward strand.
CCAATTGCATAATTGTAAACATGTACAGCTGTGTATTATATGGTTAGTAAGTTGTCTTGACTACAACAAATATGGAAAGAAAAAACAATATATACCATAAAATAACCATTTTCAAGGAATTAAAAAAGTAAAACCATAGATCATAAGCTGTATATCAATATTTATTTAAATATTTAAAATATTTATTAAATATCCAGTATGAAGACTCAAACACGAGAACGACTTTAGTTTAAGGTGGTTTCTAGACAGACCTTGGAGAACAATGAAGACTCAGATACAACAAAACCTATGACTAGCAAAACAGATCTTACCCAATCTGGGGAGAATTTACACATGATAAAGTCAAGGCAGCTAAAATAAACAACAACAAAAAAAAATCAGTAGTTTCCCTATGATTCAGCTTAAGAAATTAAACAAGCCAATCCACCTGAAAAAAAAAAAAAAGACAAGACAATACTGCATTTCCCTCCAGCTGCCTCTTAGTCAAAAACATTGGGTAGATGTCAAACAGAATAAAATTTCTCTATTTGATAACTTATGTTTGAAATGGCTAGGGTGACTTTAGGTATATGCACCACCCTGATCATGTAGATATTGAAATTATCAGAAAACAAAGCAAAAATAATTGATGAGTGCAGAAAGAATTAAGAGAGCTGTTGGGTTAAAACTGCATCCATAAGTTCATGTGTATCTATTTTAAGATCCCACATGTGAGTGATATCATATGATATTTGTCTTTGTCTGAATTTCTTCACTTACGATGATTATCTGTACATCCATCCATGTTGCTCCAAATGGCAAAATTTCATTCTTTTTTACCCCTGAGTAGTATTCCATTGTATCTATGTAACCACATCTTTATCCATTCCTCTGTCCATAGACATCTAGGTTGCTTTCATGTCTTGGCTATCGTGAATAGTGCTGCTATGAACACTAGTGTGCATGAATCTTTCATGTTAGACAGTCCCAAGCAGACTGAATCCAGGAATGCACCCAATAGGTGCACATAGCAGAATGTACAAATGTCAATAATGTCCTCCTCTGGACTAGAATAACAGAATTGGAGGTAATAAAGATCAAAAATAGACCAACTCACTGGTAACTGGGCTGAATCTAAAGCTTATCAACCTTCCCTCTAGTCACAGAGCTGAAGAGAAAGTGTGACCATCATTCAAATGGATGCTGAGACCTTAAAAGTCCACACACTCTGATCACCAGCACAAACCAGGTCTACCAGATGTCCCTTCACTCAATCAAGCTAAATGGCAAAATAAACATATGAGACTATGACCAAATTACTGCAGCCCCTGCAAAAGGTAATATTATCCAGACAGATCAGAGAAAATGTATCTCAAAAGTGACTTAGCACAGAAATGTGACAAAATAATTTTAAAACTGGTTCACATTATCAATGAAATTTTAAGGAACTATTACCCCTCAAGCTGTGGGAGAATTTTTAGACAGGAAGCAAAAAGGATGTAGATTCAACTTAAGAATGATAGATGCTCCTGGATGAAAATGTAAAGTTGGGACAGAAGAGATCAAACACAAACACTTGATTGTGCTGACCAAAATAAAACAAAACAATGAGTAAGCAAATAGTTTCCTCGTGTCCATGACAAACTTAATGAAAGAAGATCTATTCCTAATCCTATCCCCACAATATTTTAAATTATAAAAACATAGGGGAACGTCCCTGGTGGTCCAGTGGTTAAGAATCCACCTGCCAATACAGGGGACCTGGGTTCAATCTCTGGGCCATGAAGATCCCAGATAGAGTCTGCAAGCCACAACGCCAGAGCCCGTGTGCCCTAACTACTGAAGCCCGAGTGCCTAGAGCCCGTGATCCACAATGAGAAGCCACCACAGTTGGAATCATGCACACATCTAGAGAGCAGCCCCCGCTTGCTGCAACTTAATTTTTTTTTTTTTTGCTGCAACTTTAGAAAGCCCGTGCAATGCACAGCACCAAAGACACAGCACAGCCGAAAATAAACAAATATATAAACAATTATTTTAAAATATGGGGAAAAAATCCTAAACTTCAAATGACTTATTCTGTCTACTCTTTCCAATACAGCTTTGAAGTAAATACTGTTTAATCTCCCATTTAATAGCTGAGTAATTACCACAGAGAATTATACAAGACATTGGAGGCAGGGTTAATGGATAATGAAGACTGAAAAAGTCTCCCAAAACAGGAGTCGCTATTCACAGTGCTGAGGGTTGTGACTACTACAGTTTCTCCAGATTTCACTGTTTAATTCTTTATAAATAAGATTATAACATGAGTCTCTTCATAATACAGAATTTCTGGTGAGAAATTTGGAATATGCTTAAAATATAAAATATGCATCATTTTCATATTATTTATTAGGGTAAGGGTAACTTTATTAAAGCTTCCCTGATAGCTCAGTTGGTAAAGAATCTGCCTGCAATGCAGGAGACCCCGGTTCAATTCCTGGGTTGGGAAGATCCCCTGGAGAATTGATAGGCTACCCACTCTAGTATTCTTGGACTTCCCTTGTGGCTCAGCTGGTAAAGAATCCGCCTGCAATGCGGGAGACCTGAGTTTGATACCTGGGTTAGGAAAACCCCGTGGAGAGGGAAAGGCTACCCACTCCAATATTCTGGTCTGGAGAATTCCATGCACTATATAGTCCATAGGGTCACAAAGAGTTGGACACGACTGAGCAATTTTCACTTTCACCTTTATTAAAATTATAAAAGTTTTAATTTTTTCTCATTGCTAACAACATATGTTTGTTTGTTGAAAAAATACCCAAACAAAAAAATGCTAGTAGAATACCTAAGCACAATACCCAGTCCTCTTATAAAAGCATCTTCAATTAACAGATCAAATTTATCTCTTTTATGCTTGTCAACAATCAAAAACAATACCTCACTTTCACACTCATAGATAACAAAAATCTACCAAAATATGAGGATCAAGCACCCATTTCCATCAAGCAAAGACAGCTGCAGTTGAAGAAAGCAAAGCAGTTTATTTATTTTCTTTTGTACATAAATTTTTTATTTTTCCACTTTAGTTTTCCTGTTTCATCTAAATCAAGAATTTATGTGTGTACTTCTCTAATGAGTAAAAAGTCAGACTTTTATGGTGTATAATTCAATGTTTTTTTTGTACATTCACAGAGCTATGCAGCCAACACTATCTAATATTCAAATATTGCGTCACCACAATGTGAAAATCCACACCTATTATCAGTCTCATACCCATTTTCCTCTCCTCCCAATCTCACCACATTCACCAATGTACTTTATATGGATTTTCCCATATTTCATATTTCATATTAACAAGATCATATAATAAGTGGCCTTTTAGGAATAGCTTCTTTTACTTTGTTTCCTTATTGGTTACCTGTCTGGATGATGAATTCACTGTTAGAAGTGTAATATCAACACCCCTACTGTTACTGAATTATCTGTTTCTCCTTTCTTATCTGTTAGTATTTACTTAGTGTATCAGGGTACTCCCATGAAGTAGGATGTAAGCAGGGTTTTTAGTAGATGTCCTTTATCAAGTTGAGGAAACTTCCTCTACTCCTAGTTTGCTGAGGTTCTATTGGTAATGGATTTTAGATTATTTGGTCCATATTATCTGCATATCGAATGATCACATATTTTTCCTGCTTTATTTTGCTAGTTTGGTTAATTTCATTGATTTTTGTTTTAGTTTGGGTTTTGCCATTGTTTTTGCTGTTGTTTCTTTTTATTTATTTTAACCATTTAATTTTATCTAAAACTTTATCATTATTCATTTGTTTATTTTTAAACTGAAGGATAACTGCTTTAAATATTGTATTAGCTTCTGCTTTTCAACAATATGAATCAGCTACATTAAACTTTTATTTTTTTTCATTTATTTTTATCAGTTGGAGGCTAATTACTTTACAATATTGTAGTGGTTTTTGCCATACATTGACATGAATCAGCCATGGATTTACATGTGTTCCCCATCCCGATCCCCCCTCCCACCTCCCTCCCCATCCCATCCCTCTGGGTCTTCCCAGTGCACCAGCCCTGAGCACTTGTCTCATGCATCCAACCTGGGCTGGTGATCTGTTTCACCCTTGATAGTATACTTGTTTCAATGCTATTCTCTCAGAACATCCCACCCTCACCTTTTCCCACAGAGTCCAAAAGTCTGTTCTGTACATCTGTGTCTCTTTTTCTGTTTACATTAAACTTTTAATTTTATATTGGAGTATAGTTGATTAACAATGTTAGTTTCACGAGTACAACAAAGTGACTCAGTTATGCATATACATGTACCTATTCTTTTTCACATTATTTTCCCATTTAGATTGTTATGTAACATTGAGCAGAGTTCCCTGTGCTACACAGTAGGAGTTTGTTGATTACCTATTTTAAATAAAGCAGGGTGTATACATCCATCTCCCCAAACTCCCTAACTTCCTCCCCCTTCTTCCCATCCTTCCCCCTGCCCCTATAACCACAGACTCATTCTCTAAGTCTATGAGTCTGTTTATACTTTGTAAATAAGCATTATAGACTTCAGTTCCTTTCTGTCTCTTTTAAGTTGCTTACTTTCTTAAAACCCTACTCTTGGAAAACAGCCCAATTGTGACACAGATAACAGGAAAATGAATTCTCCAAAGGCACAAGAAAACCAAACAAGTGAGTGTCATTAGCAAATACAGTACATTAATAATAAAGAATAAAGCTGCTGATCAGTCGTTAAGCCTTTACATAAACAATGGGGCATTTACTCCAAATTCCAGTATTCTAAAACATGATTTATGGACATTTTTGAGCTACTGTATAGAACATGCAGATTTTCACTGTTTTGATTTTAAACAATAACACATTATTTTCCTCTCCTGAAATAAATATAGTTCTTTAAGACCGTATATTACCAGGCAGACCTTCTAAGCTACAATTTATATCTCACATAGTAATAAGTCTTCCAAGTCTTACATATCTTATATATGACTGTTTCATTATAGTACAACAGAAAAACCTTTTTCTTTTTTTTTTTAATTGTAAAATTTGAGTCTTCAATCCTTGGCATTTACTATCTATCTTTTAATTCCTTTGCAAATTGTATCAAGGAATTTTCTGACAAAAATATTTTAGGGAAAACAAACTGCCTCAATATTCAAAAACCTTAAGAGAATTCTCTCCCCTATTTCCAAGATATAATAATACAAAAATACAACACAGTATAAGTCATTTAATTTGAAGAAGTATTAAGGAGGTTATCCATAAATGTGCATGAAATGCCCCAGATATAAGACAATCTAAAAAATACTCCAAAAACATAAGATAGTTAAATTATCATTTTAAATAAATAAAGACACAGGGTTCAAAAAGCTAAAATATGCCACACATAAAGTTTATAATTACAGAAAGTTGTGTTGATAAAGATTTTTCTTCTTCTTAAAAAAGTAAAAATTGGCTCAATGGAGATATTTTCACTAAAATTAATCAGCAGTAGATTCTGAAATGGGGTTTCGCTGGTGGCACAGTGGTAAAGAACTGCATGCCAACGTAGGTGACACGGGTTCAATCCCTGGGTCGGAAAGATCCCCTGGAGAAGGAAATGACAACACTCTCAGTATTCCTGCCTGGAAAATTCCATGGACAGAGGAGCCTGATGGGCTACATACAGTCCATGGGATTGGCAAAAGAGTGGGACACAACTGAGCAACTTAACAACAGCCACAGATTCTGAAATAGACTTCCCTAAAGCCATTTTAAGCACAAATGTAAATGAAACACATACTGCCTTGTGAAGATACCTGCAGCCTTCAATTCCACAATTTTACAGAAAATGTCACTTGGTCACTCTGGCTTGATGTCATCACTGGTCTAGCCTTAATATCATTCTTAACGCACTTCTCCTCATGTGTCTCTCTCTATATCAAACAAGACTGCATGCTTCTTGTACTGCATTCTTCTACCGTATTTTCCTATTATTTCAGAATAGAATACAGCTGGAAAAAAACCTAAGAGGTCATCAGGTCCAACTCTTAATTTACAGATGAGGAGTGTGTAACTAAGCACGATGATACTATAAGACCAAAGTCACTGGATGAAAACCATTTGGGTTTTTCAGACTCTGAAACTGAAAACACACCCAGGAGAGCTTCAGACCCTTGGTTTTCCTCTCTTTCTAGCCCACAATACTACCCTCTCTTTCACAAACTTACAATTAGCCTACCTCGAGAATGATCAATTTCACAGGCAGGGGCAATATTAACTCCTTTTTTGAAATGCCTTAAAAAATGCAAACATTCACATATTCTTGTCTTGATCAATAACACTGGCAATTTACCTTAGGCAGAAGAAAACAAATTAGCCAGAATAATTTCAGAGACCATTTGCTGTCACATGTCACTAATTATAGTATTCCTATGCGTTTTCTGAACTATCTTCTTGATAAGGGTAAGGATATCTTAAGGATCTGAGACTTGCTTTATCCCTCTCAGTACCTTAAAGAAAACTCAAGTAGTTTATCTAAACTGCTATTTTCTAAATTGTGATTTTTATCCACTGAAAACTTAACAGTATCACCATAGCTTATGGGGATCCTTTAGGGTTTTACTTTTACCTATGTGATGTGAAAGTCGCTCAGTCATGTCTGACTCTTTGTGGCCCCATGGACTAGTACAGTCCATGGAATTCTCCAGGACAGAATACTAAAGTGGGTAGCCTTTCCCTTCTCCAGGGGGTCTTCCCAACCCAGGGATCAAACTGAGGTCTCCCACACTGCAGGCAGATTCCAAGCATCTACCTAAACCCAAGCACACCCACAAGAAGCTTTGGATCTCTTGACAAACACCACTCACACATCATTTCTGAAGGGACGTTAAGGATGCCCACCTCTTACAGGCCATTTAGAATTTACTCACTCCGACTCTCAGCAGAAGAATTAAGCATGTGTATTCCTTTGTGGGTCCGTAAGGACCTCTTTCTGTCTATTTAAGTCAAGTCCTGTTTGGATACTGCCTCTAAGAGAAAGCTAAGCAAGACGGGAGGAAACCCATGCGAAGGCAAACCCAGCAATTAGTTTTGACTTTCAAATATATTTAGATTCCATAATAATGTCTCATTTGTGTTGTTGTTCAGCCGTACTCTGTAACCTCTGTACTGCAGCACGCTAGACTCCTCTGTCCTCTACCATCTCCCAGAGTTTGGTCAAATTCACACCAATGGAGTCGGTGATACTATCTAACCATCTCATCTTCTGCTGACCCCTTCTCCTTTGATTTTCAATCTTTCCCAGCATCAGGGTCTTTTCCAACGAGTTGCCTCTTCACATCAGGTGCCCAAAGTATTACAGCTTCAGCATCAGTCCTTCTAATGAATATTCAGGGTTAATTTCCTTTAGGATTGACTGGTTTGATCTCCTTACAGTCTAAGGGACTCTCAAGAGTCTTCTCCAACACCACAATTTGAAAGCATCGATTCTTCAGTGCTCAGCCTTTTTTATGGATCAACTCTCACATCCGTACATGACTACTGAAAAAAAAACCATAGCTTTGACTGTATGGAACTTTGTCACATTTACTTGTTGTATATTCATTAAGTGAAATCACCTGAAATCATGTATATGTAACATTTGTGAAATTTGACGCATTCTTCATTCTTATTTTTCTCCCTTTTCCTTGTAATAGAAATAGGTCATGAAACCAAAGACTGTTATAATTATTAAAAATGCATACTCTAGGAAAATATAAATACTATGCTATATTTTTATTGAGCTTCAGTATTGCTTTCTGTAGCTTATTGAAACATATATATTTTTTGATGCAATTGTTAATCTAAGAGGTCTGTCATCTACAGAAAGAAAGTTTATATTTGTATTGAGAGACTATTTCAGATGGCTTTGTTCTGTCTTCTACAAACTCTGTCAACTACACAATGTCTACGTAGGATCAATGTAAAAGTTACAGTTTTCTCAGAAAATGAGAGAAACCACCCACTAAGCTGACTCTAAATAATTATGCTGAGTTTGACTAATATGGTCATGGAGCTGTTAGAAGGTAGAGGCACTTGTGTGTGTGTTTGTGCTCGGTCACACAGTTGTGTCTGACTCTTTATGACCCCATGACTATAGTCCACCAGGCTCCTCTGTCCACGGATTTTCCAGGCAAGAATACTGGAGTGGGTTGCCATTTCCTCCTCTAAGGCATATTCCCAACCCATGGATCAAACCTGTGAAAGAGACACTTATCTGACCCAAACATCAAATGTGCAGAAGTCGAGGCTTAGCAGACAGGGACTCCAGATTCTCCACAGCAAATATTTCATGTGAAGGTGATTTTACACTTGTTCAAAATGATTGCCTCGCTACCATGAGGCAAACTAAATCTAATGAATTCTACTAAAGTGGAAGTTTATCTGTGTTTTCTTAGAAAAGAATGATGCAATCCATAGGCTTCAAGTTGCTGAGAGTTGAGGCTTGGCTTAGGCAAGCCTTTCCTAAGAAGAACCTTTCCAGTGCCTATGTGTGTATCATAAACCTTTAGACAAAAGATATTTTCAGAGTATGCCTGGCACTGTTGCTTCAGGTGCTGCATATTTGGAGAGACCATAATAATAACAGTATTCCTTCTGTCAGCCATTTGAGAACAAATGTCCTAACCTAAGCAGAAATATCATATGAGGAAAAAAAGGACTCAGGCCTACAAATGTGTATAAGTATGTGTCTGTGTGTGTGTGTTCACACACACATCCATCCATCCTTACACAAACATTTAATATCTAAATATTTTACCAGCAGCTCTACTCCACAAACAGAAGGTTTGTGTCAGTTGATTTTATAATATCTCTTCCATGTAAATAGCATCCAACAAAATCTTGCATTACATATACGTCCTAATACAAATGATGAACATCACCTTTAATAGACAGGTCAATGAAAATGTAGGTTTCAAAAATGTGGGGGCTGTAAAGATTAATAAAAATGCATTTAATAAAGGTTAGAATATTTATGAACCCTTTCACACTGCATGTATGATTTAAGACTCGACATTTCTAAAGTTTAAATATGAATAGTATAGACAAATAAAACTTTCAACTGGTAATTTGAAGGAAGCACTCATTAACTTTCAAATTGCTCCTGTTTCATTTCCTAAGATGTAGGCATCTATATTCCTTATTTTCAGTTTCTAGTATGGCAAAATAATTTTGTCAATTCTTTTAGCATCCTAGCACACTTAGAGAAAGATTTAATAGTACACTACATTTTGTCTCCTAGGTTGATCATTATCACCTAGAATTCCCATTCAATTATTAAAATTTTGCACTGCAAAACCCAACCTACAGCCAATTTAGCAGGAAACAATACTTGGGGGGGGGGGGGTTGGGGAGAAATGAAATAAGAACTCAGATACAGATAAGAATTGGGGAAGGTTATTTTAGAGCAAGAGAAACCTGTAGCAAGGTCTCTTACATAAATTCATAATTACTGATATAAATATATCAGGGGGTACATTTTTTAGAGACTTCACTTACCTGTCAGTAAAATGCCAAAGTACTGGGAACTATTTGTAGATGACCAAAAGATTAAATGCTACTTCATCCTTAATGATTATTCCTACAAGATTTGTTGTTTCAGTTGAGACTTTACAAAAAAAAAAATCTCTGTACAAAAATAGAAGTTTCTATCATTCAGCAGGTTATATGAACTATAGCAAATTAGTATTTGGTAGACACAATTTTGTTAATACTCCAACTGTCATCCCACTCTAACTATACTCTGTTAACAGAATCTTGGGTTTTTTCCTTCAGAAAAATAGACTCAGAAATGATCTAATAAAATGAATGGCAGTGTCTTTGCCCATGTGGCCAGTGACTGTTCCAGGCAGAGGCCTGAGATCCATTTATGGCCAATGATGGAAAAGCTGCACTTTAAAAAGCTGTGTTGAAGCTTCTTTTTCCTGTGTCTGGACACAGCTCCGTCAGGAGGTGATACTGGGATGAGCCCAAGGTCTGCAGTCTACGGGCCAAGGATGATGGAGGTAAACGTTTAAAGAGCCTGGTGACCATGGCACAGAGCTCTGAAACTAAGTCATCCTGAACCTGCCTGAACTCTGGATGTCTTGTTATAAGAGACAATAAATGTAATAGGTAAGGCCAGGACTTGAGTGTTTTGTAACCTGCAGCTATTAGTATCCTACATAATGACCCTATATTAGAAACTGTGTGCATATATATGGGTTTCCCTGGTGGCTCAGATGGTAAAGATAATGGTCTTCCCTAATAGCTCAGTTATGGCAGAAAGTGAAGAAGAACTAAAAAGCCTCTTGATGAAAATGAAAGAGGAGAGTGAAAAAGTTGGCTTAAAGCTCAACATTCAGAAAACTAAGATCATGGCATCTGGTCCCATCACTTCATGGCAAATATACGGGGAAACAGTGGAAACAGTAAGAGACTTTATTGTTTTGGGCTCCAAAATCACTGCAGATGGTGATTGCAGCCATGAAATTAAAAGACGCTTACTCCTTGGAAGGAAAATTATGACCAATCTAGGCAGCATATTAAAAAGCAGAGACATTACTTTGCCAACAAAGTCTAGTCAAGGTCCGTCTAGTCAAGGCTATGGTTTTTCCAGTAGTCATGTATGGATGTAAGAGTTGGACTATAAAGAAAGCTGAGTGCCAAAGAATTGATGCTTTTGAACTGTGGTGTTGGAGAAGACTCTTGAGAGTCCCTTGGACTGCAAAGAGATCAAACCAGTCCATCCTAAAGAAGATCAGCTCTAAGTGTTCACTGGAAGGACTGGTGCTGAAGCTGAAACTCCAATACTTTGGCCACCTCATGCGAAGAGCTGACTCATTTGAAAAGACCCTGATGCTGGGAAAGATTGAAGGCAGGAGGAGAAAGGGACAACAGAGGATGAGATGGTTGGATGGCATCACCGACTCAGTGGAGATGAGTTTGAGTAAACTCTGGGAGTTGGTGATGGACAGGGTGGCCTGGCATGCTGTGGTCCATGGGGTCGCGAAGAGTCAGACACGACTGAGCAACTGAACTGAACTGAACTGAATAGCTCAGTAGGTAAAGAATCCGCCTACAGTGGAGGAGACAGGGGTTCGATCCCTGTCGAAAGATCCAACCCTTGTTGGAAAGATTCCCTGGAGAAGGAAATGGCAAACACGCCAGTATTCTTGCCTGGAGAATCCCACGGACAGAGGAACCTGGTGGGCTACCCATGGGGTCACAAGAGTCAGATATGACTTAGTAACTAAACCACGACCACATACACATAATATATATTCAGAAACAAAGCCACATGACCTACTATTAAGAAACTTCTTTCTGCATTCAAACATTCTTTAGATCATGTACTTATTAGAATGTGAGGAAGAAGATCACCATGAAGTTTCATAGCACCACAGTTTAGCATATGTATGAAAAACCAATTTAAGAATGCATTTATGCCAATTGTTTCCAATTGTTTATTTAAAAGTCTAATGTTAATTTGTTGGACAGACTTTCTCTAGCTCTGCTGTCTAGTAACAAGTCAGGGAGAGAATGCAAGGAACCCATTTCAGCTCACTGTCCATTCTCCACTGGTGGTCGTCACACCTCTTTTGGGAATAAGGACAGATTACGTGTGTTATCATCAAATAGGAGCATTAATATTCTGCCAGAGGTCACATAGGTTATCTAAATGCTTCATTAATAATAGGCTGACAACATCACAGAAGGCATAAATCTTTTTTAAAAAAATAATTAATTTTTAAAGGAAATATAAGAGTCCATGTTGGTCTCAGGACAAGGAGCAAGTCGAAATTCAAGACTTGGAGGAAACAGAAGATAAGCAGAAACTGACACCCTAAGTCCCATAACAGTTCAAAAAGCTTTCTATTAGGAATCTCTTTAAAATAATACTCTTAATCTCTGCTTGATAAATACCAACAGGAAATTAAACCATGGCTACCATGTGTGTGTCCCCAGGTCAAACAGACCTAAGAGGCTACTCATCCTGGTATCTAAATAACATAAAGAAAAAAGCACCTTACCCCTGTGACACATCATTTAAAGTTGCAATTAGTTACCTCGTCACCTCAGGAACATTGTTTTGGAATTCAACTTTGTGTGTATTTATACCACCTACATATTCATAACTTAATTCAGTTCAATAGATCCTTTAAAGGTCTTTAAAGAGGTCTTTACTGATCATGAATTCAGATATAAAGCTAGGTTTTAGATCAAAATATTCTCCACAGAGCACCCCCGCCCTCATCACATGCTGCAGTTTCTTCCTGGCCCACCACCCAGAAATCCGTCCTCCAAAGGCTCTTTCCCATATATTCTGCCTAGCTTTTTGTATTGATTTATCTTACTTGCTGCTCTGATTTCTTCTCACATCACCCAGTCTTGCTCTATGTTTTGTTTACTTGCAATTCACATCATTCTTTCTTAGGGTCTCATCCCTTTTTCCTCCAAAACTGTCCCCCCCAACAGTGTATATTTATTGTTTGTCAATTCTGCAAATTTGCGTTTGAGGCTTCAGCGGGTACCTGCATGAAGTATTCACAACAGGCTGGAAGAAAAGGGCACATACAACTTTCACATAATTAGAGACAGGAACTGTTCACCCAAGAACTACAGGGTTGAGGAAAAAAAACAAGTTTTTTTCAAACTCAGTCTGCTAAATGCCTTGAGTCACTCTTTAGGGCTAAAGTACTGTTGAACTGCGTGGCATGTAATGATTCCTTTGTGAACCACCCAGAACTCCGAGAGAATGAACACACTGTGTGTCTACTGCTGGGATGAAGAATACAAATGATCATTATTCTGCATAATTACAAGCCTCCCATTTTTCACTCAAAGCTATTATCTTCAGAAATCTACTTTTCATGAGCAGACACAGACCAATCTTGCCCTCAGTCATGATTTCTTAACTCTGTTCACGGTTATCACTCTTTTCCTCCTCTTTTCATTTACTCAAATATCCAGATGTGTCTGCAGAATCTTACATACAGATCTGGAAGTTTCTCTAAACATCACACCTATTATACATCAGGCCTAGTGAGCATCACATTTTATACTTTCCCTAACACATACGCACAGTCGGCCCTTGGTATCCACGAGGCATTGGTTCCAGGAACCACCCCCCACCCCCGCCACAAAACCTGCAGAAGCTCAGGACCCCTACATAAAATGATATTACCTACATAAAATGATATAACCTACACACATGCTCAAGTATACTTTAAATCATCTTTGGACACCTTACAATCCCTAACAATGTAAATGCCCTGTAAATTGTTGGGGTGTGCAACAAATTCAAGTTTTACTTTCTGGAATCTTCACGGAATATTTTTTTCTCAGAATATTTTTGATCTAGATTGGCTGACTCCATGGGTGTGCAGGAGGCCTGACCGTATTTAAGACAGCATCTGATCCGCAGAGTGTCCCAGATTTATGGAGAAGGAATATACACTACTGCCACAGTCCATGAAAGTGCCCTCGGCCTGAATAGATTCAAGTCACCTGCCCAAGTACTAGGACTGCGATTTCAACATGTACAACTTTCAAGGCCAATGTTCTTAATTATCATGCTCCCTGTAAATTCCTCATCCCTGTCTAGGTGTCTACAGCACCAATCCTGTAACCTGGAGTTCGAAGTGTAAAACTGGAGGCTTCATTCACTGACGAGCTTGTGGATCAAGCTCTGTATCTCCCTCCAACCAACCCACATGGACCAGCTAAACACAGCCAACTTCAAAACCAAAAGAAGACCTGAAGCACATAGAAATTGTCTTGCTTTTGTTTAAATGATCTTGACTTTTGCCCAATTCTCAACAGCAGTTAATTGCCATTCTCTGTGAAACAAAGAATCCAATTCATGTATATATATAAACAGTAGCCATGCAAGCTTCTGGAGGAGGAAATGGCAACCCTCTCCAGCATTCTTGCCTGGAGAATCCCAGGGAAAGAGGAGCCTGGAGGGCTGCCGTCTATGCGGTTGCACAGAGTCGGACACGACTGAAGCGACTTAGCAGCAGCAGCAGCAGCATGCAAGCTTTACCTGTAAAGGTTTAGTAAGCTGCATACATACAGCATGTTTTTTTTTTTTAGCGTTGAAGGGTCCAAGTATTGGTTTATCAAGGGAAAATGTACATGATACCTAGAAGTAGGTATTTGTTCAGTTTATTCCTTAGTTTTATGTATGTGTTTAATTTCACCTCAGCAGGTAGTCTGAGTTAACACACACGGGTGGTCTGCATTTTGTAAGCTCCAGGGTTTACAAAGAGGTTGGGATCTGGCTGGAAGCAACATGGGTCAAGTGAGGGGAAAACATACAGGAGGGGGATTCAATTGGAAGCAGTGACTCTTGGACCACAGCAGGGGCATCTACCCAGAGAGTGGGAAGGACCAGGAAAGTGGGGGATGACCATTGCAAAAACCAGATGCTCCTGCTGGAGGCTGTGGTTCTGCTAGTCTGAGAGCGATGTACCTCCCGCCCCCTGATTCCCTCCGGTCCTTGAATCCCAGGCTTTGCTGCTTCAGCATCCTGCATGGCTGCTGCCTCACCTAGGACACCCTCCTCTGCTCATACCCTCCCTCCTCACCTTCCAGACCTTGGAAAAAACGTCTCAGCTTCTTGGAAATCTCCCCTGCACCGCCCCCATCACAGTGTTGCATGCATTCTTTTTTTGCGTCTTTAATTCAAGTACAATTGAATTACAATATTATATTAGATTCAGGTGTACAGCAGAGTGATTCAGTATCTTTACAGATTATACCCCACCAAAAGTTACTACAAGATAAAGGCTGTAATCCCTGTGCTGTACAATATATCCTTGTCATTTATTTATTTTGTATTTTGATCAAGAGAAGCTTGTCTTTCTTAGTCCCCTCCCTCTCTCTTGCCTCTCCCCATCCTCCCTCCCCTCAGGGAACCACTAGTTTGTTTTCTGTATCTGTGAGTCTGCTTCATTCGTTTTTAGATTCCATATATAAGATATCATATGATATTCGTCTTTCTCCATCTGACTTATTTCATTAGTATGACAATCTCTAGGTACATCCACGTTGCTGCCTGTATACGTCTCTGTAAATGTGCCCCATCTTCATCCATTCATCTGCTGATGCACATTTAGGTTTGTTTCTTTGCCTTGGCTATTATAAACAGTGCTGGTGTGAACACGGGGGTACAAATATCTTTTCAAATTAGTGTTTTCACTTTTTCCAGATATATGCCCAGGAGTAGATTTGCTGGATCATACAGTAGTTCTATTTTTAGTTTTTTGAGAAACTCCCATACTATTTTCCATACTGGCTGCACCAAATTTACATTCCCACCAACAGTATACGAGGATTCCCTTTTCACCACATCCTCGCCAACACTCGTTATTTGTGATCTTATTGATGATACCATTCTGATAGATGTAAGGTAATATCTCACTTGGGTTTTGATTTGCACATCCCTGATGATTAGCGATGTTGAGCACTGTTTCATTTACTTGTTGGCCATCTATCTGTCTTTTTTGGGAAACTATTTATTCAGGTCCTCTCCTCCTTTTACATTGGGTTTTTTGGGTATTTTCTGATGTTGAGTTGCTGTAAGTTAAGGCTTCCCCTTCCCCAGTGCAGCCAAAGCACGTGCAGCCCTCTTGTTTAACTGCCTTCGTCACAAACTTAGATCCTGAAGCAGAAGCAAAGATCTCTGGAATTTCTTTACTTGGTTTATAACATAGAGTAAATAGATGCTCAATTCATGTGTTGAATGAAAGACTAAAGTAAAAAAAAACAAACAAACAAACAATAAAAACCCTTAATGAACTATACAATGTTTCATGTAAATGTTGCTATGGCAATACAGCAACAAATATAAATTTAAAGAATAGCTTTTATAAACCAAATACTCCCTATATCATTTCATTGTTTAAATTTTTCTGTTCCCCATCATTTACACTCATTTGGTAACACAAATGCACATATATTGCATTTTCACTGTGGATATTACCCTCAAAGTCTTATGACCTCCACCCTCAGAGAGGAATAGTGATTTCCACCTGGCCAGTGGCCAGAGACAAATTGAACTGACCTCAGATTAACCTTTCAGCAAACTTTTCAAGTGATCAGTTAAATAAGTTAAGTGCAGACTCAGGCAAACAATATGAACCTTTCCCCTCCCTTAGCATGTGTGCTAAGACACAGCGGTGAATAGAGGGAGCTGGCCTTATGGCTGAATAATTCACTGATCATTTCCACCGAAGTGAGAGCTTTCATTAAATCTCTGATCATTTCCCTGGAAAATTAAATTTTCTATCAGCATCAAAGTACAGTAAAGATTTTTATAACTGAAAAACCTGGACACAAGCACAAACTAGCCCTGTAATTCTAAATGCCACTATTGTGATGAGTAGGGTGTTCTATTTCGCCTAGACGTGGGACCTGCTGGCTGTCATCCAATTGGCATATTCTGCACCCTGCGGTCCTGATTTAGTCTGGCATAAACTCTGAACACAGTCAAGACTAGGCTCAATGCTAGCCCTACCAACTATATAGCCTGGAACAAGTAAGATCCCTGACCCTGTAGGCCCTCATCATTAAAATGGGGGAAAATAATGTCTACATTTTAAGACAGATGACAAAAAATAATTGGTAAAGCACCAGTAAAGCCAGAAACCACTGAGGCATCAGTAGGGTCAGATACTCTCCAGTAAAGACAGTCACTCTGCCTATGTAGATTACACTCTAGCGGATGCATAATTAACAAAAGTGACATTTCTCAATTCAGCTTTGAGGTCCTAGGACCTATAAAAACGCAACACATTTTGGTCTTGCTCCAGAATCAATTCTTAGATATCGTGTATTGTTTCACTTTTGTTGTAGAGATTATTTTAATTACTTTTTCAATTTCTCTAATGTTGGCATCATTTTTCTTATCACAAATCAAAAATGAAAATGAAACATAATCATAACAGAATACTGCCCTAATCTTTGATGAATGGTCAACAGGGAGTCCAAGAGAGGATATAAAATCCCAAGGGATTATTATGAAGAGAGTCAGAGAACAGTATAAATATATAATACATTAAAATATGGATGGAAACTCAAACATGCTTTTGTTACAGGAATTCCATAAATGAACTGTGCAGCCAAAGAATTTCAGCTGAACTTATAATTTCTCAGCAAATGACGTTGATGATGTAAACAGAGCACGCTGGACCACGATATTGTTTGCTCAGGCGGGCACATGCAACTGGTTATCACTTACTGTGTTGGTCCCCTAAGGCAAGGCTCTGGACTCACAAGGCTGGGTACTGCCCATGTCTGGAGGACTTGACCCTCTACTAAGTGCTCTGGAGTCAGACATACAGATACCTGGCACGTGGCTGGCTAAGTTCTCAGCACCCTGTACACCACACAGATATTTAAAAATTTTATTTTGCATTGGAGCATAGGTGTATAACAATGTTGTGTTAGTTGTAGATGTACAGCAAAGTAACGTCAGGTGAGTCTTAAAATCACCTGATGTTTGATATATATATATATATAACATACATATTATACATATATATACACACACACATATATTTTATATATATATATATTTTTTTGAACAACTGGTTCAAAATTGGGCAAGGAGTGCAACAAGGCTGTATATTGTCACCCTGCTTATTTAACATATATACAGAGTACATCATGCAAAATGTTGGGCTGGATGAAACACAAGTTAGAATCAAGATTGCCAGAAGGAATATCAACAATCTCAGATATGCAGATGATATCACTCTAATAGCAGAAAGGGAAGAGGAACTAAGTCTCTTGATGAGGGTGAAAGTTAAGTGTTAGTTGCTCACTCGTGTCTGACTCTTATTGACCCCACGGACTGTATGGATGTAGCCCACCAGGTTCCTCTGCCTGGTGGGCTACATTCTCCAGGCAAGAATACTGAAGTGGGTTGCCATTTCCTTTTCCAGGGATTATAAAGAAGTCAACTATCAAATCATGAAGACATGGAGGAAGCTTAAATGCATGTTACTAAGTGAAAGATGCCATTTCATCTATGACATTCAAGAAAAAGCAAAACTATGGAGACAGTAAAATGTTAAGTGGCTGTTACGTGTCAGGGATCAGAGGAGGTTAGGAGGGTTAGATAGGCAGTTGCACTGAGTATTTGGGAGGGGGGCAGTGAAAATACTATTTATACCATAAAGATGGATACACATCATTATACATTTGTCAAAACCCACAGAAAGTGTGACACCAAGAGTGTTAACTTGGACTTTGAGTGGTAATGATGTGCCAAACCACGCTCATCAGTTGTAACCAATGTACCAGTTTGGTGGGGGATGTTGACAGTGGTGGAGGCTAGGTATGTGTGGGGGGAAAGGGCATTTGGGAATTTGTAACTTTCCCTCAATTTTGTTATGAACCTGAAACTGCACTAAAATGTCTTAAATTTAAAATTTATATATATAGTTTTTCATTTTCATTTTCTATTTCTCTTAAGGCATTATCTGTCATGTTTATGCACTCTTTTGTTTCTACTTCAGTGTTCATTTCTGAAATAATTTTTTTTTCTTTATGAAAGAGGAGAGTGAATAAGCTGGCTTGAAACTCAACATTAGAAAAACTAAGATCATAGCATCTAGCCAGATCACTTCATAGCAAATCAAAGGGGAAGAAGTGGAAGCCATGACAGATTTTATTTTCTTGGGCTCCAAAATCACTGTAGCCAGTGACTGCAGCCATGAAACCAAGACACTTGCTCCTCGGAAGCAAAGCTATGGCAAACCTAGATAGTGTATTAAAAAGCAGAGACATCATTTTGCCAACAAAGGTCCATATATCAAAGCTATGGTTTTCTAATAGTCATGTATGGATGTGAAAGTTGGACTCTCACCAATACTGAAGCCCAATAAAATTATAGCATAGTATTTTTATTTTCCTGAAGTATATGCATTGTAATAATTATGACAATGTTTGGTTTCACGACCTATTTCTATCACAAGGAAAGGGGGGAAATATTATGAGAAAGAAGAATCCTTCAAATTTCACAAATGCTAAATTTATATGATTTCAGCTGATTTCATCTGATTAATATACAGCAAGTAAATGTGACAAAGTTCTGTACATTCAAAGCTATGATTTTGCCAGTAGTCATGTGTGGATGTGAGAGTTGATCCATAAAGAAGGCTGAGCACCAAATAATTGATGTTTTCAAACTGTGGTGCTGGAGAAGACTCCTGAGAGTCCCTTGGACTGCAAGGAGATCAAACCAGTCAATCCCAAAGGAAATCAACCCTGAATATTCCCTGGAAGGACTGATGCTGAAGCTGAAGCTCCAAGACTTTGGCCACCTAAGGCAAAGAGGCAACTCACTGGAAAAGACCCTAATGCTGGGAAAGATTGAGGGCAAGAGGAGAAGAGGACAGCAGAGGATGAGATGGTTAGATAGCATCACCGACTCAGTAACATGTATTTGAGCCCTCTGGCAGATAGTGGAAGACAGAGGTACCTGGACTGCTACAGTCCATGAAGTCAGAGAGTCAAACGTGACTTAGCAACTGAACAACACTCTTTTTCAGATTCTTTTTCATTATAGGTTATTACCAGATATTGAATAGAGTTCCCTGTGCTAAACAGTAGGTCCTTTTTGGTTATCCCTCTTATATATAGTAATTTGTATATGTTAATCTCAAACTCCTAAGTTATCTCTCCCCCCTTCCCCTTTGGCAAACAGAAGTTTGTTTTCTATGTCTGTGAGTCTATTTTTTTCACTAATGAGTTTATTTGTACACACATATGTGTGTGTGCAATACCATTATTTTCTTGAGAATCTTGCTTAATTAATGTGAAAAGAACTATTCTGTTCATTACATACAACAGTAGCAATACATGTTTTCAACTTCAGTCTTATCGTTTATGGAGAGAAAGTGCCCAGGCACATGAGAAGTGGAAAGAGTTCTGCTGGATCTATTTATGAACTCGTTGATCACCCATTAAAAAGTCTTCATGATGAAGCAACAGTGAACGCAATTACTGCTCACACTGGTCTGCTAGTTTCCATGCTTGGTTAACCAGCAGTGAGGTACACTAACTAGCTCAAAGGGCAAGCAAAACAAATATAATTTAGAAACTCAGAATGTTAGGACATCTTAAGATGGGAAATACATGTAAATATTATATTTCAAAGTCTTCCATTAAAATCACAGCAGAGGTAAGATTTTTTTTTCTCTTTAGTAATGTTTTTCTCTCAGACTAGATCTTGAGGTCTCCCTTTAGATTATGTATTTCCTGAAGGTGATTCACAATTAACTAAAATTCACCTTTTATTCCTAATATCTTCCAAGGTACCAGATATATACCAGGTACTCAAAAACAACTGCTCAACTAATTATACATTCACATCTTTTATTTCATGAGTAAAAGAATGTCCATGACCCAATGTATTACTCTATCATCACAAATACATTAGCAAAAATTCTGGTGTATTAACTCCCCCTTTAAATCTTGACTGTTTTATTAGAGGCTGTTTTAAAATCTTTTGAGAAATAAGCCTAATTATAGTCTAAACATATAATGCAGAATTTCAAAACTTAGATTATCAATCTAACTTTCTAACCGGGCTACTTATTTATCCAGTTCTCCCCCACATTCATGCTAAAGCCAAGGATTTAAGTCCCTCCATAAAGGACTGATAG
The DNA here is from genome assembly GCF_910594005.1 of Cervus elaphus. Classification (NCBI taxonomy): domain Eukaryota; kingdom Metazoa; phylum Chordata; class Mammalia; order Artiodactyla; family Cervidae; genus Cervus; species Cervus elaphus. The sequence goes on from NC_057819.1 coordinate 29,773,528, forward strand.
ATCCTTTTAACAGTATGTGACATTTCTGCCTTTTGTGAAAAATCTGTCCCAGCAGGGTTGGTCTCATCACTACTGTAATGTACACAATAGGTATTTAAACATATAAAAACATTCAGCAAGTAATCAATTAATTTGAGTAAATGCATGGCAGTAATTCAATTTATATTCAAAATAATTTCATTCTCTTGTTCAGAGGCAGGTCATAAACAGAAAATCTATCACAGGGAGGATAAAATTACAGCATAACAAGAACCTGCAGCATAGCACAGGGAACTCTACTCAATACTCTGTAATAACCTGTAAGGGAAAAGAATCTGAAAAAGAATAAGATACATGTACACATAGAACTGAATCACCTTGCTGTATGCCCGAAACTAACATAACACTGTTAATCAACTATACCCCAATATAAAATTAAAAAAAAAATTTAATTTAATACTACCTTCAAAAAATGGGAGCCTGATGTTAAAGAATAATTGGGATTCCACCAAATAGAAAAAAATTAAAGGACTCATTGGTTAATAAGCGAGAAGACAGAGATCCTGTCTGAGAAGTTAACAGAAAAAATGAACAAAAGCCAGGCCCTAAGTTCTTCACTCATTTTAGTCCCCTTTATGGATTTTGACCCATCCTTGAATTCTTCAATTCAGTCTCTTGTTACTGATACCCTTGAAGATCTGGACAGCCACTGGACATGCAAATCAGCAACGCTGCATGCAACTTAGTGTACAATTACATCCAACTATGAACGGTCCACCCTCTATGTGTTCCTTTTGCCTCTGCAAGCAAAGCGGAGTCCTGTGAGTTCAGAGGACATGTTATATCTGTTTGTTCCCTCACAGAACGCACCACTAAGAAAGCTCTATGTAAGGGCCACTCCACAGGAGGACCGTAGAAGTGACTATCCAAACACAGACCTTCTGTGAGTGAACAGGGTCCCTCCTATTGACAAGGTGAGACTACAGACCAGCCAGCATGAGGTTCCACTTAGTTCTCTAAATCTTCTATTTCTACAAAAATAAGGTTTACACAAAAGTGCTATTGATGCTGTTGTTCAGTTGCTAAGTCGTGTCCCAACTCTTTGTGACCCCAAGGACTGCAGCATGCTAGGCTTTCCTGTCCATCACCAACTCCTGGAGCTTGTTCAAACTCATGTCCATCAAATCAGTGATGCCATCCAACCATCTCATCCTCTGTTGCCCCCTTCTCCTCTTGCCCTCAATTTTAATTCAAATGCTTTTATACCTAATTGGGGATAACAATCAATAGAAAAAACACGTGTCATAAAAGTGCTAAATTCTACCTTAATTCCTCAGAGATATAAACTCTATGTATATATCTGTGTATTCATAGTATAATACTTGCACAAAACATTTGTGTTTTTTACTAAAAAAATTTGCTTTTTAATTTTTATTTTTAATTGGAGGATAATTGATTTACAATGTTCTATTGGTTTCTGCCGTACAACAATGTGAAGCAGCTGTAAGTATATATATATATATATATATATATATATATATACATATGCTGCTCCTGCTAAGTCACTGCTAAGTCGTGTCCGACTCTGTGCGACCCCATAGACGGCAGCCCACCAGGGTCCCCCGTCCCCGGCATTCTCCAGGCAAGAACACTGGAGTGGGTTGCCATTTCCTTCTCCAATGTGTGAAAGTGAAAAGTGAAAGTGAAGTCACTCAGTCGTGTCTGACTCTTAGCGACCCCATGGACTGCAGATTACCAGGCTCCTCTGTCCATGGGATTTTCCAGGTAAGAGTACTGGAGTGGGGTGCCATTGCCTTCTCCATATATATATACACATACATACATATATATACATATACATACATACATATACACATACATACATACACACACATACATATATACACATATACATACATACATACACATATATACACATACATACACACATATATACACATATATACATACATATACACATATATACATACATATACACATATATACACATATATACATAAACATATATATACATATATAGATATATATACATATATACATATATATACATATATACATATACATACATACATATATATACATATATACACACATACACACATATATCTATATCCCTTCCCTCTTGAGCCTCCCTCCCACCCACCTTCATATCCCACCCCTCTAGGTCTTCACAGAGAGCCAGCCTGGGTTCTCTCTATTACACAGCAGCTTACCACTAGCTATCTATTTTACATAAGCCAAAACAGAATAATGAGACCAAAATAAGTTGCACAGAAAGCGAAAACAGAGTAAGTAAACAGAGAAGGATGGAATTCAAACAGAAAAGTTAGTAAAATAAGAGAATAACTGAAAATGTTGATTTACTCGAAAAACAAATGTGACTCATACTTTAAACATTAACATTGATACAATAATAATTAATCCACTTCCTCTGAGTGAATCAAAAGAAGTGTAGCCCAAGATTAAGTTTAATCAGAAAAGTGAGAAAATGCAGAAACAAAGATAAACAGTCTAACAAGACTAAATAATAATATTGTAATTATTAAACAGGGCTTTCCTGGTGGCTCAGTGGTAAAGTTTCTACCTGCCAATGAAGGAGACTCAGGTTTGATCCCTGGGTCGGGAAGATCCCCTGGAGAAGGAAATGGCAACCCACTCCAGTATTCTTGCCTGGAGAATCCCATGGACCAAGCAGCCTGGCTGGCTGTAGTCCATGGGCAAAGAGTCGGACACCACTTAGCCACTGAGCACGCATGCAGTCATTCAGCATATTCAAGGACCTTTAGTCCCTCTTCAAGGGCTATAGATAATATTCTGAGCCATGTCCCGTAAACTGTCTTGTGGATACTAAACCCGCACCAGGTGAAAAATGCTAACTATATAATGACCGAGTGTAGCTATGATATAAACTGCCACAATTCCGAGAACTGTTCTCAAGGCATGGGGACAAACATCCCTGGAACTGAAGATTAACTGTACTTAAAACAGTCAAGATGACACCGGTCAGACTCCTGATGACCAGTTTCAAGACGACTATCAGAGCTGATTGCACCGTTTCTGCATTGAGCCCCCTCTCTCGTCTGTAAAACCTCTTGCCCCCTGATTGTTGGGTGAGGGGGGGGGTGGGGGAATTGGGCTTTGGACAGCTGTTGGCCCTTCCCCTGCCCTCAGCTCCCTGCATCCAAAGTAAAGCAAACTTTCCACTAACCTGACCTCTTTATTGGCTTTTGAGCAGTCAGCAGCTGGATCCCACTTCCCGTCACTGTTCTACCCAAGCTAGAGTTCCTCTGCTTCTGCTCAGGCTAACTCACCCTCTAGATAGCAATGGTTTCCAATCCTTTTTGGGCCCTAAGGCACTTTTCTTTTTCTTGGAATTCGATCTCTTGGGCAATTACACATACTCAAGTTACACTCACCACAACCAAAGCCAACAAAACAAAATCACTCAAATGCATGACTGCCTCGCTGTCTAAAGCTTCTTGAACACAAGGCGGATTCTCATTGTCAGTGTATCTTCACCAACCATTCATTCACTAATCCAACAGCTCCCACTACCACCACCTCATTCAAAGCCCCATTAAAATGACTTTTCTTATGGTTCCTATCAATTATGGTCCCAATTACAAATTCCAAAAGATAACTCTCAATCTGCAATTCACTGGATCTTTTTGCATCATTTGTCACAGCCATTCCTGCTCTCTACAAAGTCCCCACTCTTCTGCTAAAACTACTGTATGGTCGTTTCTTCTCTGAAGCCCTTATTCTTAGTTTTTTTCTAAGAAATTTTAGAATTTTCTAAAATTTTTCTCTATAATTTATATCCTATACTTTCTATTCCTTCCTGTAAGTGATAATTTAAGCACATCACTTCAACTACCCCCCATTTGGCTGAAATCTTCCAGATAGTTCATTTCTAGTCTTATGATCATGACTCTGTATCTCTAAATAAATACTGGTCATGTTTATTAAATAACTGAGTAGAAAACATAATATGTGTAAAACGTAAACCCTCATCCTCTCCATTCATCTGGCTATAGCCCAGAGATGTCAATCATCTCTATGTTTATCTAATGAAAATCTCCAATCTTGATCTCTTAAACATCCAACCACCAGAATTCACCACGGCCAGCTTTGACCTTCCCTTTTTCACAGATTTCTTGAATGACCTACCTAAAATACAGGCTCAAGACTCATGATCATCTCCCTGTCAACTCAGAAGCAGTGCTATTAGTTTAAGAATCTTTTTAGAAGGTCACCCTTACACCAGATCCCTTGCTGTGTGTTACAGAAACAAGACTGCCCCAGTCTCAGGACCATCACCACTTAAAGGAAGGGAACTTTTGAGAAACTATATGGAGTTGGAGAGAGAAACTTGTGGAGTTGGGGACAGAGGGCACAGGTAAGAGTTTGAGATGAGATGCTAGTGTTTTTAGTATAAAGGATGAGCGAGAGTGAACAAAAGAACAGGGCAGGGAAGTGAGTGTGGAAGGCAGAGACGAAGTATCAGTAGATGAGGCTGACTAGTGAAGAATGTGCTTCCCACACCCAGCCCCAGAGCTGGTGTTTTATCTAACAGATCGATGATTCTCAAATTTACGATGCAGATAAATCATCTGGGCTGTTCTTATAAATCCTCATCTGGGACCCAACCCTAGAGATTATGTCATCAGGTCAGAGTCTGTGCCAGGAAACTTGCCTTTTTATGTATTTATTTACTTTTGGCTGTTCTGTGTCTTCACTGCTGTGCGCACTCTCTATTTGAGGTGAGTGGGCTTCTCACTTGGTGGTTTCTCTTGTTGTGGAGCATGGGTTCTAAAGCATGGGTTCAGTAGTCGTGGCACACAGGCTTGCTTACCCCGCAGCATGTGGAATCTTCCCAGACCAGGAGTAGAATCCATGACTCCTGCATTGGCAGGTGGATTCTTAACCACTGGACCACCAGGGAAGTCCAGAAACTTGCATTTCTAACAAGGACCACAGGTGGCTGTGGTACTGGGCCTTCCATGGAGCATACAAATATCCTTACAGAGAGTGTAAAGTCCTCAAAGAGTTCTCAGCAAGCATGGGTAATGGTCAGACTTGCCTTGAGTGTGTCTCTCTAGAAAGTAGGTGAAAGACTAATATGTGGAGTGCATCCAAGGGGCCACCCGCAAGGACACTTCAGTAGGCCAGGACAGAGGGACTGGGGGCCCAACTCAGACAATGTTGGAATAGTCGAAAGAGAATTTAAGACAAATTCATGGCAGATGAAACAGGTGAAAGCAGGTGGACAATTATATCTTGGTGGTGAGAGAGAGATGGCCAGGTCACATCCATGCGTGACTACTGGAAAAACCACAGCTTTGACTATTCAGATCTTTGTCAGTAAAGTGATGGCCCTGCTTTTTAAAACCTAGGCAGCATATTAAAAAGCAGAGACATTATTTTTCCGACAAAGGTCCATCTAGTCAAAACTATGATTTTCCCAGTAGTCATGTATGGATGTGAGAGTTGGACTATAAAGAAAGCTGAGTGCTGAAGAATTCATGCTTTTGAACTGCAGTGTTGGAGACCACTCTTGAGAGTCCCTTGGACTGCAAGGAGATCAAATCAGTCAATCCTAAAGGAAATCAGTCCTGAATATTCATTGGAAGGACTTGTGCTGAAGCTGAAACTCCATACTTTGACCACCTGATGTGAATAACTGACTCATTTGAAAAGACCCTGATGCTGGGGAAGACTGAAAGCAGGAGGAGAAGGGGACGACAGAAGATAAGATGGTTGGATGGGATCACCGACTTAATGGATGTGAGCTTGAGCAAACTCCAGGAAATAGTAAAGGACAGGGAAGCCTGGCATGCTACAATTGATGGGGTCGCAAAGAGTCAGACATGACTTAGCAGACATGAATGAAGTTATTCAGACATGACTGAATAACGACAGTCTAGAATAAAGCAGAAGTCTAGTTCGGGGCATGCAACAACCACAGTGCTACCAGGACCAGGGTATCCGACATGCAGAGGAGGAGCCTGGGCTGGGCTGAGCTCAAGGATTTCACAGTCATCAACCAAAAGATGAGTAACAAAGACCATAAGAGTGGATACACTCAGAGAGCAAATCCAAAATTCAGCATGACACATCATACACTTTACAACCTCACCCCGAGTCCTTCAATCTTCTGTTTAACTACTGTCTACTACCTTATCTTGTTATAAAATATGTTTGTGATTTTGTCATAAAGTATTTCAAGCAAAAAGAGAAGTCCAGAAAATATTAGGATAAACACTTAGTATTTATGCCCCAACTTTCACAGGTCTTAATATTCTGCCAAACTTGCTTCAGAATTTTCAAAAGAAATTAATTATTGATGATACAGTTGAAGACCCCCATGTTCCCTCTCATAATCCCATAGTCCTCCTCATCTCCATGGAGAAAACTTTTACGCTTATTTTGGCCTTAATTATTTCTTGGATGTTTTTATATGACCCCTAATATTCTATTGCTTTTCATGTTTCCACACATTACATATGCTCTATCAAACTATAAGGATTGTCTATAATTTAATTTTCCTAATTCAATGCTATACTTCTGACTACATCCATATAAAATAGGTTTTAGATTATTTGTTTAAAGGCTGTATAGTGCATTGTAAAATTTACCATAGTTCACCCACAAGATTACATCTTGATGGACTTGCAGGGAGTTATTTAACAATCCATCTGCATTCTATGCCACAGCCAAACAACTACCTGTGGTCCTGAACATCTCACCTTTGTTCATCTCATCTCTACCTGAAGTATATCCCTCCCAGCATCAGCATTTTAGCAAAGAATATATTTTTTCCTATTTGGCTTCCTTCAAACTTCTCAGTCTTCAACTATACAGAACAAAAAATGGACACATAGTAATTATTTACTGGATTAAAAAAAGTATTTAGTTCCTGAAGATTTCTTTAGAGAGCTTCTGCTATGTTTCACTTGTTAGAGTAACATACGGTGGTTTCAAAGACTTCCTACCCTCCTGGCTCTGATGGTGAAGAAAGAGAGAAGCCACAAAGCAATAGTGACGTGTGTGTGTGTGTGTGTGTGTAAGAGGGCACTTAAGGAATTTTAATTTTTTAAAGAGATGAAATATTCAACCTAAAAACAAATGGTGGAAGTAATATTATGAAATAAAATGATTTATAGAACAAATTAAACATCAACTTTCAATGATGCATTGATGACCTACATCATTCATGCATCTGTGCCAATTTAAGTCTCCGTAACACATGCTCAATAAAAACAACAATTAGGAGACCACACCAAACTAAGCAAAGGTGACAGAAGAGCTTATCACAAGAATTTATCATGTTCCCAGACAGTAAAACTGTGTACCACTTCTACATCTGTAGCTATTTATACACATCTGTATATATATGGAATTTAGAAAGATGGTAACGATGATCCTATATGCAAGGCAGCAAAAAAGACACAGATGTAAAAAATAGACTTTTGGGCTATGTGGGAGTATGGGATGGTTTGAGAGAATAGCACTGAAACATGTATATTACCATATGTAAAAGAGATGACCAGTACAAGTCATGCATATTACCATATGTAAAAGAGGTGACCAGTACAAGTTCTATGCATGAAGCAGGGCACTCAAAGCCGATGCTCTGGGACAACCCAGAGGGATGGGGTGGGGAGGGAGGTGGGGGGGGGCTCAGGATGGGGAGACACATGTGCAGCCGTGGGTGGTTCAGGTTGATGATGGCAACAACCACCACAGTATGTAAATAAATTATCCTCCAATTAAAATTAATTAATTAAAATAAGAACAATAAAGATTAAATGCCTATTGGAAAGACATGGCGATTCAAGACAACACCCTTATCAGGTTATCAGAAATAAAAATAAATCCAAATGTATAAATAACACAACTTACCAAACAGCAGCAGACTACACAATCCATTTTTTTAGGACAAACAATTCAGTGGGCTCTCGTCATAATTTCAAGATTAACTTTAAAATATAGCAAAGGATAGGTACAGAAACTAAGCAAATACACAGGTTTGACAGGAAGAGGAAGAAAAGTGAGACTCTGAACTCAAAAAGATGAAAGATTTTTCTTTTAACAACCAGTTTTAACCTCACTAGTGTGATCCAGAGTTCAGAGTGATTTTTGCCTTTAAGAAACTGGTTAGTAATCCAAACACAAGTTACCTATAAACATCAAATAACTAGGTGAAATGTAATAATCAAATTTGTAAAATGAAAATGAACTTCCCTGTCATGCTGTTGCAGTGTAATTACAACATACAAGTTACAGGTAAACTTAGATTAAATTGGGATTAAATGGAATGGTGAAGCTAAGGGAGGATCATGAGTCTTTATTTGAAGAGAGAGCTGAGAACCTTATAACCTGACTTAGAAATTCAGTCTTCATGGCTCCCAATTTATCATATGAATTAATGGATGAAAGCTCATGCAAAGAAAAGAGATTATGACTGAAATCCTTTTTCCATCAGTCATTAATGATATGTGACTTTAGGCAAATTACTTAATTTTATTGGGCCTCTATCACCTATAAAGCAGGGCTAATTATATCTTCTTTAACTATTGCGAACATTAAAAAAAAAAAAACACAGAGAAAGTATCCTGCATTTATTAGTTCTCTTACCCATAAAAATTATTATTTTCATATAGGAAAAAAAACACACTTTTTATCGATCTCTCAAAACAGTAGTTCCTTCTTTTATAAGATCCAAACAAAAACTATCTCTTAAGATGCTCATGTGACATAAACTTTAGGAGATATAAACAAGCTTTAAGAAAATTTCATCTGTGTGTACATGTATTTTACAGTTATTCCAACCAACTACTATACCCTGAAGCTCAAAAGTACTTCCTCTGTGGGGTCTTCCCTGGTCACTAAAGCAGCACTTGACAACTGGCATATCTACCTCTCTAGTCTTTCAGACTGCTCTCCTGTTTTGCATTCTTTCTTAGCACTCCTCACCACCTGACTCATCGGTTTATTGGTTGTCTATCCTCACTGGTATGAAAATTCAATGAGAACAGAGACTTCATCTGTATGTTTTACTGCATAACTGCTGACATGATAGGTGCCCCCAAAGTATTTGCCGAATAAAAGCATGAGTTAAAAAGAAAATTACCTTCAGAATAAACTGGACATTGAAAGAAGAAAATCATTCTGGATTAAAACCGTGTATCTTAGCGGCAGAAGTATCTGGGCATTGCGGAGCTGTCAGAACTGGGTTCTGGGCTTCTCTTACACAGAAGTAAATAATCAAACAGAGAAAGGCAAATATAATACAATATCACTTATATGTAGACTCTAAAGTGGTACAAATAAACTTATTTATAAAATGGAAATAGAGTCACAGATGTCGAAAACAAACTCATGGTTACCACTGGGGAAAGGGGAAGGGAGGAGAGTTAGGAGTTTGATTAACAAACTAGGAGTTAACAAATTAACGAATTAAGAGTTTGGGATTAACATATACACACTGAGTGAGTGAGTGAAGTTGCTCAGTCGTGTCCAACTCTTTGCAACCCCATGGACTGTAGCCTACCAGACTCCTCCATCCATGGAATTTTCCAGGCAAGAATACTGGAGTGGGTTGCCATTTCCTTCTCCAGTATACACACTACTGTATATTAAACAGACAACTAATAAGGACCCATTGTATAGCACAAGGAACTCTACCAACACTTTGTAATGACCTATATGGGAATCTAAAACAGAGTGGATGTATGTATATGTATAATGGATTCACTTTGCTATGCACCTGAAAGGAACACAACATTATAAATCAACTATACTCAAGTCATTTTTTTAAAAAAAGAAAGCAAAATAAATAAAAGGATATAAATACTGCCACGAGTAACACCTAGGAATCAGCTTAGACCCAGAAATAAACACTGACTCAAAATGCAACCTCCAAACTTCACTGAACAAATTAATCATCATTTCTTAGAAAATAAGAGCATAGTAACCTGATAGCCTTGCTGGAAAATGAGCCCTTTTTGACCATAAGCCAGGCATTCTTATAGATACTTCACAGTTGTGATTTCACTGAATCTTCACTAAACCCCTGCATGGCTTCCGTGCCATTTTTGAATTCTGACTACCCACAAGACACTTTACAGAGGTATTTCACACAATCACTTATTTCATTTTGTTTCTCATAGATAAGATAGTTATCCATAACATGCAGATGTGTAAATTGAAATGTGACTCAAAAAGATTTGTAAAATCTACCCAAGCAACAAAAACATTTAGGTGCCAGGACCAGGATTCACACTCTAGCCTAAGACATGAAAGTTTCTTGTTCTAAAAGACCACATGCCAACTCCAAATTTTTATAAAACAGATCTTCTAACCTGTCAAGTAAATCACTTGATATAGAATATATATATCTACTTCTCCCCTCTTGATCAGCCATTTAGAAATCCTGGCATCCAACCTCTGATTCATTCCCAAAGAGACTATTTGCCCAGATCCAAAGAAAATCTAGTTAAAGAGCTCCACTTTCTTTTAATTCCATTAGAAATATTTTTCTCTGTTACCCATGGGGCCTTCTTTCTCTGAAATGGAATAAAGGAACATAATAGTCCTACATCATCTCACATTTAATTTATAGCAGATACGCCACTTCAAACATACATGTGAGCTTGCATGTCCATTAACGCAAATGTGTCAGGAAACAAAAGCAAAACATGAAACCCAGTATTACTGGGAGAAAGATGCTCCCAGCTCTGTATGCTGTGTCATGGTGTGTGTAAAATTGTCTATAATTATACAGAGAGACATACATTTATCATCTACACATATGCAGTTAATGTTTATGTGCACACATATAATATATACACACATTTCACCTGTTAAAAATTTTGAAAGCAAATAATAGAGGATTTCATATGATCATTGTGCCCAAATACAAATCACTTAAAAATACTTCTGACTTAGATTTCTTAAAGTCCTAAATTTTGAAAGTGGAAAATGTAAGCTTCTTCTGTTCTTTCATTTCATTAAAATTATATCCACTGTTAAAGATAGTAATTGAATTTCAATCTAGTATTTGTTTGTTGGTTTTTACCTTTTTTATTGCAGTATAGTTGATTTACAATGTTCTATCAGGTTCAGGTGTATAGCACAGTGATTCAGTTTATATATATACATATTTTTTCATATTATGTTTCATGATGGTTTATCACAGGATGTTGTATATAGTTCCCTGTGCTATACAGTAGGACCTCATTGTTTATCTATTTGATTTCTACTTCCTTGCTTAAACTCTAGAATGTTTATGGCACATGTTGAGGGGTGGTTTGGCCTCCTCTTTTGTAGAAATAATCACTTTCTCTCTTTGACTTACTATATTTTTATCATCACTTCTAAAACATGTGATACAATGCAGTGTAAAACTATAATTTTAAGAGTAGACAGATGAGTAATGGGAGCTGACGTCTTGGTTCTACCCTGTGTTATAATTAGGAATTCCTGGAAGGTAGCTTAGGGGGACAGTTTCCAAAAAAGAAAAAAAAAAGATTTATGATGTACTTTGAAGAAATTCTGAGCATGGACAAAGGTTTCTCTTTGAAGTCTGGGGATATAATTAAAGTGGAAATAGACTTTGGATTCATAAAGCTCTTATAATTTCCTCTCTGCACACTTGGATTCTGGCTACCCCTCAGTATTGTCCGAAGGCATCTCAAGGTGAGAAAGGGGGTTAAACATGGGCTTTATTTGTAGCTCAATGGCATTTGCAAATGGGACTTTTTTTCCTCAATTACATGTAACACAGGTAGTTTTTTAGTTTTTTTTTTTTTTAATAAAAGTTTGGGATTTACAGAAAAATTGTGAAAATAGTAGTGTACCTGTCAACCCTAATCTTGCTTCCCATCATTAACATCTTAAAATCCCTAGGGTACATTTGTCATCATTAACGAACTGATACTGCTCCATTATCATTAACAAAGGTCAAAGATTTATTATGTTTCTTAAGTTTTCACCTACAGTCCCATTTCTGTTCCAGGACATCATACTGACATGGAGGTATTGTTTTAATACTACCTTAGGCTTCCCTTTAGGCTAAACAGTAAAGGTGGTGCTAGTGGTAAAGAGTCCGCTTGCCAAAGCAGGAGACACAGGAGACATGGGTTCAATCCCTCTGTTGGGAAGATCCCCTGGAGAAGGAAAAGGCAACCATTCCAGTATTCTTGCCTGGAAAATTCCATGGACAAAGGAGCCTGGTAGGGTTCAATGGGGTAGCAAAGAGGTAGACACGACTGAGTCACCAAGCAGCATGTTTCCCTTTATGTCGATAGTTTTTCAGATCTCTCCCTCTCTCTCTCTCTCTTTTTTTTTTTTTTGGTGACCTTAACCACTTCGAGGGGCACCAGTCAGGCATTTTGTTGAATGGCCCTTAACTGAGATTTGCCTGATGGGCTTCCCTGGTAGCTCAGATGGTAAAGCGTCTGCCTGCAATGTGGGAGACCTGGGTTTGATCCCCGGGTCAGGAAGATCCCCTGGTAAAAGGAAATGGAAACCCACTCCAATACTCTTACCTGGAAAATTCCATGGATGGAGGAGCCTGGTAGGCTACAGCTAGACACAATGTGGTATATCTGTCCTACTGCTGAGCAAGACACCAGGTTTTTTTAAGCATCCACTGGTGCAAAGACACTTAGGTAGCTTCCAATTTGTGGCTTTCACAAATAAAACTGCTATGAAAATTCACATATAGATTCTTTTGGTGAGAGCATAGGTTTCATTTATCTGGAATAAATGGCAAAGAGTGCGATTCTCGATCATACTGTAAGTCCATGTTTAGTTTTATAAAAAACCACCAAACTATTTCCCCGAGTGCCTGTAGCATTTCACTTTCCCACCAGCATCACATCACCTCCCAAAACTATCACACTGGGGACTAGAACTTCAACATATGAATTTGGGGGACACAAACATTCAGCCCATTAATACCCAGAAACTGGTAGAGATAAGAAATGAATCCAGTTCTGTCTGATGCCAGAATTAATCTCTTAAACACAACATGTGTATAATTATTCCAAAGAACAGCTGAATATTGGGAGCAGTAAGACAGATGGGATATTTGAAAATAAATCCACATAATTACTGGTAAGAAAAAGCTACATTTTCTAGGGGTAGATGTGTTAATGATTTATTTATAATAGTATGATGACTGGAGAATTAATTATAGCTAAGAAACAAATATTGATAATCTTCATCAGAAATTCAATCGTTTTGGATCAAGGTTTCTATATGGAAAAAAAGCAGGGGCAGTGCAGAGACTGGATCTGAGGGAATGAGGAAAGTTTTGTTAGGATTTAGCCAAAAAAGACAGAAGGGGGCAGAGAGTGAATTTAAACTGAGAAACTGATTTTTTTCTGGAGGTCACAAAAAGGGATTACAGGACAAAGTATCTAATTCTTAGCAAGCTGGAGTGAAGCTGGACGTTGATCGAGGGAAGCCTTAAGGATTCATCAATAGTATAGTAGCTGGACTCTACATATACTTCATTGAGCTGTGGTCTCCATCTGAAGAATGAGCTGGGAAACTCCTGGAGGCCAGGCAGCCTGTGCTTGTAGACACTAAATGTGCTACACTTAAGAACTAAGTCCCGAGGTGTGCAGAAAAGGATGCCCTCCGACATTGTTAGTGGGAATGTAAATGGGTGCAGCCCCTATGGAGAACAGTATAGAAAACTAAAAGTAGAGCTACCATATCATCCTGCAAATCCACTGCTGGGCATTATCTGGACAAAACTATAATCTGAAAAGATGTGCCCCATTATGGTCACAGCAGCACTGTCAGGACATGGAAACAAACTAACTGTCCATCAACAGAGGAAAGGGTAAAGGCAATGTGGTGTATAAAAACAAGGGACTATTACCTGGGAAAAAAAGAATGAAATAATGCCATTTGCAGCAACATGAATGGACCTGAAGATGATCATACTAAGTGAAGTCAGATAAAGAAAGACAAATACCATATGATAACACTTATATGGGGAATCTAAAATATGATATAGTGAACTTATCTACAAAATAGAATTTCAGGCATATAGAACAGATCTGTGGTTGCCAAGTGACAGACTGGGAGTTTGGGATGCAAATGCAAACTATTATATATAGGATGGATAAACAACAAGGCACTACTCTATAGCACAGAAAACTATATTTAGTATCATGTAACAAAACATAATAGAAAAGATTTTATATATATATATATACATATGTGTGTATATATATATGTATATATATATATATATATATATATATATATATATATGTAACTGAATCACTCTGCCATACAGCAAAAATTAACACAAAATGTAAATCAGCTATACTTCAATAAAACAAGTTAAAAAAATACTAAGTCAGTCCCTTGTACATAGTAGATACTCAAATGATCACACGTTCCTAACCTCTAATGATTAGGAAGTAGTTACTGCACTCAGGGCAAATGCCCTTAGAACATTCTTCTCTATCTCCCTCCTTCTGTCCCTTGGTCCCTCCACCCTTCCCTCCTTCCTTCTTCCTTTCTGGCAGGTGAGGAAATAATAGGGAGGCAAAGCCAAAACTATTCCTATATTCTGATTATCAAGAGCATTAGCCTCATCTGTCAACGTTCATGAGATTTCACAATTTTAATAAAAGGAATCAGTCAAATTCTTCAGGAGAAAAAAGAGGCAAACTCAAGATGTATGTAAGTATACAGTCACTACTGTATAAATATTTACATTTTGTGTTGACATTGGATGTATTCAGTAGGATATCATATAATAGTCCATACATACATTTACTTAAAATTATAGACTATAAAATAAAAAGAATGCTGCTAAATAAAAAAAGCTGGAGGCATTTTTTTTTTTTGCTTTGCTGAATATATATATATATATTTTTTTTATTAGTTGGAGGCCAATCACTTCACAACATTTCAGTGGGTTTTGTCATACATTGATATGAATCAGCCATGGATTTACACGTATTCCCCATCCCGATCCCCGCTCCCACCTCCCTCTCCACCCGATTCCCCCGGGTCCTCCCAGTGCACCAGGCCCGAGCACTTGTCTCATGCATCCCACCTGGGCTGGTGATCTGTTTCACCATAGATAGTATACATGCTGTTCTTTTGAAATATCCCACCCTCACATTCTCCCACAGAGTTCAAAAGTCTGTTCTGTATTTCTGTGTCTCTTTTTCTGTTTTGCATATAGGGTTATCGTTACCACCTTTCTAAATTCCATATATATGTGTTAGTATGCTGTAATGTTCTTTATCTTTCTGGCTTACTTCACTCTGTATAAGGGGCTCCAGTTTCATCCATCTCATTAGAACTGGTTCAAATGAATTCTTTTTAACAGCTGAGTAATATTCCATGGTGTGTATGTACCACAGCTTCCTTATCCATTCATCTGCTGATGGGCATCTAGGTTGCTTCCATGTCCTGGCTATTATAAACAGTGCTGCGATGAACATTGAGGTGCACGTGTCTCTTTCAGATCTGGTTTCCTCAGTGTGTATGCCCAGAAGTGGGATTGCTGGGTCATATGGCAGTTCTATTTCCAGTTTTTTAAGAAAGCTGGAGGCATTTTAAATAAAACTTCAAGAGCTATTTTCCCCTCCCTGTTTACAGTTCTAATCCTTTGAGATGCAAATCACACCCATCCTCACGTTTTGGACAGAGGCTTCCAGTTGGGAAGTTGATGCCCACAATCCGCTAACAGAAAAACCCAGATGCAAAGCTTAGGTTTAAAAAGCCTGTCTTTTAACAAATCCTCTTGTGCCCCCCTTATCTTCAAAGAGTAGAGATCCTGGAAAATTTCTTACACACCCTGGGCATCATTGGCACATAATTTATACACGCAAACATTTTGCATCCTTCAGCTAAGAACCAGGCTACCTAGATCTCATGGGTCAACAGCTTATTTTCTGTAACAGCTTTTATTGAGATCTAATTCATATCCATACAACTCGCCCATATGAAGTGCATAATTCAATGTTTTATGTAAATTCACAGTTGTATAATTCAGTACAGTTTTAACTAATTAATTGGTTATTAGTATGGGATTACCTTTTTAAAATTACCGTTTACACTTATCATTTCACAAAATATTGGATCAACAAGCTCTCAGAATACAGTTCTTCCTAAAGAAAGATACTTAATCAGTTAAGTTATGGAGTATATAGACACAGAAAGTGTGAAAGTGAAAGTCACTCAGTCATTTCCAATCCTTTGTCACCCCATGGACTATACAGTCCATGGAATTCTCTAGGCCAGAATACTGGAGTGGGTAGGCCTTCCCTTCTCCAGGGTATCTTCCCAACCCAGCGATCGAACCCAGGTCTCCCACGTTGCAGGCAGATTCTTTACCAGCTGAGCCACCAGGGAAGCCCATATAGACACAGAAGAAGCTGTCAAATCCTCTCTCCACACCCTAGGTAAAACACAAGCACTGCAGTGAAGGATCCATAAAAACAATTTGAAGAGCATCTTTATATTGTTTTAGTGCTGCCACACCAGTACACCAACTATTCTGAATTGTAAACATAAGGGGGGAAAGTTGTATTTAAGCCTTAATCTGTTTTCCACTTACATATTAAAAAATACATATTTTAAAAACAAATCCCCTGGCTAGGATCATATAATAGAAGCTCTAAAATGCTTATTTTGCAAAATCTTTAACAAATTAAGTTAATCCAACTTTAACTTATCTAATCTACAGGAGTTATATTCAGTGGAATATCTTGCTTATATGTGAAGCTGTTAGCTTTCAAACTATCAGAATGTTAAAAAATATAATTCTGCATGAACAGTAAATAATGCACTTTTTTGGTTTTCATTTGTTTCTTGAGTAGATTCATACTTAAAAATCATGTGTCGAACATTCAAAAAAGTTTTGCTTCAAATCTAATTAAATTCCATTAGTAAGAAAAAAAAAACTTTTTAAATTGTAAATGCACTTAGTTTTCTAAAGTGATATTCTTACCAACTTGATATTGCTCAATGAATCACTTCCACCACATCAACTTTAACTCATAACTGAAGACATTTCATTGTTTTTCATCTTATGGGCAATCTTTATAACAGGCACTTTTAAAATGTGGTTATTCTTAAACTATCATTTCTCCTTAGATATAACTAGTGTTGGGGAATTTACTCTAAGAAGTCATGATGATTTTAATCCTGAAGATACGCTACATATATACAGTTAAACAGAGTATATAATCCACTTAGGAAAAAATGAGGAAAACAAGAATTTAAAAGGTTGTATCTGTAAGACTATGTCCCTTAGATAGGTATGGAGTATTTTTACTAACTGTCATACTGAACATCCTTGAAATATAAAATCCATAACATTATCAAAAAAAGATATTACCAAATTTCCTAAAAGAACACTCTTTTAATATATACTTTGTAATGGTTCTTGGTATTATATTAGGTTGTAGGCTAATAAGATGCTGCCTAAAAGTAAAGAAATTCTACAACATGACTCACTAAACAAGAACACCTTTTCAGTATTATGCATAAAGTACCCTCTTTTCAGGCCTATAAAGACATTGACTTGTTTCTAAATATGCTTTCCATCTGAGATATATATATATATACAAGTTTGTAAATCAAGAATATGAAGTATACCATTGAAAAACTGTTTATATCAGGATATCTGAAAAAAGGAAAGCAAAGCATCACCTTTTTTTAAAATTGAGGTATAGGTGCTTTACAATCTTATATTAGTTACTACTGTCAACAAAGTGAATCAGCTACATGTCCACATATACACCCTTCCTCCTGGACCTCCCCCCCACTCCCCCATCACAGAGCACCTTCTAAGTCATCACAGGGCACCAAGCTGAGCTCCCTGTGGTACAGAGCAGCTTCACACCAGCGACCCATTTTACACATGCTGTATATATGCCACTACTTATATCCCAATTCATCCCAGCCCGGCCCCCACCTTCCCAATGCCCACACTTCCGTTCTCTATGTTTGCGTCTCTACTCCTGCCCTGCAAATAGGTTCATCTGTATCCCTTTTCTACATTCCACATACATGTCTCATGGAAGTAACCTAAATGTCCATGGGCAGATGAAGACATAAAACGGATGTGGTGCATATATACAATGGAATATGGATGGTGGTGGTGTTCAGTCACTGAGTTCTGCCCGACTCTCTGCAATCCCATGGACTGTAGCGCATCAGGCGCCTCTGTCTACCACCATCTCCCAGAGATTCTTCAAATTCACATCCGTTGAGTCGCTGATGCCATCTAACCATCTCAATTCCTGCTGCCCTCTTCTTTTGTCTTCAGTCTTTCCCAGCATCAGGGTCTCTTCCAAAGAGTTTCTTTGCATCAGAGGGCCAAAGCATTAGAGCTTCAGCTTCAGCATCCGTCCTTCCAGTGAATACTCAGGATTGATTTCCTTTAAGATTTGATCTCCTTGCTGTCCAAGGGGCTTTCAAGAGTCTTCTCCAGCATCACAATTCAAAAGCATTACATTTTCAGCACTCAGCCTTCTGTAAAGTCCAATGCTCACATCCATATGTGACTAACGGAAAAACCATAGTTTTGACTATATGGACCTTTGTTAGCAAAGTGATGTCTCTTCATTTTAATATACTGTCTCGGTTTGTCACAGCTTTTCTTCCAAGGAGTAAACGTCTTTAAATTTCATGGCTGCAATCCCCATCTGTAGGGATTTTGGAGTCCAAGAAAATAAAATTTTTCACTGTTTCCATTTATTCCCCTTGTATTTGCAATGAAGTGATGGGACTGGATGCCATGATCTAAGTTTTTTGAATATTGACCTTTATGCCAGCTTTTACACTCTCCTCGTTCACCCTCATGAACAGGCTACTAAGTGCTTCTTCACTTTCTGCCATTAGAGTAGTATCATTTTTGTATCCGAGGTTGTTGCTATTTCTCTAGCAATACTGATTACAATATGTGATTCATTCAGCCCACCATTTCACATGATGTACTCTGCATATAAGTTAAATAAACAGGGTGACAATAACAGACTTGTCGTATGCTTTTCCTATTTTTGAACCTGTCAGTTGTTCTAACTGTTGCTTCTTAACCTAAATACAGGTTTTTCAGGAGACAGGTCAAGTGGTCTAGTATTCTCATCTCTTTCAGAATTTTCCACAGTTGTGATCCATACAAAGGCTTCAGTGCACACAATGAAGCAGAAGTAGATATTTTTCTGGCATTCTGTTGCTTTCTCTATGATTCAGCGAATGCTGGAAATTTCATCTCTGGTTCCTCTGCCTTTTCTAAATCCAGCTTGAACATCTGGAAGTTCTCAGTTCATGTACTGCTGAAGCCTAGCTTGAAGGATTTTGACCTTAACCTTACTAGCATGCGAAATAACTGCAACTGTTTGGCAGTCTGTACATTCTTTGTCACGGCCCCTCTTTAGAACTGGAATGAAAACTGACCTTTATCAGTCCTGTGGCCACTGCTGAGTTTTCCAAATTTGCTGACATATTGAGTACAGCACATTAACAGCATTATCCTTTAGGATTTTAAATAGCTCAGCTGGATTATCATCACCTCCACTAGCTTTGTTCATAGTAATGCTTCCTAAGGCCCACCTGACTTCACACTCCAGGCTCTAGGTGAGTGACCACACCATCATGGTTATCTTGGTCACTAAGACCTTTTTTCTTTTTTTCTTCCATATATTCTTGCCACCTCTTCTTCATCCCTTTTGCCTCTGTTAGGTCCTTCCTATCTCTGTCCTGTACTGTGTCCATCCTTGCATGAAATGTTCCCTTGATATCTCAATTTTCTTCAAGAAATCTCTAGCCGTTCCCATTCCATTGTCTTCCTCTACTTCTCTGCAATATTCATTCAAGGTCTTCTTATCTCTCCTTGATATTCTCTGGACCTCTGCATTCAGTTGGGTGTATCTTTCCCATTCTCCCTTAACTTTTGCTTCTCTTCTTTCCTCAGCTATTTGTAAAGCTTTCTCAGACAACAACTTTGCTTTCCTGCATTTCTTTTTCTTTGGGATGGTTTTGGCCCCTGCCTCCTCTACAATTAGGAACCTCCATTCATAGTTCTTCAGGCACTCTGTCTACCAGATCTAATCCCTTGAATCTATTCGTCACCTCCACTGTATAATCATAAGGGATTTGATTTAGGTCATAACTGAATGACCTAATGGTTTTCCCTACTTTATTCAATTTAAGCCTGAATTTTGCAATAAGGAGATCATGATATGAGCCACAGACAGCTTTGGATCTTGTTTTTTGCTGACTGTATAGAACTTCTCCATCTTGGGCTGCAAAGGATATAATCAATCTCATTTCGGTATTGAACATTTGGTGATGTCTACGTGTAGAGTTGCCTCTTGTGTTGGAAAAGGATGTTTGCCATGACCAGAGTGCTCTATTGACAAAACTCTGTTAGCCTCTGCCTGGCTTCATTTTGTACTCCTAGGCCAAACTTGCCTGTTACTCCAGGTATCTCTTGACTTCCTACTTTTGCATTCCAACCCCCAAGATGATAGTGGAACATAACTCAGCCATAAAAAGGAATAAAATTGAGTCATTTATGGAGATGTGGATGGACCTAGAGATTGTCAGACAGAGTAAAGCAAGGCAAACTACTATTTTATTTTAAGGAAAGCTGGCTTCAATCTTATTTTCTCACTTACCACCTTACAAATCAAAAAAGAAAAACTTGCAATTCAGTACAAAAAAGTACACGAACCTTCTTCTACATCCAGGTAATCCCTAACCTTCCTATATGACCCCCACATTCCATAATCTTAATCTGACTAAAGAATTTATTGGGATAGATAAAGGAGGATATCAAAGAATTTAAGTAAAAGTTGTCTGAACCTCCCCCACTGAAGAGGAAGTGATTCTTGAGGAGGAAACCTGACATCCCAGAGGTCAGCCAGGTCCCATGTCCTCAGGAGCAGCCTGGCCCGTCCTGCATCACCCTCTCGCCCCAGTTCCACACATAATAACCCTCAGGCAGTTGCCTACCTGGGCTCTGTCCTCTTGGGAAAGCAAGGATGGAAACAAGGCTCAGGATCAGGGAGGAGGCCCCCAAGGATGTGTCCCAGTCCCCGGATAACAGGCACTAAGAGGCCATCAGGACCCAAAGGAGATCCAGTCAGCTGTGACTTCTGTAGTCACTAGAATAACAACAGGACGGTATCAATTTGGATAGAATCACGGCAACCCACTCCAGTACTCTTGCCTGGAGAAGCCCCCTGGACAGAGGAGCCTGGTGGACTTCAGGCCACAGGGTCACAAAGAGAAGGACACAACTGAGCATCTAAGTACAACACCTATGTGAAACTTAACAGGAGTTTCAAAATACCTTAGTTCTCTAAAAACAGAACTGTTCTTATTAATGTATCAACCTATGGTCAACATGCCTGTTTGGAGGTCCATCACACAGGCAACCAGGCCACCTGTCGTCTCACCAAAACCTTGTCTCCTCTGTCCCCTGTGACAATTCTGTGAAGTGGATACTGTCATCTTCTCTGAAGATGGAAACCACTGAGGCTATAGATAGAATACTAAAAATGGTAGATGAGGGTTTGAGCATGGAAGAGCCTGGCTTCAAATTCTATACTCTCTCCAAACTTCTGCCGCACCTCAAGAAAAATGTCTTCAGTGTCAAGATAATTTAGAAGTTAGCTTAAATCAGCAGACTAAAATATAAAAGAAAACCAAACCATCTGAGAAAGTGTATTTTGAGAGTACATAAATTCTACTTCAGAAAATCTTAACAGGAAGGGAAACTAACATTCTCACACCACACACACACACACACACACACACACACACACACAAACACACATATGCACACAGCCCTATAGTTTGTCCTAGGGATGGAGACAAATGCTATGTAGTTTGTCCTATGGATGGCCTAGATCTGCCTAAGAATTTTTTCTGGCCCAATTAAAATGAAAACTGTAATTTTAACACTTTTTCTACTGTGTTTCTGGTCCTAGAAGCATATGGTGTGGTAGATGGTTCTTCACTTTGGGAAAAAGTACAAAGAATCCTGTTTGGTGCCAAGGATGTTGGAGCCCAGAGGGTGGAGATTAAAAGTTAAATTTCTCTGCATAACAAAATCCACATATTTGTAACTTTAAGAGAGACAGAAGTGGAGATGGAAGATGAGATGCAATAGAGAATGGGCCCCTCAAATCAGAACATGACTGGAAGCTGGGTAAAGAATGAGACAGCCAATAACACAGTCCTCTTGAGAGGAGTTGCCAAGATATGGTCAGATTCCTAAGCAATTTTAAGTTGTTTCTCCCAATGACAGGTGGAGCCCACCTTCACGATTTATCTCTGAGACGGCAGTAAGATTTGTAAGATCTATAAATGTTGTGCTGGTAACCAGGCTGGAAGCTGACCCATGTGTGAGCAGGGTGGCCAGGAGGGAAGGAGTGAGGACCAGGAATCCAGTCAACCACGACCAGGAATTCAGAGCAGCAGACAGTCCAAGAATAAGGACTCACACCCTGATCTCCAAAATACCGAGAACCGTGGTGAACTTCCCATAATCAACAGGATGGGTCATGCTTGGGTGTTAAGAGACTGTGATGCCAGGCTTCTGGAGAATTAGGTAGGAACTTCCAAAAAGAAGAGAGGGTGGGGAAGGAAGGAGGAAGGAAGGGAGGAAGGAAGAAAATAAAGATTCACAATGAACCAGGACTTTCAAGGTGGCTTAGTGGTAAAGAGTCTGGCTGCCAGTGCAGGAGACACAAGAGACACAGGTTCAATCCCTGAATCAGGAAGATCCCCTGGAGGAGGAAACAGCAACCCACTTCAGTATTCTTGCCTGGGAAATCCCAGGGACAGAGGAGCCTGGCGGGGTACAATGGGGTCACAAAAGAGTCAGACATGGTTTACTGATGAAATAACAACACACTGAACCAGAGGTTTTTTCCCCTTGGTGACAGAGTTGAGGGACAGAAAGACATTTCCAGTGTGATGCCTGAAGTTTTGAACTTGAAATGACTCTCTGAACTGAGTGACCTTACAGCTTCGATCAAAGACCAACCAGTATTAGAACCCAGTTCAATCCTCCAATATATAAAAGGGGAGTGATTTCCAAGGAAGTCAACACCCACCAACATTTTACAACTTTTCACTGACAATCATCCTGCGTCTCAGTCCAAGGTGCTTGCTTCTCTCTTCACAACTCATTTTTGGAAGCTTTTCATAAAAATTTTAACTTAGGAAAAAGAGTCTCAGTCTACTTATAAATATATATACACACATATCTATGTATGTGTGTGTGTGTGTATAAAACTTATAACTCTGTTATTAAAAGAGGTACAGATAACTATTTCTACTGACTTGAGTATCCATAGTTAATATTTCTAATTTTTCGTTCTTATACATACGCTGTCATCTCAAAATCTTCCCTCCTAAGCAACTCACTTCACACACACACACCCTCACATACACATGTGCTTGAAAACCCCAGTACAGTGATGATGACAACTACCACTGATGTAACAAGCTGCTGTGTGTGTGTGTGGTCAGTCATGTCCAACTCTTTGCAACCCCATGGACTGTACCCCACCAGGCTCCTCTGTCCATGAGATTTTTCTAGACAAGAATACTGTAGTAGATTGCCATTCCCTACTCCACGGGATCTTCCCAACCCAGGGACTGTACTCCTGTTTCTGCTAACTGTGCTAATAATAGGTATGCAGACAATCGTAATGAATGTGGCCTAGACCTAGCCCGCAAGGAGCTTCAGCCTAGTGGGAAAAAAAAAAAATGAAAATCATTGTACTGTGCTATTTAGGAATATACAGTAAAGGTTCCATAGGCTTGTACCCACATCACAAGGATTCATCTTTTCAATGGGGGAGAGAGTGCATGTGTGTGTTTCTGATTCCTGGTTCAATTCTTATATAAAGTACATACTCAGTTAAACTGTTCACTGGTGCTGGACATTGAAAAAGGACTGTTCTGTTTCACCTCTAATCTGGAAAATTCATTTTATCTATTCTGTGTGTAATACTAGGCGCCTAGGCTACAACACTGAAGAAAATGTACCCAGGGCTGTTCTTCTGGAAATGTCAATAGACTAGAAATAATAAAAAGTATCAGAAATAATAAAAAGTATCTCGCATGTGACACCACGTGGTGTGAGGAGTGTCGCTGTGACAATGAGAGGAAGGGCGGAGGCTAGAGTGAGGAAGTGGTCTGCACCTCGGAAGGCTGTCCATAAAGCAGGGCATGGGGGACCAAGGCTCACATGTACAGAGGTGTGGGTTGAGCTAGCTCACCTGAGAAGGTGGAAGGAATGTTCACATGGGGAAGATGAGGGGGAAAGACTTGAGCATCCTCATGGGCTGGTGTTTGGGAAAGATGGTGGAGGGGAGGGATGGGAAGCAGGGTCGAGAGAAAAGATGAGCGGGAGGAATGGGGAAGAGAAAGCATCAAGGCCACTGCAGCAACCAGGACACGCCGGGCCCCTGCATCCTCCCCAACCACGTTCAGGTCCACGCCTTCTCCCGCTGAAGGCAGTCCTAAGTGCCCTACCCACTGTCTCATCTCCAAACAGAAGCCAGGTGATTCTTTCAAATACAAATCACATCATCTTTTTCCCCTGAAAACTTTGCAGTGGTTTCTCATCAGGCTTAGAAGACCATCCAAGCTCCTTATCCTGACCAGGGAGGCTGACCAGCAGGATGGAACCTCTGCGCCAACCTTCCAGCTGGATCTCCCAGCTCCTCGCTGGATATATTCACTAATATAAATGCAATATATACATTAATTATAATTGATATATTATAACTCTAATATGTACATTAATATAAATATACATACACTCATATAAATAAATAATGTGGGACATATTTACTAATATAAATAGTCAAATTAATAGAATCAGAAAGTAGTACACCAATAAATGCCAGGGGCTGGGGGAGGGAAGTGGGATGAGGAGGGGGAATGGGGAGTTATGTTTCACAGGGACAGAGTTTCAGTTTAGAAAAGTGAAAAACTCAGGAAATGGATGCTGGTGAGAGTCACACAACAATATGAATGTTACTTGGTGGCACTGGGCTTCCATGGTGGCCCAGTGGTAAAGAATCCAGATGCCAAGCAGGAGACACAGGTTCAAACCCTGGGTCAGGAAGATCCCCTGGAGAAGGAAATGGCAACCTACTCCAGTATTCTTGCCTGGGAAATCCAATGGACAGAGGAGTCTGGCAGACTACAGTCCGTGGGGTCACAAAAGAGTCTGATACGAGTTAGCAACTAAACAACAACAACTTTGTGTCACTGAACTGTATAGATAAATATGATTAAAATAGTGTGCTCTATGTTTTGTGACTTTCACCACAATAAAAATAATTATTTTTATATTAATTAAAATATAAATTTTTAATTAAAATTAATTTAAAATAATTTTTTTTAAATTTAATTAAAATAAGTTTTTAATTAAAAATAAATAAATAAACTCAAAATGGATTAAAGACCTAAATGTAAGGCGAGATACTATGAAACTCCTAGAGGAAAACATAGGCAGAACACTCTATGATATAAATCAGAGCTATCTTTTTCAATCCACCTCTAAGAGTAACGAAAATAAAAACAAAAGGAAAAACAAAATAAGACAGTGGAACTGTCTCATTACAGAAACAACCTCCCACCAGTGAAGAACTCATTCTAATGATCCTCTGGGCGTCAAAATATTTTACTACCAAAGCTGGAATTAATAGACAAGTCCCCCAGGGTGTAGATAGAGATTTATTTGCATTATCCCTTAATATTTAGGTGCAAACATAATTGTGGCTTTGGACCATGAACTTTAAATCACTGTAACTAGGCTCAAACACATTTTTGTTAATCAAAATAGGAAATTACAATCAACACATTTTTGCCAACAAGAAATAAGTTTATTCCTGTAGCATAAAAATCCACGTTTCAGGATACCACAAACCCTTGGAGAGCATTTTCTGCCTCCTTCCGGTTGTGGGAGTGTTTTCCCTGTAGTTGTCTAGATGCTTGAAGAAGCGATAATCAGTTGGTGATGGGGTCAGGTGAATATGGCGATGAGGCAAAACTTCAGAGCCCAATTCTTTAACTTTTGAAGCAATGGTCATGCAATGCGTTGTCTGGTGTTGTGGTGGAGAAAAACTGGGCCCTTTCTGTTGACCAATACCATCTAATCGATTTGCTGGGCATACTTCTCAGATGTAATGGTTTCGCCAGGATTCAGAAAGCTGTGGTGGATCAGACCAGCAGCAGACCACCCAACGGTGACCATGACCTTTTTCTGGTGCAAGTTTACCTTTGGGAAGTGCTTTGGAGCTTCTCTCAGTCCAACCACTGAGCTGGTTGTTACTGGTCATATTATAAAATCTACTTTTCATGGCATGTTACAATCTGATCAAGAAATGGTTCATTGTTGTTGCATAGAATAAAGAAGACAACACCTCAAAATGATTATTTTTTTTTTATTTGCAGTCAACTCAGAGAGGACATTAAATGTGTTCTAAGTCTAAGGTCTATTACAACTTCCGTCATGGAAATTTGCAAAAAATGTGCATCTCCGGGTCAAGGAAGTACAAATATTCAATAGAGGCATAATAAATTATTATAATACATCAACAGTGGTCATTTCTTAATTTCACCAAATAGTACTCTTATAATAGAAAAGATATACAGAAATGCCATCTTAACCCCATGCTTATAATAACATGCTTATAATATAGTAACAAACATACACAATAAATATATAAAATGAGTAACTGGTACTATCTCCCATAGCAAGGTTTACCCATTTTATTTTCCTTAATCATGGCTTCAGTTAAAGCCAGTCCAGGGACTTCCCTGCTGGTCCAGTGGTTAAGAATCTGCCTTGCAATGCAGCGTATGCGGATTCAATCCCTGATCAGGGAACTAAGATCCCACATCCAGCAGAGCAACTAAGTCTACGGGCCTTAACTACTGAGCCTGCACGTCACAACCACAATGAAGATCCTGTGTGCTGCAAGTAGGGCTTGAGGCAGACAAATAAATCAACAAATAAAATAAATATTTTTTAAAAAGTTAGTCCAGAAGAGTGGCATCTGTTAGCGATGAAGTGTCAAACTGAGGCTTCAATTTCCTAGATTTTTACATATAAAAGCCCCAAAGAATGGCTTAAGGATTGTAGTAATATTGCATATTAGACATGAGTTCCAGACCACTGTTACCTGTTTGGACATTATAAAACTTCTGTTTAAAGTATCCCAAAATACATTTATCCTGTTGGTTTTTGAAGTAATTATTTTGGCCAGAAGAGCTACAGAGTAATTAATTTCTTCTTTATGTAAGACATAAATTGATGAGAAAATTAACATATATTCACAATCAGGTATAATTAACTCATTATGTCTGCATCTCACATCCGCCCATAATTGTGGTAAACTATTGAAAAATCTTTTAACAGTTTACTATAATTACAGACCAGCTAGTTATATTCCAGCTAGACCTAATGAATATTATTTCAAATCTATGGCTCAAACCTTGTAAGCCTTTAAAAAAAAGGCTAAGTAAACTAGCTCAAAAACGATAAAGAGAAAATAAGCAAGCTATTCAATTTTATTCAGTGAATAGACTTGGAAAATCAGGACTGGATGTGGTTACTAACTATTTTTAAATACTTTTAATTACTAGCACTAAAGGGAAATGCAGCAGAAGGCAATTAATTTGTAAATAAACAAAGAAGTTTCAATGAAAACTCAAAGGCCATTTTCTTCAAGCCATCTTTTTAAATGAAATATAAAAGCAAAGATTCCTTTTCCAAATTCCACTCAACATTAGAATGACCAACGACTGCTAGCAGTTTCTTTTCAAATAACCTATAAAACTCTCGAACATGGGCCATGCACCCTCCAGCAGACACAACGTCTAATAAGTCATCAAGTATTTATTCATCATTTACTAACACACGCAAGGAATAGGGGACAAAGAGATTTTTAAAAAATCAGAAAAAAAAATCAGTTCCTGCAATTCTGCAGCTCATGGTCTGGATAACATACAGGACAGAAAAGCAGCAAACACAGATGTTGTGGGTGGTTACAGAGGCCAACGGGAAGACAGGAGGATGTTGGGGGTGGGGGAGCGAATAAGAAAGAAAAGATGCACAGTGTGGAATGGCTGATGCCTACTCCTAAAAAGAAATATGGCCCCTCGCTCCCCCAAGGACTGCTACCTCAGTTGAAATGTTATTCTTTCCAGTGTCTCCTTAATATGCACCCCCAGTCAAGCATACTGGCCTAAAATGCACAGAAGAGGCACTCAGTAAACCTGGGCAAAATGAATAGCCAATGTCTGGTCTCCACAAAGCTGGGTCATACAAGTTTAAAACCTCATTCGGTGCAGTCAAGTGTCTATTCAGGAACAGCTGAACGGTTTTAACCTACAACCACATTCTTGAAATCAGGCCCTTTTTCTCTGTGTAAACTCATTACCTTCTCCATCAATCATTTACAGACTGCCTGCAATACACAGAGCATCCTTTTGCTGCTGGTATGCTGACAGAAAAATACCCTGCTCTTAATCTCAGCAGGAAGAAAAACAATTTTTAATACATTTTATCTAGAATAACAAGAAAAACATCAGACAGTCATGTGTGCTACACAGAGAATTAAAATGACATGATGTGGTAGAAATGTGAGTTCACTGGTGGCCTCAGGTGTCTCAGTATATCAGATTCAGATACTAGTATCCCCAGAAGTGGACACTGGGACAAGGATTTAGGTGCAAAATGTTTACTCAGGATGTGGAAGAAACATCAGTGGGAGGGTGGGGACTGAGACCAGGAAATCAAGCAGCCAACAGAATTTCCTTATCAAGACAGTCACCACTATGAGCAGCATCAATTAATTCCTAGTGATAATTTTCTGGGCAAACCCTGGGACCCTGTGAACATGTACATGCTTTCTAGTTTCCCAGTACTGAGGGGTAAGGCGCTGGGGTATTTATACACCAAGTCCTATGAATCAGTGGTTGCGAGCCAGTGGGGAGAAAGATTAACTTCTTGGCAACTTCTATCCTTCTGGGCAGTAAGGGAGGCTCAGGTGAGTTGCAGATGCCACTGGTGTGCAGGGAGGCTGTGCTTGCAGGCAGTCCATGGACCAGGAGATATGTGTGCTAGGGTCTAGATGAAAAGAAGGTTTCAGGGTAAAAGACTCCCAGACAGAAGGAACTGCCAGAGCAGAATCCAGCTTAGAGTACTCATTCAAGGTCACCCAGATAGAACGTCTGGAGCAACGTGGGTGAGTTAATATATAAAATCAGACCACAGAGAGCTCTGGATGCCAGAGCAAAGTGTCTGGGAGACACTGGTGGGAATATGGGCTCAACAGGATCTTATGTGCATTTTATACGCACACATACACACACACACACACACACACACACACACACATTTATAGGCTTCCCTGATGGCTCAAATGGTAAAGAATCTGTCTGCAATGTGAGAAACCCAAGTTCAATCCCTGGGTTGGGAATATCCCCTGGAGAAGGGAATGTCAACTCACTCCAGTGTTCCTGCCTTGAGAATTCCATGGACAGAGGAACCTGGTGGACTACAATCCCTGGGGCCCCCAAAAGTCAGACACCATTGAGTGACTAACACACACACACACACACACATATATATATTTGTTCTTTTTCAGATTATTTTTCATCATGTGTTCAGTCGTTGAAGTTGTGCCTGACTCTTTGCAACCCCATGGACTATAGCCCACTTCTGTGGGCTCCTCTGTCCGTGGGGTTTTCCAGGCAAGAATACTGGAGTGGGCTGCCATCTCCTTCTCCAATTTTTCATTATAGGTTATTACAAGATATTGAGTATAGTTCCCTGTGCTATACAGTAGGTCCTTGTTATCTATCTATTCTATACATAGTAGTGTATATGTCTGTTCATCTTAACCTCCTAATTTATCCCTCCCCCACCCCCTTTCCTCTTCGACAACCATAAATTTGCTGTCTCTGAGTCTGTTTGGTTTTGTAAATAAGTTCATTTGTTTTATTTTTCAAATTCCTCATATGAGTGATATCATATATTGTCTTTGTCTGGATTACTTTGCTTGGTATGATAATCTCTAGATCCATCCATGTTCCTGCAAATAGCATTATTTTGTTCTTTTTTTTTTGGCTAAGTAGTATTCCATTGTATAAATGTACCATATCCTCTTTATACATTCATCTGTAATTTGTATTTTCAAAAGATGACTCTGGTGCAAATGAATAGTGGAGTCCTGAGTGAAAGCAGAAAAGTCAGGATGCTGGGGAGGATAAGTCATGGTTGGGCAGATGTGTGCACACAAAGGTGAGAGAGAGGCAAGATAAAAAACTCTGCATGCTTTCTTCTTTAGCAACTCTGTATATGGTAGTGTCAGTGCAACCATTTACTAAGAAGGAAGAAGACTAGAGGAGAAGTACATTTGAGAAAAACAATGAAGAGATCATTTCATTCAAGTTCAAGTAAAGATGCCTACGAGATATTTGCAGATGGATAAAAAAAGTCAAATTTGAAATCAGAGAAACATCAGAACTAGAGATAAATATGAGAGTCATCTCCATACATGCAGCATATGAAGTAAAGAGATTAGGTAAAGAAGAAATGGGTTCCAAAGGCAGACTGTTATCTTTCAAATTTCATGTCGACCATCTTCTATTATACCTGTTAAACGTACCTCAGTAATCACAGCCGACTCATTCTATCATTCATTCATTCAGTATTATTGAATGTATAATTCCCCTGAAATTATCACAACATTGTAAAACAACCACATCTCAATTAAAACAGATTTATTGAATGTAAAAGAGACATATGGCATCATGCTAATAACTGTAAGAAATTTAAATATATCATATATTAATCCTCATTCTTAAGAGCTAAAGATCTACAAACCCTTCAAGATTAAAGACAGTAATGGTCCTAAGAGAGATACACAGAAAGGACCATGGGAATTCAAGAGAAAGAATTACTTCTACCTGGCAAAATCATAATAAAAGGTTTTGACTGAAAATGTAGCATTTAAGCTGGTGTTTAAAGCCTTTCCAAATTTATAGAATTTGCTCTGTAAACATATAGAAAGTGGATGAATTTCAAAAACTAGAGATTTAAAGAACCACAGAGATGAGACATTGGAGACAGCATAATTCTGGAGTTCATTAAATAACTCAGTCTGCTAAATGATAAAGTCTATGAATGAGATACAGGTGGTGAATATTTCTAGAATACAGGTTTGTCATATTCATGTCTGAAATATTCCATCTAAGGTCACTTTCTATGGTGTCAAATATATATATTTGGTCGGGTTTAAGGGGGAAAAATTAAGTCACAATTTCATCTCACTCTCATTTTATAGATTATTATTTTCCATTATTCTCACATACAATGAACAATCATGAGGCACTTAGAAATTCACTTCTCACTTACACTGTTCATTTCGTTTATACAGTTCCCACATTGTACATAACAACAGCACCTTTTCCATCGATCTATCGATATTATCATTAAAGACTGAAATTTTATGCATTAAAATTGGATCTGTAAGGTGGGATTACTAATTACTGGTCAGTATGAAGGGAAAGGAAAATCCTGAGCTGGGTAAGAAGACGATGAAGCAGGCCGAGAACAGGACATACAGGGGCCTTGCTGGTAGGAAGAGGTCCTGAGGCCCCAGTGATGCATGGAGAAGAGAGGGTGCATGGACCACAGAGAGGGCATCACCCCTTCCATGCTCGGCACTCCGCTCTAGACAGCCTTCATTTTAGACCCACCAGTTCAGCTTGTTTTTGCCTCTCTTTGGGACACCATGAGAAATATCCTTTTATGGTGGCATTTGAAGACTTCTTAGCTCATAGCTTCCCCGAAACAAAAAAGTAGCCATAAAGGACTTTCTGAAAAACATTGCGCACAAGAGATGTCACATTTTCTCATACTGCTGTTCTAAGAACAAAGTTTATAAGCAGTGAAGAAGCAAGTGTTTATCCCTATGGTGGGTCTCAAGAGGACTATCATGCTAACAATACAAGATTGCACGTATAGGAAAGTGAAACCAAATAACAAATAGAAAACACAACAGGCAAAGAAGAGATAAACTCAAAGAACATGCATGGCATCTTTGCGAAAGAAAGAGCAGTAGAAACAGTTGCAATAAATGAATTCATGAGGGGCAACTCAGGATGGGTGCTGGGGCTGGAAGCGAGTGACAAAGGAGAAATGACATCCCTGCCTGGATTCGGCCCTAAGACCCTCAACAACTTGGAAACCTTTAGTTAAAAAACTGTGCCAGTGACAATTGGCAAGAAGATACAGGATACAAATTAGTCAACCTTTACAGAAAACTATTGAATGGTAATAATGATGCTGTAGACATAATGTGTTAATTCAATATTTAAATTCTGTGTACTTTCAAAGAAAAGTTATTAACATCATCATCTGCTTGACATTTAGAAATTATGAAAAAATAATATATTCTATGTCCTGAGCTATCTAGGTAATATATCAGTTGGGGAGGAAAGAAGAGAAAGGAAAGAAAGAGGGGAAAAAGTAAATCTATCTCATAAAAATTATTTTTATAGTTCATAAAACCACTTTTTCATAGTAAAAAGGGGCAATAAAATATAGAACTACTCTCTAGCTAAAAAACTAAATTGAATTTGCCCCCAGGTATGTGGACATGTCACTTCTTTACATGTAATTGTAAACTCTTCCAGCCTTCCAGAAAGCATCAAAATACAACTGAATGGAATGACCCAAAGAGACATTATCTTTCCTCCTCCTCCTCCTGCAGTGAATGATTTACTGTTCAACAAGGGTTAACTCAGGTCAGCTTAAGAAAGAAAAAGTGGGGGGAGCTGGTGCTCAAACTTTACAGAGAGCAGAATGAAAAATATTCCCTAGTTATTTACCCTTCAGTGACTTACAGATACAAGCCACAGTTGATAACATTTTTAAATACTTGGGTTCACATCACGTTACCTCTCCTACTTTCAAATGGCCCTTTCAAGATATCGGTGCTGACAGGCCAGAGCTTGCAGGGTCCTGCCCAGAAGGCCCACCCAAGTAGAATGTTGAAAAAAATCATCTGCTCACAGATGGTAATACACCAGATGCTGGATAACACCAAGTGGGTTGCCATTTGAGTTTGGATCTAAACTAAATGAGCTGGGTTGCTCACTGGATTAATCTGTCATTAGACTCACCTTTCTAACCTCCAGAAAAGCACATTTTCATTTATAACTCGCCTCAATGCCTTTGTGGGAAGATCAAGTAATGTATATACAACATATGCAAATATCTCTTAAAATTGCATGTTCAAAAACAGATCTAAAGGAAAAAAAAAGAAAATTCTGTTAAGCTCACCCTTATTGCCATATGACTTTTTCAGGCAGACACGTGGAGAAAGAATTTCAGGCAAGAGGAAGAACATGTGCAAAACTGTGCAAAAATCTTCACATTTGGGGAATTGAAAGGCTTTCAGAAAAGCTGAGACTTTAGGTAGCAGAGGTGAATGGCTGAAAGCAATAAGGTGCTTGAGCTTGATCCATGAAGGATTTGTAAAATAGCAAACCCTATTATTAGATTTTTGAGGGGAGGGGTAATAATGTACAGAATGAATTGTTTATATTATCTTAAAAGACACTTTCTCTAAGTAAGGCATTACCACCAGGGTCATATAATTGTAAACAAAAATCCAATCTCATTATGAAGCTGAAACTCCTGGTAAGAAAGGCCACAATGAAGAATCTAGGTTCATGTGCTTATTACACACGAAATTCAGCCTGGCTTCTTTTCCCTTCCCACATTATTACTGGTGCTAATTTCCCTGCCCAGTAACTCCATAAATGACATTAACTTTATTTGCTACCTATGAATGAGCAAAATCGTTCTGAATAGACCAAACTGACAAGAATCCTGAAAGCAAAGGATGTGACTGCCTCGGAATTCTGACCTGTAGAACATGAAACCCAGAGGTCCAACTCAGCTCCCCAGCAGGCATGCACGCTTCTGTATTAGGAATAACACAGCATAGACTTCCTCTAATGAAAGCATTTTTGTATTACCTTCCTTAAAGTAACGGAGACCTTCGGAACAGATAGCTGCACAGTGACAATGAGAAGACTGTTAAGAGGGTCTATCAGCTAGGGGACAGGAGTATTCTATTTCCACTGGGAAGAACACATATAGGCCAAGATCCAACAAAGGCTTAAGTGGCCTGGGATCACGTCATCTCCCTGGTCAGTGCATGGGCTTGGGGACACAGGACAGCCATCGGGCAGGCGTGCTGGGAGGGGGAGTGGCAGAGGGCTCATCTTTCCTTGCTGTCCAGGAAACACAACCCAGGGGACTCCTGAAGACCTCACACATCCACTGTGGCTCACAGCTGGGACCAGGGCAGGGACAGAGGCTCCCATCCCAGCAAGCCCTGGACCACCCAGACATTAGCTATGCTAACCATCCTCTTAAACTAAAGTGGAGATATTTATTCAGAATTATGGTTTATACTTACAGTGGAACGTATCTTTCTGTGGATTTTAAACATCACATTTATGGGAGGATTTTTTTTTTTTTAATCTACATCTGCTGAACAGAAAACTCTCAGGTAATCCTGTGTATTTTACTTTTATTTTAGGAGCGTTTTTCCTTTGAAAATTGTTCATACATTCTTCCTAAAAAGTATACTATGGCAACATTTAAAAAACACACAATACCTGGTCATGATATTTATAAGATGAGTTGGCTTTCAAATAGCTCCAAGTTTTAGAAAATGTCAAAATAGGAGTGAGGAGAGCTCTCTATATACCAACATAATGCCAATCGAATCCATTATTAGGAACTTCTAATACACCAAAGACTCTACTCTGATTAGCTGTCTGTATTCATCTTCTCACATTTACTACAGTTTATATTTCTAAGGGCAACACTGAAAAATTTTTATGAATGAGTGCACTTAGGTTTAGCTTTCTGATATCCAGGCAGGTATATTTCCTCTATCTAGTTAAAGGAAGTCAACCTACAAATGCCATCCTGTATTTGTGCTCAAAGTGGGAACAAAAAAGAGTGGGGAGAGTTAATATTTAATACCAATCACCGGTGGAGCCAGACACGCTTTGGAGAATCCAACCATTAAGTCGTCCATAACTTCTCAGAGTCCGAGCTGTCTCACCTCTACCAAAACGTCAGCAAACACACAGGTTTGTCTAGAGACCCAGATGAAAGAAAGTGAGGGAACTCCTGGCTACAGCAGACACTGGGTGATTTCAGCCGTACATTCCACTCATATAACGAAATGCTGCTCACCTTTTCACACTCATTGGCAAGCACTACAGTAGAGTCTCACTATTTTTGGAATCCATGTTTTCTAATGTTCAATTGGCTACAAGTTATCTCTTAACATGAAATCGACATGGAGAACAACTGTCATCATCTGGGGTCCAGCAGGCATACGGTCCCCAAGGCCCAGTTTCAGCTGGTGTCCAACAAGGGGGCACTCATCTGTTAGTTTCAGTCCCATCCTGCAAACAAGTTTCCTTTCCTCTTCATGTTCCTCATTTTTGTGATTTTGGGGAGATTTCAATGTTTTCAAGAGCCCCACACTGGTGCTGAAGTGCTGACCTTGTGATGATCTTATGGGTGTGAGGTAAGCTTTGTTCAGACACGAATTATATGCCACTGGCTATGGGTTCAGTTGTCATGAATCAAAAACACAGAAAAATGAGTTGTCTTTAAACAGAAACACACATAAAACCAGGTTGTGACCAAGGGCTCATGGGAACCTCATCCTACATTTCCCCTAGAAGCAATGGTTGGGTATTCACTATTTTATGTCTGCAATGACTTTATAGAACGTAACTACCACAGAAAATAATAACTGACATTATGTATACAGAAGATCTTATGTTAAACAACAGGAGTACACCATTTAAAAACACAGCCCTTGGAATTCCCTGGGAGTCAGTGGTTAAGACTCCACGCTTCCACTGCAGGGGGCGTGGGTTTGATCCCCAGTCAGGGAACTAAGCTGCTGTATGCCACACGGACCAGTCAAAAACAAAACAACCACAAAAAAAAAAAAAAAAGAAAGAAAGAAAAAAACACAGACCCTTGCAATCAAGGAAAGTAAAAAGAAGTACTTACTTCTTAAAACATTAACACATAAACAAAATTTGTGCCATTCTTTTCCGAACTATGTAAAATTCATGAACAGTGCTTCCCTGGTGTCTCAAGGAAGAACCCACCTGCCAATGAAGGAGATATGGGTTTAATCCCTGGACCAGGAAGATCCCCTGGAGAAGAAAATGGCAACCTACTCCAGTATTCTTGCCTGGAAAATCCCATGGACAGAGGAGCCTAGCAGGCTACGGACCATAGGGTCGCACACAGAGGCTAAAACCTTCACCAGGTGGGAGAAGTTAATTATGTGCTGCCCACAGGCCCACAGGCCAGCTGAAACCAGAAGGTTGATGATGTTGACCCCCATTACCTCACCACCAACCAATCAGAAGAATGTCCATGAGCAGATCACACCCTCTTTGAGCCATTCCTATAAAACTCCCCACTACCCCCTGGAGGTCAGGATACACAGTATTGGCGGTGGCCC
Source organism: Cervus elaphus (assembly GCF_910594005.1). Taxonomy (NCBI): domain Eukaryota; kingdom Metazoa; phylum Chordata; class Mammalia; order Artiodactyla; family Cervidae; genus Cervus; species Cervus elaphus. The sequence continues at coordinate 29,810,154 of NC_057819.1, forward strand.
TCTTTGCACGACAAAGAAATAAAGCTGTTCTTTTCTAACTCACCCAAAACTGTGTCTTCAAGATTTAATTCAGCGGCTGGATTTGGCATCAGTCTTTCTCTTCCCCACAACCTGCATCCCCTCAACTCACTCCTCTTCAAGGGTGGGGAAGGAATAACACTATGAATTTGCCTCCTAAGTGTCTTACTGTGTCTTTCAAACGCAAACATCAGACAGCTTCAGGCCTCTCTCTGTGCCCTACAAAGGCCAGCACTTAGCCCGTTTGTCCTTTTCCCCTTATTTCACCCTCTGGTCCAGTGAGCACCGTCTCTCTTCCCCCACTCTGCGCCTTTCCTGTCCTGCACTGTGCCGGCGGGCGCAGACCTTCACAGGCCACCAGCCTGGTGCCCATGCCCTCCAGCATGCAGCCGGGTTACTGGTCCAAGTCCAGAGGACAGAAAGAGGAGAAAGAAAACTGAGTCCTCTACCTCTGGTCCTTGCCTTGTTCAAGTCCTGGTTGTGCATTTATCCCCTCCTCCCTCAAACCCCTGTCATCAAATTATTGTTGTTTTACCACTGAGCCACCTGGGAGGCCGTCTGTCCTCAAAATTAGGGACTCCCTAAGTGGCCCAGGCACCCCTGGGTGTTTCCAAACGCCTTTCAAGGAGTCCACGAGCTCAAAACGATTTGCATAACAACATTAGCATATATACATTCTGCATTCTTCACACTCACTCTGTCATGCGTGTGCAATGAACTTTGCCAACAGCAACGTGACTTGATACCACAACTTACTGAGTGCAGACAGAGATACAAACACGAGGCTGTCTTCCAATAGGCCAGATGTGAAAGAAATTGGCAAAAACATAAAAGAATTCCAGCACTATCAATAAAATTCTTCTTTGGAAAATGCAATTTTATGTTTCATAAAATCACGTTATTTAAGTTAACATAGAATGGTTTTGTTGTTTAAGGTTTCTTCAACAGTAAGTTTCCACCTGTTTCCTGCCAGGACCCCGCCAGCCACAGGAGACATCTCCTCCCAAACTTCTTTGGCAAATGCCCACCTCTGTGACTTCGTAGGAAAAACAGGTCAGGAGGGTTAACGAGGCAGGGATGGAAGCAAAACCTCTGATTTTGTCTCAAGTGCAAATCTCTTCTCCAACATAATTTGTCTGAACCCCTGCATTTGGCAAACCTATTGGATGGCTGCCCAATCTTCAGCAAAGCTATTGCTTTGGTCACCATTAGGCTCTCCAACCTTGGGGCACATGCTCTGTCAGTCAGGAATGAGGAGAGGAATAAAAGGATGTCTCAAGTCCGAAGGCACTGACTAAAAAAGTTTAGGGAGTTGCTGTTTCAAAGTATGCACTGAAGCCAGTGGCCCCCCTAAACTTCATTCATTCCCTTCAACACGGCAGTCTGGCTCAATTATAGTAGTTTTATAGGTAGTCATAACCATTTTAATGACCAATGTCTGCTACTTAAAATAAAACCTTTCAAATGCAGAGAGCCTCTGTTCTTGTCCTCAGGAACCTTAAAGCAAGAAGAACTTGAGGGTTAAATTCCAACATGTCAGTCAATATAGCCAGTCCTGAGAAGCAAAAAACCCCAAATACCAAGTGCCTGGTGGCCTCCACAAGGAAACAGAAAGGTAGGGTCTTCAGCCCAAAAGTAACATGGATAAGAAGCCTGATACGGGTTTAGTACAATCTGTCCCAGCAGCTTTGGTTCCTAAACAAAAGGAGCCAGATCATACTCATACTTCATTCAAAAACTATTTGCTGTTTCACAGAGAAAAAGATAAAACTATTGTTAAAAACGTCTCTTTGATTACCTCTCTTTTATCTTCTGTGCACAAATTGAAAAGCAAATCTTAAACTAGAGAAAATATTCCCTAGACTTGTGTCAATGTAATGAACTCTTTATTATAAGTATAATCTAACATATACCAGGAAAAAAACACAAATTTACCAACATAAAAATTAGGTTATGTTGGTGTACCAGGTTATGAAGATGTACCTGCCAAGAGAGAAGTGCAGATGACCACAAATTAAAAGAAAGAAGAAAAATGTTAAACTTTACCAGTACTGTACTGAAATCATGCTACACAAAATGAGTAATTGCTTGTTTTAAAACAAAATGTATCTATAAAGGATAACTATCACATCACTGCTCACAGAAATACAAAAAAAACCTGAATCAAAATATTCCAATAGAAAACTGATTAAGGAATTACAGAACATGAATTGAAAAGAGCAGCGTATCATGAGCAAAATAATACTGTCAGCTAATATTTTATATCCATGACATCTTATTATCCTGTGAAAAATCATAAAGCAGATGAATCATAATATTCCATTTTTGTGAAAGTTCAGTTCAGTTCAGTCGCTCAGTCGTGTCTGACTCTGCGACCCCATGAATCGCAGCACGCCAGGCCTCCCTGTCCATCACCAACTCCCAGAGTTTACTCAAACTCATGCCCGTCAAGTCAATGATGCCATCCAGCCATCTCATCCTCTGTCGCCCCCTTCTCCTCCTGCCCCCAATCCCTCCCAGCATCAGGGTCTTTTCCAATGAGGCAGCTCTTCGCATGAGGTGGCCAAAGTACTGGAGTTTCAGCTTCAGCATCAGTCCTTCCAATGAACACCCAGGACTGATCTCCTTTAGGATGCACTGGTTAAAGAGAACTGTAAATACAATTGATACAAAAAAAAAAAAAAATGGAAGGTGACACACACATCAAAATTTAACTTCAGTAAACAGGTGGTCAATATTCACGAAAGCAAGGAGAAGCATGTAACATGGCTAAAAGATCCCCGGAAGCAAAGGCTTCCAGGACCAAACAACATAGAACTGACAGCTATCATGAAACTGTCATGGGGAAGAGGTGGAGCTGGGAGGAGACAGAAGTTCTCTATCTGAGCAGCGTGAGTCACAAGTAGGACCCAGAGGTCAATGCCAGGTGGAGAGTAGAAGAGGGAAGACCAGATTGGAAGTTTTGAAAGCTGTGCTCAAGAATGTAGATTTTATCCAAAAAGCAAAAGGGAGATATATCAGAAGATGTACGAGCTGGATACATCCAAGGAAAGAGAATGGCAAGTCAGAGATCACCGCCTTCACCAGGAAAGACGCCATGACCCTGTCTGCAGCTCAGCCTCAGAAGACATCAGCTTCTCTCGGACTGTGGGTGAATAAAGTCTAGGCCTGCTTTATGAATTAATTAGAGATCCTCTGATATTTAATTTACATATCATTACTCTTCAGGCTCCAAGGTATGCCTGGCCATATACCACAGTCCAACTTACATCACCACTTGAAAGCTTTGTTTTTTTCTGGTCCAAATATTATCTTAAATTATATTATACAACATGTATGTAAACCTGTAATGCTGACATCATGAACAAAGTGAATTCACTAGAAAAATAACTCAGTGAGTCAGACGTAGAAACAAGAAATAACAAGCAAGTTCAACTCTGCATGAAAGAAAATCCTTTCATCAGCAAGGCCTATTCTCACTCCTGGATTTTCTCTCATGAATCTGAAAAACATAATTAGGCTCATAAATAAGAGGACTTGAAAACAGGAGACTATACAGATCTCATATATAAGAAAACACATTTTTCATTTACATGGGATTGAGGAATTTACTTCAGAATTGTATCACAAGTCAATGAAAATATACAAAGAAAATGTTGTATCATGGCATAGTTAAATTGTGGTTTGTTTAAATAATATATCTTACTAAAACATAAGCTGCTTAATACCACTAATTATTAGAGAAACGCAAAGCAATGAGGTATCACCTCACACTAGTCGGCATGGCCATCATCAAAAAGTCTGCAAACAATAAATGGAGAGGGTGTGGAGAGAAGGGAACCCTCCCCTACATTGTTGGTGGGAGAGTAAATCGGTACAGCCAATATGGAGACCAGTATGGAGGTTCCTTGAAAAACTAAAACTAGAGTTACTAAAACTAGAGTTATCCAGCAATCCTGCTTCTGGGCATCTTTGCGGAGAAGACCATAATTCAGAAAGATACATTCACCCTGATGTTCACAGAAGCGCTGTTTACAGTAGCTAAGATATAGAAGCAACTTAAATGTCCATTGACAGATGAATGGATAAAGGAGATGTGGTTCATATAAACAGTGGAATAATACTTAGACATAGAAAAGAATGAAATAATGCCATCTGCAACAGCATGGATTAACCTAGAGATTATCTTATTGAGTGAAGTGAGTCAGACAGAGAAAGACAAATACTATATGATATCTCTTGCATGTGAATCTAAAATATCATAGAAATGAACTTATTTACAAAACAGAAACAGACTCACAGACATAGAAAACAAATTTAAGATTAACAAAGGAGAAAGGTGAGGAGGGATACATTAGGAGTTTGGATTTAACATATATGCACTACTATATATGAACTGTAACTAATATTCTATAAGAATCTATATGGGAGAAGAATCTGAAAGGAATGAACATATGTATATTTATAGCTGAATGTATATTCTTAATATTTGCTGAAGTTAACACAAATTGTAAATCAGGCATACCCCAAAATATAATAAAAATTAAATTTAAAAATATATTATGATATCCACGTCATCAGAAAAGATCAAATTAACATATTCTTATAAGACATTAATTCTAAGCACGTCTTCTACAATAATTTTATTCCTGACTTTGATCCTTGCTGTACAAACTACTTCTTAGATATTGCCTCCATGATACAAGACCATCAACCCTGCTGATACCAGTTTCATGTTGACATGACAAAGAATAAAGACAAAAGATGAAACCATTTTTCCAGAAGTCATGTATGGATGTGAGAGTTGGACCATAAAGAAGGCTGAGCACTGAAAAATTGATGTTTTCAAACTGTGGTGCTGGAGAAGGCTTTTGAGAGTTCCTTGGACTGCAAGGTGATCAAACCAGTCAATCTTAAAGGAAACCAACCCTGAATATTCACTGGAAGGACTGATGCTGAAGCTGAAGTTCCAATATGTTGGCCACCTGATGCAAAGAGTCAATTCATTGGACAAGCCCCCGATGCTGGGAAAGACTGAAGGCAGGAGGAGAATGGGGCGGCAGAAGATGAGATGGTTAGATAGCATCACCGACTCAATAAACATGAATTTGAGCGAATTCCAGGAGACAGTGGAGGACAGAGGAGCCTGGCGTGCTGCAGTCCATGGGGTCACAAAGAGCTGGACACCACTTATCGAGTAAACAACAGCCAATACCTTCGAGGGTTTACAATATATGAAACTGTCAACGACTTATTGGAAAGAAAGTTTTAAAACTGGTAGACAATTGTAGATGCTTTACAAGACTGTACTGCTTTTTACTTAAAATCATTACAAAAGAGAGCCGATTTTCTCATTTCCTCATGATATCTGAACAGGTTAATACTAATTCAGGTAGATTCTTCACAGATGAAAAAGGTTTTTTATAATGTTGAACAATGTGAACTACTAGAAATAGATATTTAAAGAATCAAACTACTGGTCATAGTCAGGGAACTATAAAGGAAACCATCTTCTTATTACATAAAGTCAATTATTTTCAAATTTAAAAACAGCATTTCCTTCCTAAATACTTTACTACAGTTGGGTCTTGAACAAAGTGGGGGTTAAGTGCGCCAACCCTTTGGGAAGTCGAAAATCCACATATAACATATACTCAGCCCTCCAAACCCACAGCTCTTCCATATTCTTAGAGCCAAACAATCTTGGATTGTATAGTACTGTCTATTTACTATGGAAAAAATCTGCATGTAAGTGGACCCAGGCAATTCAATCCTGGGTTGTTCAAGGCTCAATTGTGTCTATTTCCAAGTATCCTGAAAAAGTCCAAAAAGTGTAGCACTTCATCCAGGCAGGTTGAAGCCAGCCTTCTCTAAGATGCTGAGTCATGTCTATGCTGCTGCTGCTAAGCTGCTTTAGTCATGTTTCTTTGTGACCCTTTCAACTGCAGCCTGCTAGGTTCCTCTGTCCATGGGGTTTCCTCAGCAAGAACACTGGAGTAGGTTGCCATTTCCTTCTCCAGCCGATCTTCTCGACCAGGAGATCGAACTTGCGACTCCAGCATCTCCTGCTTTGGCAGGCGAATTCTTCACTACTCCTCCAGCTGGGAAGCCCATGAGCCATTGGGAAAGCCCCAAATATGGGATTAGAAACTGTATATTCAACACCATAAACAGTTGACTTTGTCCATTCCCTCCATAAATGTTTAATAATAATGTAAACCAGAAAAATAAACCAGTAAGTGAGAATCAAAAACAAGGAGTCTCTTTTGGAGACTTCACTGTAGGGGGGAGAGTTAAAAAATAATAATTAAAAAGGAGGATAGGAAAGGAGGAAAATAATAATAATAATTAAAAAGAAAAAGTGTACATACTACGGGAATAAACAGTACTCAGGCCCATGAAAGCCAAGACCAGTGTCTCTTTGTGTACCAGTCTATACTCGCGGTTGGCACAGGGGTTCTCAAACTGTGCTCTGGGAATCTTAGGAGGTCTGTGAGGTCAAAGTTCTTTTCCCACCAACATTCCATAATATTTTACTGAGGTGGCCTGATGCACACATCACAGGAGAACTGAGTAGAGACGCGGATGTGAGAATTCATCTGTCTTTCCAAGCCAGACACTAAAAAGATTTTCGAAAACTGTAAAGCAACACCATTCTACTTACTCGTTTTTTCTTTAGAAAAATAGATTTTTTTTTTCATAAAACAGGTTCATATTAATATTTATTACTGCTAATTCTAAATGAATAAGTATGTTGAAGCTTCCTCAGTTTAACTTGAAATATGATCAATATCAACAGATATAATCCATTCAAACAAAAGCTCTCTGGCATCTTCAATAGTTTTGACATGAATACAAGAATCTTGGGGCCTCCCCTGGGGGTCCAGTGGGTAGGACTCCACACTCCCAACGCAGGGGGCTCAGGTTCAATCCCCAAGATCCTGAATATGGCATGGTGAGGCCAAAATGAAAAAAAAGGGAAGATCTTAAGATCAAGAAGTTTGAGGACCAATGGTTCAGTACATAGTTGGTGCTCAGTAAGTACTGAATTGTGAACTATGAAGGAGGCCAAGCAAACACAGAGATTGCTAAGCTAGAGTCTGAAGGGCGGGCACAGATCTATGAGATGAGTAGACGATAAGAGGGGGAGAACTGTGCTTTAATAATGTACATAGTTTATTAGGTAATGCCATCTAAAATGTTCTCCAAGCCGTTGAGCACCATCTAGAAAATGATTTGAAATGAAGAGGTCCCTTACAAATGAGAAACTGAACAAGATGAGGGGACCACTGCCTCTCCACAGAGTCTATGCCACGGTTCCAGAGAAAATCTTGGATTTCAAGTTGGACACACAACCATCTCTCCTAGGGCAATTATACTGACAGAAACAGCACATTTTCAGTTGTCAGTTCTATCATTTTCTAGAATGTGTAAGTTTTTAATAATGTTATTATGATTGATGTTAATATCATTTGCTCTTAAAAATAATGCTAAATAGAAAGAAAATATCAAATATGTGTTTGTGCAATGGTGCTTCCTAAAATGACTCAGCCATTATCTTTTCGGACTGGTTAGTAATTTCCTTGGGTACAGAATAGATGACACTCTTCCTCAAAGACAAATGTGGAAGTTACTCAAGGGACAAAATAAGACATCATATATTCCTGGAAGGAACCCTAGCAATTCTAAACATAATAAGACATTGTCAAAATAATAAGATGACGTTGTCTATTCTATAAGTAGAATATGTTAACAAAACTAAACACTGCCCAGGAACAGAGGTGAACTTGAAAAAAATAAACACCAAAAATGTAGTCTGTCTGCACAAGTTCCTGGATGACCCATCAGAGAATAAAGACAAGCATCACAAAACAATTTCTAAGATTTTGTAAAAGGGAACCACTTTGTGAAACCCTTCCTATGGGTGGTATAAAAATACACTCTTGAGCTCCTAGCGCCACTGTCTGCCTAAAGGCCAGAGGAAAACCCCCTGGTTGACCATAAAAGGACTGCCTGCATGTTCCCAGGCAGAGTATACAGGATCTTATTTACAGGAGTATAAATACATGCCATTCCCCTGTGCTCACTGGCGCTCCTGAAGCCTGGCCAGAGAGGGGGGTCCCGAGTGCAACGCAAGTAGGATTCAAAAAGTCTGTGACATTTTTCCAACATCTAATGTACTTTATTTTTCTAGCTTATCTTCTCTCCTGAGAAAAATATCTACAAAGCATAAGATCACTATCATTTAACAGGTGACTGTTCCAGAAATACTTGGAAATAAGCCTTTAAGTTTCAGCAGGAGGAGAGAAAACACACTTCCCATAAATAGACAATTTTTTCTAGTAGCAGGACAGCTGTGTGAACACTGAGGAATAAAGAGGGGGTTTCTGTTCCATCACAATGGCCTATCCATTTACATTTCTAGAAGGCTAAAGTTTGAAAGCTTCTGAGAAACAATAAGTGCACACATTACCATGGCTTAAAACTGACAAAAAAATACCAGGAGCAATAGATTAGAAGGCACAGTAGGGACCATATCCTTAGCACGCACGCACGTGTGTGTCTGTGTGTGTATACAGTGTATGTAACTACAACGTTGCGAACACAGATCACGTGGCCATGACAATGAATAGTTTCCATTTAAAACTCTTAGGAAACTTTGTGATTTCAGTTGAGTAACTTGCGTTAAAGAGACACTGTGCAGATCTCAAGAGTATCGCTTTTAGCTGGAATCAGTGTCTGATTTAAAGACCCATCACAAAGCTAAACTGAATGTTAACAGTATCTCATCTGATCATCTTCTCACTGCGTGAATTCCCCCGAAAAATGTCTGTTCTCAGGGTTGTCATCATCCAGAGAGACTCAGACTCTCTCCCCCAGATGCTGATGCTGTTCAGTTGCGCAGTTGTGTCTGCCTCTTTTGCAGCCTCATGGACTGCGGCATGCCAGCCTTTCTTGTCCTTCCCTATCTCCTGGAGTTTTCTCAAACTCGTGTCCATTGAGTCGGTGACGCCATCTCATTCTCCGTTGCCCCCTTCTCCTCCTACCTTCAATCTGTCCCAGCATCAGGGTCTTTTCCAATGAGTCGGCTCTCCCCCACAAACCCATCTAAACAAGACACTTGAAGGCTCCACCCACTTCCAGGTAAGGTTACTGGGTACCAGTGGGTCAGACAAGATGCGAGTGTGACTCAACCTCCAGAGCATCACAGTGACTGGGGAACAGTCCTCGATGAAGCAGCTCACCTCACCTCTGAGATGCTCTGGAAGAATGTCTTCCTGATGTTGACTATCACTTCCCATGTACTTCATAAAGGTATCTTTTCTTCTTTTTTAAATTTATTTTTAATTGGGGGAAACTGCTTTACAATGTTGTGTTGGTTTCTGCTGTAGAACAAGATGTAGTACATATATAAAATGGAATATTATTCAGCCATAAAAAGGAAAGAATTTGAGTCAGTGATAGTGAGGTGGATAAAACTAGAGCCTGTTATACACAGTGAAGTAAGCCAGAAACAGAAAAGCAAATATATTAATGCATACACATGGAATCTAGAAAAATTGTACTGATGAATCACTGGGAAGTAATGAAGATGCTGACGTAGAGAACAGACTAGTGGCCATAAATGTATCTTAATAATTCCCTGCTAGTCCCAAAACTGAGCGGGAATCTGGCCCTCTTGGGTGCAAAGTCCTTCCATTTCACCCATTTCTTGTTTGTAGAGAAAAGGTCTCAGTCTCCTAGACTTTTGCTGAGTTCCAAAGAGCAGACTCAAGCAGTTACTAATTAGGGAAGGGAGGGCACGCAGAAACAAAAGAAAAGCAGTTAAACAAGAAAATTAATGAGAGCTTAAACAACAGCTGAATGATAAGACAGAGTCCAAGTTCCTCCCCAAGGGGTATACAGAACAATCTGACACATTATCTTTGAATTCTGTAGAATCTAAGACCCCCACCCAGGTGGAGGATGGTGATTACATGCTGACCACAACACTTAGACCCTAGGCTGGCTGGAACCAGATTGTTGATGATTAAGATTCCAGAACCACCACCCTGTTACCTCATCACCAGCCAATCAGAGGAAAGGCATGCACCCTGAAGCCCTCATCTCAAATGATGACTTTAAAAACCCTTCCTTAAAAGTCATCAAGGAGTTCAGGTCGTTTTGAGCATGAACTGTCCATTCTCCTTGCCTGGTGCTTGCAATAAAAGCTGTAACTGTCTTGGCCACAACCTCGTGTCAGTGGGTTGGCTTTGCAGCAAGGCAGGCAAGCAGACCCAAGTTTTGTTTGGTAACAGAGCGTGGTCCCCAGACTAGCAGCACCAGCATCCCATCAGCTTGACAGAAAAACAGAATTTCAGGCCCCACCCAAGACTGCTGAAGCAAAATTTATATTTTAACAAAATCCCTGAGGGTTCCAATGAACACTCCAGTCTGACGACCACTGATCTGAATGAACTCACGCAGATTCTTTCTTGAGTGGTCTTCTCTGGGGCTGCACTGCCCTATCCTGTTACCCTCTTGCATCAAATCTTTTTTCAATTATATCCAATTTGCCCTAGAAATTCCTACATTCATTTTCAGCCTCCATAGCCAGGAAGATGGGCAAAGAAAGTCAAATATATAAAGCAAATCAGGCATTTTCCTAGTTTTCATTATTGTTATTCTGTGAGATCATTCATAATATTAAAATTCTCCAAATCCAATACCTAGGAACTCAGAAAGGTAACAAAGATAAGATCCTAGAATTAACAAATGGATCAACCAGGATTCAAACTCAGTTCTGGGCTCCACTAAGTCATACTCTCACCCTTTTCTTCCTCTATGGATTCTTCTCATCCCAAATGTCCAGGCTTTCTCGAAAAAACAAGAATTTGATGCTGGAGAGAAAAACCTTCAGGGTACTCAGCATCACCAATGCTTACTTGAGATTGAAGAAACAGAACCATATGATGCCACTCTTTTTCAGGGTTTAGTAATATTTCACTGTGTATATATGTACCACAACTTCTTCATCCATTCATCTGTTGATGGACATTTAGGTTGCTTCCATGTCCTGGCTATTTGTAAACAGTGTTGCAATAAACACTAACAAATACACACTACTACATATAAAATAACTCCTAAAGACCTACTGTATAGCGCAGGTAATTCTTCTCAATACTTTGTAATGACTGATATGAATCTGAAAAAAGAATAAGTATACATACATGTATGGGCTTCCCAGGTGGCAATGGTGGTAAAGAACCCACCTGCCAATGCAGGAGCCAAAAGAGATTGACCCAGATCAATCCCTGGGTCAGGAAGATCCCCTGGAGGAGGGCATGGCAACCCACTCCAGTATTCTTGCCTGGAGAATCCCATAGACAAGAGGACCTGGTGAGCTACATTCCACAAGGTTGCATAGAGTCAGACACGACTAAAGCCACTTAGCACACACGCACGAATACACACATGTGTAACTGATTCACTCTGCTGTACCCTGGAAACTAACACAACATTGTAATCAACTATGCACAGATAAGTTATAAAAAATAGAAGCGGAACCACAAGTCAGTAAGTTTGTTCAGGTCTTAACCGGCCGTTCCAACACAAGAGGATGGCAATTAGAGGAAGGATGTCGCAGTGATTAAGGGCAGGCACCCTGGGACCAGACTGCTTTGCTCGGAGCCCCTGACCCTGGGCAAGTGGCTCATGGCTCACATCTTCCTCAAGTTGGGAATAATCCAAGGCATCTTTCCCACAGGTTTTTGTGAGGATTAAAGGAATCAATGTACATAAATATGCATTAATACATGCCCTTTGTATGGTAAGCAGTAAGCACTTGGTATCAAGTACGGTGGTGTAGTGTGTACACGTTTAGTTGTGTCAGACTCTGCACAACCCTATGGACTGCAGCCTGCCAGGTTCCTTGTCCTTGGAATTTTCCAGGCAAAAATACTGGATTAGGTGGCCATTTCCTACTCCAAGGGGTCTTTCCAACCGAGGGATCGAATCTGTATCTCTGGCATCTCCTGCACTGGCAGGCAGATTCTTTACCACTGGGCCACCTGGGAAGCCCAGTGTGAAGTGTATCTAATATCAAATGGAATTTATTCCAGTACACCCTGCCTCTGGCTAAAATAGAAAGGGCCAGTCTTCCACTAAGTAAGCAGCTATCCTTCCAAATCAATATAACATTCTTTTTCTTCTTGTTCATTGTTGCTCTTAAACTCACACATATTGATCGTTTTATCGTTATTTTTTTTAACAATCAATAAATTCTGGTTTTATTTCTTTTCCTGTAATTTTTTGTAGAAGATTTTTGTTTTAAAGAAAACTTTTTATTTTCTATTAGGGTATAGCCAGTTAACAATGCTGTGACAGTTTCAGTGAACAGCAAAGGGACTCAGCCACACATATACATGTATCCATTCTCCCCCAAACTCCCCAGCTATCTAGGCCACCACATAATATTGAGCAGAGTTCTCTGTGCAATACAGTAGGTTCTTGTTGGTTATCCATTTTAAATACAGTAGTGTGTACATGTCCATCCCAAACTTCCTAACTATCCCTTTCCCCTGGCAACTATAGATTCATTCTCAAAGTCTGTGAGTCTCTTTCTGTTTTGTATGATTGCTTATCATTATTAATATGGACAATAAGCTCCATCACCAATGTGTATCTTATACATCCTTTCATGATCACAATCAAGTAATGTGATCTGGTAGCTAAGAGAGCAATTAACAAGTTGCCTGAAGCCTCTTAAGACATATACACAGGCCGCAGACCTTAATGCCTGTCCAGACCGGCAGGCCAGAGCCTCAAGTTTCCTCCTCACAACTGATTCAGAACTCTCGACAATCCTCTCATTTCAGAAGGGATCCAGATCTGACCACTCACCTCCTTCACTGTGGTCTAAGCCACCATCCTCTTCCTTTCTCCCCTGCAGAAGTAGCAATCCCATCACCTCAGCCTGCTCCAGCCACCGGCTGCTGTCCCCACATGTCCCCAGCACAGGGCAGGGTTCCTGCTAGGGGCCTGAGTCTCCCACCACCCCACTGTGAGGTTTCTCCCCATCCGCTCAGATCCATGCTCAAGCCACCTTGGTGAGACCCCCACGACCTCTCCTAAACTGCAGTCACAGTAACTACCCTCCAGTCACAGCACGATCCAGCCTCACCATCTCAATAGCTCCCTTCGGTGTGTGCCTATCACCTTCTGTCCTCACTAGAATGCAGAGAACACGAGGTCAGAGGGTGAGTGACATGGATCCTCGGGCTCTTAGTGAAAAAAAAGCTGAAAGTGAAAGTCACTCAGTTGCCCTGTAGCCCACCAGGTTTCTCTGTTCACAGGATTCTCCAAGAATACTGGAGTTGGATGCCATTTATTTCCCCAAGGATCTGCCTAACCCAGGGATCGAACCTGGGTTCTCCTGCACTTCAGGTGGATTCTTTACCATCTGAACCACCAAGGCTTTTTAAGATCTTTAATCAACAGAAATTGATCAGAGGCCAGACAAGGAATTCAGGAGCGGCTTTAATGGGGCCCCTGCTATAGCAGGAGGGGAGTGAGAACAAGTAACAGGTTCCCCTGCTTACTCCCTGAAAGGGGAGGACAGTCTGGTCCCTTAAACAGGGTAAGGAAGGGGGCAGACGGGTGGGTCAGGGCCAGAGGGGTGCCTTGGGTGGCACCCACCCTCTAGGTAGTGCTGTGTGCAGAGATCAGGCGCAGGACCTGTTTTTGCTTGGGCTTTTGGGGCTTTTTGTATCTTGTTTTCCATAATTTGACCCAACTGTGCATGCACACAATTATTTTTCATCCCTTATAGTTTCTTTGTATCTGTTGCTGGAGAAGATGTTTCTCTAGGTGCAAGCGCTGGAGCAGAGGTCTCAGGTTCCAGCCTGTCTCAAGAGGTTGTGGACAATCTGTCATCACTTTACCACCTGGGTTTAGCATCTTGCTGTCTATGTACTAAATCCTCAGGAAACATTCGTTGAAAGGATAAATGAATGGGGGGGGGGTCATCCTATTCCCATCCCATTAACCCCCAAGACTCATGAAGAGTCTAGAGATCTCCTAATATTTCAAGATAGGAATATATGGGTAAAGGGACTTAGCTGGTGGTCCAGTGGTTAAGAATCCACCACGCAGGGGACGTGGGTTCCATACCTGGTCAGGCAAGTAAGGTCCCACATGCTGGAGAGCAACTAAGCCCAAGCACCTCAACTACTGAGCCTACACACTCTGGAGCCCAAGCACCATAACTAGATAGAAGCCCATCTGTTGTAACTAAGACCTGATGCAAACAAAAATAAATACATAAATATTTTTTAATTAAAAATAAGATATATATATATAATCTTAGTAGCACGTACTTAAGACAGCAATATGCTTTTTATTGTTCAAAAATTTAAATCAAAACCTAAAGATTTAAAAGGAGAAAAGGGAAAAAAAAAAAAACTAAACTAAACTCCAATTTATATAGAAGCTAAACAACTACTATTTCATTTCCCAAAGCAAAGCCTGATGAATGTATAAGTCTGTGAATTAAGGAACTCAGTTACAAAGGCCACTGTCTCTGAATGCGATGGTAGATAGAATGACCTTGAAATAATGAAACTGCAGGACTGACTGACCGAGCAATTACTCATGTGGCCAAGATGCTGGCGAACAACTCATAGTCTTGCAAAAAGCACCTTGGAGATTTTAATGAGCATCAAGACTCAGCAGTTTAGTTTCCACTCTAATCTGTAAAGTATTGAATTCTGTACTCTTCTCTCTACCCTGATATCTACTCATGGGTTCAATATGACTCCTGCATGACCTGGACCACATCAGGACTCCACCCCTTGCTGCAACACACTAACTCACCTTCTTCAAACCAGCTGCTAAGAACGAAGGAACCAGAACTCATATTCTGTTCTCTTCCCATGTTTGGTTTGGTCGTATTTATCACCCCAACAATGGGAAGCTTTCAGCCTTGATATTTTCTTTTGTAAACTACAGAGTATGAATTATTTATAAGAAAAAAATGGATAAAAGTAGATTATGTCCTACCTATTAAACAACCTACAGAATATGAACAAAGGAGAACTGTGAGCCTGCAGAAAGTACTATTTACTGATATCATTCACATAGATGGAAGAGATATAGAAAAAATAATTTTAGAAGTTAAGAAATGTGTGAAATTCTGAAACATCTTATCTACCATCTAGAATATGAATATAAACCCAGACTGAGACAGAAATAGCAGCTCTGATTTCACAGGATACAGTAACAAACTAACCAGACACAAAATGTATAAATCAGAAAAAGAGACCAACCCACTTAAAAGCATATTAGAAAATATTCCACCCCAGATGACTTCATTTATTTATTAATGAAAATTGTAAAGGAATACGTCAGAGCAAGGTTTTGATCTGTTTTGAAAAATGGCCTTGGTATCGTTTCTCCATTTAATGAGCATGCTATTTTTAAAACTCCTTTTTTGAGGCAACAATGAGTTTAGTTTTGCCAAGACTGCTGGAAGGCAGAACCCCGTCTTCTCTCAGGAGGTCACCCGCTTGTCATGAGGACAATGTGAACTGAAGGGCAGGTCAGGATGCTGCCCACGGGCCGGGGCGAGGGCCAGGCTTGCTTTCTGGTCCTGCTGCCAAGGCCTCCATGACTCAGGCCATGACCTCACCTCCCAGACCAGAGGAGCGGCTCCTGACGGCATCTTCCCCACTCCCGGGGTCTGTTCCTGGAGGTTTAAAGACTCTGACCATCCTGAAAATGTCCACAACCAAAGCATTAAAAAGACATCATCAGGTCTAGTTCAGAATCCTGAAATAATCTGGAGAGTACTTGGGCGGGGAAGGCAGACACCCAGAGCTCTCTTGGTTTCAAGTCTGGGAGCAGGGCTGTCCCCACGGCTCAGACAGCCCAGCCTCAGGGCAGGGTGAGTCACCCTACAAGTCTGCAACCACAGGAGGAAAGGAGGGCCCCAGGGTGAACAGAGGCATCGCCCTCGGATCTCCTAGGACTCTTGCCACGAGGAAGTAAACAGGATGAAGACCAAAGGCAGGGAAAACAAGGGTAGCGCCCAGGACTCTGCCTGGCAACCCCCAACTTGGGCTCTGTGGACACACAGCTGCAGCCTCCACCCTCCACCAGGGAGCCGCGACCCTCCACTGTGTGCAGAAGGTCTCTGCTTCCTCATGCAAAACCCCAAGTCTGCTTCCCTCTTCAAAATTCCCTTTTCATTTAGGATTCTCCCCTGAGCTGGCAAGTCCCAGAGCTCAGTGCATTTGGAGGGGCTCCAGCCTGGGTAGACAGAATTTTCCATCTGCCTCCTGGAACCATAAGAATCCAACATCAGAATGAAGGCACGACCATAAAGTATGGAAAAGTGAGGGTCAAGAAACCAGTCACTTGTGTAGTTTCCTTGTTATTTGGGGTTTTTGTTTCTTTGGGTTCTGTTACCAACGTCATTGCTCCTGTGACAGATGAACTGCTAAGCCGGGATCTCCCAAAATAAGCACCTCAGTCAAGGTACAATTTCTCCCACGGGCACTGAAAAACCAAGTCATCACTATCAGTCTGTTTTTTCTCATTCCCTTAACTCAACCTTCAGTGTTGTAAATATAAACTGTAGCATTTCTTCCAAAATAGTATTCCTTGGAGCAGAGATTTCATTGTGCTTTAGACCTGGAGTTCGAAACAATTTTTAGCATGGAATTTCTAAAAAGGTATTCACAGAAAGAGTATCCTATGATATCACTTATATGTGGCATCTAAAATATGACACAAATGAACTTATCTATGAAACAGAAACAGATTCACAGACACAGAAAACAGATTTGTGGTTGCTGGTGGGTGGCGGGAGGGCGTGGATTAGGAGTTTGGGATTAGCAGGTACAATCTATTACATGTAGCATGGATAAGCAACAAGGTCCTGCTAGTATAACACAGGGACCTATTCAATACCCTGTGATAAAACATAATGGAAAAGATATGAAAAAGAATATGTGTGCATGCTAAGTCACTTCAGTTGTGTCCGACTCTTTGTGACCCTACGGACTGTAGCATGCCAGGCTCCTCTGTCCATGGGATTCTCCAGGCAAGAATACTGGAGTGGGTTGCCATTCCCTTCTCCAGGGGATCTTCCTGACCCAGGGATCAAACCCAGGTCTCCTGCACTGCCAGCAGATTCTTTACCGACTGAGCCACCAAGGAAGCTCATGTCGAAGGGCGAGTCCCATGTGTTTCTCCGTCTACTAGCTTGGGTGAATAGGACAACCAGGACCCTGTGGTCCAAAAAGACCTGGGAATCTCACATGCCATGAAACGCAGCTGGAGGAGGGCAGGTCTTCTTTTTTCACAGTGGTTTATATCACACGCTTGTCTGTAAACAAAGCTCAAGTGTGCAACCTAGCACCACTTTCCAGGTGCTTCCAACTGTGCAAAATCCCCCACTAAAATGTCTTCATCTTTAAAGGTTAAGAGCAGGGTATACAGACTACATACTAAGCTTGAGAGAAAAAAAAAAAAGGAGAAATCCCCAAATGAAGCCAAATGCTGGCAGCTCTCTTCTCTCTTCCCAGACAAAACTCTTAGGTCTTGTGAAAACAACATTTCTTGTCAAGTGCCAAAAACAACACAGATCATTGTGGTGATGGCGCGCCCTTGCCGAGGGCTGTGGCCACGTCCAGCCTCCGGGATAAATCTAAGTGCCAATTTCAGTTCTTAACCCTGAAAGGCCACCTTTAGAGATGTCATCTCCTCCTAGCTTCTACAACAAGACTTGCATTTTAGGTGTTTTCCTTTAGAACAGGAGAAAGTGCCACTGTTTGAATCTGCCTCCCCTAAATTTGTTTGAAAATTAGGTTTCCAAAATTAATACAGCTTAGTTTCTACCATAATTGTAATGTAAGCATATGATAGGAAATTTTCAAAACTTTAAGTGTATTGTAGGAAGGAAAATATCAGCAGCCCCCACTGCTTTGCTGGAGCCCTTGTAGATAAAATACTGAGAACATGTGAGTATGTTCCACTCTTTACATCTGTGGAAAAATGTACGTGGGCATATGTAAAATTTTTAAAATCTGACTTTCACCCTGCCTTTTCTGTTAACATGGTTGTGTGAGCATTTTCCTGGGAGTGATGGCATTTTGATCACACCCTGTTTGCTCTGAGTAGTGAGAACTCTAGATAATTCAGAGCTCTTCTTCTGGGAGGTTTTCTGCTCTGCGGGCTACCCTGCACCAGGGTTAAGTTCACCGATGGTGTGTGCAGCTGAAACGCGAGACAGGTGAGAGGGGCTACAGAGTGCAGGCTGGAAGCCCAGATGCCCACCTCTGAACACACCCAGCTCCTGGGGGATCTCGCCAAGAAGCTAGAAAGATGCCATAAATCAGACAGATACTCAACAGGACCCGCTGTATGTAGAACACAGAAGTTCTACTCAATATTCTGTGATAACCTATATGAGAAACGAATCTGAAAGAAAATGGATATATGTGTATGTATAACTGAATCACTTTGCTGTAACTTGAAACTAACACTGTAAATCAACTATACTCCAATAAAATTTAACATAATAAGTAAATAAATAAAAACCTTTCCAACACCCTCTTCCCAAAAAAAAAGAAACTAAAAAGAACTTTTTGTTAAGAACCAAAAGTTCTCTGGTTTCCTAATATTATGAAGCCTTCAAAAGAATCACAATTATTCCTTTAAATACTCAAGACACTGGGATGTGTGTGCAATATTAAAATGAGGCATTTAATTTGAATGGTGGAGAGATGTTGAAAAACACTCATTACCTTCTGCCTAAGGCTATGATCTCCTTAATTAACATGTGAACTAAGAGGAAATGTTTCTAATACTCACTAGTTTTTTTCCTGCTGAATGTTAATACCCTTTGAGTTGGTTTTTAAGGAGTCATCACACACACACACTCACACAGCCCCACAGACACTCACACACTCATGCTTACACAAATCCACATGTTTACACACACACAAATACACACTCACACTTATACACACAAATACACACACAGAGAGGGGCACACACACACATTATCTGCAAGGCAATGTTTCTTTATAACAAACCAGCCTCAGGAAATTATTAATGAGGGGTTAGGAGGTTACACAGCAGCTAAGCCCAGAAGAATGTCTGAGCAAAGAGAAAACTACCTACTTAAAGAGAAGAGAACAGGTCATGCTCCGGCGGATGGCCAGTTGGAAAGGAATTCCTTCCCAGCCAGAAAGTTTCTACACTGCGCAAAGCCAACACACAATGAGTCAGAATGCTTCACATTTCCTTGCTGCGTGTTACTAGAATGACCTCTGATTTTCTACAGAAATCAAAGCTAGCACGGATGAAGCTGTAGCATCACTTCTCCTTCACTCAGCCTCCTGTCTACTTGTTGGAGGAAATATTTGAGATTGTGTGGATCCAATCCTGGCACAAGAACTAGATGCTATATTATTTGTAACTTTCAGCTTTTACAAGAAAAGATGGAGTGTACCAGAAAAGAACAGTAGCTTCACACAGAGGTACCCAAGACCAGCATCACTAGCTACCAGCAGCCCCACTTACGACCCATTTTCGAGGCTACATATTAGCAAAAGTCAAATGGTGTAGCCAGTGGTTAGGAGTCCAGAATAGGGTAGCCCCCAAATACACCACTTTGACACAAGGACTGTTACTATTTTGAGCAGAAGGCAATTAAGAACCAACAGATACAGGAAAAATTCTCTGCTCTTCCCTCATCTGTCTAAAAACAGAATGCAAATTCCGCCTTGGGAAGGTGGCATAAATTTTGTCTCCCCAACCCCAGTACGCAGGTAAGAAAAATTACTCTTATCTCTGGAGATAGAGGGCTGCACAGAGATGAGTATGCATAAACAGACTTCACTAAAGTGAAAATAACTTATCTTCCATTAATCTCCCCAATATATTTCCTAGTCACTTTCACACAATTTATAGTCCTTTGTTAAAATGGTATATAAGCCCCTGAATCTAACTGCTTCTTTGGGTTTTTTTTTTTTCTGTAAAGATTTTATGAAATTAAATTGAAAATATTAACAAACTTTGTATGCTTTTATCCTCTTCACGTGTCTTCTGTCAGTTAAATTTACATACAGCAAGAACAAAACCTAAAAGTGTAGAGGAAAAAATCCCCCAACTTCTACAGTATTGAGTTAGAAAAAGCTTACAAACACTCACAAATGCACAGATCTCCAAAATGTTTATAGTTGTTGAGGTGCCAAATGACTATAAACTTGTGAAATGCAAAATTTTATAAATTGGTAAAAAAAAAATTAATCCAAGCATCAAAATTGCCAATTAATATATCTTTGTAACAAAAACAGCAGTTCACATTTTTGTAGTTTTTAAAATTCACTTTTTTGTTCTCTCAGTTTCTAAGCACCCACCACAATCAATGTAGGCAACCATTTCAAAGAGAATGCACGATACACATATTTCTGTATTTCTATAAGTTTACTTGAAAATATGCCAACATCATACTACTTTTAAAATTCTGAAACCATCATTAACTGTGCAAGCTTTGATTAGCGGGCTGTGATTAGATTCTCAACATTTTGGTTTCTTGCTGAATGATGTGTTGAAAGGGCAGAAGTTAACCCTGACTCCTGAGTGTTTTTATGTTCAAGGTCATTATACTAATCTATCAAATACAATTCAAGTGGCAAATGACAATGAAAAGAAGACAACTGCTACCTCAGTTCCAGAGTCAGCCTTAGCTTTGAGATATTCATCTAGCCAGAGAAAGGTCTTAGCCAAAATCTGAGCTTGGAGATCCACACTCCACCTGGCTGGAAAGACAAAAAGTCCTTTTTTCTAATGCAGACTCATTGCACAAAGGGCCGATGTTAGTCATTCCTAAACCCACAATGTACTCAGGCCCCCAAAATGTTCCACATTTAAAACTTCTGGGACATTTCAAGAATAAATTTTAGTGGCAAAGAAACTGACAGTGAAACATCTAAATTGGTAGAAAAGAAACCAAATCCTTCCTCTAGGACTATTCTTCTGCTTCAGACTTCCTTCCCTCCAAATACTAAAAATGGCAACTGTTGGTCACATTATCTTATTTGCGGCATAACCTCTTTCATATGTACAATAAACTGAAACATGTCCTGTTTATAACCTAAGCAATATATTTAGGCAAAAGGATGACTCTGTAGGACTTTTAAATATTGGACGTTTCCAGTAAGTACAACTTTCTTCTAGAGCTTTTACTAAATATCTTATTTTACCAACATCCTCTTTCCACTTAAATAAGGCATTTTCTACAAAATTTAAAAGAAGCCATGAAACAGTCAGAAGCAAAGAATTTTAAGTCATAAAATAACAATGGTGTTAGTCTAAATTATAGGTTAGTTACTACACAGAAACATATGATGATACAGCCAAGTTTTTTTAGGAAATGCAGTATTTATTAATAGTCAATTATCATACTTATTACCATGTAGAAAATTAAAAAGAAATCTTCAATTCTTTAATTTTTCAAATGTCTAAATCTACATTTTAAATACACACACACACACAAATGTCCTTTTATTAGCCACTAAAATCACAGATAGCATTGGAACTTAATCCATTAATGTTTTAAGATATGAACGATTCTTTAACCTGGTATCTCTTCTAGTGCAAAGACCTAAGTTGCATACAAAATAGGAAATCAATGTTGGCAGCGAGACAACAATGTAAATAGCACAGGCCAAGTCTCCCCAAAGCCCACGACACTGCCTGATAAATGAGACCCCTAACACAAAACATTCAATAAATTGATCTACTACCGGACTGCAAAAGCCAGTGATCTTCCCCACCCTTCTAAGACACAACCAAGAAAATTTCCTTGGTATTTTCTATTAATCTTCACAAGATTTAAACACCCAAAGTAATCTGTATAGGTTTACTTCAGCACCAAAATAACATTTTAAAAGATCAGTGAAAAATCTGTGATCATTTTTAAATTCTTGGGCATAAAAACAAATAATTCATCTAAAAAAATGGTCAAGGAAAGTTTACTTTCTGTTTTGTCTATTTTTAAGACAATTATTCACAATGAAAACACAATGAATTTTGTCTTTTTAAGAAAACATCAAGGAAATCTTAAAGATCGATGTTTGGACTACCAAAAAAAAAAAAAAAAGAACATAAGCACAATGTTTAAATTACTGAACTCAAAAAAATAAAATGACTTCTAAAATATCTTGGATTCTATTCCATTGCAAAAGAAGGATTTACATAGTCAAGCTTCATTTGCGAAGAGGGGAGTTACTCTGTAAAAGCTTCTTTTATCCCACAAATGAGAAAGCCTCCCCTTTGCAGAAAAGATGGCCATTGTAGTCACCAACTGTTGTAAAAAACCTTCTCTTGACACTGATTCATAGGACCCCAAGAGTCAGACAGCCAACCTATAAAGACGTCTCATAATCTGGTTCCTGTCCATATTTCTTTCCCAGTATCAGCTAACCCTAGAATCAGGAGAAATCTGGGAGGAACCTAGGACTTTCAAAAGGATCATTAATGATGCATTCACACTCAAATGTCATATCCACTGGGCAAGGTGATATTCTGTTTTCTACCAAACCTCTTTCCAATCATACCACTGCAGTTTTGTACTACCACTATCACTTCCAAAGCTCTACAAGTGCCTAACAATGGGATTGTAACTTGAATTACTAGATATCTTGGTCTTGTAAAAGTATAAAGCTGTAAAGTTTTTTTCTACATATTTCTTGTTAAATTCATTTCTAATTGTTATATATATATATCTATTGCAACTATAAATGAGATCTTCATTCTATTTTATCATTTTCCTCACCATAGAGATAGCTTTAAAAACATTATATAAAACCACATGCCCATTTGAAAAAAAAAATTTTAACAATAAAGTAAAAATCACTTGAATTCTTTTTAAAAAATGAGAAGCCATCTATGTTCATGATGAGTAAGCAATACACCTGGCTCCCCCCAGCCTGGGAGTGAGAAGACCAAGGTATAACTATTAATACCTTAATACGTCATGTGTGAGACACAAAACCAGTTTTCACCTCTGCTCAGTTCAAGCCCTTCAGAAGGAACAGAAGTGAAGATAGTTCACTCTCCCTCACAGAGCAAAACCAAATGGATATAAAGAGAAAGAGTTTGGTCCTTAAGAGTCCTGAGCATCTGTACTGCCTTAGATTTATGCAAAAAGCTGGGCACAAACCTGTGCAGTCTGGGGGCTGCCATTCTGTAAACAGCAGAGGGTATGGTTTTAATTTGGCTGTGACACCATAAATGCTGGCCCACTTAGCATGTGCTCCCTGCCATGAATTCTGAACTCTCCCCTCCAGGGCTTGCTTCTGTTCTGTCCACACGCCAGAATGAAAGACGACTTGCCCATAGTCTCATATGATCAAGGCTGAGAAATTCCATTGTATTTCCAAAAAAAAAAAAAAAATACATTCTTTGAATGACTTTCTAAAATAAAGACTTTTTCAAGAGTTTTGCCTTCAAGGGGATCAATCACACTTGTCAGTCTCAAAGGTAAAAAAAAAGAAAAACAGACTAAAAATAAGAAAGTACACATTTAATGTTAACTAGAAAAAAAAAACAGATGGGTGGAAATAATTGAAAATGAAAACAAGTGAAACTCTTGAAAATGGATTTTTGAGAGTCATGCTCTTCTTAGAATAAACCATTGCAAGAAATATTATCACAAAGTTCTCTAAAAATAAGTTTCCTGGAAATGATACATTTCTTTTTTCTTGTGGAGGAAATCACATTCTAAGCAGTCATCATTATAATTTTGCCAATGAGGTTCTTTGCACATTCATTTTGCTCAGTCTAAGCAGAAAGATTAAGAGGCCCTACAGTGCACCCCCCTTTTAGTTCCTCAAAATGAAGCCAGACGTTAGCTGCATCCTTGGTTGTGAAATAAGGCAGCTGACTTCTTAGAGCTCCTCAGCTTTAAGCCAGGAGGCCAGAGGTCTACGCGGACAGAACAAGCTGCCTTGGGTCAAGGGGGGTGTTTGCCCTTCATTTCAAAGATCTGCCATCCAATGGGGATCTAAATTCAAGACTTCTATATCTTAACTTTCTGACACTTGACAGTCATGGGAGATGAGGCATATGTACAGTCAGAATCTGAAGCAGAAAAAGGTGGGCTCTGCAATATGCTGGGAGTTTGAAGAAGGTGGACGTGCCAGCCTTGAATACCTGGTGGCTCAGACAGTAAAGAATCCTCCTGCAATGCAGGAGACCTCGGTTCAGTCCCCGGGTTGGGAAGATTCCCTGGGCAAGGAAATGGCTACCCACTCCAGTATTCTTGCCTGAAGAATTCCATAGACTGAGGATCCTGGTGAGCTACAGTCCATGGGGTAGCAGAGTTGGACACAACTGAGCAAATAACACGTGCACACACACACACACACACACACACACAGACTTGGCAACCTTGAACCCGTGTGAGCTGTGAACACAGAGAGTAACAGAGAGGTGGTGTGTACCTGCCCTTTCCCGGGGACGCTAACTGGTCAATTTACTCCTCATCTGACATCCAAATTGTCACCAATGCCTTCAAACTGGTGTCAGGCTTCTTTCTGCCTCCAGCTTCTCTTTATGATCATCCTGACATATCTTTTTTGCAAGCAAAAAACAAAATAAACAAAAAACAAATCTGACCATTCAATAGATAGTGACTGATCTATTACAGGTGTAAAAATATGAAAATGGAAGGACTTCTCTAGAAGTCCAGTGGTTAGACTCTAAGCTTCCCATGCAGGGGGCAGGGGTTCAATCCCTAGTTCAGGAACTAACATCCCCCATGGCATGGCCCAAACAAAAACAATATGAAAAATGGAGGGGAAGACAGGCCTTTATGATTAGGGACTACTGCAGAAGGCCTACGGGCTTCCCCCTACACCATCCCATAGACCCAAACATATTCCTTATGTCAAACAAAGCTTTTCATATTCAATGAATAACTTTTTCAATCTTTTCTTTCCCATCAAACAAAGCTGACTTTTTAAGAGACTGTGGTCTCTCCAAAGTCTACGCCTTCTGCTTGGAACCTTCCTCCTTTTCTAGTGAATTCTCTTCATCCTTCAAGACCCACCTGGGAAGCCTCAGGAGGTCTTTCATGAATGGGAAATGGAAGAGCTCTTCTTCCTTCAGGTTTCTGCGTACCCCTCTGGGGTGTCACAAGTCACATGACTGTCAACATCACAGACCCCAAGCAGCTCATTGGGTTTACCCTCTTCAGGATGGGACATGTTACCAGAACCAAAGCACTCCATGTTCATCAGACGGACCTGACTGCGTGGTTTAACAGAGTTGCAAGCACAGAGGCATGGAGGCACCTCGGTGGGCAGCAGAGATGGGCTTGGTGGAATGTTTTTATTAGAAAGATATTAAAAGCTGGTGAGGTCACAGCAGACCTTGGAACATGGGGAGACCCCTGTGACTCAAAGTCTGGTCCTCAGCCCAACAGCACCAGCATCACCCAGTTCAGTTCAGTTCAGTCTCTCAGTCGTGTCCAACTCTTTGCGACCCCATGGACTGCAGCATGCCAGGCTTCCCTGTCCATCACCAACATCATCAGCAACACCCGGGAGCTGCTAAAATGCCCTCTCTGCCCCTCACAACTCACAAAATCAGAACACATTTTACTGAGACCCCCAAGTGATTTATAAGAATATCAAAGTGAGAAAAGCAGGAATCCAAACCAGAGAGGAGTAACAATCAGAACTCTACTGCAGGAAGACTGTCTGATATCAACCTCTTATGTGTGACAGGTTGGGAGTGGGAGTGTGGGAAAAGCCTGGATGCAGAAGGAAGAGAAAGGATGTTTTTGTCACTGCTTATGTAGCCAGCACCTGACCTAGGGTGACTACAGTGAGAAAGCAGAAAATAGAGATATGATTACTTTATCTAAAAATAGAAATGTTAATATTCATTCATTAGCTTAACAATAATTCTGAGCTTGTTTAATCTACTGTATTGTAAACAATAATTCTGCGCTTGATTAATTGACTATATTATACACTCTGCATGTTTGTAAAGGAATGATATTAAACAGAACAAATGCTATTAGTTTTAGACTGCATTCTCAGACTTGGAGTTCAAGGGCAAGTGCAGTTAGGAGGAATCAGAAATCCTGAAACCACGAGTGTAACTGGGTGTGCTAATGGGACTCGGGCACCAGCGCCCCAGGATACCAAAGTGACCGTAAGAGACATGTCACCATCTGCAGAGTTTCAAGGGGATGGGCCAGAAGCCTTCCCTGAACGTGGAGTCCCTCTGCACCCCCGCCCTCTTCCTTCTCCATACAGGAAGCAGGCCTGGGTAGAGGGCCAAGAGATCCAAAGCTGTCCCACTGAGAGTTTTTATTATTCCAAAGGACTGGGAAGTCTCATCGGTAAATTGTATAGGTGTTGACATTTGAAGTTACTCTAGAACGCTATACCTCTTAGGAGTGAGCTGAAAAACACACAATCTTACAGAAATATCCATCCTGGGACAGAAGGAGAATTCCCCTGCTCAATAAAAGTCATAAGTAACAACAATAACATCATATTTTGATCAAGACCCAAGGGTCACGATCATTCAATAAACCAATTCCAAAAGCTTCTTTCCAATGATCACAGGGACATAAAGAAGGATGCCCCAGGATGGTAGTACAGACAATCCTTGCCCTGCAGACGTACAGAGAAAACAGCTCTCTCTGGAGGGCATGGGAATTACAAAGTCTATTCTCTCAAGCAAAGAACTACCATAACTTGAACCTACCGCCAACAAACTTTTATGTGGCTTTAGCTGTTAGAAAACAAAACAGAACAAAACTGTGTAGTGCTTACAACAGATGCTAAGGCTGCCACGGCAGAGACGCCCAGAAGGCTCGCCCTGGTGTTCCCCTACCTTTTATGACTTGAGGGAACATTTTTAAGGGCATCAGTACCAGGAAAATCAAGTAAAGGTCATCAAAGAGGTCAATGACCTAGAGATCATCATTCTAAATAACCTAAGTCAGACAGAGATGACAAATATCATAGGAAATGGCTTATATGCAGAATCTTTTAAAAGTGATACAAATGAACTTATTTATAAAATACAAACAGACTCACAGACTTGAGAGAAGGAATGTATGGTTACCAACGGGTAAAGGTAATGGGGGATAAATTAGGAGACTGGGACTGATATATAAACACTACTATAGGTAGCCCACAATGGCCTTCTGCAAAGCACAGGGAATTCCGCCAATATTATGCAATAAATTATAGGAGTAAAGACTCTGGAAAAGAATGGACATATATATACATATAACAGAATAGCTGTGCTATATACCTGGAACTAACACAACAGTGCGTATCAACCACACTCCAATATAAAATAAAAACTCAATTTAAAGAGTACTCATTGAATTGAATTTCCATGCTTCTTTTTTTAAACCTCTGTGGCTTTGTATAGGTTAAAGTCCTTGCTAACACGGATTTCCGTTGTATCTTTTTCACATACATTTTCCAAGTCACTCTCTTCCACGTAAGTATTTTCACTGATGCTGCCCTAGCCACTGCCTTCACGCATCTTTCCTCCAGTTCCATCTTCAAGTCCTGTCATCTCCTTATCCCTCTAGATAGACAGCCCAGGCAGAAACACCTACTTTCCTTACCTTTTCTCTCCTGTTACCTAGGACACATTCAGCTAGACCAAAACCCCACTGCAGGTATCTCTCCATCAAACAAGCAAACAAGACAAACTTTTTTCCCTTTCCCCTCAGAAACCACTTCAGTATTGCTTTCCCTTGATCCCTAAAGCTCTCCCCAAACCCTCACAGACTATATCTAATGTCTCCATTGGACTCCATAAACCTTCTGCCTTCTACTTCTGCACTGGTCATCACATTGAAGGGTTTTTGCTTTTGTCTTTGCTTTTGTCTACATCGAAACCTCATAATGTCTACTCATCAGTCCTCATTTTCTTGAAACTCTACTGTATTTTTTACTGTTGGCCAAGCTCCTTGATTTTTCCCTCCCTTCCTGGGTACCTGCCTCCTCCTGCCTTAAAGTGCCTCCTTCCTGCCTCCCTCCCACTCTTCCTTCCTTCTTGCTCTCCTTCCCTTTCTACCCTGCCTCATGCCTCTCTATTTCTTTCCCCCCTCTCCTCCCCTCTTTATTTTCTTCCCTCTCTCCCCGCATGACTCTCCCTGCTGGTTCTGGACCACAAACGTGGAGTTTCCTTGTCCTTCCACTTTACCCCTCCCTGCCTGCAGCCCGCATCCTGTCTCTTAATGACCACCCTCCACATGGAACCAAAGGCAGGTCTTCACCTGGCTTCCTGAGCGGCTCCGTTAGGGCTCGTAGCGCGCTCACGATGGCGCTGGAGGCACTCTTTCCTCGCTGTGCCAGCCTCCTCTGGGCCTCCCTTCCCACCACCCGCCCCTGGGATTCACCCCGAGGTCTCCATCACAACACACTGCAAGACAGACTGAGGCTCCTGGCTTCCGGGCTCCGCACCAGCTCCCCCTCCCGGCCTCCACTCCAGCAGCCCCAATTCTGCAGGAATACAGGTTACTCACCTATCCAGGCGCCTCTGCTCAGATGCACTTCTGCCCTAACAACCTCCCTAATAACCCTCTTCAAAGGTCTTAGCTATAAATCCTCCTGCCTTTCCTTGCATTCCCACCACACACTTGGGTTACTCTGCATCACACCCAGTGCCTGCCTCATCTCCCCTCTGCAAGATAAGTTGCTGAAGGCAGTGACTCCTCCTGATTTCAGGCAGGTCCCAGGTCACTCTGTGCTGAGATCACATATGACCATCAGAACTCTGTGCTACATAAGAGAGGTTAACAGGCTCTAAACTGTTGTCAAGATCAACAAGAATCTGATTTAAAGGCAGATCCTAGATCTTTCACAGACTTAAGGCCATGTAACCCATATTCATTAAAAAGCGGGGGGAAAAAAGGAAATGGCAAGTCACACATTACACAGAAGCTATAATATCCACCATTGTCCCTTGTTTTTCAGGCCTGTGGAGCTGGAGCAGCTATTTCCGCTGCCAAACTTCCCGCAGGAACACTTGAAAGCTGCCAGTATGGTGTGATGCCACCAGTTTTCAGACCTTAGAAAGGCTCATTGATTTTTACCGAGGTTTCTTACACAATCCACTTCCTCTAAGGCCAGGCAAGCCAACCCTGATGGAGAGAAGTTACAGAATGAATAAATGTTATGGTATCAACATAGAAATTATTTAGTTTCCTTTCCTCACTTCAATTTCCAAATTTATTTCTGGCTTTCCGCTGCCGCTAGTCACCATGACGGGTGTGCAAAACCACGTGTTCTGACTCTCACTCCACCCGCCTCCCCTTCACCGGATGGCACAGCCCTCATACCAATCTTAGAGGAGATCAATGAATATCCTAATGCAACAGCAGCTCTGGAAAGCAAGACCACTTGGGGGAGGGCTTTTTACCTATGCCTCAACCAAGAGGAATGAATGTGACTGTAGGTTGGTTATAATAGCGGTTTTATTACAAGATTGGCAGAGTTACCATAACTGTAAATCATAACTGTTGTTGGAGTTCCACTTTACATAGTTGTAGTTATGGGCCTGCTCTTGTTAGCCAGAACAATTATTTTACAATTAGTTCGGACATGCCTGAGCCCAGAAGGAAAACTTCAATTTCAATCATCCTATTTTTCTTGAATAGAACCCAGGGCTACCAAACATCAGGTCAGTTCAACTTTTCACACGTGAGTTTCTCACCATTTTCCAAAGTTGAACCAGTATACAAGTCGATGTTCAGAATTGTATTTTTTCAAACTGTCACATAACATAGCAATAACGGATTTCCATGCACCAAAGAAAAGCAAACATCTAAACAAACCAAAAAACAAGCTTGTAACTTCATTTTTAAGGTAGAACATGGTCAGAGCCTGTAAACCATAACACACAACCCTGAATTTGGACTGCAAATCTATCACTGAAACATCTAGTAAATGACTCAATTTGTTTACACGGCTCTGTACCTTTTTACGGCCTTTCCATAAAGAAGTCATTACATCCACTCCCTTTATTTTGTTTAAGAGTGTTTGAATGAACCCC
The DNA here is from genome assembly GCF_910594005.1 of Cervus elaphus. NCBI lineage: Eukaryota > Metazoa > Chordata > Mammalia > Artiodactyla > Cervidae > Cervus > Cervus elaphus. The sequence goes on from NC_057819.1 coordinate 29,840,265, forward strand.
AGAACCACAAGCCAGTTAAACAAGCTCTCCTTAGCTGGACGTGGTCTCATATAATTCACCACTACCGGGGAAATTTTCAAAACAATGTTTGTACTTGGAAACACCACATGCTCCCACATTCCCAAACTATTTCCTGTGCTTTGTGCAGTTTTAAATGCCCAGCAGATATATTAAAGAAGTCCTCCTTTCCCGTTTTTCCCAAGTAAAAGTATAGCATTTGCACTTCTTCCAGAAGATTTGCACCTCTGAGTGTTTTGCTACAGTAGGCTGGCCATTTGGAAGTGACCACAAAGGAAGATTGCAAGGAAATTGGGATCCAGACACCATAATTGATTTCTGAGGATGTAAATATTAATTCTCAAAGGGAACCTTTCTAGAGCAGTTAGTTTAAGAGGTGTGCACTGGTGCCCATGAAAAGTGATCAGTATCCATGAAAGATGCATCTTCTACCATGATGAAAAAAGTACTACGAACAAAAATACAGATCATTTAATTCTTAATATTTCATTTTTAATCATGCCTGTAAACATCAAGCCTATGAACAGTCTCAAGAAAACAGAGGTTCAAACTACTTTTTCAAGGGTTAACCTTTATCAATGAGGTATCTAGATTCTCTGAACATCTCTCAATATCTTGGCCAGATTTTGACCAGGAAATGCCTATTTTTGATTGTTGATTCTTCTACAAATGGTTTTGTGACTAACACAAAATAAAGATATAGCTGAGGCCATCATATATATTTATGCTATACAAGAAACTGCATCTGAAACTCTAGAAATGGTAGTTTGCTATGAGAGCTAGTCTCCTGTATCACAGAGGCAACTCATTTCCGTGGGGATCTCCTGATAGAGTGCACTTCAGTTTACAGATAAAAGTAAAACCAGTCACAAAACCCACAGGTTGAAACACTGCTGCTTATTTAACAGGAAGCCACCCCAATACCTTTTATGACCCACAACATAAATCTATTACCAGCAGGGGAGACCTGCCTCCAGGACACCGCATCTCTGGCCCTCCATGAGCACTAGCCAGTTTGGCTTCTTGTTTTTATGGAGTTCAATCTCCATCCTTTGAGAGGCTAATCAGATGGCAAGTCACACTCTAAGAAGTCTAATCTATCTCCAAGGAAAAATATGAAAGTGCTGGAAGTTACTGTGTTTTCCTGTGTTCTTAAACTATGTGCACCCTCCCATCACCATGTCTCAAGTTTAAAGTAGGGTACATCAAAAATGAACCCTGAAGTTCCCCTTTTCTCCAAACCTGGTAAGAATTTTCCAGGAAAGAACTAGATACTTTTTTCTTCTCATTTGTTCCCATCTCTTAATCACATTCTAAGCAAATGATCCTTCTTTATACAGTGATTTTAAACATCGCCTGCCAGCACAGAAAAAGACATTATAACACTTTAATGACTTACAATTTGCATTTATAATCACCTCAGACCATGAATGTGTGTGGCAGTAAGGAAACAAGCTGTGATTTATTCCTCAGTCAAGAAAAAAATAAAAAGATAAATAACATGACTCTTTAAAAGACAGATGTCCTTATAAATACCCAGCAAAAATAACTGCCAGAAACAACACGAGATAAGCACCACGGAAGGCCAGCTTCTGTTGTTAATGGTTTCTGATCTGCGTACCGATTCCCAAGGCAGGTGCAAGGACCAGCTGTGCATATTCAGAGCAAAGAAGCCCAAGACCATCATGCAAAGGCCAAAAAGCTTAAAATAGTGTCCACTCAGGAACAAGGCTTTCCTGGAATGCAAATAGCCTGACTTCAAAAAAAATGACATGAGATCCACACAGCCCATCCACCAAGAGAATGCATTCATTTCAAATCCTTCAATACCTCAAAATATTTCTAGCGTCGTGTCCAAGGAACCAGGACCAACCTCCTGCATTTGCCTTACCTCACAGGAGTTACTTTTCCAGGAAACTCAAAATCTTTGCCCTTGAAAGGGCAAAGGCTGTTTTCCTCGCTCCTTTCAGGAGAAGAACGTCATTACACTAATTGCACGTACACTGCCGCCTTACCCCATCCTGGTCCTGCACCCAGCCTCCTCCTGCCATCCATTTTGTGAATGGAGTGTGAAGTCAGCTCTTTGTTTACTCATGTAAATAGCAGGCAACAGACAGCAGCATGGACACTGGCTTCCCTTATTCAAGCATCCCTGAGACTGTCCAGCCCGCCCCCAGACTGGTGCAGAGCTTCCCAAGAAAACCCCAAAGAGCCCTTATCTGCTCACACCAGTTCAGAACTGCTGCCTGCCTGCCGATAAAGTAACTGGAAGCTTCTGACCAATCTTAAACATGAAGACAGTCTTTTGGTTTTTTATTGAAGTCCACTTGGTTTACCATGCTGTTAGCTTCAGGTGTACAACACAGTCATTCAGTATATGTATGTGTACGTATGTACATACCAAATATATACATATGTATACCATATATACATATATGCTTGTGCCACATGCTCAGTCGTGTCCAACTCTTTGTGACCCCATGGCCTGTAGCCCACCAGGATCCTCTCTCCATGGAATTCTCCAGGCAAGAATACTGGAGTGGGTTGCCATGCCCTTCTCCAGGGGATCTTCCCAACCCAGGGATCGAACCCAGGTCTCCTGCATTGCAGGCAGATTCTTTACCATCTGAGCCACTAGGGAAGTCTATATATATATACATATAACTGATGTATATGTATATAGGCATATATGTGTGTGTGTGTGTGTGTGTGTGTGTGTGTATATATATATATATATCCTCTGGAGGAGGGCATGGAAACCCACTCCAGTATTCTTGCCTGGAGAACCCCATGGACAGAGGAGCCTGGCAGGCTACTGTCCACAGCGTTGCAGAGAGTCAGCCACCACTGAAGACACTGATCACATACACGCATGTGTACATATACATATGTAGATATGTATCTATTTGGTATGTACATATATATATATATATATATATATATATATATTCTCTTTCAGATTCTTTTATTTTATAGGTTATTACAAAATATCAGGTGTATTTCCCTATGCCATACAGTTGGTCTTTGTTGCTTATTCATTTTATATATAGTAAGGTGTATATGTCAGTCCCAAACTCCTACTTTATCTTTCTCTCACCTTTCCCCTTTGGTAACATTGAATTTGTTCTCTATGTCTGTCTTGTAAATAAGTTCATTTGTATCTTTTTCTTCTTTAGATTTCACATGTAAGTGATATATATCATATGGCATTTGTCTTCCTCTTTCTGACTTAGTCTGATAATCTCTAGGTCATCCATGTTTCTGCAAATGACATTATTTCATTCTTTTGCGTGGCTGAGTAATATTCCATTATATATGTGTATGTACCACATCTTCTTTAACCATTCATCTGTGAATGGACACTTAGGTTGCTTCCATGTCCTGGCTATTGTAAACAGCGCTTCTGTGAACACTGAGGTGCATGAACCCTTCTGAATTACTTTTCTCTGGCTGTATGCCCAGTAGTGGGATTACCGGATCATACGGCAGCTCTGTATTTCTAGTCTTTTGAGGACCTGCCATACTGTTCTCCGTAGTGACCACACCAATGGCCATTCCCACCAACAGTGTAGGAGAGTTCCCTTGTCTCCACACCCTCTCCAGCTTCTGTTGTTTGCAGAGTGAAGACAACCTTTTCTGGAATTTTGTTTGTGAGCTGCCAACCCTGCAGGAGGCACGCCCTGCAAACAGCATCCGGCCCTTGAATCTTCCCCCACCTCTGCTCACCATGGGCCCCAGACTTGCCTCTACTCTCTGATGCAGGGCGCCCTCGGCCTAGAACCCTTTCCTCTTTTTCCCTCTTCAAGCCCACTTCAAAACATGTCAGCTCCCTTGTGGGGGCTTTTCTCCATGTGCCTCTTTCCCAGGCCGAATCCACCACTTGGTCAATCAACAGAGTTTTGGAGAGTGCGAGAATGCAGTAAAGCCCTCTGCATTCCCATAGCACCGGAAGCCCAGAACTAACAGACCAGGAGATGAACTCTGAGCCACAGTCCTCCCTGGACAGAGCTTTGCAAGGACGAGGACCAAGTCTTCTCTGTGTATCCAGCACCGAGGGCAGAGCTTAGCACAGAGCAGACACTTATAAATATTTGCTGTTTAAAAACAATGTTCTAATAAAACACTAGACCGTTAAGTCATGAAGAGGGAGGCACGTGGCTCTGAGTCCTGGCCTGGAGTCAGATCCAGGTCCAAACATTTACCAGCTGTGCGACCTTGGCTACTTAGCCAGTAAAGCCTCCGTGTTTTTCCTAATACCACAAGGGGAGGTTACAGAGATATAAACTCCATACTGTCTGCAACTACTGAGCACAAGACTAGCTCCTAATAGGCTCTCCTGCGGAATCATCATTAACCATCAGAAAACCAGCAGCTTACTAAGTAAGAACCCTTTCATCCCATCGAATCGCCCCCAAAGGATGCTTGCAGATGCTGCCCTTACCAGGAGCGCGTCCTGGTTTCTCAGCAGAGCGCAGTGGACACAGGAGCAAGGCAGAGCCGCATTGATGATACTTATTATCATCCACGGGCCTCACGCTGCTGGGGATGCTGGTTTCCTCAAAGAGCCAGACATCCGCTTTGCCTTGGCTCCTCCAAACCTGGCAACAATCCAATAGACCTTCCCTCAATTGAAAAATGGCTCAACTACTATGCAATAGAGGAAATGCCAAATTAAAAAAAAAAAATCACAGATTGAAAATTAAAAAGGAATTAAGCCTAACACTAAGAAAGTAAAATTACTGAAGCCAGTCTGGCAAAGATGGTTTGGCTTTGCAACAAGGCAGATGTCCAGGAAGGAGGCTGCTCTGTCACCAATTCGAAGGTGGCATAAGAGGTCTGATGTGGAGGAAGACAGCAGGTAAGAGGAGCTGAACTTCGCTTAAAATGTATCCTCATAATGTAAAAGACAAAATGAGCTGATGCTACCAAAAACATCACTCGTAGTAATGTGGCTTTAAGGATAAATATAAGAAAGTAACTCCCCTTTATAAATGCAGCTCAACTATTCTCAGATGTTGAACTCTGCAAACACAATTTTTTAAAAAGGTAAGTGAATCCTGTTTTAGGAAAGGATTCAAGTCCACAGGTATAAATTAATTTCCTTGATGCTCTTGGCTTTAAGAGCAATCTGAACCTCTGACTAGGAAATCCTGTAATACAGTGTAAATAAAGGCTGAAATCATTCACTAAATCCACTGCATAAGAATAACAGGCTGTGCACCCTAGAGCTCACTAAACCACGCTCATCCACTCATTTCGATGGTACTTTTACCAATGAGACATCCTGCTAAATAAAATGTTCAAAACTGCCAAAATAAAAAACAGAAAGCAAAAGAAAAGCTCCCTGTGAAGCCAGGCTTTCCAATGTCAGTCTTCCTCTTCACCATCCTCAACAAATATAGCAAAATATGCAACCAAACACTGTTTATCCACAGACCTACTGAAAATAAGATCTCAAGACATCACAGTAACAATTCTAAAGAAAGTATTTCAAGTCATTTGCCAAGCTGTCATATTTCCACCACAACAGCCATATTACAATAGACATTAGCCAATTATATTTAATTAGCATGATTATTCTAAGATTGTTGTCCTTCGTGTCCCCATAAACAATGTTTCAGGATCAAAGGAGTCCCACATCCCCTTACTGCCCCCAAAGCATGAAACCTCATAAAACAGTAAAAAAAAATGCTTTTATACAGAGTGTTGGAATTTTGACACTAGAATTCCATTTGCCTAATTGGTTCTCCTGGAAGAAAAACAGATCAGCACATGAGCCGTTGAACTTGGCTGCCCTCCAGGGCGACCTTGACCAAGTCACCTTGGTGGTCCAGGCCTCACTTTCCACGTCGGCAGGGACAGATTCCTGGGACCCCCTCCAGCTCTAAGGCTCCACACACCAGACTTCCTGCTGATTTCTAACCTGTGCACCACAAGCAGGAGGCGGGAAGCACGCTGGTTCTGGAGTTGTGTCAGCCATTCAGAGTTCACCATCCTGGGCAGTGCAGGAGCCTGACCACACATGGTCCACCTGCTGACGGCCTGGCAGAGTGGCACTGCTAAGACAGTCACTAGCACCACTTCTGGGAAGCCTACCCACCGAATTGGTACACTCCTGGTAATGTGGGACATTTACTAAAATGACAAAGTAAAACTCTCATTGGCATCTCCCATCCCAGCCAATAAGCAAGTTTCTCTTCCTATGAAAACAGGCAAGCAATGTGAAAGGTCCAGTGTCAAAATGCCACCTTCCAAGATGGCCTGCAGGTTCCAGGCAACGCCAGAGTCCTCATGGAACAAGACACTAACATCCAGAACCATCCAACAAATCCTCAACCTATGACACCCTCAGTTCCCCGCTCTGGAGCATCCATAGAGAACAAGTCAGACAGGGTTCCGCTCTCAGGGGCCTGACACTCTACAGGGTGGGGGTCAGGGCATGGAGACAACAAATAAACCAATAAACAACAAGCAGAATACCAAAGAGTGGATCCACCTTGATGTGATGAACAGGGGTGGTTAATGTAAGCAGTTAGAAAAAGGGCCTCAGAGAGCAGACGGTCTCTTTAACCCAGATAACAGGAAGGTGGTACCCAGGCGGGAGCAGCTGCTCGGCATCACCTGGGGAAGCAGGGTCAGGCACCCGAGTGCTCCAGTCCCATGCCATCCATGCCACATCCCCTGCCCCATCTCACCCACACACACACACCCTTGGCTCGAACCAAACTGCAAGAAGAAGGCTCGAAGAAGGATGTACCCTTTCTTCTCTCTGGGTCCTTCAGGCCGCAGGTGCATCGGGCCTGAATGCCCAGCAGTGGGGAGAAGAGACAGCAGTTTTAACTCCGTTATGAACTAAATTGTCCATAGTGGAAAGTGTCAAAAGGCTTAACCATCAGAGTGGCAGGCACAGCGATTCATCAGGAAGGAGGCCAGCAGGGCTGGGGCACTGCCTCCGATGTCCAGAGATGGGCCAGGAACAAAGGTGCTCCATCTGTCCTGGAGGAGCAGCTGGGCTCCTTCCCAATCCTCTGGGGATGTTTCCATATTTCCACAATTGGTGTGGTCGAACCTGGGGTTACTAGCCAAAAATCAACGACTAGACATGTCCTCCGGAGACAGGAAAGGGAGATGCGAGAAAAAAAAAAAAATCACAGGTGGAGACAGTGGTAGAGAAAAATAATTCACAGAGACCCCCTTAACCAATGAGCTATACAGAAATGATACAGCATTACATACAGCAGAGATCCCCAACTTCTGGGATCAAATGCCTGATGGTCTGAGGTGGAGCTGATGTATTCATAAGAGAAATAAAGTGCAAATAAATGTAATACACTTGAATCATCCTTGAACTATCTCCCCACCCCTGGGTCTATGGAAAAATTGTCTTCCATGAAACCCATCCCTGGTGCAGAAAAAGTTGGGGACCATTGATACAAAGATATTATGACTACAGATAACGTTTTCAACTAAAATCATCAAAAAAATTAAAATCAGACAAAGTAAATGAAGGGACTTTTATTACGACTTCTACCATGTTGATTGCTACAAACAGAAACTTCCACTTTGCTCAATTTTCTGGAATAACCTAAATGAGAAAAGAATTTGAAAAAGAAGGGATAAAAGTATATGTTTAGTTGAATCACTTTGCAATCCTACAACTACAAACTTTGTTAATCAACTATACTCCAATATAAAATAAACTTAAAATTTTAAAAATAAATAAAAACAAAACAGAAACCTTTAGGGAAATGTTTAGCAGTCTTGGGGACTTTTGGGAGGGTGGATATTACAAATGCATTGATTCAATTAAGACCTATTTAACATACATCACATGATCACTAGATTTCTATTTCTACAAAAAGTGTGCAATTTACATGTACAGCAAAATTTCAGCACCATAAACTCTGAAAAAACATGAAGTGGAAAAGAATGCCCAGAATATATGTAAGAAATAAATTTTAGGAAGGATGAAATAAGAATAGACCAAGCTAGGATCCCAATGGCCAAGACAGGGATCTACAAAATCCAACAAAGAGGAAAGTTCAGGGTCGGCCGCTAGCATCTGCTTACAACTATTCACAAGTGATATATAGTCTCTAAAGCTTCACACAGATCTTTGTACTGTCTAATCACCTTTTAGAAGTAATCACCAAGTATATCAGATTAAGCATAAAAGATAAGAAGAGTTGGTAGGAGAAGAAAAGTTACCATAAAATAGAAGGGGGTTTTTCCGGTCACCTCTTGTGAAAAGCAATATTCATCATTACATAATGGTACTTCACTTCTTCAACTTCCTCAACTATCCCAAAGAGAGCGGAGAACCAGGAGGAAGTTAAAAAAAAAACCCTAAACAACAAAAATAATTGTCACAAAGGTCTTTCATGACAACTTACAGACTAACAGGAAAGTCCCTTGAGTCCTTGGGCAGAGTTCTTTACTCGTGGACAGTATTCTGAGGATTGTGATGAGCAGTGCTGCTTCAAATACAGCTTTGAAGCGGCGACCTGAGAATTGTAGGGGGAGTGGGTAGGGACATACTGGCCAGAGGAGGAGAAAGCTGGCACTGAAAATGACAGAAAAGCCACAAATACAAGATACACATACTCAGTGACACATTACAAGGGGACCATTTGTCCCCAAAGTAAATGGCTTCACAGGCCAAAAAAGTCCTTGAGGAAAAGTGCACATATGATAAATGATATGCGTTGGGAGAAGGGAGGAGGAGGAGCTTATAAGGATAGGGAATTAAAAGGTCCACTATTATGTATAAAATAAGCTACAATGTATATTACACCAGACAGGAATGTAGGCAATACTTTACAATAACTATAAATGGAGTATAAACTGTAATAATTGTGACTCATTATACTGTACATTACATAAGATTAAAGATCAACTCTACTCAATTTTTTAAAAGTGATGTTTATAAGGAAAACCCTAATAGAGGCATATTTCAAATCTACACTCACAATAGTTAAAGAGGATGAAGTCAGAAGCATGTTTCAGGGCTGTGGGTAACTAAAGATTCCTGTCCAGTGACACAAGGCAGGTGAGGCCTTAGTCCAGACACTTGTGATTGGCGTCTATTGAGGCTACATGTGTGTGTGCTCAGTAGCTCGGTCCTGTCTGACCTTTGTGACCCTATGGACATAATCCGCCAGGCTCCTTTCCTCTGTCCATGGGATTGTCCAGGCAAGAATACTGGAGTGGGTTGCCATTTCCTCCTCCAGGGGATCTTCCTGACCCAGAGATCGAACCCCAGTCTCCTTCAGCTCCTGCACTGGCAGGCGATTCTTTACCACTGAGCTACCTGGGAAGCCCACTTAGGGCTACACACAGGAGATAAACAAATAAGCTGAGTTTTGTTTTGTTTGTTATATATATGGTTCCTTCTGCTACAGTATCTTGGAACTTACTCATTTCTTGGGAGGCATCCTCTTCTAAAATGAGTTCACACAGATCACAGTAATTTTTCCATGGCCATGAGCGTACAGGTAAGAAACTCTGCCTACCTCAGCGTTCTGATTTTTTGTGTGTGTGTGTGTGTGTGTTCTGATTTATCTCCCTCTTTAAGTGAAATCTGGGTGGAAATCCTCGGTGGATATGTGAGACTTCATTGTTAGGAGTCGTGTGAAGGATGAAGACACAAAGGCAGGACTTCCCTGGTAGTTGAGTGGTTAGTACTCGGCGATTTCACTCAGGGGGTTCAATCCATATACGGTGGGGAACTAAGATCCGACAAGCCACGTGGCACGGGCAGAAACAAAAGACGCAGAGGTAACAGGTGATACTGGAGGATACAATTATCTTCACAGAAGATGGCAAGTGGCAAGAATTGCAACGTAGTTTTAAGTAAACATCCAAGTACCTAATTAACTGGGCAAATGACACTGATGTCTCAAGGATAACTTTGAAACACCTCTCTTGCCCCAGTGTAAACCCAAGTACCCACACTGGCTACAGCAATCAATCTCCATTTATAACACATCTCAGGACACCCAGCTGATCTGAAACTGGGCAGGCCTGGGGATGTGATGGGGACGACACCACAGGAGACTTTGGAATACTCCAGAAAAAAAATGGTCCCATGGTGGAGAAGGGGTCCATGAAAGTCAAAATGAGCTCCTACAGTCATGATAGGTCAATTTGGACATTTCATATTTCGCACTTGGAAGATCTTTCAGAAACGATCCATTACAAACTGGGCCAATGGCACTTTTTAGGTGGCATCCTCAGGTGGGTCTGTACTTTCAGAATTAGACACCTAAATTGAGAAGGGCAACAAGGCAATCAAAAATCAATCAAAATTCAACAGGAGAGCAAAAAATGCCCACTTGACGGGGTGGAACATTTGAAAGTCACACAGAAAGAGAAGTTCCAGCAAACCTGCTCACATTCCCTGGGGGAATCTTAATCAGCAACTACCTGTTACCCTCCCATCCTGGAAACTTGCCTCTGCGGGGAAAATAGCTCTATACCGCCCCCTAGCGTTGGCCGCCTCGCTTCTCAGCCTGAACACCGCAAGGTGAGTGGTGCCTCCACCTCCACTTACTTCCGGAGGCCAACCCTCATAGGGCTATACATAGCCCAGTCCTCTGCCCACAGATTAGGAAACAACCCAGCTATTTTTAGCATCATGCATCTTAGGAAGAGAAATGGCCCAGTCTCTGACGGCAACAGAATGTGTGTGGCCTGACTTCATGAACCCATTTCTCAGGAGGGTGTGCACCTACTCCAGGAAGTGGCCTAAGATCCCATGAAAGTTCTGGAGTCTGGTTAAAAGGGATGCTGGCACATGGACCACACGACAACAATGACAAGGAAAGGACAGTGACAGGCGCACGTCCTAAAGGGACTCGGGAACATAAGAGATGTCAGGCCAGGCCTGATATGTGTGAGCAGCAGGAGAAGGGACCTGGGGCAGGAAGAGTCAAAAACAGAAGCCAGAAGCCAGGAATAGCATGCATACTCATTTTGAGAAAGTCTGTCCAGTAAGAGGCAATGTTTTGAGCTTGACATTTATTTTACATGAGAAAGAACAAAGGTTGGTCTGATCTGTTTCCTGCCAGGGTACAGCTGGTGCTGTGACTTCTTTGATCACCCCCCTCCCCAGTCCTCTGCAGTCCCAGTGATTAGAGATGGATCCCTAGGCTGCCTTTTGATCAACAGCTCAAGCAGCCTGCAGGTGCCATGTGCCATCACATCAACAAGTTGTAAGAAGCAGCCACATTAAGTCTAACTGATGAATGTGATAGCTTGTCTTGCTGCCGGTACAATAAATACACGTAATGGCTACAAAGGTCCCAGGAATCCTTATTTTCTCTCCTTCTGTACGTTAGAACTTTCTGTGCTTTCTTAGAGGTGAACACTTTGGAGAGTTTCAGTACAAAACTAAAGCTTGGAAACGCCCCCAAAACATAGAGAAAATGGTGCTCAGACTTAAAAACACAGCATACACCATTCCAATCTCCTAAGTATGCTGCTTATGTTCATGTCGCCTGGTTAATGAAGAGACAGCATTCTTGCATTCTGAATAGATGGCACACAAAGCAGTCAAAACATGTACATTTCTTTTCAAATAAAACTAAGAGCCACTGCTTGTAAACAGGGTGTTTAATATTCTAATTTTAGACAGCCTGCATTAACATTGTGGTTTCATGTGCAGTATAAAATTTCTATTTACAAAGTAGTCTCAAAAATGACTTCATAATGGTAGATCAAGAGCAAAAGAGTTTAGAAACTGAATGATGTAAATCATATGGAGTTCAGAGGCTAAGCAAATTACACACCCTGAAGCAGCCCTGGCTTCATGAAAGGAGCCTTTCTCCAGCCCTGTGCAATCCCAGCCCAAGGGAACTTGCATCTGAGAGTTTTCTAAACATTTCAGGTACACTTGAAAGCTGAAAGTAATTCTCATTTCCTATGCAGGATTAAGTCGTTTCCAGCACACACAAAATAGCAGCCACTCACCATCGCATATAAAAACACACCACCAGAAAGGTAAGAGCTTCAGAGTACAAAGGCATATTAAAAAAAAAAAAGCGCAAGAGAAATACATTTTTTAAATACCTCCTAAAAACATCCACACGGCCTCTTAACCGCTTTACTTCCTATGTATTGATTAACTGATGTCTTTCCACTTAGAGCGCTTCAATTAATGAGGTTGATACACGTCCTGGGACAACCCCTCCCCAATCCAAAAAACTCTGAGTAAAGTCAAACACGCCAAGACTCATTCGTGTTGGCTTCGGATTTAGAGGCAGTTCTTGAACTTAGAACTCTGGCAACATGAGTTCTTGCAAGGCACGCTGGCACCGACGTTCCCCGGGGCTCCCCGAACGTCCCCTCTCCGGCTGCGCCCGCAGAAACACTCACGCCGCCGGGCTGGAGCCCCGGCGGCCGCTCCCGAAGTTGCAAACTCCGCGGAACCTCCGAAAGCCGGTGCCTGCGAACGCGCGCGGAGGCGTCCGTCCCCGCGCGGGCCGGGGTGCATCCCGCCCGGGTGCACAATGCGGCGCGGGAAGCGAGCGGGAGAAGGAGCTTGGGGGGACTCACCGTTCTGCTCCTTGTTGCTGGCGAGCTGGAGTTTGCTGCTCAGGTTGGACTCAGCCCGGGTCCCGGGTCTCTGGCCGGCCAGGGCGGATGTCAGCAGGAGGAGCCCGAAGAGGAGCATTGGGCTGAGCGGGCGGGCGCGCGGTCGGCGGGCACTGGGGGAGCGGGGCTCCGGGACGGAATCAGCGCCGCCGGGGGAGGGCCGCGCCGGGCGGGACGCGCCGCGCCTGCTCTGGCCGCCGAGCCTCGCGGGGCACTTTCCACATACTCCCATCCAAGACTTTCTCCGAGGGCCCTCTTCTGCGTCTCCAGTTTGTGCCGAGGATCAAAGCAAAACCTGGACCTGAACCAGTTTCCCAAGGTTTAAACAAATCCTGCGCTGTGCCGAGGCGGTGGGGGTGGGGTGGGGGCGAAGGCGAGGGAGGAAAGGGGGGTGGGGACGCGGGGAGCCGGGCGCGCCGAGGAGTCCCTGGCGAGGGGCTGGGAGCACCTGTCAGCCGGGGGACGGCACCCGCAACGGGTTGGGGGTCGCGCGGGGCCGGCCGGCAGCCGGGTCGGCGGCGGGCACTTTCTGATCAATAACAAAGCTGCCGATCGATGCGCTCTCCGGGCGCCGCGGCCGCCCCGCCCCCACCCCGAGGGGGAGGGGAGACCCAGGCGCGGGCGCGGCGCCGGGGCTGGGGGTCCCGAGCGGGGCCGGGGTCCAGGCCGAGGCCGCCCGGAGCCGGGCGCAGGGAGGCCGGGGGACGCGCTCCTCGCCCGGCGCGCGGCGCGGATCCGGCACCTGGATGCGGGTCCCGCGACCAGAGTTCTCGGGCCCGGGCGCCCTCGCCCGGCGCAGCTCGGGAGGTCGGACTGGGGTCGCGCGGGGGGCGCTCGCCGTCCCCTCCCCCGCGCTCCGGCGGCGCGGCGAGTGGGCCCCGGGCGCGCAGCAGGCCGGCGCGAGCTCGCCTGTCCCCTCCCCTTCCCCACCTTCGTGGCGGCGGGGGGGGCCCCGGTCCGGCTCGCCGGGGCCGCCGCCGGGCGGTCCGGCAGGTGCCAGCGCTGACGGGGTGCTGGGTGCCCCGGGCCTCGGACGGGGATGCGCCCGAGCGGCCCGAGCTCCCCTCCCCGGACGCCCCGAGCCCCAAATAACGGGCGGGCCGGGCGCTGCGGATGCCGCGGGAGCCAGAAGAAGTGGGAAGAACTTCCTGCCTCTTCCCTCTTCCCCGCCCCTGAGCCAGGACTCCTTGTTCCTTCCCGAGGGATCCCCGTTCCCAAAGGGCTGGGCCGGGACCCTTGGCCAGGGTCTGTGGGCTGATGGAACGAAGGGACTTCGTTCCCTCCTGTTAACAACTCTCTGAAGAGAGGGGGTGGAAAAACCAAAAGTAAAGACAAACGAAGACAAATGGCCAGAATAATCACATTTATTCATTTAACGAACACTCTGTTGACTGAATGCCTACGGAGGCAGGCACTGTTCGAAGCCTGCAGAAATGAAAACAGATCTAAGTCTCCGGCCTCCTGAAATTTGCTTTAAATTAGGATCAAGCAAGGGCCAGGGCAGGCAAAGAAGAAATAGCCTCCAACTGCTTGTCGACAAGTGGATGCAAACTGGCAGGATGTACTCCGTTATATTCTCCACATGGAGTCAGACAGAAGGATGGATCCTTAAGATGTCAGCAGAGATGGTGGTGATGTCGCCAAGTCATGTTTGATTCTTGCGACCCCATGAATTGTGCCCACCAAGTTCCTCTGTCCGTGGAGTTTCCCGGTCAAGAATACTGGAGTGGGTTGCCATTTCCTTCTACAGGGGATCCTCCCAACTCAGGGATTGAACATGTGTCTCCTGCATTACAGGTGGATTCTTTACTGCAGAGCCACCAAGGAAGCCATAAGCTAAAATACCGTGGAGTTTCAGTGTTTCTTTTTAAGTAGCTTTGCTTTCTTGCCCTGCTAGGCCCTCCATGAGGACTGGGGAGAACTGCTCTGACAAAGATCCAGGGATGCTCAGATGGCCCCTGGACCAAACTAGGGGCAGACCCTTCCTCAGTCAGGCTGAAAATGTCAGGTCCTCTTCCTAAGCTTGGAAGCCCGCTGAGACCAACCCACTGGACCCACTTAACATCCTAGTCCTCTTCTTTCTTTCTTAAAATTCTCCTAAGTTCATCTCCTCTTTCGGAGAAGGCAATGGCAACCCACTCCAGTACTCTTGCCTGGAGAATCCCATGGACGGACGGGCCTGGTGGGCTGCGGTCTGTGGGGTCGCACAGAGTCGGACATGACTGAAGCGACTTAGCAGCAGCAGCAGCATCTCCTCTTTGAATCTTTACTCACCTAGACCATCCTTTCATTCTTACTTCTTCACCACTTCTGTATCCAGAGTGCAGGATGTCAAGGCCAGTAAGAAAAGCCCAGTCTTTGAAGAAGTTACAGTTTAGCAGGACACAGGCCTTCTCATTGTATTCACTCCAGCAGCTCCTCAAGGCCGGTGTGTATCCATATTTGCGCAATAAATAATAGGTTCCAAGAGTTTTCTGTAGATTTGTGGGAGGGTGAGGGAGTGTTCCCAGTTTTAATGGCTTAATGAGACTCGTTATATAAAAGACATGTTTTATGAACATGCTTTAATCTATTTGTAATAAAATTAATTACTCCCCAATTTTTCTAATTTGGTACATTTAATTTTCTAATCATGATTTTTCTATTAATGAATAAGGCTGTTATATGCCTATATAGTTGAGTTTGATGACCACCCACATAGTGTGTGTGTGTGTGTGTGCAAATTCGATCCGTTTGCTTTCAAGAGATCATAAGGGTGAGGATCGCCCTTTATTTTGTATCATTTCATATCGGCCAGAAGAGTGCCTGGCCCAAGGGGGTCATAAATAAACACTCTTGACTGACTGGAAGGTTTCTTTATTGGAGTTACTTAAATTTGCCCTAGAATTTCAGTATGGAGGATGTATTTGAAAAGTTACAGATGATCAGGAATAATCCTCCAGCTCTGGGTTTCACCTCATCCATATTCTATAGATTTCTTTAAGACTGGCCTTACAAGTAAAGCCAGCCAGGTGCCCCTGCAGGACCCCAAACCAGACCAAGTCCACATCTGCATTGCCTGGGTTCCCCCCAATGTCCTTGAACTGCTATCTCCCGAACTGCTCTTGCCCTTGGAAAGTTTGTTCTAACACTGTATCTTCCGCCTGTCTTCTACTCCATTCTGCTTACAAACTCTTCCTAAGAAAGTAGTATTTTTGCATTGAAAGTAGATTTTATATAATCCAGAGTCTGCACAATTACTAAACAATAGATTCTGAATGAATGTGGCTTTGTTTTGGCCTAAAGCATTTTCCTTGAGGAAAGGCATCTGTTCCACCAACCAGGAGAAAATAATTGGGAACATTCTTTGTGGTTTTCATGTTTTCTTAAACATTCAGCAGGCGTGCCCACTCCGGCTGAATGCAGAGAGTGCTACCTACAAATTCCTGGTGAGGAACATACCAGAAGGTACTGGGTTATGAGCAGTCATAATTTGAGGAAGGAGGGTGGATGTCACTACTAAATTCTTTTTGAAGTGAAATAACATTTAAAGTCAACTATCCATTCAATTAGGCATTTAACGCTCAGGAGAGCAGGAACCATGGGGACGAGATTTTGCTCAGAAAATAGAGTATTGCAAATTTTCTTCCTCTCTCTTCTGAATTAATCCTAACACACATACATGTGCAAAACAATATTAAAACTTTTCCTAGAACGTTTCAGTATTTTAGTGGCAGGTGATTTGAACATGAGTTTCTGAAGTTCAGAGCCCTATGATCTACCTAAGTATCCACTACTTTCCAAAATGACTAACTGCCAACACTTCTGTATAGATTTAAATGAGGCTGGGAGCTGAGGGTATCATGAGTAAGCAAAGTAAATGCCCACAGATTACAGGAGGAATAAAGACTGTTCTAGCAGGAAACAAAAGAAATGAAGTAATCTTAGAATCATCCTTTCCTCTCCAGTTTCTCCAACTACCCCACCCAGAGAAACATATGACCATGCTTTCTCTGGCTATTTCAGGATATATTTAGACTCTACTTTTCCAACCTGGAAAAATAAAAACACACTTTTCCTTATATTTTGTTGGTCCAGATCAGTCACCCTTTACCAGTGTAGCAATGCTATCAGAAAGGCTGGCTTGCCCGAAGCAGATGGCAGGGGGTTGTGTTAGGATCCTGCTCCCAAGGATCCTAAGTCTGACTTTTTGAGGATGGAGAGTCCGGGGGTGGGAAGTTAGAGGTGTGTGATCTAGAGAAACCGTGACAAGGACAGGCCTTGGGGTGGCGCTCTGTGGCCTTCCCACTGCAGTGAAGCTGCTCTTTCCTTTTGGCAGTCATGGTGAAGCCTACAAAGACTCTACAAGATCTCACAAGTGCTGGTCTGACTCAGAACTCAAGGGAGAATGAAGCCAGACACAGCCCCAAAGAGACAGGAGCCCTGATCACCTTAGGACCACCACAGCCAAAGGTCATTTCCCAGGGAGATGGGAGACCAGGGACCTAGTCTGGCCTTACTGCTAGCAAACAGCACAACCTTAATCTAGAATTCTTCCTGCCCCTTTTCTTTATGGGAGAAAATTGCACTGAATTATTTGTATTATAGTATAACTGCTTTAAAATGCTATGTTAGTTTCTTCTGTACAGCAAGGTGAATACGCCATATGTACACGCACAACCCCTCCTTCTAAGGTCCCCTTCCCAGCCCCCTGATCCCACCCCGCTAGGTCATCACAGAGCCCTGAGCTGAGCTCCCTGTGCTATATGGCAGGTTCCCACTTGCTATCTATTTCACACATGGTAATGTATATATGTCCATGCTACTATCTCAATTCATCCCCTCCTCGCCTCCCCCCAGGAGACACAGAGAACCATTGGATTCTTAACTCCATCGTCTACTTGCTTTAGAATTCTTTAGGATGCAACAGATAATAATGGCAATTCTTTTAAAACTTAACAGTACTTCTGTGATGATATGGAATTAGGACAAGTTTCTTGGCCTCAACTCAGAGGTGCCTTGGAGGCTGGCAAGAGATGATGAGCAGAGGCTTCTCCCTGAATTTGTCCAGTCAAGCACAAAAGTTCTGTTTTATCTGTTGTGATCTTGGTTGGGAAAGAAAAGATCTACTGATAATCAAAAAGAGAGAAGA
Organism: Cervus elaphus; assembly: GCF_910594005.1. Classification (NCBI taxonomy): domain Eukaryota; kingdom Metazoa; phylum Chordata; class Mammalia; order Artiodactyla; family Cervidae; genus Cervus; species Cervus elaphus. The sequence continues at coordinate 29,858,008 of NC_057819.1, forward strand.
AAAAAAGGAGTTTGGAAATCACTGACTAATGCAAGTATCAGGAATTGTATTGCATTCAAGGAAACAATAAAATATGTGTGGAAGCCATATTTTAATATTTAATATTTGTTTGATATCATGGGAACAACATCAAAAGAGGCCAAGGATTGGTCTCAAGGTAAAGAAAAATACCTATAGTACACAAACAATTTGTAAATGGTAAGAAAATTCTATTGTCATTAGCCAAGAATGAATGTCCAACCTCCCACTATTCTGTAGAGTTCCATCGGTAGCATCTCTAACAATCATTAAATCGGGGATAAATCCCCTAAAAATGAGACCAGCAATCAAACACTGTGCTTGGTCATATCCCCGAGTCAATAAATGTCATTTTTTTTCTTGCCTGAAGTCATGTGTAGGATAGGAAGGCTTCTGTCTACATGGTTACAAATCATAGTAAAGGGGTCAAGACATGGCTACAGATCTTCCTTCCTAAGACAGTGACCCCCTTCTTTCCAAGGTCATGAGAGAAGGACCCTCTCACTTTGCGATCATTGTTTCAAGTGCGGTCTTTCCTTGGCTGCCAGCCTTTTTAAAAGAGGCCCAGAGCGTCAGCACCCGACTTCATGAACATTTAAAAAAGTATTTGTTGATTAGAAGGAAGGAAAATAGAGCTTAACTCATCTAACATTAAAGTAACCTCAATTGCTTTTGAAGTTCAAGATAGTTCAAGGAATTTCCATAACCCTTTTCTATGATGATTATGACTGTCAGCCGTCTCTCATCTTTATCGTCATAGTCAGAAAAGTGCCTGCTCTCTTCTGTTCTAAAGCAGTGTGTGACATTTTAAGGCATTGTTTTATTTTCCAAATTTTATTTTTATCAGTCCAGTTGGCTTTGATGCTTTTCGCATCTTCCTGGACCACCTTCACTGCTTGTTCATTGTCCGGATGCTCTTTTACTGGTCTTCCATAAAACTAGGAGGGTACAAAGCATGTTTTCCTGCCACAGACAACTCAAAAGGACTGATAGTTAAATAAAAGTCAACCCAGGGTAAATAAACACGAGAGGAGAATCATTTAGGTTCAAATTTACCCTGTGAAGCATTGATCATGTTCCAGGAACTATTAGATACCTTAAAATATATTTTCACATTTCATCTTCCCACCAGTCCTTCAAGAAAAGCCAGAGCTTCCCCATGTTACTGCATAGAAATGGAGAATTAATGGAGAATTTGCCCAGGGCGACCCTATGGGTGATCAGTACAGATCACCTTTGTCCCCAGGGCTCTCCTTAGACTCCTGTGCTTTTCATGTGACACTAGAGTCCCTGGATTTTGGACCAGAGCATTCCTATGGGAAGCTTTTGTATGTTACCCTAAGTTTTCCACAAAGACCGCCCTCCCCATGGTCGCCCTGGGGGAGACCCTGGGGTACTTAGACTTTCCCACGTGTTTAAGAACACAGCGCTAAGACAGCTATCTTTCTGGAACAGCCTCCATAAAAGGTTTGAGCCACACTGAATCTGGGTTACTGGAGGCAGAGATGGTGACTAAGGCATCAGAAAGCTGGCCTGGGGTGGAAGCCCACCCAAAGTGTGGGCTAGCCTGAGTATCCTGTTTACCCTGGCCAAGTTAGTCATCCAGCTAATGTCTCGGCCTCCACCATCTGTGGGCAGTTATGTCAGAGAATCTATCTCCTCGTCTTTGAAGACAAAAGGAATGAATTATCATTCCTCTCCTCCTGCTCACAATTGCTACTGAACTAAAAGCATCAGGGCTGGGAAGAAATACAGTGTTTTCGCAGTTGTTCCCTTTGAAGAATCAATTCATGATGAACTCTAGGTGTCAGAGCCTAGCCTTCGCTCATGCACACTGTTCCTGTGCGTATCCCTTCATGTGTTTCTAATTCAAAGTTCCTGGCCTAGGGTTTTTGTTAAATCCTATGACAAGGCAGATTTGCATTTCCATTGATACTTTCACGAAGGTGTTTTTAGATTGGCTGAAGTTACTCGAAGCCCAAAGGCAAGAAGGAACTAGTGACCTGTTAAGCCCTCAGATAGGAAAAAGTCTTCAATTGAAATTCTAATTCCCAAGATCCATATCGGAAGGGATATAGCAAGTGAAAAGATACTCATAGTATCCATTTTTTTGTCCCAATGGACAGTAAGAGAAAAGATTCTTTACATTCTTTTCTTTCTTGAACAACATTTTAGACACACATAAAACTGGACAGAAAAATGTGAGAACCAGCCAATTATTCTAGCCACTATTATCCATGCTAATTGAAGCAAATGATTAAACTGAGCATCTGTTAAAAACAATATTTTAAGAATTCAAAACATGTCCTAATATCACTATCTTCTTGCCTACCGAGATTTCTGTTCCAAGATGATCATCTCTGTGTAAACCCACGTTCAGTGTTCTCAGCTCTGCTAAGGGGAAAGAAGTGTCTCATCCTTCAGACTCTGTGTGGTCTGGTGTATGAACCGACTGTCACCAAGTCAGTGAAGCAGAGTAACCCGCACACTTTCATTTACATCTTGGGGAATCGTTGTTACATCACTATTTTTTTTTAGTCGAAATGTCCACAATGAAGCACTCTACATTGGAGTCTTCTACTGATTATTAGGTGCAATGCTTTGCATAAATATTAACAGAATCCTCTTTTTAAAGATGAGAAACTGAGGCCCAGGAAGTTTTGTAACTTGAGCAGAGACACATATTTGTAAGTAGTGAAACCGAGCAGAACCCTGTGGGGTTCCTGGGCAAAGAAGCCTTTCTGTCCCATTTCTTGTGTGTAAGGAACAGACTCCATGACCCATGACCTGAGTCCCAAAAGGCACGTTCTCACAGTCGCTAACCAGATAATTGAGAAGATGCACAGGTGTGGGAAGAGCAATCAAGAATCAATAGTGCAGACTTGGGTCAGGGTCCTGGTTCCTCCTCAAGGATATACATAACAGTATCTTTGAGTTCTTGTGCAGAACTATAACCCTCACAAACTGGAGGATGTTCCAGAGAGAAAGTCACAATAGGATAACCTTGAAACTCATCAAGAACCCTCCTGAGGCCAGATGAAAGGAGTGTGGGCCCTGCACACACCCTGATCTTATCATCTTAGCAGCAGCTCCATCCTTAAACCACGGCTATAAAATTCCTCACCAAATCCCCCCGGGGTTGAGACAAACAGTTTTCAAAGGCAGGAGTCTGCGGTGTTTCCCTTTGCCTGGAAAAGCAATAAAGCTGATCCTTTTCTACTTCACCCAGACTCTGTCTCTGAGATTCCCTTCGGCACTGGTGAACAGAGGCCAGTTTCCTGCATGAGTGTTGAAGTCAGAATTGGGAGGCGGGTACCTGCTTCCAGAGCCGGCACTTTAAACCTCTCACTCCCATTCCTCCACACCACCAAGCACAGCGCTAGGTGTGGAATGACTTCAAACAGACATTTCAAACTTATGAAATATCCATTTCTGTTAAGCATTGGGGGTTTATTTTATAACTCCACACCACTCTAATCAGAAATATGTAACTTAAAATTCTACTGCCAGCAACAAACAGTACGTCATTCTGATTTTGGTCTCACATCAAAAGGACAGTGCCCCAAGCCTACAGGAAGGAGGCATTTAGTCAAGGAAACCATCATAGTCGTCTTAGATGGAATCCCCTTTTTAGTGGCTATAGATATGAGAAATGAACCGTTTGAAACCATCTGAAGGAAAAAAGGGTCTGTTGCCCTGATTCTTAGTGACAAAACCCTGCCATAAAATCGCCATTACACTGTCGCTGGTTCTGACAACTTGTGATGAAGGAAACCTATAACATGCATTCAAATAAGTTTCTGAAGGACAAAAGTAGGAAAACCAAAGATAGTGAGATGACTTACTAGTTTCTTGGGTATGGTGAACGTTCTGCATGGAAGACAGTTTCATTTAGCAGTGACCTTGAAGTTATCATGGACTTGACCAAGATAGCAATCTGTCAAGACCACTGATGATGTTTTTGGTCCCAAGAAATCACAAGGTGGGTAAAAGGCAGGATCCCTGCCCTCAGGGAGTTCACCCTGACTTGGTGCATCCAGTCATCCTCATTTGTGTTTGTGTCTACCTCTGATGCAACCTGTCTTCCAGCATTATCTGTGCCCAAAGACTGCCCTCTGCCTGGGCCACTCATATTCCTGCAAACTGTCCTCAGATGAGCTTGATCTGTTTAAATACAAAGCTGATTGCAGCCTGATCGCTACTCTAAAAATCTGAGCCTCCCTTTGCCTGCGGGAGAAAACCTTCTCCGTGGGCATCATCTGCTCTTCTTTCCACTCCAGATCTCACACTTCGGAGGCACCACAATTCCCGTACGTGCTGGTCTTTGCTTCTATTCTCATGCTCACTCCATAGTTACAGATAACTCAACCTAGAACTTCTTCTGTTTCACTTTTTTTTCTTAGCTTCTTTTTTCCCAGTATTTAACATACTGCACTTATCAAATAATGATAGTGAACTCTCCTATGTGCCAGACATTATTTTAAAAAAACTTCATGTTTATTCACTTCTTAATTCTCACCACAAACATATGAGATGGCTGTAATTTTTTAATTTATTTTATTGAGCTACAGTTGATTTACAATTTACACTTCTGCTATATAGCAAAGTGACTCATATATATGTATATATATATTCATTTTCATATTCTTTTACATTATGGTTTATTGCAGGAAGTTGAATACAGTAGGACATTGTTGTTTATTCATCTTATATAGATATAATAGTTTGCATCTGCTAATCTCAAACTTCCAGTCCATCCCTCCCCCACCGCCCATCGCCCTTGGCAACCATAAGTCTGTTCTCTGTGTCTGAGAATCTGTTTCTGTTTCCTAGGTAGGTCCATTTGTGTCATATTTTAGATTCCACATATAAGTGATATGCTGTGGCATTTGTCTTTCTCTGTCTGAGATGGGTTTATTAACCAGTATTTGCTGGGCTTTCCTGGTGGCTCAGATAGTGAAGAATCTGCCTGCAATGTGGAAGACCTGGGTTTGATCCCTGGATCTGGAAGATCTCCTGGAGAAAGGAATGACTACCCACTGCAGTATTTTTGCCTAGAGAATTCCATGGACAGAGGAACCTGGCAGGCTACATGGGGTCACAAAGAGATGGACACTACTGAGTGACTAGCACTTTCATAGGGAAACAGTAAGAACACAGAGGCTAAGCAATTGGCTTAAGACTACTCACGTGGTCGTTAGCAGAGCTGGGTCTTGAACTTGGCAAGTCTGTCTCAAATCCCTGCATTCAACCATCTCTCTGTCTCTAACAGAAAGTGTTCAAGCAGTACCGAAGGCCACGAAGATGCCCAGTCACGATCCAAACACTGAAGTAAGAAGTTCAAGCTAACATCTTTTTTTTTTTCTCTCCAAAAGGCTGTTATTAATTCAATAGAGAGTTTTATCATTAATGGCGTTAATGTATTATCTTCATTAATACTAAGTAATTTTTTTGGCTAAACAAAAAAGTCTTTCCCTCTCTCCTCTGCTTTACTTGCCACCACAGATTACATCACCAGGGGAAGTCTCATCCTCCCCAAAACTTTCCAGGACAAATCCGTAACCTCACTGCCCCCAAATTAATGATTACATCTTCTAATTTTGTTGATGTACCCTTCATATAAACTCTTCAATGGCAGAAATTGTGCTTTCCACCCCTGCCCCATCTCACCATGGCAGCACTTAACACTGCCTGGGTGCAGTTCCATGTTTAACTCATCTTTTAATAGCTGGTAAGTGAAATTAACAAAAGCATGAAGTAGCCAAATGCAGTTACACCCATGATAAATCTTCATGGAAGGAAAAAATGAATGAACTTCAGCTCTTGATACAATGAAAGACTAGAACCATGTGGAGTTCATTTTTGGCTTGGCTGCCAGTCAGAGTTGGGGAGCTTGTAAACGAAAGAGCTAAATTGTGGAAAACAGGAGTCAAGCTGGACTAATGTCTAAGCTCACACCTATGTGAAATTATTCATATAATTTTATGCATTTGATGAGCTAAAAAAAAAGACCAAGTAAACACTTTCCAAACAGGAAGCAGTGAAGAATCTGCCTTTTAATAAATCCTCATGCCAATATTACAAGGTTATTTCTAAAGCCTGGCAAACTGCCCATATTCATTGCTTGACTGGTTTAAACAGAGTTAACTCCTTATAATAGAAAAATCTTATGTAACAGTTGGTTCACAAGACTCTATTTAATAGCCAATCTGTTATATCCAAGATGTCATCATTTTGGAAACTAACTTTTATGAGAGTATCTTCTTCATGACATCAAAGTATGATGTCAAATGAAATCCTTTGCTTTTTTTACTTTTAGATTTTAAAGTTTGTGTGTTAAAATTTAAAATGTGTATGTGTGTGAAAGGATGTGGTTTTAATTGCTGACTGTTGCTGCCTGTGTGAAAGAACTTTTAAGAGCCAGTGATCTAAATAAAATGGGATATGAAGGATCTCTGTTTTATGAAGATTCATATGTAAAGTAATTTTACAAAATGACAATTCACTTTGCATTTCATGTGCTTTGGGAAATTAATTTTAATGTGAAATCTTAGACTTCAACTCTGAGTTAGTATCTTAAAAAATAAAGAAATGGCCATGGAATGAACCAAGCGTACCACTTCATGATTTTTTGTCTTGTCTAACACCAATTCACTATTTTAAAACCAGCAAGTAGAGAACTATACTCAATATTTTGAATAACCTATAAGGGGAAAGAGTGTGAAAAAGAATATGTATAGATATAAATACAGATATTTATGAATGTATAACTGAATAACTTCATTATACACCTGAAATTAACACAGCATTATAAATCAATTATACTTAATTAAAAAAATTAAGGCATACAGGCTGAGATTCTATTCTTATAATAAATTAATTCATAACACTGTAATGAAAAAACTTCCTTGGTGAGGTTAGACAAAATATAATTACTCTAAGTTCATAAAAATGGATTCAGGTCTATGATAACATTTGATTATTAGACACAGCAGTGCCACTGATACGTTTCTTGAGTTGTCAGAAATTGTCAACATCATTACTTTATGGCAAAGATAACTGTCTGAAGATAAATGGCTCATATTTTGGTGCAGTGTTTGATGTTCAAAACAAAATGTTACAACAATAAACAAACGTGAACTCAAAAAAAAAAATGGATTCTATTTATTATGACCTAAAAATCTTGTTTATCACTGAAGAAGAGAATGAAAGCCCACTCCAGCGCTCTTGCCTGGAGAATTCCATGGACAGAGGAGGCTGGTGGCTATAGTCCATGGGGTCACAAAGAGTCGCGGGGGCATGACTGAGTGATTAACACATAATCTATAAAAAAGCTGAATCACTGTGTTGTACACCTGAAACTAATGTAGCATTGTAAATCAACTATACTTGAATAACGGAGAAGGCAATGTCAACCCACTCCAGTACTCTCGCCTGGAGAATCCCATCAACGGAGGAGCCTGGTGGGCTACAGTCCAAGGGGTCCCCAAGAGTTGGACATGACTGAGCAACTTCATTTTCGCTTTTCACTTTCATGCATTGGAGAAGGAAATGGCAACCCACTCCAGTGTTCTTGCCTGGAGAATCCCAGCGACAGAGGAGCCTGGTGGGCTGCCGTCTATGGGGTCGCACAGAGTTGGACATGACAGATGCAACTTAGCAGCAGCAGCAGCATCCTTGAATAAAAATAAATAAAACTGCGGTTTCTGGTATTTTCTTTATTCCTTTCACTGCAGATGCTGAAATGATGTGTTTGCAGCTGATGTGGTATGGCGCTTCCAACCACTGCTCCATGTAAATGTACCTCATGAAGTTGATCAGACACAAAACTTCACAAATGAAAGGTATCTTATATTTCTGAAACTGGGAGAGAGACTTCATTAGTAATGTAATTTTGAAAGATTCAAAACTGTTTTACAGTGTACCAAATGCTGGTGCATGATACTAATTTATTGTGGAACATCACATTACTATGGTAAGTACCCACAATCAGAAGTTCTGTGTCATACCACAATTAGATACGTGACTTTAACAGTAATGAAAAGTTAACTTGTCTCAGCAAAAACTGTCTGGTCCTCAGTTTCTATAGCTGCAAAACTGAAAGTTTACCTGGTTGATTTCAAGATTCTTTTTCCAACATTTGCTGATTCAATGTCCAATTTGCCTCTTTTTTACCAGGAAAAAAAATATCTATTCTCATAGTCTTTCTTGTGGGGAGACAATTACATATTCAAACCTCTTCTTTTTTTTTTTTCCTTTTAAAGGAAACAACCTGTGTCCAGAAATATTCTACTTAGCTGAACATCACATCAGAGTAGTCGTGATTTCTTAGAGACTTGCCGACCTGGGTCTTAAAGACTTTTCTGACCAGAGGAAGAGTATATATCACTCTAAAATTTTCAAATGTTTACAACAAAAACTTATTGGAGGACAGAGGGGAAAGAATATGGAATCTAAAAAGAGAAGAAAGGAAAAAAAGCTACCAAGGGAAAAGATAAAGATCTTATAATCAAAATTTCAATGTCTTCCAAAAAATCTATTATACAAATTATTCTTCAAGGGTTTAACAATTTAGGACTTTTACACCGCCTTTGGTCACTATCTTTATATATACATCTTTATATATTATCTTTATATATATATTATCTCATATATACATATGAGTTACAAAGTGACAGAGACAGTTTCTGTTTTGGCTTCTGCTGGTGGTTCTGCAGTAACAAGTCTGTCTGATGTTTGAACTCCATGGAGCAGTATAAAAGGATATTGATTGATGGGTCAGTCTGTTCTTCTATGCATATGCAAATTATATTTGTATTAATATTCATATTATCTAGATAAAAAAGGGAACACTTCCTTTATCATTATTTCATAATAATGAATATTAATATTCCTAGATTTAAATGTAAATTAAAAGTACTACAATTATTAAAACTTATCTCCTGACATTCTGCTATGGATTTGTTCTTTGCCTTTCTCTGAATCTAATATTGTGTGATTATTCACATTGATAGCACCAGGAGGCACATACAGGAGACTCTGTATCTGTTACTATGGTGACTATTGGTCATATTTTGAAAGAAAAAGCAACCATTGTTATGCATAAATTTAAATATTACTACCCAACTTTTAAAAACTGTAGAAAATTAGACATCACATTTTAAAGTGATATGCTATGCATTGTTTAAAGTCATATGCTTCCTATTTTTCTTCTCAAGGAAAATGTAGTTAGTTGGAACAATATACATAGCTGAGTTTTTAAGAATAAACTACAACTTTTCTTTTCCTTTAAAAATGCTTACACATAATTATCTACATAGGCTGTAAAGACAGTCTGATCTGGCTCTAATCATAGCTCTGTCACTTACCGGATGTTTATTACCCTTTATAACATAAAAAATCATAAAGAGGATTTGGACTACATCATGGATAAATTTGATTTGAGTATGCTGACGAAAATCATTTTTAGGATAAATAGACAGAGAAATAAATTCACTTTGAAGTACCGTGCTTAACATCCTAGAAAGATACCCTTTTCCAGGTCATGAATCACCATACTATATTGATACAGAGATATTCTGGGCTTGTATTTTCAGTATTTTATTTCCTCCTTCTTTCAACATACATTGACTATATCTATCAGGCACTGTGCTAGATTCTGGAAGACCTAGATAATATGACGCCTCAAGAACTTCTAACATTTGGGTTGAGAAGAACAATTGAGAAAAGGGGTCTAAGAAGACCCAGACTTGTGAGGTGTAATAAATACAGATGTTGTCAGGAGAACTGGAGAAAGTACGTAATACCAGTTGTTAGAGGTAAGGAAGGAGGTAAGGTAGCATCTATAGGAACTGGATAAAGAACACACTGGATTTGGGATCATGGAGGTTATTGCTGATCTTGATAAAAGCAATTCTAGTAGCAAAGCAATAACTGTAGCTAGAATGGGATGAGCAGAAGAGTTCACTGGAGATTGTTTTTAATTTAAATAATTCATTGTATTACATTGATACACAGTTAATTTATTTTAAGCTTATGATTTGGTTAGTTTTGCCACCTGTAGACACCAATAGGGAAGTGATGGGAAAGACAGCATGAAGACGCAGCAAGGAGGCAAGGCTGCCACATGTAAGCCAAGGAGAGAGGCCTCAAAAGAAGCCAAAAATACCCATGCTGTGACCTCAGACTTCTAATCTCCAAAACTGGGAGAAAATAAACCTTTGTTGTCTAAGCCATCCTGGCTGTGGTATTTTTGGCTGTTTACTGGGGTTATGGCAGCCCTGGAAAACTGATACAAGTGTCTGTTCCCCCACCAACTGGGCTGCGTGTAAGAGTTCTCTCTATAGAAAGATGACTTTTGTCAGAAGTATTATTTGAGAACATTAGGCTAACCATTCCATGGTTAGCCTCCTTGTTTGCTTAATGGTATCTTTAGTAAAGAAAGTGTTTTTACTTGGAGTCTGAGTTATTGCATGTTTATTTCAGGGGTTTTGAAGTTGTTATGCTTTTGTTTTGTTCTTAGTCACTCAGTCGTGTCTGACTCTTTGCGACCCCATGAACTGTAGCTCACCTGACTCCTCTGTCCATGGTGATTCTCCAGGAAAGAATACTGGAGTGGGTTGCCATGCCCTCCTCCAGGGATCTTTCCAACCCAGGGATTGAACTCAGGTATCCCACATTGCAGGCAGATTCTTTACCATCTGAGTCACCAGGGAAGTCTGTTTGAAGTTTTTACATCTTATCAAATAAATCTTTGCCTACTCAAATTTATACAACTTTCTCCTGTGTTTTCTTCTGGAATTTTTATTGTTTAAGCTTTTGTCTAGGATCCATTTCAACTTAACATTTGGGTTTGGAGAGAAGTGGAAAAAATATTACATTTTTTTCCCACTTTGAATACCTAATTGTTCCAAAACTGTTGAAAAGACTTTACTTTCCCCATTGAATTAACTTGGCACCCTTATTGATAATCGATTGAACATGTGTGTGTTGGTCCACATCTGAACTCTTCATTCAGTTCCCTGGATCTGTATTTCCATTTTTCTGTCTCTACAGTGCCATCCAAACTATTGTAGCTTCATAGTGAGCCTTGAAATCAAGAAACCTAAATCCTCCAGGTTTGTTCTTTTTCTTTTCTAGATTGCTTTGACTATAGATAAATCAATCAGCCATTCAAATTCTACCCAAAAAGCATGCTGGAATCTTTATTATGACTACTTTAAATCTACAGATAAATTTGTGGGGATTTGACCTCCTAATAATATCAAGGCTCTCAGTCTGTGAGCATATTCTGTTCCCTGTCCCTTCATTTATTTAGATATTTGGTTACTCTCAGCAATGGTTGGTAGTTTTCAGGATACAGATTTGTACCTATTTTGAGAAATAGGTAAATATTTCATAAGTTAAATATATTTTTTTGTCTTTAAATGATACTATAGATGAAATTGTGTTTTTTTTTACTTCTTTTTCTAATTGTGTGTTCCTAGCAAGTAGAAATAGTATCAATTTTTGTGTACTAATCTTGTTGATTTACCTAAATTGACTCCTAATTCTAATAGATCTTTCACAGATTCCTTATAGTTTTCTATATATATATAACCATGTCATCTTATTATGGGTTGAGCATCTCCCTTTGAATCATATGTTGAAGTTCTTACACCTAGTACCTGTGAATATGACCTTGTTTAAAAATAGGGTCTTTGAAGATTTTATTAATTTAAGACAAGGTCACTGGGATGGACCTTAACCCAATAGGGTTGATATCTTTATAAGAAGATGGCCATGCAAAGATATAGACACACAGAAAGAACATCCTCTGAAGATTAGGACAGATTATGGAGTTAAAAAGCTGCAAGGCAAGGAATACTGGAGATTGGTAGACTCCACCAAAAGACAGGAAGAGACAGACAAAGATCCTCCCTCTAGGAGTTTCAGAAGGATCACAGACAATAGGTTGATTTTAGACTTCAGCTCCCAAAAATTACCTTGTGGTATTTGTTATGGCAGCCCTAAGAAACTAAAAGTAAAGACAGTTTTCTTTCTTTCTTTCCAGCCTCTATGTCATTTATTTCTTGTTCCTACCACATTGTATTAGCTAGTCTTTTCAATAAGACTCGGATTAGAGGTGAGGAGCACAAGCACCCTTGATACCATCCCAATCCCAGAGAATTATGGATCTAGATTTTCACCCCACATCTGATGATGGCTATGGGTTTTTATCAGGTTGACAAAGTTTTCTTCTAATTCAGGGGTCTTAGTTGTACTTAGTCATATTCACTTTGCTGGTACTGAATTGATAAAAGATTTTTGTGTCTATAGTCTGTAGTTTTCTTTATTTGGAATGTATTTTTCTGAATTTGGTATCAGTGTAACACTGACCTCATAAAATGGTTTAACTGGATTAATGTTTGCATTAAATGGTTACATTTGAGATGAATGTATGTTTTGTGGTTATTAAAATGATTCTCTTTCCTCCCTCATAGCAGAGGCTGATCTTTTTAAAATAGTTTTCAATTCAGGCCCCTCTCCCAGTCCTACTATTATTGTTTTATTTAAGGCCTTCATGACTTTCACTGGAGCTATTTTACCTGCCTTGTAATTGGTCTTACTCTTTCTGGTCTCCTCTTTCTTAGATTCAGACTTCTTTCCAAATACGACAATGTCATGTCGTCCCCATTCTCGATGGTATCAGCTCTTTTTCATCACGTCAGATGACATGGCCTGACCTTTAGGACCTTGCTGTCTGTTTCCTGTCCTTCATCTCTCCACTCTGCTGCTTTCCCCCTGCACATCAGGTTCTTTCTTGCCCTCATACTTTTGCTTCCATGTTCTCCTCTCCTTTTCCTTCCTAATGTCCATGTACCTGTGAGATCACAGCTCTGACATAATTTCCTCCTGAAAACCTGGAAATCTCCATGCTGAGTTATGTGTCTCTCCCCTGGGATCCTGGATTAGGTGGGCATCTCCATCACTCCATTGGCTGCATTAGGTTATAAGTAATTTAGATGGGTTCACCACCCATCCCACTCCCCAGATTTTTGAGACAGGAGTTATGTCACAAAATCAGGTACACGGCAGATGTTTATTAAATATGCAGGTCAGGAAGCAACAGTTAGAACTGGACGTGGAGCAACAGACTGGTTCCAAATAGGAAAAGGAGTACGTCAAGGCTGTATATTGTCATCCTGCTTATTTAACTTATATGCAGAGTACATCATGAGAAACACTGGGCTGGAAGAAGCACAAGCTGGAATCAAGATTGCCAGGAGAAATATCAAGAACCTCAGATATGCAGATGACACCACCCTTATGACAGAAAGTGAAGAGGAACTAAAGAGCCTCTTGATGAAGGTGAAAGAGGAGAGTAAAAAAGTTGGCTTGAAGCTCAACATTCAGAAAACTAAGATCATGGCCTCCAGTCCCATCACTTCATGGGAAATAGATGGGGAGACAGTGGAAACAGTGTCAGACTTTATTTTTTTGGGCTCCAAAATCACTGCAGATGGTGATTGCAGTCATTAAATTAAAAGACCCTTACTCCTTGGAAGGAAAGTTATGACCAACCTAGATAGCGCATTAAAAAGCAGAGACATTACTTTGCCAACAAAGGTCCATCTAGTCAAGGCTATGGTTTTTCCAGTAGTCATGTATGGATGGGAGAGTTGGACTATAAAGAAAGCTGAGCACCAAAGAATTGATGCTTTTGAACTGTGGTGTTGGAGAATACTCTTGAGAGTCCCTTGAACTGCAAGAAGATCCAACCAGTCCATCCTAAAGGAAATCAGTCCTGGGTGTTCATTGGAAGGACTGGTGCTGAAGCTGAAACTCCAATACTTTGGCCACCTGATGCCAAGAGCTGACTCATTTGAAAAGACCCTGATGATGGGAAAGACTGCGGGCAGGAGGAGAATGGGATAACAGAGCATAAGATGGTTGGATAGCATCACCAACTCAATGGATATGGGTTTGGGTGAACTCCAGGAGTTGGTGATGGACAGGGAGGCCTGGCATGCTGCAGTTCATGGGGGTGCAAAGAGTCGGACACGACTGAGCGACTGGACTGAACTGAACTGAAATATATAAATGCCTACACACATTTGGGTATTGAGCACAATACCCAAATATAACATGCTTTGAAAGTAAATTTTGAGCAATGTCTGCCCTACTGGTTTCTATGATGAATATTCTAAAGACCCATTTAAGTACAACAAAATACTTTAGGGTAGATTATTATTAAAACAAAATGAGCCACATAAATTACAGATATATTTATCTTAGAAGCATAAATGAAAAAAATAAATTATTGTGATATTGTGAAACTACTAGAAAAGCATTTCTTTTTTTTTTTTTAAAGCATTTCTTTAAATTGGAGTCTCACATGATTTACTGCTTCCTTCACCCCCATGCAGCCAATGTAAAAGTTGCCAAGAATGATTTTGATCAAATTTCAATAATTTTTCAATAGTTGGTAGGCTCCACTTACATGAAAATTTAAAAAATATGTTTTATTGGTGGCTTATGGCATCAAGTCAAGTGTTATTAATAGGCTGAGCCCTGTGAATGTATCCAAAGTCTAATAGATTCCCAGTAGGAAATGTATCTAATTTTCAGCATGAGCCTGTTACCGGATACATGATAATGTACAGAAAACAACATTATTTAATTTTTTGGTAGTAAAAACATTTTATTAAAAAATTTATACTAATAAACCCACAAAAACTTAACATTTTCTCCTTAAGTGTTAAAGAATGATTATTGTTCATTAGATATGTATTAAGAGATAAGAATGCAGTGAATTCATATTTTTAAAGTGTGATCCATAAATTCTCTTCCCCATCTGTTCCTTCTCCTCAATAAAAAGGTGTGTAAACTACAAGGTATTGCAAATATCATAAAATACAATGGATAGACCAAATGTAATTCTCTTGTTAAGTATTTTGCTAAGCTGGTTCCTAATCAAAGAGTTTTATCAAAGTGAAAATTTGTATTAATGTATGTCAGCCACTAGAGGGATCCTATTCCTGAGAGGATAGTTCGGTGTTGGAGGGTCCATCAGACTTTAGCAAGCACCTCTGAATGCCTACAATGTGGGTAACCCTACACCAAATGGAGAAAATGTCTTTTCTCCTGAGCTGAGTCCTGTTGGTGCACATGCTCTTCCCTACATTTTTATAATAAAGCACAGAACTTCTGTAAGAGAGAAACTATACATAGCTTCAGGAACACAGATGATGGAGCTGATCAAATGAATTCTGGAATCAAATTCTAGAGGCGCTGGAGAGCCGACATGATCCTGTCTCAAACAAGGACCTCAATTCTTGATTTTAGTTGCAGCGGTAAATGCTGTATCTTCCACTAAAGTTTAGTTTTCACCGTCCTCCTGGGTGTCTCATGCATGTGGCATGCACACATGCCGAATGTGTGCAATGTTCTGAGGACCCACCAGTGACCAAAACTCTGCTCTCCCTGAGCATGAGAGCAGTGAGGACTTGCACACGAGGGCACAAGGCAGTTAGCACAAGGAACCAGAGAGTAGGCGTCTGCAGAGCACGCAGAAACACAGCCTGGACTGGGGGGCAGAGATGCTCATCCAGTGGGAGGTGCCTCATAGCAGGATTCTTACAGGAGATACTCAGGTGAATGTGGCATGGGAGAAAGTTCTCATTAGAACAAAGGGATCTAGAAGCTAGAGGGAGCCTGGGTTTATTGAGGGAATTGGAACAAAAACATGCAGTGTTATAGGCCCTTGAAGACTAAGGGGAGAGGTTAAATCTGAGGAGTACAAAATGAAGCAGGGCAAAGGCTAGCCGAGTTTTGCCAAAAAGAATGCATTGGTCATAGCAAATACCCACTTCCAACAACACAAGAGAAGACTCTACACATGGACATCACCAGATGGTCAATACTGAAATTGGACTGATTATATTCTTTGCAGCCAGAGATGGAGAAGCTCTATAAAGTCAGCAAAAACAAGACCAGGAGCTGACTGGCTCAAATCATGAACTCCTTACTGCCAAATTCAGACTTAAAATTGAAGAAAGTAGGGAAAACCACTAGACCATTCAAGTATGACCTAAATCAATTCCCTTGCAATTATACAGTGGAAGTGACAAACAGATTCAAGGGATTAGATCTGATAGAGTGCCTGAACAACTATGGACGGAGGATCATGACATTGTTCAGGAGGCAGTGATCAAGACCACCCCCAAGAAAATGAAATGCAAAGGCAAAACAGTTGTCTGAGGAAGGCTTACAAATAACTGAGTAAAGAAGAGAAGTGAAAGGCAAAGAAAAAAAAGAAAGATACACCCATTTGAATGCAGAGTTCCAAAGAATAGCAAAGAGAGATAAGAAAGCCTTCCTCAGTGATCAATGAAAAGAAATAGAGGAAAACAATAGAAGGGGAAAGACTGGAGATCTCTTCAAGAAAATTAGAGATACCAAGGGGATATTTGATGCAAAGATGGGCACAATAAAGGACAGGAATGGTATGGACCTAATAGAAGCAGAAGATATTAAGAAGAGGTGGCAAGAATACACAGAAGAACTGTACAAAAAAGATCTTCATGACCCAGATAACCACGATGCTGTGATCACTCACCTAGAGCCAGACATCCTGGAATGCAAAGTCAGGTGGGCCTTAGGAAGCATCACTATAAATAAAGCTAGTGGAGGTGATGGAATTCCAGTTGAGCTATTTCAAATCCTAATCGATGATGCTGTGAAAGTGCTGCACTCAATATGCCAACGAATTTGGAAAACTCAGCAGTGGCCACAGGACTGGAAAAGGTCAGTTTTCATTATAATCCCAAAGAAAGGCCATGCCAAAGAATATTCAGACTACCACACAATTGCACTCATCTCACACACTAGCAAAGTAATGTTCAAAATTCTCCAAGCCAGGCTAAAACAGTATGTGAAATGTGAACTTCCAGAAGTTCAAGCTGTATTTAGAAAAGGCAGAGGAACCAGAGATCAAATTGCCAATATCCGTTGGATCATCAAAAAAGCAAGAGAGTTCCAGAAAAGCATCTACTTCTGCTTTATTGACTAGGCCAAAGCCTTTGACTGTGTGGATCACAACAAACTGTGGAAAATTCTCAAAGACATGGGAATACCAGAACACCTTAACTGCCTCCTGAGAAATCTGTATGCAGGTCAAGAAGCAACAGTCAGAACAAGACATGGAACAATGGACTGGTTCCAAACTGGAAAAGGAATATGACAAGGCTGTATATTGTCAGCCTGCTTATTTAACTTAAAGGTAGAGTACATCATGAGAAATGCCAGGCTAGAGGAAGAACAAGCTTCTCAGAATCAAGATTGCCAAGGAAATATAAATTACCTCAGATACACAGATGACACCACCCATATGGCTGAAAGCAAAAAATAGCTAAAGAGCCTCCTGATGAAAGTGAAAGAGGAGAGTGAAAAATTTGGCTTAAAACTGAACCTGCAGAAAACTAAGGTCAAGGCATCTGGTCCCACCGCTTCATGGCAAATAGAATTTATTTTGGGGGGCTCCAAAATCACTGCAGATGGTGACTGCAGCCACGAAATAAAAAGATGCTTGCTCCTTGAAAGAAAAGCTATGACAAACTTAGAAAGCATTTAGAAAGCAGAGACTACTTTTCCAACAGAGGTCCTTCTAGTCAAAGCTATGGTTTTTTCAGTAGTTATGTATGGATGTGAGAGTTGGACTATAAAGAAAGCTGAGCACCGAATAACGGATGCTTTTGAACTGTGGTGTTGGAGAAGACTGTTGAGAGTCCCTTGGACTGCAAGGAGAACCACCCAGTCAATCCTAAAGGAAATCAGTCCTGAATGTTCATTGGAAGGACTGATGCTAAAACTGAAACTCCATTACTTTGGCCACCTGACTCAAAGAACTGACTCATTGGAAAAGACCTTGATGCTGGGAAAGATTGAAGGCAGGAGGAGAAGGGAACAACAGAGGATGAGATGGTTGGATGGCCTCACCAACTCGATGGACATGAGTTTGAGTAAGCTCTGGGAGTTGGTGATGGACAGGGAAGCCTGGCTTGCTATAGTCATGGGGTCTCAAAGAGTTGGTCACAGCTGAGCTACTGAACTGAAATCTGAGGATGGGGAAGTGAACTCCAAAGTTAGACTTTGTTCTGGGGTGGGAAGGAGGAAGAGGTGTATTGATTCCAATGACATCTGGCAAGATACTGCAGCTACAACAAAGATGGCCGGTATTTATTTGAGGTCATACAATGTTCAAGGAAAGCCGGAGGTTTTGAGAGATCGGTTTCTCCCATGTTATTCCCAGCTTCATTTCAAGACACAGGGCGTCTAGTCATGTGCTAGTTGCTCAGTCTTGTCTGACTCTTTGCAACCTCATGGACTGTAACCAGCCAGGTTCCTCTGTCCATGAAATTCTCCAGGCAAAAATACTGGAGTGGGTAGCCATTCCCTTCTCCAGGAGATCTCCCCTACCCAAGGATTGAATCAGGGTCTCCTGCACTCCTGGCTGATTCTTTACTGCTGAGCCACCAGGGAAACCCTGGTCTAGAGGTGTCAGAACAAGTCCTGCCATGATCTGCCCATCAGTCCCTCCTCATCCCTCAAATCTTCTGAATCACATTTCAAGCAGCCATCCTTCCTTTTTCCCTGCCCCATCCTCTTAGTGTGGATGAGGAGGACCAGAAAGAAGAAGGCGGACCAGGAGGAGGAGAAGGAGTCTGAGAATTTCAAAATCATCGTCTCCAGATGGACTATTTAAAAGAAAATCAGATCTTAAGTGTCCAGCTTAACTGCTGGCTAGAACATCTTCTACAGTATACTGGTTCCAGTACATGCTAAACCACTGTCCATCTCTCCCTTCAAGTTCAGTCTGTTTTTTTAAATACCCTTTTAAGATAGGACAAATGGAATATTTCCTGCTGTATCAGTAAACAAGGATGTCACAGTCACCGGTGATTGCAGCCACCACAATGGTGAGCTGGTGAACCCCGAAGAAACTCAGGATGTGAGAAACACCGGATACAGGTCCCGGATAGCTGAGGTGCACACCAAAGCAATGATTTCAATGAGCCCAGTCTCTTGTATCTTCCCATACACAGAAAAGCACTAAATTACTTAACTGGGAATATCCGGTTTTACTTTAATTAAAAATACTCTTTTGATGTTCAGATTACCTGCTCTTTGTTGCTAAACATGGTTCCCCACCCCCGCCCCCCATCCCCTTGCCTCCTTGGAACAGTTCTTTTGGGGTTACTTAAGATGTTACCTCCTGGGCTTGAGTCTTAAAAATTCCCACCAAATAAAACATAACTCTCAAATCTTAGGTTGTGCATATTTCTTTAAGTTGGCAAATACTACTATTTCCTTTCACTCCCTTGTTTTTGTCCCAGGCTGCCAGTGGATAGAGAGTGGAGTGTCATTGATGAAGGACACAGTGGAGGAGGAGAAAGATTCCTCCAGTCATGCGGTGACATGGGAGTTAAACTGACATTCTCAAATAACTAATGTCTAAAACGTATGGTATCTTTGAATTGAAAGATGGTAGCAGAGGCAAACTAGTATATATAGAATGGGCAAACAATAAAGTACTACTGTGTAGCACAGGGAACTACATACAATATCCTAGGGTAAACAATAATGGAAAAGAATATGAAAAAGAAAGTTTATCTATATATTATATATAGTATATAAAGTATGGGCTTCCCTGGTGGCTCAGACGATAAAGTGCCTGCCTGCAACGCGGGAGACCTGGGTTCAATCCCTGGGTCAGAAAGACCTGGAGAAGGAAATGGCAACCCACTTCAGTACTCTTGCTTGGAAAATTCCATGGATGGAGGAGCCTGATGGGCTATAGTCCATGGGGTCATAAAGAGTCAGACACGACTGAGCAACTTCACTTTCTTTCTTTTCTTTTATCTTATATGTAATATATACATATATAACTAACTCATTTTGCTGTACAGAAGAAATTAACACAACATGGTAAATCAACTATATTTCAATAAAATTTTAAAAAGTTAAAAAAACAAAAACAAGAAAGAAGGAAAGCTTAAGTGTCCTACTAGTCCATGAAAATAAAAATTTCTGCAACAATTTAAATCTGGGAGCTCTGGGTTTAACTGAATGATACACAATTCAAATCATAATATGGGCCCTTGCATCAGCAGATTTGTACAGAATTGTGAAAAGCGATGCCTAGACACCTTATGAGCAGCCTAGACAGCATATTAAAAAGTAGAGACATTACTTTGCCAACAAAGGTACATCTAGTCAAAGCTATGGTTTTTCCAGTAATCATGTATGGATATGAGAGTTGGACTATAAAAAAAGCTGAGCACCAAGGAATTGATGCTTTTGAACTGTGGTGTTGGAAAAGGCTCTTGAGAATCCCTCGGACTACAAGGAGATCCACCCAGTCAATCCTAAAGGAAATCAGTCCTAAATATTCATTGGAAGGACTGATGCTGAAGCTGAAGCTCCAATACTTTGCCAGCTGATGCGAAGAACTGACTCATTTGAAACGACCCTGATGCTGGGAAACATTGAAGGCGGGAGGAGAAGGGGACGATAGAGGATGGGATGGTTGGATGCCATCACCAACTCGATGGACATGAGTTTGAGTAAACTCCAGGAGTTGGTGATGGACAGGGAGACCTGGCGTGCTGCAGTCCATGGGGTCGCAAAGAGTCAGACACAACTGAGTCACTGAACTGAACTGAATTGTGAAGAGTGACCAAGAATGTTCACCATGAAAACTGAAACAGTTTTATAAAATTGTCCATACTTGGTGAGTTACAAATGGAAATTACTTCCTTTCTCCCATCTCTGCATTACAAATCTGCCTTTGGGCCCCTCTCTCCTGCTTCTATAACAACATTCTGAGCAGATGCCTTGGCCTTCCATTACCTTTTGGGTATCAATACAACATCATTTAGTTATTCAAGTTTTGCTCCAATCTCTCAAAGTTGACCACACCATTTCTGTACATTCTAACTGTGACATGTTTGGATTTACGATGAGTCACAACTTCTGTCTCAAAGCTTCTCCCAGTTTATGAGCTCTCTCCCGTGGGGCCTGGGAGGCAACAGGTCACCTCACTCTTGTGTCTTTCCCAGTTGCCTCCTCCAAGACCCCTCATCACTTCACGCTGCTGATGCTCCAGGATCAGGAAAGGGTGGAGGAAAGAGAGGAAAGGCTACCTTCTCCGGGGAATGATGCTCCTGCCATAGGCAAGTGGGCATCCTGTCCTGACAAGCACGGCACTTCAATCCTACTAGATTTGGGAATCCCCTTCCCCACTCCACCCCCTTCTCCAGCACTGCACAGTTTCCTAACTCAACAGTAGATTCTCTGGCTAACATTTTCCTTACTTTCACCACTCAACTCCAGCCCCAGGGGTATTCACTGAGGAGCAACTGCTGATGTCACATTCTTTCCTAATGAGTCACTCTGGCTGCCTTCCAGGCTGCTGCCTCTGGCTTTGGGAAATGTTACACTTCTTTTGCCCACCAAATTCTTTAGGACCAGCCCCTCCCCTGGCAGCTGCAAGCTTTGCTCAGATTCTCAAGCAACTCCAATCCTAGACTTTGACTCTCCCAGGGAAGAATCAGTCACCCTCATAGCAGCCAGCCAACCACCCCCAAATCCCAGGGATCACAAACTCCCAAGGATGCTGCCACTGTGTTTGGAAGCCTGAGTTCCTGTAGCTTCCTGAGCACCCCACTGGGTACAGAAACATATTTTCCTAAAAAGCTGGCATGCTGTCCATTCACAAAAGACTGTTTTGGATCATCCACATCACACCCTCTATCATACTTTGTTCTCAGCTTTGGGACCTGAGCCAAAGCCTCCAAGAGGAAAGCCTCACCTTAGTATCCTGCTGCAACAGTGTGACTCGTAGCAACCCTACAAGAGGGCACTTAAGGTGGCACAAGGGATTCAGTGCGCATACACAGCCAGGATCTAATAGAATTCTGAAATTGATGTTGAAAAACTCGGCCTCCATGCACTGATGCTGAATCAAATCTTAGAGACAGGGTTTTGGGTGAAGTAGAAAAGAATAGGTCTACTACTTTGCCAGGCAAAGGGGGATATGGTGGGCTGGCACCCGCCAAAAACTGTATGTCCCAACCTGGGAGATTTGGTGAAGAGGTTTATAGCAATGGTTTAAGGATGGAGTTGCTGATAAGATTAGAGTGTGTGCAGGGCCTGACAAGCTTTGAGGTTATCAAACTGCTCTCTTGGAACATCTTCCCTTTGGTGGGGTTTTTAGGTCTTCAGAAGAGCTCAAAGATATTGTTATGCATATCCCTTAAGGGGGAATCAGGAACCTGTCCCAAGGCTATACCATTGTTTCTTGACTGCTCCTCCCTTGTTTCTGCATCCCTCCCTTTCCTGATTAGCAACTGTGAGAACCTTCACTTTGGGACTCAGGGAGGTTCATGGAGGTTGGAGTCTGTTCCCTACAAAGAAAATGGGAGACACAGAAAGACTTCCATGCCCAGGAGCTCCACGGGGTCCTGCTAAATTTCAAAATTTGTAACTCGGAGCTGAAATCTTCCAGAAGGCATCTAGTTCAATTCTACAATTAATAGTTTAATTGATAATAAAAGAATTCTCATAAGACTGTGTCCAAACTTGGCTTGAATTCCACAGGAGACAAGGACATTTCCACATCTCAAAGCTGACCACACCATTTCTGTACAGTTCTAATTGTGGACATGATTGTGTTTATATTGAGTCAAAATTGCCATGTAAATTTTCTTGCATTTTTCCTATTCATTCTCTAAAAACTAATAAAACCCCACCAGCTACTTTTCTGAATAGTAGCCCTTTAGGTTTTTTGTAAACAGTGATCATTTCCCTTAGCCTAAACTTTCCCAATTTTTCCCAAGTGTTCTTTATGGCAGGTTTCAATGTTTCCATACTATTTTGGCCGCCCTCCTTTTATTGTTTTCTAGTTTATCCAATGTCATACTCACAATTAGGTAGCCAGAATTTATACCAACACCAGGAAGAATGAAAGAGGAACTCATTTCTGTTAAAAGTTAATCTCAAAAAAGGGTAAAATCATAACTCTTTTGTAGATGTAAAGTGAATATGTATTAAAAGTTCATTAAACAAATAATCAATAAAGAATGCAGGCAGAGATTATAATTGGTTGAAAAGAATTCGAAGAATGGACATTAATAGCTTGGGAGTATTGAAATGATTGTGCCAGGGACGCACAACGTTTACTCTAAGATAGTGAGGGTTTGATTTGATTTACACTTTTGCTTTGGTTTCCGATGTATAGCAAGTTCAGCTGTGTGTGTGTGTGTGTGTGTGTGTGTATACAGACTTTTATAGACTCTTTTCCATTTTGGTTATTACAGAATATTGAGGTGAATTCCCTGTGCTATACAGTAGGTCCTTGTTGTTTATCTATTTTACATATAGTAATGCGTTTGTATTCATCCCAAGCTCCTGATTTACCACTCACCCATGTTTCCCCTTTGGTAACTAAAAGTTTTATTTTGATATTTGTAAATCTGTTCTTGTTTTGTAAATAAGGTCATTTATATCATATTTTTAGATTCCACATACATCGGCTGGATCATTGAAACAGCAGGAGAGTTCCAGAAAAACATCTATTTCTGCTTTATTGACTGTGCCAAAGCCTTTGACTGTGTGGATCACAATAAACTGTGGAAAATTCTGAAAGAGATGGGAATACCAGACCACCTGACCTGCCTCTTGAGAAACCTGTATGCAGGTCAGGAAGCAACAGTTAGAACTGGATATGGAACAACAAACTGGTTCCAAATAGGAAAAGGAGTATGTCAAGGCTGTATATCGTCACCCTGCTTATTTAACTTATATGCAGAGTACGTCATGAGAAATGCTGGGCTGGAGGAAGCACAAGCTGGAATCAAGATTGCCGGGAGAAATATCAATAACCTCAGATATGCAGATGGCACCACCCTTATGGCAGAAAATGAAGAAGAACTAAAGAGCCTCTTGATGAAAGTGAAAGAGGAGAGTGAAAAAGTTGGCTTAAAGTTCAACATTCAGAAAACTAAGATCATGACATCCAGTCCCATCACTTCATGGGAAATAGATGGGGAAACAGTGGAAACAGTGACTGACTTTATTTTTTGGGCTCCAAAATCACTGCAGATTGTGATTGCAGCCATTAAATTAAAAGACCCTTACTCCTTGGAAGGAAAGTTATGAGCAACCTAGATAGCATATTAAAAAGCAGAGACCGACAAAGGTCCATGTAGTCAAGCCTATGGTTTTTCCA
This sequence comes from Cervus elaphus, assembly GCF_910594005.1. NCBI lineage: Eukaryota > Metazoa > Chordata > Mammalia > Artiodactyla > Cervidae > Cervus > Cervus elaphus. The sequence continues at coordinate 29,882,297 of NC_057819.1, forward strand.
GTGGTCATGTATGGGTGTGAGAGATGGACTATAAAGAAAGCTGAACGCCGAAGAATTGATGCTTTTGAACTGTGGTGTTGAAGACTCTTGAGAGTCCCTTGGACTGCAAGGAGATCCAACCAGTCCATCCTGAAGATCAGTCCTGGGTGTTTATTGGAAGGACTGATGCTGAAGCTGAAACTCCAATACTTTGGCCACCTGATGTGAAGAGTTGACTTATTGGGAAAGACCCTGATTCTGGGAGGGATTGGGGGCTGGAGGAGAAGGGGATGACAGAGGATGAGCTGGCTGGATGGCTTCACCGACTTGATGGATATGAGTTTGAGTAAACTCCGGGAGTTGGTGAGGGACAGGGAGGCCTGGCGTGCTGCAGTTCATGGGATCGCAAAGAGTCGGACACGACTGAGCAATTGAACTGAACTGAACTGATAAGTGGTATCCTATGATACTCAAGCCACTTTTAAAGGAAGAATTGCTGTAAATTTGTGAGGCAAAGAGGCAGAAACCAGATAAGAAATAGTTACTCAGCTCCCCTGATCTTAGTGCTGAGTTGTGCTGGTAACACACAGCTGAGAGCTTGCTCACTGGGAAAGGAGGACACCACTTCCATGGAGCTCTGTAGTGCCTCCAAGTCGGAGCAGGAAGGTCAGAGACAATTGACAATGGGAAGCTGATTTAAGACGCCGGGAGTATCGACACAGGGACTTGATTAGGGTTGGGTCAGGATCACACACAACAGTCCAGGACTGTTGGAAGCAGTTCCTGCAGGACAGGAATTCCAAGAATCTGAGGGCTGGAGCCACTGATGCTCTCCTCTGAAAAGTGGATGGGACTTCCATAAAGGTCTTGTCACGAACCAGCACATCTGCAAATATAAAGGCAGTGTGGTGGGAGTGGGGTGGGCACCCAAGCAGATGCTGACGTCACAGGCAGGGGGGTGGAGTTCCTATTCTCAAGTGTCCTTCCTGACTCTGAGGGCATCTGGCCTCACAGTCAACAGAAAGAGCACGTCACGGCTAGTAGGTTTAGGGCGCCAGCCCAGAAGAGGAATCCAGATGAATTTCTTGAGGTACAGACCACAGGGGCCACACTAAGAGTAACATTTTCATTGTGGTTTTGGTTTTTTAAAAAATATGCTTACAATCTTGGCCAAGAGTTCAAATGGGTTCTGAGTGTATCCTAATCTTAGAACAGAATAATAATTCCAGGAAGAAAATGATAACAAAAATAATAAATATAAGGCACTAGGAAAGTATTACATTTAATAATAAAGAGGATGGTTTCAATAAATCGGTATGCTAAACACTGCTAAAACTTCCCAACAGTCAAGTCTCTGTCTTCTGAATCATTCAGGACCAACAGCTCTACTTACCAGCCCTCTTGCAAACAGCAAAGCCACGTGCTTAGTTATGAATAATGCAGTCACACAGAGGAGAAGTAACTGCTGTGTGTCACTTCTGGGCTGAGGTGATGAAAATCTATGGTATAAAGTTCCAGCTGGTCCTTTTCCACCCACAGAGCTTATGGGGCTGTGTACAGTAAGTCCCTTAGATACAAACCTTCAAGTTGTGAATTTTCAAAGATGTGAATGTGCATTCCATCAACATCAGGCCTGAGTGTAATTGCAGCTTGCCCACCTTCTGCTATTGCTGACGATGCTTCAGCTCTGCTCTCTCCCACCTCCTCTCCTTCTTCTAAACAGGAACACTTCTTTCCTATTCACTCAATACCAGCCTCTGTATGCCAGATAATACTGAACTACCGTACTTTTCATGGTACTGTACTGACAGATTAAAAGCACTTTATTTTTCTGTGTTTGTCTTTTACATATTATCTGTGTGAAAAGGATTATTAACCTATTACAGTATAGTATTATATAACAGATTGTGTTAATTGGGTACCTAGGCTAACTCTGTCGGACTTGCAGACAAACTGGACTTACAAGCATGCTCTTGGAACAGAACTTGTTCCTACGTAGAGGACTTACTGTAGTAAGATTCTGGAGCCACGAGATGGAACATTCTAGATCCCTGAATCTTCGGAAGGAAAATGTTCTGCAGAGTCACTGGACTTGTGGCAGACTTCCTGCAGGCAAGACAAGAAACACGCGTATGTATGTGTGTGTTTGCAATGTATTTATTCCTGCAGTAAATCTTATTGTACATTATATACCAAGTTCTAAGAGTCACAAAACTGAGCAAGTAGTGACAAGGTGGGTGAAAAATATAGAGATTATTGTTTAAAAAATCTGATAATGAGGAAAAGGAGGAAACAAGGGGAATTTTCAACGTCTTAAAAGCAAACACACATTTTTGATATTTGATTTTATTAATATAAAATTGAGATGCTATAGCAGCATTATGAGAGTCTAAGTTAACTTGTTTGGTTTTTAGATCATACAATTATCCCATTTTGAGTGGATAATGCCACTTTTTATCTTCCGATCCCCACGTTTGAATGGAAACTCATATCTGAATTTACACATTTGGTGATTTGCCAAGAATTTGACCTCATTGCCAGGAATCTGATCTCATTGAAATGAAGGGTTTTAATGAAATCACTCTATTGTTTTCTAAAATATTTTCTATGACTTGTCTGCTCTGGGTTATTGAAATATATTTAGGCATCACTTGATGTAAGAAATACTTTAAATTGCTTTTGATTTATCATACACTATTTTCTGGAGCAATTATTTTTAAACTTCTTTCCACCAATTGCCAGTTCAGTACAGTGTGTTCTCCTAATTCCAGGAAGTAGTGTTATGGTTGTCAGGATGATGGGTTGCATAATCAGTAACAGTAAATAGGCTGATTCTTTGAAGCTATTCCTGCTGGAAGGTGTGTAAGAATATCCACAGGAAGGTGCCAAAGTCTACCTGCCAACAACTGAAACCCAGGAGTTGAAAGAGTCAGGGAGATAAATAAGGAAATGTGCTATAACTGTCTTGAAATATTGAAATATTAGCCTGGGAGGCATTGTGAAAGTACACAGTGATCCCTTGTTTCACGTGGCAATGTGTTCTGGTACGAAAAAGAGTGATCAATCCTTAACCCACTTTTGCTGCTGGTTTCGGAGTGTGTGCTTCGTAAAAATAAGTCAATATAGAGGAAAAAAAGATCCTCTGCTAATTCAGTGTCTGGTGTGTGGTGGGTACTCAATAGATGTTTGGTAATAAGGCAATGGATGAATCAATCAATGTAGTCATGGAGCAACTGGTCTAAAAGATGAAAACCTGTCCATTTGTAAAATTTAGACAGAGCTTGAAAAACCAGGGTTCTACTTTGCACTGGAAAAATCTTAGACTGTTAGTGGATGATCTCTCTTCCTTGAAAAGAAGGGAGCTGGACTGCTAAGTTCAGGCTTGAATGGGGACTTGCAGAGCTGGACTTGAAGGTGGAGAATGCATTTCTTGACTGTAGGCTCCAGTGGCTGAGCCAAGAAGAGGCTGTGCTTTGAGAGGCAGTCCCAGGAAGAAGCCAGATTAGAAGAAAGGCAGGTGGCCAGAAGTTCTCTCTTGAAACAAAAAAATCAGAGCAAGGCAATGGAACAGAAATCAGGAAAAAACTGGAAGGCTAGAAGCTAAACAAATTCTTGGAAATAAAGCATCATACTTACAATAACTTCTTAGAGGATGAGGTAAGCACGCTGTTGTAGAGATTGCTAGTGGAATCCCAGTACCTTGTCTTCCTTCCTCATTTTGTAATAACAACCCTGGTGGTCAGTGAACACACTGCAGACCAGGAAGAAGTAAGGGCATTCTCCATCCTTTCTTGCAGCTGATTATAGCCAAGAGATGACAGTTTGGCCCACCTGCTGTAGCAAAAGTGGTGTGCTACTTTAAAGGCACTGTCTATTCCTTTCCTGTATTTTCCCTCCATCCTGTTATGTGAAATGCAAATGTGAAGGCTGGTGCTCTAGCAGCCATTTTGGACCATGACTATTGCTTTAGAGAAGGCGGAGTAGAAACTAACAAGGAGCCTTGGTTTGTAAAGGCTTCGTGAACTTGGATTGCTTATTCCTAGATTCATTTTACATAGAAAAATTAAAAGTCCATCTTATTCAAGTCACTGGTTTTTGCTCTGTGCTACAGTTGCTATAGAGCACAGTTGGATTTGGTAGTTACAAATATTTCTCCATTTACTCTCTCTCTCAAAAAAAAAAAAAAAAAGTTGTCTTGAATGTAATAGAAAGATTTTCTAGAATATCCCTAGAAATTAAAAGCTTGATAAGCATTGGTACTGACTGATAATAATCACTGACAGAGCTGTCACTATACCTGAAATTTTATTTGGTTTTATATCACATTACAAAGCAGAATATATGTGAAAAGATGGCTTTTATATTTTCTAGTGAATTGATGGTAATAATCACATAATTTTAGTTTAGCTATAAACTTTGGCCATTCCTCTAATTTTTCAGATGAAAAGGCTGAGATAATGACTGGACCAAAGGAAAAAATTGATTTATGATAGAAATGAGATTAGCAGCTAGTTAGACTGGTTTCTAGGCCCATGTCTTTCTATTCTACTATGATGCTAATATTTCAAAAAGGATAACATGTCCTTATTTCTGTCAAAATGTAATTGCTTAAGTGCTCTTGAAGCCAATAGATATATTCAGTGTATACACTGAAAGCCTAGAAATCTATCTTTCAAAAAGTTTAAATCATAAACTTAAAATTTTGATTTCCATCACTGTAAGTTTATAACAACTTACATTCCCACCAGTAATATACTTTTACATTGATGTTCTAAGACACAGATAACACTCTATATTAGTGTTTTAAAATGTTTCACTCTGGTAGATATAGCCTTTATAGAAAACAAACTGTCTGATACATCCCTTCCTTAAATTTTTATCTTATTTTGATGTATAGTTGAATTCACCTTTTCATACAACTGTAATTTATTAATATCATTTGTTGTAGAGAGAATAGGGAAATAGTATCTACTTTCCTATAGTCTGGGGGATCAAGATTTATTTCTTCTTGTTAATGGTTTAGAAATGATTGTTTCAGAGGTTCAACTGAATTGAATTATATTGTTAATTTTTAAGATTGTAGTTATATTTAAGAAAATCTTTGTCCAGTTTATTTCAAATAGAAGCTGTATGATTTCACAGCATTTTAAGTGTCCTTATACTGTGACTAATCTTAACCAGAATGCCAGTGTCATTCATTATAGGGCCAATGTCCTCATTGTAGTGGCATAATACGAATTGCACATTATTTTAATTGATGTTAGCGTTTCATGTTAAGTCAGAAAGAAATGAATAAGATTGTGAGTAGGTAAGATATTGTTGTTCAGTCACTCAATCATGTCCAGCTCTTTGTGACCCCATGAACTGCAGTACGCCAGGCTTCTCTGTCCTTCACTGTCTCCTGGGGCTTGCTCAAACTCACGCCCGTTAAGTCAGTGATGCCATCCAACCATCTTGTCCTCTGTCATCCCCTTTTCCTCCTGCCTTCAATCTTTCCCATCATCAGAATCTTTTCTAATGAGTCTGCTCTTTGCATCAGGTGGCCAAAGTGTTGGAGCTTCAGCTTCAACATCAGTCCTCCTAATGAATATTCAGGATTGATTTCCTTCAGTATTTGCTGATTTGATGAGCTTGTAGCCCAAGGGACTCTCAAGAGTCTTCTCCAATGCCATAGCTTCTTCGTCATTCAGCCTTCTTTATGGTCCAACTCTCATATTCACACATGACTACTGGAAAAACCATAGCTTTGACTAGATGGACTTTTGTTGGCAAAGTAATTATGTCTCTGCTTTTGAATATGCTGTCTAGGTTGGTCATAGCTTTTCTTTCAAGGAGCAAGTGTCTTTTAATTTCACGGCTGCAGTCACCATCTGCAGTGATTTTGGAGCCCAAGAAAATAAAGTCTGTCACTGCTTTCATTTTTTCCCCATCCATTTGCCATGAAGTGATGGGACTGGATGCCATGATCTTAGTTTTTTGAATGTTGAGTTTTAAGCCAGATTTTTCACTCTCCTCTTTCACCTTCATCAAGAGGTTCTTCAGTTCTTTTTCACTTTCTGCCAAAAGGGTGGTGTCACCTGCATGTCTGAGGTTATTGATATTTCTCCCAGAAATTTTGATTCCACTTTGTGCTTCATTCAGACTGGTATATTGCATGATGTACTCTGCATATAAGTTAAACAAGAAGGGTGACAATATACAGCCTTGATGTAGTCCCTTTCCCAATTTGGAACCAGTCCATTGTTCCATGTTCAGTTCTAAGTGTTGCTTCTTAACCTGCATACAGGTTTCTCAGAAGTCGGGTAAGGTGGTCTGGTACCCCATCTCTTGAAGAATTTTCCACAGTGTGTTGTGATCCACACAGTCAAAGGCTTTGGCATAGTCAATGGGACAGAATTCGATGTTTTTCTGGAATTCTCTTGCTTTTTCTATGATCCAACGGATGCTCGCAATTTGATCTCTTGTAAGATATAGGCTTTCCAGGCGAGAGTACTGGAGTGGGTTGCCATTGCCTTCTCCAAAGACATATGCAAGTTGATTTCTGGTGATGGGAAGTGAGTGCAGGAAGAAATGGGTGGGAAACCACAAGACTAGAACAGAATGTCATATAAGGTTGACAATTACCAAGTGATGTGTCAGAAAAGTGTGCCAGAGTCAGGTAGGAAGGTGGGATAGGACATCAGATGCAAATGCCTAGCAAGGACCAAGCATCCGATGCTGGCAAGTCATTATGGATGGAGCATATTGCCTGAAAGTTAACTAACTAAAGACCTGATAATAAATCACAAAAACGACAAAAAATGATAAAATGCTCTGCTAAGATGATGAGAATGGAGAAGGCAATGGCCCCCCCCTCCAGTACTCTTGCCTGGAAAATCCCATGGATGGAGGAGCCTGGTAGGCTGCAGTCCATGGGGTTGCTAAGAGTCGGACACGACTGAGTGACTTCACTTTCACTTTTCACTTTCATGCATTGGAGAAGGAAATGGCAACCCACTCCAGTGTTTTTGCGTGGAGAATCCCAGGGACTGGGGAGCCTGGTGGGCTGCCGTCTATGGGGTCGCACAGAGTCAGACACGACTGAGGTGACTTAGCAGCAGCAGCAGCAAGATGATGAGAAAGTGAGAAATAGCTCTGCGGACAACAGGTCCATAATGTTCCCACCCCATGTGTATGTTTTCAGGCATGAAGATTCCCCTCTGCAACCATAAAGGGGTTAAACATGCCCCGTCCTGACTCCAGGATGACATCCCAGACTTCACACTGCAAGAACAGGTGACCCGTGTCCTCCAGTGGCCTCTGACTTCACAGGAAGACGCATCTCCCAGGGCGGCTCCCACCCTCTGACAATGTGGTCGGGGGCGTGAGAGCTGGGGGCCTTTCTGTCTGATGTGGACTCTTCTCTTGCAGTCTAGGTGCCCCACTGGCCCCACCATGACTTTCTCAACACAGCTCTACAGTCAGATTTTCCTATGCAACTTCCTCTCACAAATGTCCGACCAACATGGCGGTCTGTAGGCTCCCCCTGCTTCCTCCCACTACCCTCTTTTTTCCTTCAGAGATTTTCCCTTAACAAGGCTCTTGTGTTTGTAATTTCTACTGGGAACATGCTTCCCAGAGGATAAGCTGACACAGTCAGTTCTGCTGAGAAGGCAGGAGGAACCCTCTCTGCACACGACGGTGGCCCAGCTGCTGAGAATTCACCAGGGCTGACGTGGGGGAGTG